>NC_090439.1:469172516-469814022 GCF_031143425.1 Pleurodeles waltl
GCTAGAGGCCAAAATCCACAGGTAGGCACTGTTTTCTATGAAACAATGTGATGTGTCCACGTTGTGTTTTGGGCCATTTCCTGTCGCGGGCGCTAGGCCTACCCACACCAGTGAGGTATCATTTTTATCGGGAGACTTGGGGGAACGCTAGGTGGAAGGAAATTTGTGGCTCCTCTCAGATTCCAGAACTTTCTGTCACTGAAATGTGAGGAAAACATGTTTTTTTAGCCAAAATTTGAGGTTTGCAAAGGATTCTGGGTAACAGAACCTGGTCCGAGCCCTGCAAGTCACCCCTCCTTGGATTCCCCTAGGTCTCTAGTTTTCAGAAATGCACAGGTTTGGTAGGTTTCCCTAGGTGCCGGCTGAGCTAGAGGCCAAAATCTACAGGTAGGCACTTCGCAAAAAACACCTCTGTTTTTTTCCAAAATTTAGGATGTGTCCACGTTGCGCTTTGGGGTGTTTCCTGTCGCCGGCGCTAGGCCTACCCACGCAAGTGAGGTATCATTTTTATCGGGAGACTTGGGGGAACGCTGGGTGGAAGGAAATTTGTAGCTCCTCTCAGATTCCAGAACTTTCTGCCACAGAAATGTGAGGAACATGTGTTTTTTTAGCCAAATTTTGAGGTTTGCAAAGGATTCTGGGTAACAGAACCTGGTCTGAGCCCCGCAAGTCACCCCTCCTTTGATTCCCCTAGGTCTCTAGTTTTCAGAAATGCACAGGTTTGGTAGGTTTCCCTAGGTGCCGGCTGAGCTAGAGGCCAAAATCTACAGGTAGGCACTTCGCAAAAAACACCTCTGTTTTTTTCCAAAATTTAGGATGTGTCCACGTTGCGCTTTGGGGTGTTTCCTGTCGCCGGCGCTAGGCCTACCCACGCAAGTGAGGTATCATTTTTATCGGGAGACTTGGGGGAACGCTGGGTGGAAGGAAATTTGTAGCTCCTCTCAGATTCCAGAACTTTCTGCCACAGAAATGTGAGGAACATGTGTTTTTTTAGCCAAATTTTGAGGTTTGCAAAGGATTCTGGGTAACAGAACCTGGTCCGAGCCCCGCAAGTCACCCCTCCTTGGATTCCCCTAGGTCTCTAGTTTTCAGAAATGCACAGGTTTGGTAGGTTTCCCTAGGTGCCGGCTGAGCTAGAGGCCAAAATCTACAGGTAGGCACTTCGCAAAAAACACCTCTGTTTTTTTCCAAAATTTAGGATGTGTCCACGTTGCGCTTTGGGGTGTTTCCTGTCGCCGGCGCTATGCCTACCCACGCAAGTGAGGTATCATTTTTATCGGGAGACTTGGGGGAACGCTGGGTGGAAGGAAATTTGTAGCTCCTCTCAGATTCCAGAACTTTCTGCCACAGAAATGTGAGGAACATGTGTTTTTTTAGCCAAATTTTGAGGTTTGCAAAGGATTCTGGGTAACAGAACCTGGTCCGAGCCCCACAAGTCACCCCTCCTTGGATTCCCCTAGGTCTCTAGTTTTCAGAAATGCACAGGTTTGGTAGGTTTCCCTAGGTGCCGGCTGAGCTAGAGGCCAAAATCTACAGGTAGGCACTTCGCAAAAAACACCTCTGTTTTTTTCCAAAATTTAGGATGTGTCCACGTTGCGCTTTGGGGTGTTTCCTGTCGCCGGCGCTAGGCCTACCCACGCAAGTGAGGTATCATTTTTATCGGGAGACTTGGGGGAACGCTGGGTGGAAGGAAATTTGTAGCTCCTCTCAGATTCCAGAACTTTCTGCCACAGAAATGTGAGGAACATGTGTTTTTTTAGCCAAATTTTGAGGTTTGCAAAGGATTCTGGGTAACAGAACCTGGTCCGAGCCCCGCAAGTCACCCCTCCTTGGATTCCCCTAGGTCTCTAGTTTTCAGAAATGCACAGGTTTGGTAGGTTTCCCTAGGTGCCGGCTGAGCTAGAGGCCAAAATCTACAGGTAGGCACTTCGCAAAAAACACCTCTGTTTTTTTCCAAAATTTAGGATGTGTCCACGTTGCGCTTTGGGGTGTTTCCTGTCGCCGGCGCTAGGCCTACCCACGCAAGTGAGGTATCATTTTTATCGGGAGACTTGGGGGAACGCTGGGTGGAAGGAAATTTGTAGCTCCTCTCAGATTCCAGAACTTTCTGCCACAGAAATGTGAGGAACAGGTGTTTTTTTAGCCAAATTTTGAGGTTTGCAAAGGATTCTGGGTAACAGAACCTGGTCCGAGCCCCGCAAGTCACCCCTCCTTGGATTCCCCTAGGTCTCTAGTTTTCAGAAATGCACAGGTTTGGTAGGTTTCCCTAGGTGCCGGCTGAGCTAGAGGCCAAAATCTACAGGTAGGCACTTCGCAAAAAACACCTCTGTTTTTTTCCAAAATTTAGGATGTGTCCACGTTGCGCTTTGGGGTGTTTCCTGTCGCCGGCGCTAGGCCTACCCACCCAAGTGAGGTATCATTTTTATCGGGAGACTTGGGGGAACGCTGGGTGGAAGGAAATTTGTAGCTCCTCTCAGATTCCAGAACTTTCTGCCACAGAAATGTGAGGAACATGTGTTTTTTTAGCCAAATTTTGAGGTTTGCAAAGGATTCTGGGTAACAGAACCTGGTCCGAGCCCCGCAAGTCACCCCTCCTTGGATTCCCCTAGGTCTCTAGTTTTCAGAAATGCACAGGTTTGGTAGGTTTCCCTAGGTGCCGGCTGAGCTAGAGGCCAAAATCTACAGGTAGGCACTTCGCAAAAAACACCTCTGTTGTCTTCCAAAAATTTGGATGTGTCCACGTTGCGCTTTGGGGCGTTTCCTGTCGCGGGCGCTAGGCCTACCCACACAAGTGAGGTATCATTTTTATCGGGAGACTTGGGGAAACATAGATTAGCAAAACAAGTGTTATTGCCCCTTGTCTTTCTCTACATATTTTCCTTCCAAATATAGGAGAGTGTGTAAAAAAGACATCTATTTGAGAAAAGCCCTGTAATTCACATGCTAGTATGGTCACCCCGGAATTCAGAGATGTGCAAATAACCACTGCTCCTCAACACCTTATCTTGTGCCCTTTTTGGAAATACAAAGGTTTTCTTGATAGCAATTTTTTACTCTTTATATTTCAGCAAATGAATGGCTGTATACCCGTTATAGAATGAAAACGCACGTCAGGGTGCAGCTCATTTATTGGCTCTGGGTTCCTCGGGTTCTTGATGAACCTACAAGCCCTATATATCCCCGCAACCAGAGGAGTCCAGCAGACGTAACGGTATATTGCTTTCGATAATCTGACATTGCAGGGAAAAGTTACAGAGTAAAACGTAGAGAAACATTTATGTTTTTTTCACCTAAATTTCAATATTTTTCTTTTTCAGTTGTTATTTTCTGTAGGAAACCCTTGTAGGATCTACACAAATGACCCCTTGCTGAATTCAGAATTTTGTCTAGGTTTCAGAAATGTTTAGGTTTCTGGGATCTAGCATTGGTTTCATGCCCATTTCTGTCACTGACTGGAAGGAGGCTGAAAGCACAAAAAATTGCAAAAATGGGGTATGTCCCAGAAAAATGCCAAAATTGTGTTGAAAAATTGGGTTTTCTGATTCAAGTCTGCCTGTTCCTGAAAGCTGGGAAGCTGCTGAGTTTAGCACCGCAAACCCTTTGTTGATGCCATTTTCAGGGGAAAAACCACAAGCCTTCTTCTGCAGCCACTTTTTCCAATTTTTTTGAAAAAAACAAAATGTTCCCTGTATTTTGGCCAATTTCTTGGCCTCTTTCAGGGGAACCCACAAAGTCTGGGTACCTCCAGAATCCCTAGGATGTTGGAAAAAAAGGACGCAAATTTGGCTTGGTTAGCTTATGTGGACAAAAAGTTATGCGGGCCTAAGCGCGAACTGCCCCAAATAGGCAAAAAAAGGCCTGGCACAGGAGGGGGAAAAGGCCTGGCAGCGAAGTGGTTAACCCCTTCGCTGCCAGGCTAGGTGCTGAGCCTTTTTTTTGGCTATTTGGGGTAGTTCACACTTAGGCCCTCATAACCTTTTGTCCATATAAGCAATCCACGAGAAATTTGCATCCTTTATTTCCTAACATCCTAGAGATTTTAGAGGTACCCAGAGTTTGTGGGTTCCCCTGGAGGAGACCAAGAACTTCACCAAATTACAGGTAAAATTTCATTTTTTTTCAGAAAAATTGGAAAAAAGTGCTGCAGAAGAAAGCATGTGTTTTTTCCCCTGAAAATGGCATCAACAAATGGTTTGTGGTGATAAAATCACCATCTTCCCAGCTTTCAGGAACAGGCAGACTTGAATCAGAAAACAACATTTTTCAACACAATTATGGATTTTAATGGGACATAACCCATTTTTACTATTTTTTGTGCTTTCAGACTTCTTCCAGTTAGTGATAGAAAGGGATGTGAAACCAATGCTGGATCCCTGACAGCTAATCATTTCTGAAAAGTAGACAAAGTTCCAAAATGAGCAAGGAGTCATTTGTGTAGATCCTTCAATGTTTTCCTGCAGAAAGTAACAGCTAAAATCAAAACAATATTGATATTGAGGTTAAAAAAGAGCCATTTCTGTCCACATTTTCTTCTATAACTTTTTCCAGCTATGGCAGATTTTTGAAAGCAATATACTGTTAGATCTGCTGGACTCTTCTGGTTGTGGGGATATATAGGGCTTGTAGGTTCATCAAAAACCCTAGGTACCCAGAGCCAATAAATGGGTTGCATCTTGCAATGGGTATTTCATTGTATACCGGGTATACAGCTATTCATTTGCTGAAATATAAAGAGTGAAAAATAGATATCTAGAAAACCTTTGTATTTCCAAAATGGGCACAAGATAAGGTGTTGAGAAGCAGTGGTTATTTGCATATCTCTGAATTCCGGGGTCCCCATACTAGCATGTAAATTACAGGGCATTTCTCAAATGTCTTCTTTTTTACAAACTGTCTTACATTTGGAAAGGAAAAAGGTAGAGAAAGACAAGAGGCAATAACACTTGTTCTTCTATTCTGTACTCCCCCAAGTCTCCCGATAAAAATGATACCTCACTTGCCTGAGTAGGCCTAGTGTCGGCGACAGGAAATGCAACATGGACACATCACATTTTTACATTGAAATCTGACGTGTTTTTTGGAAAGTGCCTAGCTGTGGATTTTGGCCTCTAGCTCAGCCGGCACCTAGGGAAACCTAGAAAACCTGCACATTTTTTAAAGCTAGACACCTAGGGGAATCCAGGATGGGGTGACTTGTGCGGCTCCCACCAGGTTCTGTTACCCAGAATCCTTTGCAAACCTCAAAATGTGGCAAAAAAACACTTTTCCATCCCATTTCGGTGCTGCAAAGTTCTGGAATCTGAGAGGAGCCACAAACTTTCTTCCACCCAGAATTCCCCCAAGTCTCCCAATAAAAATAGTAACTCACTTGTCGTGGGTAGGGCTAGTGCCTCCGACAGGAAAGGGTCCAATACACAACATGGACACATCAAAATTTTCTTAGGAAAACTGACCTGTTTTTTGCAAAGTGCCTAGCTGTGGATTTTGTCCTCTAGCTCATCCGGCACCGAGGGAAACCTAGCAAACCTGGGCATTTCTGAAAACTAGACACCCAGGGAAATTCAGAATGGGGTGACCTGTAGGACTCTCACCAGTTTCTGGCACACAGAATCCTTTGATAACCTCAACATTTGTCTAAAAAACACTTTTCCCTCCCATTTCAGTGCTGCAAAGTTCTGGAATCTGAGAGGAGCCACAAACTTACTTCCACCCAGCATTCCCCAAGTTTCCCGATAAAAATAGTACCTCACTTGTGTTGCTAGGCCTAGTGCCCGCGACAGGAAATGCCCCAAAACGCAGCATGGACACATCAAATTTTTACAGTCAAAACTGATGTGTTTTTTGGAAAGGGCCTAGCTGTGGATTTTGACCTCTAGCTCTGCCGGCACCTAGGAAAATCTACCAAACCTGTGCATTTTTTAAAACTAGACACATAGGGGAACCCAGAATGGGGTAATTTGTGGTGCTCTCACTAGGTTATGTTACCCAGAATCCTTTGCAAACCTCAAAATTTTGCAAAAAAAACACTTTTTCATTAACATTTTGGTGATGGAAAGTTCTAGACTCTGAGGGGAGCCACACATTTCCTTCCACCCAGCATTCCCCCAAGTCTCCCAATAAAAATAGTACCTCACTTGTGTGGGTAGGTCTAGTGCCTCCGACAGGGAAGGGTCCAAAACACAACATGGACACATCAAAACTTTCTTATGAAAACTGACCTGTTTTTTGCAAAGTGCCTAGCTGTGGAATTTGGCCTCTAGCTCATCCGGCACCTAGGGAAACCAGGCAAACCTGGGCATTTCTGAAAACTAGACACCCAGGGAAATTCAGAATGGGGTGACCTGTAGGACTCTCACCAGGTTCTGGCACCCAGAATCCTTTGATAACCTCAACATTTGTCTAAAAAACACTTTTCGCTCCCATTTCAGTGCTGCAAAGTTCTGGAATCTGAGAGGAGCCACAAACTTACTTCCACCCAGCATTCCCCCAAGTTTCCCAATAAAAATAGTACCTCACTTCTGTTGGTAGGCCTAGTTGCCACAACAGGAAACGCCCCAAAACGCAACATGGACACATCAAATTTTTACATTGAAAACTGATGTGTTCTTCGGAAAGTGCCTAGCTGTGGATTTTGCCCTCTAGCTCTGCCGGCACCTATTAAAACCTAGCAAACCTGGGAATTTCTGAAAACTAGACACCTAAGGGAACCCCGGATGGGGCAACTTGTGGTGCTCTCACCAGGTGCTGTTAACCTGAATCCTTTGCAAACCTCAAAATTTCACACCAAAAAAACACTTTTTCCTCACATTTCGGTACTGCAAAGTTCTGGAATCTGAGAGGAGCCACAAACTTCCTTCTACTCAGCATTCCCCCTCATCTCCTGATAAAAATGGTACCTCACTTGTGTGGGTAGGCCTAGTGTCCGCGACAGGAAATGCCCCAAAACACTATGTGGACACATCAAAATGATCAATTACAAAACTACTCGTTTTTGCAGGGGGAGGCACCTGCGTTTGTGGTCCTGGGCTCAGCAGCCATCTAGGGAAACCTACCAAACCCAGACATTTCTGAAAACTAGACACCCGGAGGAGTCCAGGGAGGTATGACCTGCATGGATTCCCCAGTGTTTTCTTACTCAGAATCCTCAACAAACCTCAGATTTAGCTAAAAAATCACATTTTCCCCACATTTCTTTGTGAGATCACCCCACCTGCACAAATTTCCTACCACCCAACGTTCCCCTCAGTCTCCCGATAAAAATTACCTCACTTGTGTAGGTGGGCCAAGTGCCTGTGACGGGGAAGAGCCAAAAACATGTCAAAATTGAGGGGGGAACCAAAGCGGGTCCAAAAGGGCAGTTTGAAAAAAAACATTTTTAGGCTGACAAGTGGGGCAGAATTTTTATCTCTATAGATGCGACAATGCTGGGTGGTAGGAATTTTGTGGATTCCTGCAGATTCCGGAAGATTCCATCACAAAAATGTGGGGAAAATGTGTGATTTCAAGCAAAGTTGGAGGTTTGCAGGGCATTGTGGGTAAGAGATTAGTCTAGGTCTCGTAGATTTTTCCAGATGGCAGCGTCCCAAAGTCCAAAAAGTGCAGCCCTAACCATTCCAAGTTGGACGATTTTGAGAGTTAGCCAAGCTCTCATGGCCCAAATGTAAAATCAAAACCCCAAATAATCAAATGCTTGCTGTTGGGATAAGATCTTTCAGTGTGCAGGGGGCAGAACTGAAAGACTGTTACCCCCTTCAGTTGGGGTGGGAACATAACTATGCCCATACTGGTTGGTAGCCACCACCCCACTATTACTTGTTAATTCCCTGGCATCTAGTAGGCTTTCTGCCCTCCCCCCCCTGGGGAGTGGATCGGGGGTAATTGCCCCATCTGCCCACCGGTTGGCACGAACAACTTTGTCCCCATTTATTTGGGGTGGGGGTATGGCCATACCCCCACACGCTTTAAAAAATAATAATTCTTCACTGGTGTTTTGTGGGCTTTTTGCCCCCCCTTGTGGGCCTATGGGCCTTACAAAAATAGGCCGATTTGCCCCCAAGGGGGGCAGAAATGGCCAACAGTAATGAGCTCCTATGGGGAGAGAACCTTGCCCAAGGGGCTGCCCCCCAAACAAAACACACACACCATCCCTGGTGCCTAGTGGTTTCTGGCCCCCCTTTGGGCAGATCAGCCTAATAGAAATAGGCCGATCTGCCCCAAAGGGGGGCAGAAATGGCCTAAAGTAATTTGCCCCCATGGAGAATGGCCCTTGCCCAATGGGCCACTTCCCTTACGTAAAATAGTAAAGAAAAAAAATCCCTGGTGTCTAGCGGTTTCTGCCCCCCTTGGTGGCAGATTGGAATAATAAAAGTAGCCCGAATAGCCTAAAATAAAATTACCCCCCGAGGGGAGCAAGCCTTGCCTATGGGTCGCTCCCCTTGGTGAAAGTCGCATTAAAAAAAAACCTGGTGTCTAGTTGTTTCTGCCTCCCTTGGGGGCAGATTGGCATAATAAAAATAGGCAAACCTGCCCCCAAGGGGGGGGGACAGAAATGGGCTAAAATAAATTTGCCCACTAGTGGAGCAACCCTTGCCTAAGGGGCCGCTCCTTTCCTGACATTTTTTTAAATAATTATCCCTGGTGTCTCGTGTTTTCTGCCCCCCCCTTGGGGGCATATCAACCTAATTAAATTAGGTCGATCTGCCACCAAGGGGGGCAGAAATGGCCTCAGAATAAATTGCCCCCCTTAGGGAGCGACCCTTTTCCAAGGGGATGCTCCCCTTGTTTGTTTACATAATGTAAACAAAATCCATGGTGTCTAGTGGGCATTCTTGCAGCACGATCGCAATGCGATTGTGCTGAAGGAATGCTCATCGAGACATGAAAAGGAAAGGAAAAGCTTTTCCTTTCCTTTTCATGCCTCTCCGACCTCTCCTGCCCCCGTCCCGAGAAGAAACTAATCAGTTTCTCCTCGAATCGCGGAGACGACCTCTGATGAGGTCAGCGTGGGATCGCGTGCTGACTTCATCACACATCACAGGGCGGTCGAGGGGGTCTGGGGTGGTAGGGTAAGCGATTTCCCTTCCATCCCTGCCCAGTAGAGGGGGGTGAGAGGCCCATAGGGGGAGCGCTCTCCCCGGGGTCCGGGTGCAGGACGTAATGGTTGCATCCTCTGCACAGCAGCGCTGTAGCCAAGGACGTAACCTTTACATCCGGGGCACACAGGGGGTTAATCTCCTCATTTACTGCACTATCCTCAGTAGAAAAGGCTTTCAGTTTTCGACTTTGATTCCACTAAGATGGCATTGAGATGTGTCACACTTTTAGCATGAATTCAGAATGTTAGCACTCTAGTTGCTCATTAGAACACTGCAAGCTGCTGATTACCAGGGAGTTAACTGTCTGCTACTGGTGTTGAAAGTGCATGTTTTAGTCTGCATGTCAGAACGTTTTAATGAAATAGAAGAGAAAGATATTTGTGAACTGACTTAAAACGTGCCTCAATTTTAATTTCTACACCACTATCCATAATATTCTATGATAAAATGAACCCGCTCATTTTGTTCCTTCCAAAATTAAGGCCCATATTTATACTTTTTGATGCAAAACTGCGCCAACGCAGTTTTGCGTAAAAAAAATTAGCACCAGCTAACGCCATTCTGAAGCGCCATGCGGGCGCCGTATTTATTGAATGACGTTAGCCGGCGTTAGGCGCCGGCGCTGTCTGGTGTGCGTTAAAAAAAAACGACGTACACCAGGCAGCGCCGGCGTAGGGGGAAAATGGCGTATGGGCGTCCAGAAATGGTGCAAGTCAGGCTGAGGCAAAAAAATCGCCTCAACCCGATTTGCGCCATTTTTTTACGACGCCCATCCCCCATTGAAATGACTCCTGTCTTAGCAAAGACAGGAGTCATGCCCCCTTGCCCAATGGCCATGCCCAGGGGACTTCTGTCCCCTGGGCATGGTCATTGGGCATAGTGGAATGTAGGGGGGCACAAATCAGGCCCCCCTATGCCACAATTTTTTTTTAAAAAAAATACCTACCTGGACTTACCTTTATGTCCCTGGGGTGGGTCCCTCTAGCCTTGGGTGTCCTCCTGGGGTGGGCAAGGGTGGCAGGGGGTGTCCCTGGGGGCAGGGGAGGACACCTCTGGGCTCATTCTGAGCCCACAGGTCCCTTAACGCCTGCCCTGACCCAGGCGCTAAAATCCGGCGCCAATGCGGGTTTTTTTGACCCGCCCATGCCCGGGAGTATAAATCCGACGCAATAGCATCGGAGTCATTTTTTAAGACGGGAACGCCTACCTTGCATATCATTAATGCAAGGAAGGTGTTCACGCAAAAAAATGACGCTAACTCCATGAACTTTGGCGCTAGACGCGTCTAACGCCAAAGTATAAATATGGAGTTAGTTTTGCGTCGAATTTGCGTCGAAAAAAATGACGCAAATTCGGCGCAAACGGAGTATAAATATGCCCCTAAATGTTTTAGGTTTTGTTTTTCTAGTTTGATTCAATCAATATGGCTTCAGGTGTGTCACACTTTTGTCATAAGTAAGGCTGTTAGGCCCGTATTTATACTTTTTTTGCGCCGCATTTGCATCATTTTGTGACGCAAAAGCAGCACAAACTTGCAAAATACAATTGTATTTTGTAAGTTTGCGCCATTTTTGCATCAAAAAGCGGCACAAATGCGGCACTAAAAAAGTATAAATATGGGTTTTTGTGCTCTAGTTGTTCTTTAGAACACTCTGGAAGGCTGCAATAGAACACAAGAGAATGCTGCTCCTGTTGAAAGTTCATGTTCTACTGAGAATGTCAGACTTCATTCTCACATGGATGAGAAAAATAGTGTGAATTTATAGTAAAATATGCTCTCGTTTTAGCTTCTTGAGCATCTTCCATAACCTCTATGGGAAAATCATGAGAAAACAGTTTTCTCTCAAACATGATTCATGAAATCCCAGCAGGGTTCAATCACCCACCACAATTCCTAAAATTAGTATGGTATCATCAACAAATAATTTATATTGAAATTAAAATGTGTTAGCACCCTTTATACATTTTCCTTTTTGTGACCCTCAACACCTGCCATTTACTACAATGCCTTTCAGTGGGGAGCTGTCATGTATATTGGTTCCAAGATGGCTGCCATCACTTTCTGGTTGAAGTGCTGACAGCCAATCAGATCTCACCCTGAGGTATGTACTTAGGCTCTGCCCAGATATACAAATTTGGATTTTCTTTAATATCTCTAAAACTACTGAGTGGATTTACAGCAAATAACAAAAAGGGCACCAAGAGCTACCTTTCTGCCAAATTTGGTGTAATTCCATCTAGTGGTTCGGGCTGCAGGCGTGTCTAAAGACTCTATGGAAATTCACTTTTTTGACCCCCCCCCTTTTTCTCTGCCCCCACTTGACGGATCATCCCAAAGCCAGAAAGGGCTTTTTAGTTACAATTAAAATAATAATACATAAATAAATCAGTAGGGATCATGCATGGAAAGGTGTGAGTTATATTAACTTACAATGCAAGTTTTTGTTACTTGAAAGAAATCTAACTATAAAAGCTGAATGTCTTTGGTTTTGTATTAGTAAATTCAGAACCTAACTATAACGTCCCAGTAATCTTCGTTTTTTTAGTGAAAATATATACACACACACACACATATATATAGATAGATAGATAGATAGATAGATAGATAGATAGATAGATAGATAGATAGATAGATAGATAGATAGATAGATAGATAGATAGATAGATATTCACTGAAAAGAACAAAGGTGACAGGGACATTATAGTTAGGAAATAGAATAATTTTAAAAAACAGAAGACACTCACTTAAAAACAAATGAGGGTTACAGGGACGTTGCAGTTAGGCTCACATTTCAGACATACAAAATCATAGAAATTTCAGCAGTTATACTTGGAGTTTGTTCAAGTAGCTATAACTCATGACCCCGCCGTGCACAGTTTTTCTCATCAATAATTGTATTGCATATGTTGCAGTGGTAATTTCAATGATGCTATAGAAGATGTCATAACTCGTAATATATGAGGTAATTAGCAGCGCATGGCAAGGGTGCGAGTTATGGTTACCTTAGGGCACAAGTTACTTGAAAAATCTTTAACTATAACTGCTGAATTTTTATGGTTTTGTACATTTTAAATGTGAATCTAACAATTACATCCCTGTAACCTTTGGGTTTTTTAACTGCATTTCTATGTTTTTTTAAATTCTATTTCCAAACAATAATGTCCCTGAAACCTTTATAACCAGCGTCCAACCCTCTTTAAGCACCAAATCTGAGGATTGGCTGCAGGTCCTGGTCTGCAGCCAGGCTCTGCAGCCTACTCCCTATATGCACCCAATCCCATGCCAAGCACAGCCTTTGGTGCCCTCATGGCAGTGAAACTCCGCTTCCAGAGAGCGGGAGCAGTTTGACAGCTCCCGCTTGCTGGAAGCAGAGTTAGTGTTTGCTATCACAACTCCAGCCAAGCGAAAACAAATAGCTGTCTCCCTAGGGTGGGCATCTCATGGGATAGCAGGATCTGGTCCTGGGGGGGTGGCAGTCCACAGGGCCATTAATGGCTCCAGGAGAAGGGCTGCATGGGCCTCCTCTTTTAAATGGCACAGGTCTCCGGAGTCGTATATGGCCCGGAATGGGGGCTAGACAGCCTCCCTCCCATCCCACTTTTAATTATCTAACCTGCCCTAGGAAGGTGGTGGTCCCCGGGGGACGGGGGTCCATGCAGCCCCCTTTAAATATTTCATTTTAGCCCCAGGGAGGTGGTAGTTCCTGGGGCTTCAAACAGTCCCAGGAAGGGTGTCTATGCGGCACCCCTATATTAAATAAATCAAGCCCCTGGGAGGTGGTGGTCCCCCGGGCTCACTTGAGCTCATGGAGGGGAGTCTGTGCCTCCCCCATCCAATATTGTTATCAAGTCCTGGAGAGGTGGTGGCGGCCCCTGGGGCTCAATAGAGACCTGGGAGGGGCGCATCATGCGCCCCCCTCCTTTTTATTTCAAATATCATCATGCCCCCGGGACCTGTCCCACTCAGGGGCTAACCTGGAAACAAGAGCGGGTCACCACTCTTGCTTTTTAAAAAGATTTTGCACTGATTTGCGAATCCACTGTGACGTAGTGGTGAAAATAAAAAAAAAAGGGTTTTTGCCCTAGCGGATCCCAGGGGTACCCCAGCACCAAGCCCATGGAGTCAGGGTACTCCTACCCTGCCCCTTTTCTTTTTTTGTCTTTTTGTTTGGGACTCAGCTGAGTCCTCAGCTGAATCATATATTTATATATATTTATATATATATATAAATATATATATATATAAATCAACTATTATTGTTGTCATTGTTAATGTTATTACCATCGTTGTTGTTTTTATTGTTAATAATTGTAATAATAATCATAAGAACAAGAAGAAGAACTTTTCTTGGTTCCAGAGGGGAGGAGTACTTGGGCAATAGGATCTTCCGGGCACTGATTCATCCAGAGACTAGTACAAGAAATGGTCCCTACGTCATCAAACTCTCCCAGGCTGTAGCTAGTGTGAGAGGCACAGCCATGCACCTGTGCCCCCTCTTCTTTAACTAGGGCATGTTGCTCCTTCCTGGTTCACTCTAATTTCACTGCCTGATGTGATGTCACTCACAACCAAGACCAAAAACTGGGTGTTGTGGAAGGAGCTGGGGGGCAGGGTTTTTATTGGTTTTGCCCCCTCAGTATTTGTGGTGCTCTCCACTATTTTCAGGACACTCAAAGGGATCTGTCATTTTCTCAAATGCCGTTTCCCGACACTCATTTAGTTTGGTCCTCAATATTTACAACAGTCAGAATAGAAACCTAATCCATATTGGTGAGAATGTTTCGACATATTTCTCCACAAACATCACTTTGTTCCACTGATCATTTTGGTTTCCTCCATTGTATGTCTAAACCCTAACAGTATCGAGGAAATAACTGAGTGTAACTAAAATAACTTAATGGGCACTGAACCACTGGGCGCCTTTCGGGAGCCTGTATAAGAAATTACACTATTTGCTACCTTTTATCTTCTGAAGTCTGCCTCTGATGAGGAAGATTAAAATGAGCAATAGTCTGCTGGTGCTTGGGTCCTTATCCCCGTCCCTCCTGCAGACGACCCACAAAACCTTCCTAAATAAATGGGTAAATTCTATTTTTTAATGAAAAGAAAGCAGCAAGCAAAGCTGCTATGCCTCGTTGCATAAAAGGAAGAGCGCAGAGTGCCCTCCAGTACACAACCTATGTTAAACTCACACAAACACCTTTCCACTATGGCGCAAGGCTACATGCGGGGCACTCGGCTGCCGAAAGTACTCTAGGGAGAGAGAGCAGGATAGTGCCTCGTCTCTGTAGATGGCGCTGTCCTGCTCTGTCCCTGTCACGCAGCGCAACATCCTAGAGTGCCGCACTGCTATGTGTGACAGTTCTGCAAACCTGGTCCATAGTCTTCTGGGTAGATTTGAAATTTAGAACTTGCAACAAAATCAATTGTGCACCTTGCAGTCCTGGTAAAAAAAGAATATGTATTTAGCTGGTGTTATCATACCATGAGAAGGTGCCTCAAAAGTACAGTTTTTAGCCCACACCATAGAAAGTGATAAGAGCACCCCTCGGATCATTGCTCAAACACTGGAACTCGACCTATGTAGGCACAGTATAAACCCACTCTCTTCCAACCCAGCATAACCTATGGAGGAGCGTGCTACCCCTCCTGTCTGGTGTATGAATCACTACACAACTATAACTACAATATATTCCAATACCCATTCCCTTATATTCTAGAGTTTGCATCAACTTCTGCTGCAGACCTCTCTACAATTCAAGAGCGAGTCACAGGGTACAGTTTCAGGACTACGTACCTGAGCGAAGGCACCACTCTCTAATCAGCATCCCCAGCGAACCGTCCCCTCACAAAGAAAAACCACCACAAGTTCTGAGGACAGCAGTGTTTGAAAGCCATGCTGTTGGATTCAATGGCTTGGAGACACCTGACAGAGAGCTCGCTGCACTCTGCTCTCAATAGGCTGTGAGGGGATAAAGGATAGATGTGTCTGAGCAGCAAAGAAAACCTTTGAATGCAACAATCACTATTATTAACAGTCAGGTAAGGCACCGTTTGAATGTCAATTTTCCGCAACCTTGGCGCAGGGCCTTTAAATAGATCGCTGCCCACCTGGTGTCAGGAGTGGGATCTTCTCAGTAATGGGGGGGGGGCATAGTATTTGCATTGTTATGATTGATAGTAATGTTCATAGCTGTGGTTTTCGACAGAATTCTTGCATTCAATTAGCAGGAGCCGCACACTTTTGATAGGTGCCACAGACAATGGGGACTGGCTTTATTCATCTCGTTTAATGTTCGCTATCACTTTTTCTTCTTCTGAAAGCGCAATTTTAATGCTTCATGGAAAGGCAATTAGCTGAAGACAATGTGTCTGTGTTCATGGAATCTACAGCAACCGTGTGAAATGGGGAGAAAACACGTTTTAGTCCTTGTTTTTTATGACTGTGTCTAAAAAATGACTCCTACACCGTGATAGGCTCTTGTTTGCCGGTTTTATTGGAAAAGTAAATCTAAGGGAGTGGACTTGCCGGCTCTGGAGTTGTCCTCACTGCCTGCTGTGTGAAAGTCCCCAGCCTTAAAAAATGAACTTCCTTTGCCACTCTGCAGTAGTTCATCACGCCAGAGTGGCTGTAGTTTAACAGTGGTTGAGGTTTTTACTAGAAGGGGAGATTTGCATAGTTCAGGATTATGGGATTTCAAAGCCTTCACGATGTTTACTACGCCAAAGTGTTCCTTTTAAGTCTTGCCCACTAGATAGTTCAAGCTGTCTGGTTGCAAAAGACCTACTGTGAACTCACAGTGGGCTTACAGCCCACCCATTGCTTATCATTGGTTGGCTTAATTGCCACGCTCATTTGCTTGAGTTTTACTCAGTGGCTTCCCATAGAGTTCTTGTATTTGTCTTTCCCATCCACATCCTATTTACCATCCTTTTGATTGTCTGACCTATATCCTTCCACTGCTTACTTTTAGGGAACAACTTTTTTCTTTTTGGTTAAGGACTGTATGAGAGGGCATGAGTTTTCCAGCTCTTTCTCTCCTTTGCTTAATCCCTGCTGAATGCCAATCCCTATGTTGCTATCTCCCTTGTGTGTTGCACTGTCTCTCATTTGTTTCTGCCCACCAAACTCTTCCACACCTGTGCACAGTGTTGTTCTCGCCGTCATGTGTTCTCCCCACCAATGTGGTGTTCTCTCCCTTGTGGGCTGCTTTGGCCTCCTCCTCCTCCAACCTTCTCCTCCATTCCCCACTTACATTCCACAGTCCTTTTTTATTTTTATTTTGCGGTTTTCTGCTAAAAGAAACATTTTTATTTACTGATCAAAGTGATGTCCGCTACTGTGGATTGGCTTTGCCAATGCTTGTTCACTCATTAGTGTTAGTTGGCACTGAAAGCGGAAGTCCCTTTTTTCTGATCAGTATTTGAAGCCATGTTGTGCTGATAACTCACTAACATTTTGTATGCTGCAAATAACTTGCTTATCTTTCTCTCACGAGTCACTCAGCACTTGTGAGGGGAAACTAAGCAAGTTACACTTGTTTGCAATGGATGGAAAGCAAGTGAATTTAGTGCTTGTTGTCGTGGACTTACATTTCATAAACTTCGCATGCGGCCACTCCCACTCCACATGAGATGCAATTCAAAGTCTAAATATGTTTTATTTGGCCGCAGCTTTATTTGTAGTTGTTACAGAACCGCCGTTCAATGAGCCTAACCGGAAACACATTGGGCCTAATTACAACTTTGGAGGATGGTGTTAATCCGTCCCAAATGTGGCGGATATACCACCTACCGTATTACGAGTCCATTATATCCTATGGAATTTGTAATATGGTAGGTGGTATATCCGTCACATTTGGGACGGATTAACACCGTCCTCCAAAGTTGTAATCAGGCCCATTATCTTGTCAAAGGTCATAAATCATATCGCCGGCCATAAAGCAACTCTTGACAGGTCATAAATCATCTTACATGCCATAAATCAATCAGTGTCATTGACCCCCTGGTCATAAAACCATCAATCATTACCCTGTGACATTACTAGCTGACAATGCCATAGCTACATTTTGTAGATAAATCTCAGCTTAGCGCCTGTGCCGTTTCGGCGTTTACTGTTGCTGATTGGTCCTTGAGCTGGAGTTTTACTGTCTCTACCCAGAGGAGGGGTAATGCACTATCTCATAATTTCAGGCCCAACTCGCTACCTTGCATAGTCTGTTGTGCTCCGCCGGCAGGCGAGCTGGGCTTTGAGTGCCGTGTCCTGACTCCTTTTCCTCTCTGACCGCCTTACCCTGCTGTGCGGCATCCCAAGGCAAATGACCGGTCTGGCACCCCGCGGTGGCCTTCCCCACTCTGTAAGCCCGCTCAGCTTCCAATTTTCGCCTTTTACTCGCTGCTGATGAAAGCTGCGACAAACCTTGTTTGTAGGTGTGGGTGGGTGGGACTTCCTTCTTCCGGCCCTGCTGGTCCTGAGAGTGCCTTAAACTTGCGAGTTCCCGTCACTTATAGGGCACAATCGCCATGCGGGCAAGATAAAAAATTGCACGGCCCCACCATTGGCCAGCTTTTCATGCCAATTGCGCCTGCCTTGGCGCCTTGCTTCGCGCCACACCCCTACTTCTGGACTTGCCTGGGGGTTTGGGGGCTGCTGCTGCACATCCCCACCATTTTGCTCTCGTGTCCTCGGGCCACTGTTGCCGGGTCTTGGCACCGTTTACTGCGCCGGCCTCCTGAGCCCACTACGGGTGCAGGCCTCTGCCATAAAACTTGCACACGGCCACTCCCACTCCACATGACATGCAATTCAAAGTCTAAACATGTATGTGGAAGCTTTGTGGCCGCAGCTTTATTTGTAGTTGTTACAGTACCACCGTTCAGTGAGCCCAACCAGAAACACATTATCTTGTCACAGGTCATAAATCATACCACCGGCCATAAAGCAACTGTTGACAGGTCATAAATCATCCTACATGCCACAAGTCAATCAGTGCCATTGACCCCCTGGTCATAAAACCATCAATCATTACCCCATTACATTACTAGCTGACAATGCCATAGCTATATTTTGTAGATAAATCTCAGCTTAGCGCCTGTGCCGGTTTGGCGTTTACTGTTGCTGATTGATCCTTGAGCTGGATTTTTACTGTCTGTACTGAGAGGAAGGGTAATGCATTATCTCATAATTTTAGGCCCAACTCATTACCTTTCATAGTCTGTTGTGCTCCGCCGGCTGGCGGGCTGGGCTGCGAATCCTGTGCCCTGACCCAATTTCCTCTCTGACCGCCTTACCCTGCCGTGAGGCATCCCAAGGCAAGTGACCGGTCTGCCACCCCGCGGTGGCCTTCCAAACTCCGTGAGCTCGCTCAACTTCCAATTTTTGCCACGCTGCCTAGGGGGCTTATGTCCGCGGGCAGCTCCCCCTGCTTGCTAGCTTCTTTCGCTGACAACGGCCCGTCACCATGGCTGCCCAAAGGTTGGACCAGAATACTTCTAGCCCCGCATCGGTTATGTGCACCCCATCCTGCATAAAAATATTCGGTTGGCTCAAGTTGATTAAGCCATGCCTAATGGTCCCCCATCCATTTGCCCTGCAGAATTTCGCCACTGCCACATTGAGCTTCTTTCTGGACCTCTCCAGGGCACTGGTGGACCTGACCCCTCTCCACGTTTGCCTAGGAACAATTTCTAACCACAGGAGGCTTACGCTGCCCACCAGCCTGGCAGCCTGAACAAGGCCTCCCCTGCCATCTCCAGCAGCTCTCTCCTCCCTAGCCTCGCCAGCTCGTTTCCCCAAAGGTAAATTATCAACAAGTAGCTCCCCTGGGTGCTGCTGACACAGGTTTTTCAAACTGGCTTGCAGATGCTCCCTACTTATACCTGGTTGAGCTGCCCATCTCATGATGCTGCTGGATGACCTGGGCTTTAGTGCACCTCCCACTTTGTTCCACCAGAATTCTGTTCCCCCTATAAATGAGTGGCCCACCATCCACACGGTTCTCCTTTGTCCGCCTGTCAAAACAAACAGTGAGAGGTTGGGGTGATATGGGCCCTCTATAGCCTTTTTTTGTGAGTGGGGGGATGATTGTGGTGGGGGGGCAGAGACCCGGCTCTAAGCTTTAAGCTTCACCCCCAGCAATATCCGTACGTAATGCTTGTAGGCCGTCGTGCCCCAACTCCCGGTTCCTTTGATGCTCACTATTGAGAGACCCCAATTAGCTGCTGTGGTAGCTGCCCCAATGTGGAAAAAATGGGTGCCAAACTCATTTGCTGGCAGCCCACCTTTGCCAGTGGCATTTTCAACGCTGCCTTGAATTGAAACTTGCTAAGGCAGGCCCTGTCCTTGTGCTTGCACAGCGCCCCCCCCCACGGTGGCCAGATTGCCCAGTATTCCTCCATCCAGCATACTGGGCACACGTCACTCCTTGATAACCTCGCCAGCTTTACCACTGTACCTTTGCCTTGCTGATCTGTCTTGGACTTCCTGGGGATGACCTCGAGGACCCCTGCCATGAGTCGCACACCCTGCCCTTGCAGGCACGACCGCCCGGTCCTCGTCCATGATGGGGCCACCAGCTTACTAACTCTGAAAGCCCCAAAGAATGCCAGCGCGAAAGCAGCCTTGAACAAGGTGACCTCTGAGGTGTCCCTACATATCGCCGGTAATGCCTCCACTAGGCGAGCAAGCATGTCACATTCAATGGGCCTTCTCTTACCACTCTGGCCCCCTCTAGGCGCTTCCAGCATTTCATCGCTGTCTTCAGGTAGTGGGATGCGGTCGGCTCTACCCCTGAGTTTAACTTTGCGCAGTGTGCTACCGCCGCCAGGTGTGGCAGTGCCCAAGATCTGGTTTTGTTACCCCTGAATGCCCACTTGATGAAGAGCTCCACCGCCTGCTCTGTGGTTTGTCTGTCGTCGAATGAATGCAGCCCGAACTCTGCTCTGAATGTCTTGTGGCAGGCTGCATATCTTTTTGCTGTTTTTGGTGCCAATGCATGTTGCATGAGTTGCGTCATGTTCTTCTCTGCTGATGGGTCCAGCTCCCTGATCTTCTCCATCTGGAAACGAGACATAGCATCCGCCTGAGCATTGTTGTTCCCCTGCACATGTCTTGCCCTCAACTCTAGGTTGTTCCTCAGCTGTAGAAGCACCAGTCTCCTCAACAGCCTGAGCACCTTAGGGCTCCTTGCTGCCCCTGTGTTCATGGCATGCACCACCACCTGGTTTTCTGACCAAATTGTTAGTTTTAAATCGCCTAATTTCGTGCTCCAGATGCTTAGCGCCACCATAATGGGGAAAAGCTCCAGGAAGGCTACATTCCTGGTCACCCCAGCTTCTACTCACTCCGGGGGACATAACTTTTCACACCAATGATCCCCTAGGATCGTCCCAAAACCCAGGCTGCCTGCCACATCTGTGTGCAAAGCTAGCTCCTCACTGGTGACCCAACCTTTCCTCCATATCAAGACCCTATTGAAGTCTGTCAAGAAAGTTAGCCAAGTGTTAAGGTCTTGCTTTGCCCCAGAGCTGAGTTTCACATGCTGGTGCTTTCTCTTCAGACCTCTGGTCAACTGGGTTAGCCTCCTTGCGAAGACCCGTCCCACTGGGATGACTCTTGTGGCAAAATTCAGTTTGCCGATCAGTACCTGTAACTCGCCCAAGGTGGCCTTCTCGTTCTTGGACAACAGGCTGGTTCTCTGCTTTATGTCTTGCACTTTGTCCTCTGGGATCTGCAACGTGCCAGCCACTCAGTCTAATTCAATCCACAAGAACACTATTCTGGTGAAAGGGCCCACCATCTTGTCTGCCACTAGCGGCACCCCCAGCTTCACGGCCAGTGCCTGGAATGCCCGCAGCAGATTCCCACACTCATCGCTGCTCTTCTTACCCATGAACAGGAAGTCATCCAGATAATGCAGTTTACCCCTCCTGGGGTGGTGCTTGTGGAGGGACCATTCCAACATGCATACAAACTTCTCAAAGAATGCACAAGATATAGAGCAGCCCATGGGGGCAGGGCCTTGTCAAAGTAAGTCTGCCCTTCAAATTAAAATCCCTGGAAGTAGTAGCTGTCAGGGTGAACAGGTAGCAGCAGGAAGGCAGATTCAATGTCTGCTTTTGTCATTAGCGCCCCGGGACCTGTGGACCGCACTAGGTCCACAGCGTCATCCACTGATGAGTAGCTGACTGCGCACTCCTCGATGTTGATGGCATCATTGGCTGACTCCCTCTCTGGGAATGACAAGTGGTGAATTAAACGGTACTGGCCCTTTTCATTTTTGGGTACCAACCCTAGTGGGGATACCACTAGCCCCTGAGGAATCCCTCCCAACAGGGGACCTTCTATCCTTCCCAGTTCCATCTCCTTGGTGATTTTCTTGCGCACAATGTCTGTCTGTGCCTCAGATGAGAGCAGGTTTGTGGATCCTTTGGGGGTGGACCTGTCTTCCCACCGGTATCCCAAAGCCATTCTCAAATCCCTCGCATAACAAGAGAGTGTCTGCCTTATTGTCATAGCCATTAGATAACCCTCTTAATGTGTGTATGTTAATGGGGGAGCGGGCTAGCACAAAACCCCCCCAACCAGGCCTCAGTCGTCGCTTTGCTGGGCTATTTCTTCTTTGTTTTATCTTTTCTGTACCTGTCGCCCCGGCTTCTTTTGCATTTGACTGCGGGGTGCCCTCCCCCACAGGTGGAGCATATGTGTCTGAATTTGCATGCTGGGCCCCAGGTGCACTCGTCCTTGTCATACTTGTAGCACACTGATGTGGAGACCTTCCCCGATTACCCCCCCTCCAGCCTTGAAATTGCTTCTGCTTAAGGAAGGATCTCTGCTTGTCCTGATGCCCTCTGAACTGACTTTTTTGAGAGGGGTGGTCATGCTTCCCCATCCCGGGTCTTGCCTCCCTGGCCACCATCATTTTATGCATGTTGCTGGACACGTCCTCTTCATCCACTCCATGTCAGGGTGTGCCTGCATTTTTACTCTGAAGCTTTTATCATAATCTAACCATGCGTCACCTGCAAACTGCCTGTATGCTTTCTGAATCTTAGACTCATACAACCATAGATCTTTCGCACAGTGTGGGAATTTTGCAGAGAAGTGTGGCACAATGGTTGGAGCAGCAGACCGTGATGCAGAGACCTGGCCCGGGACCAGAGTTCAATTCCTGCCTCGGTGGGTCTTGGGCTCAATTCCCTTGGACCAGATAATTCTCGCCTCAGTGCCTAATCTAATTAATGTGTCCCACTCTGTAACTCTGGGCAATAGCTTGCTTAATCTCCACAACGGCCCGACAGCGTTTGGATGCCTGTGGGTGCCTCACAGGGAAAAGCCAGTAGGGGTTCCACAGCGGTATGCGTACAGCGCCTTGAGACCCTAACGGGTGAGTAGTGTGCTCTATATTTACAATCACACAGGCCATTATTCTAAACTCATCCAGCCAGTTGTCAAAATTCCTTTCTCTCCTCACTCGATACATCTCTCTCTTCTCCTCATCCTTCCTGTAGGAAGTTGGCTCTGTATGTACTATTTCAAAGTAAGGAATAGTATGCACAGAGTCCAAGGGTTCCCCTTAGAGGTAAGATAGTGGCAAAAAGAGATAATTCTAATGCTCTATTTTGTGGTATTGTGGTCGAGCAGTAGGCTTATCAGAGGGTAATGTTAAGCATTTGTTGTACACACACAGGCAATAAATGAGGAACACACACTCAGAGACAATTCCAGGCCAATAGGTTTTTGTATAGAAAAATATATTTTCTTAGTTTATTTTAAGAACCACAGGTTCAAGATTTACAAGTAATACTTCAAATGAAAGGTATTTCAGGTAGGTACTTTAGGAACTTTGAATTAGCAAAATAGCATATACAGTTTTCACATAAATGACATATAGCTATTTTAAAACTAGTGCAATTTTCAACAGTTCCTGGGGGAGGTAAGTGTTTGTTAGTTTTTGCAGGTAAGTAAACCACCTACGGGGTTCAAGTTTGGGTCCAAGGTAGCCCACTGGTGGGGGTTCAGAGCAACCCCAAAGTTACCACACCAGCAGCTCAGGGCCGGTCAGGTGCAGAGGTCAAAGTGGTGCCCAAAACACATAGGGGGTCATTCTGACCCTGGCGGTCCATGACGGCGGATGCACCGCCAACAGGCTGGCGGTGCATCCAGGCCTATTCTGACCGCGGCGGTAAAGCCGCGGTCAGAAAAGGGAAACCGGCGGTTTCCCGCCGGTTTTCCCCTGGCCTGAGGAATCCTCCATGGCGGCGCTGCAGGCAGCGCCGCCATGGGGATTCCGACCCCCTTACCGCCAGCCTGGTTCTGGCGGTTCTGACCGGCAGAACCTGGTTGGCGGTAACGGGTGTCGTGGGGCCCCTGGGGGCCCCTGCAGTGCCCATGCCAATACCAAGATTTTCAGTGTCTGCATAGCAGACACTGAAAATCGCGACGGGTGCAACTGCACCCGTCGCACCCTTTCCACTCCGCCAGCTCCATTCGGAGCCGGCATCCTCGTGGAAGGGGGTTTCCAGCTGGGCTGGCGGGCGGCCTTCTGGCGGTCGCCCGCCAGCCCAGCAGGAAACTCAGAATTACCGCGGCGGTCATTTGACCGCGCAGCCGTATTCTGACGCCGGTGCTTTGGCGGGCGGCCTCCGCCGCCCGCCTAGGTCAGAATGAGGCCCATAGGCTTCAATGGAGAAGGGGGTGCCCGGGTTCCAGTCTGCCAGCAGGTAAGTACCCGCGTCTTCGGAGGGCAGACCAGGGGGGTTTTGTAGGGCACCGGGGGGGACACAATTCCACACAGAAAGTACACCCTCAGCGGCACGGGGGCGGCCGGGTGCAGTGTGCAAACAAGCGTCGGGTTTCAATAGAAAGAAATAGGAGACCAAGGGGTCTCTTCAGCGATGCAGGCAGGCAAGGGGGGGGCTCCTCGGGGTAGCCACCACCTGGGCAAGGGAGAGGGCCACCTGGGGGTCGCTCCTGCACTGGAGGTCAGATCCTTTAGGTCCTGGGGGCTGCGGGTGCAGAGTCTTTACCAGGCGTCGGGTCTTTGAAGCAGGCAGTCGCAGTCAGGGGGAGCCTCGGGATTCCCTCTGCAGGCGTCGCTGTGGAGGTTCAGGGGGGTCAACTCTGGCTACTCACGGTCTCGTAGTCGCCAGGGAGTCCTCCCTGTGGTGTTGGTTCTCCACAAGTCGAGCCGGGGGCGTCGGGTGCAGAGTGCCAAGTCTCACGCTTCCGGCGGGAAACGCGTGTTGTTTCAAAGTTGCTTCTTTGTTGCAAATTTGCAGTCTTTGGTGAACAGAGCCGCTGTCCTCGGGAGTTCTTGGTCCTTCTAGATGCAGGGCAGTCCTCTGAGGCTTCAGAGGTCGCTGGTCCCTGGGGAAAGCGTCGCTGGAGCAGTGTCTTTAGAAGTGGGGAGACAGGCCGGTAGAGCTGGGGCCATAGCAGTTGGTGTCTCCGTCTTCTCTGCAGGGTTTTTCAGCTTAGCAGTCCTCTTCTTCTTAGGTTGCAGGAATCTATCTTGCTGTGTTCTGGGAGCCCCTAAATACTTGATTTAGGGGTGTGTTTAGGTCTGGAAGGGCAGTAGCCAATGGCTACTGTCCTTGAGGGTGGCTACACCCTCTTTGTGCCTCCTCCCTGAGGGGAGGGGTACACATCCCTATTCCTATTGGGGGAATCCTCCATCTGCAAGATGGAGGATTTCTAAAAGTCCGAGTCACCTCAGCTCAGGACACCTTAGGGGCTGTCCTGACTGGCCAGTAACTCCTCCTTGTTTTTCTCATTATCTCCTCCGGACTTGCCGCCAAAAGTGGGGGCTGTGTCCAGGGGGCGGGCATCTCCACTAGCTGGAGTGCCCTGGGGCACTGTAACACGAAGCCTGTGCCTTTGAGGCTCACTGCTAGGTGTTACAGTTCCTGCAGGGGGGAGGTGTGAAGCACCTCCACCCAGAGCAGGCTTTTGTTTCTGTCCTCAGAGAGCACAAAGGACCTCACCACATGGGGTCAGAAACTCGTCTCTCAGCAGCAGGCTGGCACAGACCAGTCAGTCCTGCACTGAACAATTGGGTAAAATACAGGGGGCATCTCTAAGATGCCCTCTGTGTGCATTTTTTAATAAATCCAACACTGGCATCAGTGTGGGTTTATTATTCTGAGAAGTTTGATACCAAACTTCCCAGTATTCAGTGTAGCCATCATGGAGCTGTGGAGTTCGTTTTTGACAGACTCCCAGACCATATACTCTTATGGCTACCCTGCACTTACAATGGCTAAGGTTTTGCTTACACTGTAGGGGCATAGTGCTCATGCACATATGCCCTCATCTGTGGTATAGTGCACCCTGCCATAGGGCTGTAAGGCCTGCTAGAGGGGTGACTTACCTATGCCATAGGCAGTGTGAGGTTGGCATGGCACCCTGAGGGGAGTGCCATGTCGACTTAGTCATTTTCTCCCCACCAGCACACACAAGCTGGCAAGCAGTGTGTCTGTGCTGAGTGAGGGGTCCCTAGGGTGGCATACGACATGCTGCAGCCCTTAGAGACCTTACCTGGCATCAGGGCCCTTGGTACCAGGGGTACCAGTCACAAGGGACTTACCTGGGTGCTAGGGTTGTGCCAATTGTGGAGACAATGGTACATTTTAGGTGAAAGAACACTGGTGCTGGGGCCTGGTTAGCAGGGTCCCAGCAAACTTCTCAGTCAAGTCAGCATCAGTATCAGGCAAAAAGTGGGGGGTAACTGCAACAGGGAGCCATTTCTTTACACTTCCTATCACATGTGGCGAGGTCCAGCCCCTCCATCTGAATCTTCAATAGAGAGAAAACGTCTATGAACTCCTTACGCCAAAGGTGCTCTTTCTCTACCAATGGTATTGAACGAGCTAACCCTGTGGCCCTTGTCACCATGGATGGGTGGCCCAGCGTGCCCCTCTTGTAGGCCTCAGGAACCAGGCTCTCCCTGTTAGTAGCTTGGACACTGGACCCTGGTTTGTTACTCCATGCCTCAGTGGGAACTGTCTGTGTAGCACCCCCCGGGTGAGTACCAAGCCTGTGGTCCCTGCCTGCGCTCCTGTGCCTGCACTGCTTGGCTCTGCTACGCTATCCCCTACGGTCTCTGCCCCCCCCAACTTTGGTAAACAGCAGCGGCGCAAATGATTTCAAACAGGCTTGCACAATTGAACTTATATGCTCACCCTCCGTTGGTCTTGACTTCTTGCTGGTGCTGGACGCTGCCTTATGGTTTGCCTTTGGTGCAACCCCATCAGCTTTCTTTTTTATTGCCTTCTTATTGTCTCTGCTGGCGATTCGCTGCCGCTTCTTGGGGCCCTCCTGCTCCTTGCTTCCTTCTGCTTGACCCCGCTGAGTTCCACGCTATCACCGCTGTCACTAGGGACCTCCAAATTGCATTGCCTACTCTGGACGTACCGCAGCTGGATCAGCATCCAGTCCTTGTTGTGCGTGGTGGCTGCCTCCCTTTATTACTTTTTCGGTATCTTCAGATTGAAGCATGCTTGCTGGTTCCGCCATGTTGTAGGCTATTCCAGGCACCGCCTGTTTCTGCTGTTATGCTATGTGGCTTGCCTTTGCATGGTTTGGGTCACGTCGCCCTTAGTGGGCTGTCCCCAATCACTAGTCCGCCTTTTGGTTCCTTGGCTTGGGTCACGTGGCCCACTAATGGGGCTGTCCCGAGCTAATCTTGAACAACCTGCTGCGGTCTGGGTCGTGTCGCCCCACCTGGGCTGTCCCCAGCCACTCCTGCCGCTCTTGTTGTCGGCTGGCCTCTGTTTGATTTGACCTGGCTTTCCTGCCGCTTTCCCAGGGGCTGCCTCCCTGTTTGTGGCGTGTTGGTGACTGTCTGCAGCTTTTGCTCCTTCCACTGCTCGGTATGCCGGGGCCTCATTGCCCAAGAGCCACTTCCCCTCTACAGCACCATTTGTTCCTCGCGCTCCCCCCGGGTGCTTAGTTCTTGTCGTGTGGAGCCGAATTGCGACCTTTCAGCTCAACCGTTCCTCTGGGGGGGGTGCTACACTTGTGCTTAGCTCCTTGTTAGAGGGGAGTGAGGGCCTGGATGGGGAGAGAGTCTTACCCGCCTTGCCCTTCAACACTGTCCTGCCTTTAAGGCCTTACGAGGGAATCCCTTGGTGGAAGGGGCTCTTCCTGTTCTGAGCCGAAATGCCGCAGCTCCCTGCCTACGCTCTACGCCTGAAAGACGCGCTAGACCCGCCGAGCCTCTGGATTACAGCCACCTCTCTGGCTCTGCTACCGGGACGAAGAATGCCTCGGGCTCCTCTCCGCTACCAAAGGCCTCTTCTTCCTCCGCAGTGGTGCCCTCCCAGCAGAGTCACGTCACCCACGTGGCTGTCCTCTGGGTGGTCCAGTTCGACTGATTGTTGAGGCACTGCCGCCTCCCTGTTGGCAATTCGTGTTCGTCCCACAGAGTTGCATCGCTGAAGCCGTGGAGTTCCTTTGCAGGCTATTCAGGAGTCCCAGGCGGAGAGATGGCGGCTTCTACAGTATGTTGTCTACTTCTTCTTCTTCTTTCGGCATCTTCCTGTTTCCGGCGCAGCTGGTCCCAAGAGTGCCCTAACCTTGCAAGCCCCTGCCACTTATAGGGCATAATCACCCTGCAAGATTCACAAATTGTGCGGCCCCCCCATTGGCCGGCTCTTCATGTCACTTGCGCCCACCTTGGCGCCTTGCTTCGTGCCACACCTCCATTTCCTGTCCAGCCTGGGAGTTTGGGGGCTGCTGCTTCACGCCCCCGCCATTTTGTCCTCGTGTCCTCGGGCCGCCATTGCCGGGCATTGGCCCCGTTTACTGCGCCGACTTCCTTAGCCCCCTCTGGGTGCGGGCCTCTGCCATTCTCTGCCGTCCCTGAACACCGAAGGAGCCGCCTTCCTTTGAGTCCTTTCTACTGCTTGAGGGTGAGAAGAAGGTTACAATTACTAAGGATACGAAAGTACCAAATGCCTGTTTATTTACTCTAAACAAGGAAGAACATAGGCTTTTGAACATTATCAGGTCTCAGCTTTTCAAAGACCCCCAAGTGGTGTTTGCAGGATACAAGGTTCCACATTCTTTAGAAGTCATAATTCGAGTTCAGACCGCTCCTGGCTACGGTCCGCAGGGAGCATTCGCCAAAGTCATCCCTGATCTCATCAGCGAGCTTTCCTTGCTAGAGGAAATGTTCAGGGTTTCGATTAAAGACAAAAAAAAGGAAATTGAACAGCCGCAGTTTTGTTGAGAAAGAACACCGCATTCTGAAGTTAACATTGAATTGGATAAATTCTGAAGGTTTCTCAGGCTTGACCTGTAATTGATGCACGAAGGCCTAAACTATGGACACCTTCTCTTGTTTTTAAAGTGGTCTCACCTCTGGTTTACACCCTCCCCTTTTTTGGCTGTTACTATGGAAATAATCGAAAAAGTTTAACTTTTTTTGTTGTTGTTTTTTTTAGCTTTGAATGTGTTTTTACAAAGTATACCAAATTATGCTTGTGTTACAGTTTAGACGAAAACATTGCACAATAAATGCATATTTTAGTACATAAGTGAAAGTCAGTTGCGGCTCGCGGGTGTTAAAGAGGGCGGAGCGGCATGTGGGGGGAGGGTGGCGGGGATGAACATATTGATAAAATGTTTTTAAAAAAATACACTTACCTGAACGCCGCTCTGCGCCACGCCCCGCTCCTCTGTTGGCTCCAGGCAGGCACAGGCTCAGAGCAGTGTCAGGATTGGCTGGGAGCCCAGCCAGGGCGCTCCCAGGCAGACTGGGAGCCTGTGCAGGCTCTCTGAAGCCCAGCAACTCTGTTGCTGGGCTGGAGAGAGTTCTGTGTGCATGTGTGTTTGGCCGGCCCGACACAGCCGGCCAAACACACATGTGCTCTGAGGGGGAGTGCTGAGCACTCCCCCTCACTCTAGTCACCCCGTTTGCCCACCCCTTTCAAAGAAAAGGATAATAAACCTAGTTTATTATCCTTTTCTTTGAAAGGTTCTGGCGGGGGGGTGACGCTCCTCCACCCACATGGAGGAGCCGCCCCTGGTGAAAGTTGAGATTTGCACATGAATGCCAGGAGATGTTGGATGGTTTGCCTGGAACTATCAATGTCAGCAACGACATTCTTGTACATGCTCCTACCATTGAGGAGCATCACACCATGTTACAGAAGGTACTCCAGCGAATTCAAGATTCTGGACTGACCCTGCACCGTCAAAAGTGTGAGTTTCTAAAGGACAGAATACAATTTTTCGGATATATTTTTTCTGCCAGTGGGGTAACCCCTGATCCAGCCAAGGTGGATGACATCAAGAAGGCACTTCCTCCTACAAACATCACCGAAGTAAGGAGCTTCCTAGGGATGGTGAACTACTGTGGCAGATTTAGGAAAGATTTGTCTAACCTTACGCAGCCTCTAAGAACTCTCACCAAAGGGTCTGAGTCATGGAGATGGGGTTCTACTGAGCAGATTGCCTTTGACAATATCAAGGATGCCTTGTCCAGCTAAACTGTCCTAAGGTATTTTGATCCTAAGAAGAGTACCAAACTTGCCGTTGACGCTGGGCCAAAGGGCCTTGGTGCAGTGTTATTGCAGGATCAAGGAGAAGGAAATTGGTCCCCCGTTGCGTATGCCAGCCGGTCACTCACTGACACGGAACAGCGATATTCACAAATCGAAAAAGAAGCAATCGCTGTGCACTGGGGTTGTAAGCATTTTCACATCTATGTGTATGGTCGCCCGTTTGTGGTAACTACTGACCATAAACCGTTGCTTCCTCTCTTTAATGGGACTGCTTCCAAACCACCTCTGCAAATTTAGAAATGGATGTTGCAGTTACAGGACTATCGGTGCACTTTAGAGTATCGCCCCGGATCTGAAAATCCAGCAGACTATTTGTCGAGGCATCCCAGAGCTGCATCTGCCACAGAGGTTGAGGAAGCTAAGGAAACTGAGGAATATGTCAGATATGTCACTGATCGGTCCCTGCCTCTGCCAATGACCATGGATGAAGTTGTACAAGCGACAACAAGTGATGAATGCTTGCAGAAGGTTTTATTGGCCATGCAGAATAATCAATGGCATAGTCTCAAGGTACAATTACCGTTGCTGAATGCTGAGTCTCAACGGATCATTGGGAGTCTGTACCGTGTTAAGGATGAACTCACGACTGATGCTACAGGGTGTCTCCTAAGGGGAAGTCGGTTGGTGATTCCTTCATCCCTCACCTCTAAGGTTGTCGAGTTAGCCCATAATGGCCACCAAGGGATGGTCAAGACCAAGAGCCGTCTCCGATCAAAGGTGTGGTTTCCTCTTATGGATGAGTAAGTTGAGAGCCTGGTGAGATCTTGCAGGTGGTGTCAGGCTACTGGTGAACCCAGTAGGCCTGTTCCCATTGAAACTGAACCTTCACCGACTGGTCCGTGGGTCTCAGCGAGTTTGGACTTTGGCAGTTTGCCTGATGGACGACACACAATGGTCATCATTGATGATTTCTCGAAGAATCCAGAAGTAGAGATCATCCCGGCCCTCACTGCTGAAGTGGTGATTTCCGTTATCGAGAAAACCATGGCCACTCATGGTCTTATAGCTGAGATAAAAACAGACAATGGACCACCTTTTCAAAGTAATGAGCTAGCTGGCTATCTGAAGAGTACTGGGACCCGTCATCGCAGAATCACCCCTTGTTGGCCCCAAGCTAATGGTGAGGTAGAAAGATTTATGCGGACTTTAAACAAGGTAATCAGAATTGCACTAGCTGGAGGTCAGGCTGTGGAATATGCCATTTTCTCATTTCTTCGGAACTATAGGCAAACTTCCCATTCCACCACGAATCGAGCACCTAGTCATCTGGCATTTGGGAGAGCGTCTGTCGATGCTATTCCTCATCATCCTTCGTGGAGTCCTCCTCCCCTGACTCCAGATTTTGTTCAGGAGAAGAGACGGATATCTAATCAGCGAGCGAGCCGGACTCGGCGAGCGGTTTTATCCGATCTCAAAGTAGGTGACCAGGTATTGCTTAAGCGGTCTATGCCTGGTAGTAAATTTCGTATGCCCTTTGACTCTGTCCCGTGGAAGATTGTTCAAAGAAGTGGGTCTGCTGTTATTGCCCAGCGGGGATCAGAAATAGTGAAGCGTAATATATCTTTCTTTAAGAAGTTTCACTCGTCAGGAATGAATGGTGATGAAATGGGAGGGGACAGTGACGATGTTGGGCCGGTGTCTCCGGGCCCTGCTGTGGAGAGTTCATCGTGTGATTCTGGAGATGTCCGAAGTGATCTTCCAGCTGTGGTCCCTGTGGGTCAGCCGATGGATGGGCCTGCCCCAGAGTCATTGTCCCACCGTTCTGGGTCTACTCGATATGGTCTGCGTAGCAATCCGTGTCCCTCCATCAGGCTACGTGATCACCTGTGTGACTAAATACCAAATGTGTTGTAACTCATTTTTCTTTTTGTGTTTTTGGAGGAATGTAGTGTTGCTGGCCTGTGACGCAACAGGCCAGCCTATGCAAGTTTAGTGATGGGGGTGTTTGGAGTGGTGCCAGCTGGTATTTGTGGAATCCCCAGATGTTCCGAGGGATTCCACCTCATTATGTATTGTATTGTGGTTTGCTCCGTGGCCTCCAGCCCGGAGCTATAAAAATAAACAGAGGCGTGGCCAAATAGGGAGTTGCCGCGCGGTGATCACAGAGGCTCCGTGTGATCAGCAGAGTCCCGCACGGAAGGCCTTATTTGACCACGCCGGTCTCGTTTCACCAAAATCAAGGACTCGTGTGAGTTATTTACAAGTACCATAACGCGCCTCCCGCTAATGCGTGTTGTAGCTCTTATAAGAGCTACAACACCACACATAGTAGTGACATACAAAGTGTTATGTTGAAGGAAACAGCTTTTTGTATTAGACTCTGACTAACCCAAATGTGTTTGAAGTAGAGGCCGTAAAATGAAAGCAAGGCGCTCCTTAACGCTTATTTAGTATCCCCCCTCCCTTTTTATTGTAAAAGGAAATTATTGGTTTCCTGTCTTCAGAGCCTATGCATCTAGCACCATGGATTTTAATGGAAACTTTGATGTGTGTATATATGTAAGGGGGCGGAGACAGTGCTTAATTTGAAAATAAAAACGTGCCGGTGCTCAAAGTCCTCCTCTTAAACAAGTGGCTGCTGCAATTAAATCTTCGAACACGGAATACTGAGGCAGAGTAATCCTGAAGCCATCTCGGGCCTCTTCAATCCATTTACACTCACTCCCTGCGCCTCCAGCTCACTCCTGCAGCTGTCTTCTTTCTCCCATTGTGACGCTTTTTAGTTTTTCTCCTCTTCCGTCTTTCCCATATGTGCTTTTTGCTTTCAGCAAGTGCTGAGCACAGAAGAATAAGCGCCGGCCCTCAAAAACAAGTGCTGGTGCTCACCACCGGAAACATCAAGCACAAATTAAGCACTGGGCGGAGACTTCCACAAACAGCAGATGCACGTTCCAGTAATTTTTATTTATACACGTTGTGTGGAAACAGGCAGACTTAAGTCATACATTCATGCACCTTTCTGGAAAGCCCCAAAAAACTATTTTCCTACCCGCCTCAGAAGTGATGTTCAATATGTTTCTTTTGTGTGTGTTTTGTCATGCAGTGATGTTAGCGTATGGTTCTCTGCAGGCACAATTTTTTATTCCTGCACGTTCTGGCTTTTAATATTCCTCTTGTTTCGCTGTTGTACAAGTTTGTGTAACAACATTTTCTCTGCCTGTATTTGGGATTAAGGGCCATATCTATGGCCTGGTATGCGTCGCTCTTGCACCAAGCAGCATGGTGGAAGAGCGTTGTAAACCTTAGGTGAGAATTATAAAGCCACGCAAGGTCACCTTGCTTGGCCCTGCGTGGCTTCATAAATGTCAAGTAATGTAACCGCGAAAATCGCTGCGTTCCATCACTCTGCGCCAGGGAGACATTTCCATGGGTGTTAAATGGCTGTTCCCATGCAACATCCATGGATTTTGACATATTCCTAGATTTACAAGTGCTTGTAAATTTGGTGATGCTCCAAAAAGATACACCTCCCCAGGAGAGGCATAACGAGGAGAAATATCTTTATTTCTCCCCATTTTTACGCCTATGTGTGCTGCACTCTGCAGCACACATAGAAAGAGTTAAAAACCTCTCAGGAATGTTTTTGTGCAAGAAGATGTCCCTTCCTGCACAAAAATAATCCCTCATGCAACATAGGCACCCTTGCACCAAGGTGCAAGGGTGCTTGTGTGGGTGCTAGGCTGCCTAAAGGGCAATAATAGGAATGTGCCGTATTGGAGAAATACTTGACTCATTTCCAGGAATTTTCATCTGAATGGGCCAAGGGTACATTAAGGTGGGCAACACAGCCCCAATGTTTGTCACTTCTGGAGGTAGCCTTCAAGCTCCAGATTTACATCATATCTTCTTCCAAATAGGCATACAGTGCATGTAGAAAGTTATTTGACAGTAAGAGCTGATGTCTGTACTCATCAGCCCCAACCTTTATATTTTCCATCAGGCCAGGCTTCAACACAAGTAGCTGGATTTCAAGCAGATTGTACTAGGTCCCTGTTACCTGAGACCTAATACACACAGATGCTTGGGCAGCCTCCCCTGTAATAATGATAGCGCTGGTGCACATGTATAGCCAGCGCTATATGCAGAGTTCATTCCCTCATTTGCATGGGACATTACCCCCACACAAATGAGAGGATCACTCTGACTCTTAGCTTGCCCCATATTATTGATGCCGGTGCCAAAGAAAAAAGTCACACGACTTTGGAAACAAAAGCAGTCATCCAGACTAACAGAATACTCCAGCCATGGTTGGGTTTTGTACCAATCTAAATTGAAGTGTATTTGCTTCTCCCAGGTCATGTCATGTCATGTTATGATGATGTGTAAATCTCATTCTCACCCAGGAGGGTATCCTGGCACTAAGCAAGTGTAAGGTAAGTCAAGTATAAGGCCAAATGTGGTAACTTGAAAAGCCAGGTCTTCAGCTTCTTGTGGAATTCAAGAAGTGAGGAGATGGCTAGAATGTGTAACATAATTTCACGCTTTAGGTGGAAGGTAGGAGATGGCTTTACATAAAAGATCTTGCTATCCATATGCATAGGATGTGTGCAATTAGGATTCCTGCCAAGCTGAGGTGTCTGGAAGTTTTGTGAAAGCAGATGGTATTGTTGAGGTATGTTGGGCCAGAGTGCATTGAATGTTTGGGTGAGGAGTTTGAAATGTGCTCATATGTGTATAGGTAGCCAATGTAGCTTCTTGAGGTGATGTGTGAGTGTCGTGGGAGATTCAGACTGACGAGTTCTTGATGTTCTGCTGCAGCCTGATGAGATGCTTGTTGATACCAACATAGAAGGTGTTCCTAAGATCTAGTTTGCTGATAGTATGAATGTGGGTGATGATTTTCCAGGTGTTGACTGAGAGCCATTTGAAAATCTCCCTCAGCATCTTCAGGCAATGATGGTGTTGACTTGGGCTGTGATGTCAGGTTTGCAGCCGGTGATGATCTGAAGGTTCTTGGTGTGGGTTATTTAGTAGTGCGCTCATTCTGGATACTAGATATTTAGCATTAAGGTCACCATTTGTATATCATGCCATATTGCATAACCTGTGGTAGCCCTTTATTGAACGGAATTATCATCAGTCCCATTGCAAGTGGATGTGGTTGGGCAAAGAGTATCACTAAATCCAAGACCACTGAATTCATGAGGTAGTGGAGGACCAAATTCTGTGACAGAGTTGACTAAATTATGCAGCAAGAAAAGGTAAATCATGTGGTGTAATGCTGCAACCAATGCTGCATTTTGTGATAGTATTACTTCATTATTGTGTCTTTTTTACACTTGCTAATACTGTCTGGGCCTAAGTTGTAGCTCATTAGCACAAGTTTAATTCACAAGTATAGCAATAAGCAAATTAAACGTGGCCAGTCAACGTTTGTAAAGGGTCTTCAACTGTGCAGGAACATGTGTCACAGCAATCTTTTAGTAATGTTTCAGCTAGAAACATTTTTTTTTAAGTACAGATTATGCAGCAGATAATAGGTTATGTGGCAAATACAGCAAACCCATAATTTTGTGGAAAACAACACAGCCATAATATTGCATAATTCCAGTGGCCCTGTCTATGACCTAGGAATATGCAACATACTGAAACAACATATCAGAATATGAAAAGTTTACAGTGGTGAGAATAAATTCAGCCCAACACAATATCTTACTTGAAATAACATGGTTATTTACTTAACCTCAACATCTGGCAGAAACATACAGGCATATTTAGTACCTGGTTCACAAAGGCAAACTTACACTTTTTTCTACATTTACCATTATTCTAGTATTGATAAAGTCCAAGTTTTATTTTATTAATGGAAAATTTACGACTGCAGAGACTCCACGCTTGTGGCAGCGATGCCCCACATAAAACGATAGAACTGTCCTATCTTTTCATGCATGGAGCTCTCCACCCTCCACCCCAACTGCAGCATCTCTGGAGTTGTAACATTACTGTCAGTAAAAATGAATAGTTTGTGACTACAAAACAAAAAGTAAATTTACACAAAAGTGTAAGTTTACCTTTGTGAATCAGGCCCTTACTCTATTAAGCATTGTAATTCCACATTAATTCTTAGGTAATGGGGGGACATTTAGGATTCCCTCGTGGATGCTCATCTAATGAGCATGCACTGAAACTATCTGGATAGTATCATGCATGCCCAATCCTAAATTATATTACTGTGTGCATCATACAAAGACTAAAAAACATAAACCCTTCTAAAACCCTCACAGAGACCGTAACTGAGGTGGAGAAGGCCTTTCAAAGGTCTGGGCTTTGGTGTCTCTGTACCTGCTGGACCATTGGCAGGTTAACCTCTGTCCCCATTCTCCCAACTAGAGATGGGAGACCCACTGAAAGTTCAAGCCAGGATTGAGCCTTAAACCTGGCTAAGCTCAAGGTCCTGTAGGAACTTCAAGCTCATAACAAGTCGAGCTTTAATGTACCTTCTGCCTGCCACCCTCGATCTACCCAGGACATGGCTGTACAGCCAGAGCTTCCAACTTTGGACCTGAAACAGCCAGGTTTGAGTCTCAGCATTGGCTCAACATCCTGTGATTCTGGACAATTCTTCAGTGCCTAAAATAAATGAATATGACCTTGTTTAAAGTAGCTAGTGCTCATGTAAAGCGCTCCACTATCTCCAGGTCGAGTTTGCACTATATAAAAACTGGACAACACTGTAAAAAAAGGTAAAAACAAAGCATTAACATAAAAAGGAGAGACTAATAGAAACCCATTTAGTGGCTGATTTGTTCTAAGTCAAACCATAAAAACCTGGATAAATTGCAGCTTCCCCTCTTGAATTGTGTGATGTAAGGAAAATATTTTCTTTCACCAAAACTGGTTAGTCTTCATATTTAAGCACAAAAGCATGTTTAAACATGTGAATCAGAAAATCAACTGTACACAAACCTATTGTGTTTTATGTAATGGACTAATGCTGCTCTGTTATAATCTGGACCGCTTACAGGGTCAACGTGACAACTGTCTTGCTTCTTAGTTCACTAATGGCACTGTCACCAGTGTGTGGACGGGGTTAGGAATTGACTTTAACTTCATGTTTAAAAACTCATTTTTAATAAGTACTTCTCAGTTCAGCATTATTATGTAACATATTAATATTAAAGCTTCCATGTGTTAAAGAAGTACACTTTTTTGAATTTTAAAGAGACTTTACCATACTTATGTGATGTTTGTTGCATGATTTAAATAGCAATATTTTCAGGCTCGGCTCGTGCATGGGCTCTAAGAGGTAAGCCAGACTCTTGTTCTAAGAACAGACCCTTAGTTTTGCTCTGTCTCGGCTCTCCCTGCTAATGTATTGTCAAACTCACCTCTACCCCCAACATAGACTGCCCAGTTGCACTTTGCTTCAGACACGAGCTAGGGCTTTATTTTTTACCAGCATGACTAGTATTTTAATGTCTCAGCCAGTACAAAAATAGGGAAAAATGAATAAAGCTAGTATTTTCTTCCCTTACCAGTACATAGTTACAATACAAATCATACAAACAATGCACTTTAAAATGTGTTCTACAGGTTCCTCAAGGACCCCGGAGTGATAATTAAAGTGAGGACAGTGTGAAAACATCACAACGTTCTGATGCTCACATGGAGAAAGCACTTAACAGGTGCTTTCTCCGTGGCCTCTTCTGCTGTGGCTGGGTAGGCCAAATATCATGATTGGGTGGGTCTGGCCCCCCTGCTAGAACCAGGCCTAATAAATACAGAGCATTCCTGCCCTTTCCCAGTGACTCAGGACAGCTCAGCAAGGTGACTTGCTGCGCTGCCCTGCCCCGCCCCACAAAGCCCATAGATATGGGCCTAAATTTGGGTGTATTCCTTGAGGAGTTGACATCTGCCTGACAGACCGGTGCCTGTGATGTCACATAATGTCCATCGAGCTTGGATGTGACTGAAAGTGTGAGTCGTAGAAACTGAGAACTCAGCAATGGGTGTAGGGTTCCTAAGCACAATCAGTGATTCGTTCGAGGGCAGAAAATGTCCCAGTATAGCATGTGCTGTGAGCCCCAACTGGGCACGTGTCTTACTACTCTGTGGGAAGAGGGCTCTCAATTTCATGGCTTCAAGTGGTCGATCCTGACCCATCCTTTAATGAGAAAGACTGGATGAGAGGTTACACTCATATTTTTTAATCTCAGAGGAAATTACAGGATACCCTGTGACACTGCATCAAAAATGATGGCACCCCAGTGATGATGATCAGACAGGTAGAGCTGCAAGAGTGTGCAGGGTGATGAGCAGTATGTGTGACCCCAGACAATTAGGCCCATATTTATACTTTTTTTTAGCACTGCATTTGCATAATTTTTGATGCAAGAGCGGCGCAAACTTGCAAAATACAATTGTATTTTGTAAGTTTGTGCCATTTTTGCAGCGCACTCTCTCTCTCTCTCTCTCTCTCTCTCTCTCTCTCCTCTCTCTCTCTCTCTCTCTCTCTCTCTCTCTCTCTCTCTCTCTCTCTCTCTCTCTCTCTCTCTCTCTCTCTCTCTCTCTCTCTCTCTCTCTCTCTCTCTCTCTCTCTCTCTCTCTCTCTCTCTCTCTCTCTCTCTCTCTCTCTCTCTCTCTCTCTCTCTCTCTCTCCCTCTCCCTCTCCCTCTCCCTCTCCCTCTCCCTCTCCCTCTCCCTCTCCCTCTCCCTTTTCAGTGCTCATTGCGGCTGCAGCAGTAGTACTGCCCTAGAGTCACCTCCGGTTTCATGTAATATTCTAGTCCTATGTCTATGCTTGTGGAATGTCCTGCTTTTTAGTTTTCAAGTGACTTGTTACTGTTGAATCCTCAGTGACAAAAGTGAAAGTACAACTGTCCTCTTAAACAACATGCAAATCAAAGGACACAAAGAGACTACTCAAATACCTGCATTTTGTTTATTGGAAAAGTTACGTGTATTTAAGTAGATCAGAAGCCATATCTATTGAAGGGTACATTTTATTTGAATAAACTAAGGGCAAGCCATATTGGCTAAAGGCCAGGATTTCTCCTATCTATACATATACAATTTGGGCACCCAAATCCTCTATATGTGGGCTTATTTATGTTTTGTTGTACATTTACAGAATATGAGGGCTAACTTTGCTTAATTTAAACTGGTGTTTGCTGTTGCTCGGCACCAGCACTTAACTCTCAACATCAGCACCTACGACAGTCCGCCTACAGGCAGACTGTTTATTTCTGAGGTGAGCACATCAACAGTGTCAAATAATTCAATTTCTAGTAGTGTGATGGTCAATAATTGTGTTGGTTCTGGCATTGGCAGCCCTCCAGGGGCAGTGGGTGGTGCAAGCTGCAGTGGCCTTCTGAGAAGGGCCCTGACACTTTTTAACAAATAAACCACTGCTTTACAACACACTCTGAGAGTCACATGACTTGTGGTATTCTGAATTTGATTCTCCTTTTAGATTTACTACAAAAAAGAAGCCAAGTAACTAATCTCCACTGAAGTGAGAGAGCTTGGCACCAGGTCATGCGTTTAGCACAAAGCTCTCGGACAAGTTGGCTAGTTCCCAAAAGCCAAAAGAAGATAGAACCCGGCTGCTACACGTGTGTAGCATTTTCCCCACAGGGGACTTTATTGTCAGCCTGCAACAAAGCCAGCCTTGAGTCAAAACGTTCTGACTTTAAATGGGATTGCTAGACAGTGTTAGGGGTGCCCTAAATTGAGGAATGATGCTCTCGGTCTTCACACATCCTCTGTGCCTCAAGTCATTCATGCAGTTCTGAGCAGAGTATTTTTTAACTGGTTTTGGTAAAGTGTGCCTCTGTTTTGGCCATCCTTCTATAGTGTAGTGTATGATGCCAAAAATGCAACTCCCTACATGCCATACTCACATCTTCCTTCTTACCTGCCGAGTCAATCAACAAGTTCCATCTTGTCTCCTTCCCTCCTTGGAGACAAGAACCATCCACAACCAGCTACAAGCAAGCCACTTTCTACTAACTGCAGGCTTTACACTGGTCCACAATGAAAGATCAATATAAATAACATATATATAAATGGCTGTATGTACACGTCAATCCTAATGATAATTGACCCAACAGTGTCAGCTTTCGTGTTGCTTATTGTAGGTTATTGTATTGTAAGGTAACTATAACTCGTGTCCTCGCCATGAACAGCTAATAATTGAGGGTGAAGAGCAGACGGGTGTCCAATAAGGATGAGAAAGTGAGGGGGTACCACTGCATACTGACCAAGTGAGAAAGAAATGGATAAAGAAGAGTACCATAAATCTAGATTTGCATTATAGAAATGGAAAGTAGTTTGTCTGAAACAGAATATGGTGACATCACCAGTTACCGTTGCCATACTTAAACAAGCATTGACTAAGCCAATAGGTATTGCTGATACAAGAGCTATTGGCTTTGCCAATGTGTTTTTGCCATGTTGTACACCAGTTTGACTGCTGTTCATCATGGCTAAAAGTTAGTTTGGTGGTGTGGCCTATAGTGGAGAGAGGGACTAGATTTGTTGGAGTAGAGTGTTGTGACGTGGAGTAGGGGGAGTGTTGTTAAATTGAGTATAGGGGAGTAGAGTTCAGTGGTTCAGTGGCAGAGTGTGTTGTAGAGTACACTGCCATAGAATACAGTGTTGTGGCATGGCGTGGAGTAGAGTGGGATGGAATAGGGTGGAGTGGGTTGGAGTGGATTGAGGTACATGGGTGAATTAGATTCTAGTAGTTTGAGGTAGATTGAATTGGGGAAGAGTGGGTTGGATTTAGTGGGTGGGGTGGATTGGAGTGGGTGTACTGGTCATGGTGGATTAGATTAGAGTGAGGTGGAATTTAATGGGGTGAGGTGTATTGGGATGAGATGGATTGGAGTGATAGGGCTGGAGTGGGGTGCACTGGAATGGGTGGGTTTGATTGAATTAGAGTAGGGTGGTTTGGAGTGGGTTGAATTATAGTGGAGTGGAGTGGGGTCATTAGACTGGGCTGGATGGGGTAGATTGGACTCGAGGGGGTGGTTTGGATTGAGTGGGGTGGATGCAATTGGAAAGGGGTGGATTGGAGTGGGGTGGATGGAATTGGAAACGGGTGGATTGGAGTGTGGTGGGCTTGATGGATTGTACTGAGTTCGGTGGACTGAACTGGGGTGGGGTGGGGTGGATTGGGGTATAGTGGTTTGGATTGTGGTAGAGTGCAGTAGATTGGAATAGGGTGGACTGGATGAGGTGGATTAGAGTGTAGTGGATTGAAATGGGGTGGTGTGGAGTCAATTGGGTTGGGGTGGGGTGGACTGGAGTAGGGTGGATTGGAGTGGGTGGGGTGGATTGGATTGATTAGGAGTGGTTTTGATTGGGGTGGACTGGAGTGAGGTTGATTGCAGTGGGGTTGATTGAAGTGGGGTACATTGGATTTTGGGCACATGGATTGAGTGGGGTGGATTGGAATGGAATGGGGTGGACTGGAGTTGGGTGGAATGGAGTGGGGTGGAAGGCAGTGGGGTGGATTGGAGCAGAGTAGGTTGTATTGCACTGGGTGGACTGGATTGGATTGGATTGGAGTGAGGTGGATTCTATTGAGTGAGGTGGATTGGATTCAGCTAGATTGGAATGGGGTTGGGTGCTGTGGATTGGAGTGGGGTGGGGTGGATTGGAGTGGGGTATATTGGATTTGGCTGGATTTAGGTGGATTGGGCTGTGTAGGGTAGATTAGATTTGACTGGGGTGGATTGGAATGGACTGGTGTGAATTGGACTGTGGTGAGATGGATTAGACTGGAGTGGAGTGTATTGGAGTGGGGCAAATTGGAGTGGGGTGGATTGGAGTGAGGTGGAGTGGACTGAGATAGATTGGGGTGGAGTGGGGTATATAGGATTTGGCTGGACTGGGGTAGATTGAGCTGTGTAGGGTAAATTAGATTGGACTGGGGTGGATTGGAATGGAGTGGGATGAACTGGATTGGGGTGAGGTGAGGTGGATTAGACTGGAGTGGAGTGTATTGGAGTGGGGTGGATTAGAGTGAGGTTGATTGGACTACGGCAGATTAGAGTGGGGCAGATTGTTTTGGATTGGAGTGAGATAGATTGTTTTGGATTGGAGTGGGGCTGCTTGGAGTGGGGTACCTTGTGTTGGATAGGAGTGGGGCAGACTGGAGTTGGGCAAAATTGTTTTGGATTAGAGTGTGGCATATTGGAGTGTGGCAGATTGATTCGGATTGGATTGGACCGGGGCAGATTGGAGTTGGGCAGATTGTTTTGGACTGGAGTAGGGCTGATTGTATTGGATTGAAGTGGGGCAGATTGTTTTGGACTGGAGTGGGGCAGATTGCAGTGGGGCAGATTAGATTGGGATAGATTGTTTAGGATTGGAGTGGGGTGGATTGTGGTAGATTGGATTGGAGTGAGGTGGACTGAATTGGGGTGGATTGGAGTGTGGCAGACTTGAGTGGGGCACATTGGAATAGGCAGATTGTTGTGGATTGGAGTGGGGCAGATTGTTTTGGATTGGAGTGGGGTAGTTTGTGGCAGAGTGGGGAAGATTGGAGTGGGGCAGATTGAAGTGGGGCAGATTGTTTTGGATTGGAGTAGGGCAGATTATTTGGATTGAAGTGGGTCAGATTCGAATGGGGCAGATTGTTTTGGAGTAGAGCAGATTTCTTTGGATTGGAGTAGGGCAGATTGAATTGCCGAAGATTGAAGTGAGGCAGATTGTTTTGGTTTGGAGTGAGCCAGATTGTTTTTGATTGAAGTGGCCAGATTGTTTTGGAGTGGGTCAGATTGGAGTGGGGTGGTTTGGGAGGTTTGGAGGTTGGTGGATTGGAATTGAATGGAATGGGTGAGTTGCTTGGATTGGAGTGGGGTGGTTTGGATTGGTTTGAGGTGGATTGGATTGAGTGGATAGGATTGGTGTGGGGAGAGGTGGGGTGGATTGGAGTGTGTTGGATTGAGATGTAGAATCTGATTATGTGTTAAAGCATTATTTCAGAAATTACACATAAGAAAAAAATGATGTTGCTTTGCAATATTTAGAACAACATAATCCTCATCTTTTGAGAACAGAGCCCAAAGCAAAAACAAAAGAAAACATGAGGGCAAAGTGAGAAAAGAAGACTTGGCAAAAAACTATAGAAAAATTATCTTTGTAATTTTATTTGTTCTGCTGGACATGGTTTTGCCAGTCACAAGCCTTATGTATACATGCCACCAAAAGTTTAAAAGAAGAAATAGAACCTCAATCACAAAGGGAGCAGCAGACAGGCACTGAATCCATCAGTGCTTGGTCCCTGCTCCACAGAGAGGAATGGAAATGATGTGAGGCCTGCAGTGCCACACAAGTCAACAAATGGTAAGCAACAGGCAAGCTCCAAGATCTTTTTTATTAACAACAGTGTCTCGCAAGTGAGAAACATGTGCTAGCGCACGCTCTCTCAGGCTGGACCCTAAAAATGTATTTAAAAAAAAACATGGGTCCTTTCTTTACTTCAAGACAAACACAAGCTGGCAAAGTGTGCATACGCATGGAAGATCATAAACAACTACTCCACACTTACTAGTCAACCGTATCTAAGCATGTGTTATTCATAAGTGACAAAAACAAACTAATGCTATATAGTTTTGGAGGACTGGAGGACTCCCAACCTTAGACTTTATGTCAAAGTGGTCTACTACGAGGTTGAGTAACAATTGTAGACTGTGTAACCATAGTGAAGAGATAATCGTCCACATCACTTGCCTTTGAAAGAAGAGCCCTCCTAAAACAACTATTCAATGTAATGAGCATTCACTCATGCAGACAAACCAAGATAGCTTCTCTATAAGCAATGTACACTAGTCTTACTGTATAGTTCATGGGTTTATTTGATAAAAGGGTAAGTTTTTTTTTCCTTAAAGACACTCAAAAAGTGATTGTTTTTCATAAATACAATGATGTTATGTACCTAATAGGCCGCATTTTAGTTGTGTTTCTTTTAACATTTTATTGCTTTAAATGCAAAGTTCTTGATTACCTAAGCATGAAATAAAAACCCAGAATCTTCATATGGAGGTAGAGCAGCTGTCTGTTATTATGGTTTCTGGATCAAGTTTCAAAACTCTATCATTCTATGCTTTCCTTATGGTGTTAGGCATAATAGGGTCTGGACAGTGGCACGCAACATATTTTGAATAAGGTAGCCAGGATGTAAAAGCACTAGCATTTCTTTGCCCAACATCATTTTTAAGTGAAAATCCAGAGTAAAGATGCTGGAGAAATACCACATAGGGATAGGAGAATACGCAGTTTTGAGAGCAGAAAGCGTAATGAACCCCGGTGTTCTAAAAAGTGAATTACAGCAAAAAGTACTTTCTCATGGCCACAGAGCTTCGTGTTTTGAATCTGGCAGCAGAGTACTTGCCCCTCTTCTATGTTTGTACCTTTTTTACATTGAAGACGGGCAACCTCAGTGGCAAGGATGATTTTGGCCTTACCCCTCAGGGAATCTCTGTATTTTCGTGCTTGATTGTCCACCAGGAGATGAAGCCGGTTGCTGCTGTTCAAGCCGATTACATTTGAGTGACTAGCTTGCATTCCAACAAAGAGAAGCCCTCTGGACAAGGCCTCTTGCGTGTGTCTGAGGCTCATGATGTAGAAGTTGTAGATGTAGTGTGTGATGTAGAAGTTGAGGAGGCAGTACTTTATTGCCTACGTATCTCTCTTTCTGTGTTACTTTCCATCAAGCTATTTTCTGGTGTCTCAGCGTCTTCTCAGCTCGAGCAGGTAAGTGCTGGTAAGAGCAAAAATCGACTTCCCCCTAAGCCAGGTACACTGCAAGAAGGAAAGCCAGGGAATCAGTGACTCTGAGAGCCAAGTAACTAACTTTAAAGGGTCCTCTCAGTGAGCTGGGCATTTGGATAGGAATACCTGAGTTACCTCAAGTTGGGATCCTTTGGGGAAGCAATACGCCAACAAAATGTTCAGGAAAGTTGCCAGATGACTGGATTGTCTGGGAGGAAGAGCTCTGGATGCAATCTTCTTCGTGCTCTGTGGCCTCAAGATCGTCACAAGAAATTGGCTCTAGAAGACAGCTTCACAAGCCTGGTCCTGAAGGCAGCTAATTATCCAGTTCCTGTGGCAGAGCAGGGTCAGTGATGGTGCCTGATTGTTTTGATAATCTTGAAAACATGATGAGACTACCAAGAGACCATAGACTTAAAGGAGATCAACTGCTTCATGATAACCTGCCATTTCAAGATGGACACTGGAGGCACCTCTCTGCTTCACATGAGAATTTTTGGCTTCAGTTGACCAACAGGATGCATACCTCTATGTTTAGCTTTCTCGTCAGCCCTTTCTTGGGTTCTTTGTGGAGGGAAACCACTGGCAGAGCTGAATGCTTCTCTTCAGCCTGAAATCTGCAACTCAGTTGTTCACAAAAGTCCCCTCTTTGATTGCGCTCTTTCACAGGTACAGAGTGAAAGTTTGTCCCTGCAGGGATGATCTTCTAGTGTCCTCTTGGTATCTGGCTCTCCAAGATAGGTACTACACTGTTTGGGTTCTCCAGGACCCTGGTTTCTCAAAACTTTGCTCAAATGTAACCTTCATCCAAGGCTGGATCATAAGTACATTGACCTTTGGTAGCTTGGTTCCAGATGGACCTGGATTTTGTCTTCCTCACACCAGCCTGGGAAGCCAAGCTGCTCTCATGATTGCCTCTTCTTTTGCAGCAGGGCCATGCCACAACCAGGGATTAGCTGCTGTGGAGGTGGACATGATGAGTAGCTGGTTTCAGTGTGCAGACTTTATCGGTGCTTCAGTTTCAGACATCTGCAGAATTACTATTTGGAAGGAGCCTTCCACATGTGTTTCCCACTACAAGCTTGATGTAGTCTGTAATTCAAAGGTTGCTGTTGGTACTGTCTTTAGATACAGAGGGCCAGGTTTACAAAGCCCTTGCAATGTTTTTGCATCACGCAAGGCGACCCAGGGACTTAAGTGAGAATTATTAAGCTATGCAAAGCCACCTTGGGTGGCACAGCGTGGCTTAGTAAATTCAAGGTAATGCAAGACAATGCATTTCTCTGCCTTGCGTTACCTTGAGGCGAGCGCGTTCCTTGGATGGAGTGCAGGTGTTCCCATGCATCCACCCATAGATTTTTGCACATTCCCAGATTTACAAAGAGTTGAAAACCTGGGAATGTGTCAAAATAGTACCCCTGCTAGACCTGAGAAGAAATATCTTTATTTCTCCTTGTTACTTCCTTTTACTATGTGGGATGCATTCACATCACACATAGATAAAAATATATTTAAGGATAGTTTTTTGGCAGGAAGTTGCCTTCCTGCACACAAACAATCGAGCTCATATGCAGGCACCTTTGCATCATGGTGCAAGGGTATCTAAATTGGTGCTAGACAGCATACAGTGCACCAGCACAAGAAGGCAGCACCACTTCTGATGTCTCCCTTTCATGCAACGCAGCGCAGCACAGCAAGTTACCGTGCTGCATGACTTTTTAATAAATCTGGGCCCTCAGTCTTGAAACTATTTTTGCTATTCGAACAGTTCTGGGTGAACCATTAAATTATGTGGTGCAGTATTACTCGAGTGGTCAGTGGGTCTTTGTTTTGTGGCTCCTGATCGTGATGAAGGCATGCTGCTTGGGTATATCTCTTTGCGGAAGAAATGGGATGACGAGGTGAATGCTGAATTATTTACTCGCAATCTTCCCTACTCCTGCTTTTGCTTTCTCATCCCAGTACTTACGACCTGTGGGCTCTATCTCACTTCATGCCGCTTCGTAGTACGGGACATTCGTAAAAGTAGTGCTTTAAATGGGTCGGTACTGTCCGGTACCGAGTACCAGCACTTTTTTATTTTGAGAGGGAGAGTATCTGCACTTCTCAAGAAAAAGGTAATACTTTTCATTGGGGGGTACCGGCATTTCTCAAAAACAAGCAGGTACTCTGGTACAAAGTACCTGCACTTCTATTTTTCCATTTCAAACACTGGGTAAAAGTGTTATACACTTAAGAGTGTTGAAAGGCACATCTGCATAGCTTCCGATCTCCACAAGAGGTAGGAAATGTTACAGTAGTGATGCAACAGTTTCATATAATACAAAATACAATACAGCTAGTCTCCGTCGACGGCGGGGCCCCCTCACTCTACATATTTACTGCAACGAGAGCTTTCGAGTTAAGTAGAGTGCTGTTCTGCAGTTTAACAGCAGAGGGTACCATTGTTCCGCGTATGAAAACGTAGTGCCGCGGACGCTGAATCCAATAAGGTTTTTGTGATTAATTGTACTGCTAACGATGCCAACTCTGTAAAGTCAAAACAAACGTATTCAGAGAGCCCGTCCATTTTTTCCTTTTCTTTTCAGCTGCCAGTTCTTGGCATACAGGTGCACTCTAAGTAACTGCATGTTGTACACGTCTTGTCACAGGCAAGCTGACAAAAGAACAGGTATTAATGCAAATATTCAAACTGAGAGCACGAGACAAAAGGAAGCAAAGATAGCCTGACAGAGCTCAACTCGCGTTCACTGCCAGGTAGGCAGGTGTGCTCGGGTGTCGCCGTGGAGCTATAAACAAAGAACAAGCATTTGCAATGCAATCGGTCTCACATTTATTTGTGAGAGTTACAGCTATTGGTGTTGTAAATGACAATGGCGGTCATTCTGACTGCGGCGGACGGCAGTCGCCGCTCGCCATGCGGTCACCGCCGAATGACCGCACCGCGGTCAAAAGACCGCAGCGGCCATTCCAACTTTCCCGCTGGGCCGGCGGGCGCCCTCCAAAAGAGCACCCGCGGGCCAGCGGGAAAGCCCCTGCAACCATGAAGCCGGCTCCGAATGGAGCCGGAGGAGTTGTAGGCGTGCGACGGGTGCAGTGGCACCCGTCGCGATTTTCACTGTCTGCTAAGCAGACAGTGAAAATCTTTGTGGGGCCCTGTTAGGGGGCCCCTGCACTGCCCATGCCAGTGGCATGGGCAGTGCAGGGGACCCACAGGGGCCCCACGACACCCGTTCCCGCCATCCTGGTTCTGGCGGTGAAAACCGCCAGAAACAGGCTGGCGGGAAGGGGGTCGGAATCCCCATGGCGGCGCTGCAAGCTGCAAGCAGCGCCGCCATGGAGAATTCCCTGGGCCAGGGGAAAACCGGCAGGAAACCGCTGGTTCCCCTTTTCTGACCGCAGCTTTACCGCCGCGGTCAGAATAGCCCTGGAAGCACCGCCAGCCTGTTGGCGGTGCTTCCGCTGCCCTCCGCCCTGACGGTCAGAGACCGCCAGGGTTGGAATGAGGGCCAATGTCTTTTACCGATGTGTTTTGGATTGGAGTGCAGTGAATGTATGTGGCTTGGAGTGGAATTATGTGGGTTGGATTGGAATTGTTGGTTGTGGAATTACATGGGACAGAACAGTTTGGTGTGGACTGGATTTATGGAGTGGAATTGTGTGCATGGTGTGCAGTGGAATTATGTGGATGGAAATTATGTAGTATTTCATGTACTGGAATTATGTGGAGTGGGATTTTGTGTCATGGAGTGTAATAATGTGGATTGGTATTTGTGTTGTGGAGTGGTATGTAGTGGAGTTTAATTATGTGGTATGCTGTTGAATTTTGTGGCATGATGTAGAATTCAGTGGTGTGGACTGGATGCATGTGGTGTGTTTAATTGTGTTGTTGAGTTGCATTATGTGTATTGATACAGCAGTATCTTTTTTGTAAAGTAGTTAAACAAATGGTATAAGTGCTGCCATCTGGACTACCTGGCCTTTTGTGATTACTCTCTATAGCTGTAAACATACACATCCCATCTAGATATTTTGGCGCTCCACCAATGGTTATAAACATGTGAGAAACACCAAGCCTGGCCACCAAGCAATGACAACTGCTACAGCAAACATAAGAATATATCACACAAGCTTTCAACACAAGATAAGAGATAGACCACTTTGCATGCATCCAATACTGCACAGATATGCCAAACAGGTGGCTATCGTAATAGTCACAACTGCAATTGCAACCACAAAATGCCACACACAAATATCCAACAAAACACAATGGATAGAAATCTTAACAATATCTAACACAGCACAGTTATGCCACATCATTAGGCTACTATCATAATGGGAAATGCTCCTTGTACCCAATAAAACACACTACAACACATATTTCTACTAATATTTTGTCTTTCTCAAAGAGAACATGCAATAGAGATTCCATGGCACCTTCATACATACAACATCAGTACCAGTTAGTAGCCAAAGCACTAGCAACTCTCCATCACCCTTTTCAGATTAAACTGACTTAAATATAACTCACCATCACAGGCACCACACCTCATCGCAGCTAGTTATCAGTTTTGGCTAGGCTCTCGATAAAAGAAAGTGGATAGGCGAGATGACCACAACCAATGGCCAAGCTCAACGATAAAAAGCAAAGGTCTGCTACACACATCTATACAACTAATACCCTACACAGCTCTTTAGTAGGGAACAGTTAATTGTACTTTCCCATGAACATATGCCATTACTAAGCCCTTTAAAGTCTCCATTAACTGCAGAGAAGGAAAACCACACACAAGCAATGGGAATTCCTAAAATTTGCAAAGACGGTGTACAGATTGCGAAACCAAGTCAGTTCAACACTAATGGTAAAAAGAACTAACTATATAGTGGTCAAAATATACAACTGACATATATAACACTAGGGTCCATATTTATACCTTTTTAGAACCGCTTTTCGAAGCAAAAGTGGTGCAAACTTACAAAATACAATTGTATTTTGTATGTTTGCGCCGCTTTTGCATCAAAAAATGATGCAAATGCGGCGCTAAAAAAGTATAAGTATGGACCTAGGTGTGGCTCCAGTGAGGTGCTCACTCTTTTTATAAGTGTTGTTTTGATCTACTATTTGGCTGTGTGCGCGCTCTCTCCACTTAATTTAAGCAATGATTGACTCAGGATTATGATGGTTTGTATAACTTGTTAGGAATACACTGATTAGAGTGAACATCATTGCAATCATTGGTAAAAGATTTGAAGCTACTAACATCTCTCCTGACGTTACAACATTTAATACCTCTCATTGATAGTTGAGCAAGACTTTCCAGTTTGAAGCAGTATGGGACAGGTGGTCCACTGTCACTTGAGTAACAGCTAGCTAAAGACGCGTGTTGTGATATTTCTCACCTCTCAATGCCGGAACTAAGCATCGGAGCCAACTCCTTCAGATCAAATGTGGCATACGAGGCAGAAAGCAGCGGACGCACCGCCACCTCCCAGCCCCGCCCAGAAGCACCCTCCGCCGGGATCTCTTGCACTTCTCAGACCGCTTTGCGGGACCAGTAGTGACATACCTGATATAGCATCTGACCTCAAGACACAGTGCGTGTCACCCTATTGTTGGTGCTCACTTGGTGGAGGTAAGAGCTTTAAATGGACTTTAACTTTTAGTGTTTAGGTTAAGAGAGCAAATGAGGCACTTGCAAGCCTAATGCAGAACAACACTCATTTCCCAGAACTGCAGCGCTGTCATCTAGAGGATGAAAATTATGTTGCGTTAAGATAATCGATATGGCATTTGCAGGCTGCGACGCTGAGTCACAAGCATGGCCTGAAATAGCAAATTGTGTACTTTACTGGTGGCCATCGGTAGGTCAGGAAAAGTGCTATTGATTTCTTTTTAAGTACGAAAGACATGAGGTGTCCATTTCTAAAATGTATGTCATTCTAAACTAAAGATTTTTCTGGTATGTGTGCTCAGTGCAGCTGACCCACAGTGTAACAGAAGCAACAAAGAAAATATAAAGTAGTCCATCAAAGCAAGAGATAAAGAACCAAAGTGGAACTATACAGTAGTTAGTCCCTGCTCTGAAAGAGAGAAAGGGGGACAAAAAGGCAGGAGTGATCACTAGCAAGCAAGGATTTTTAAAGGACTCTAAACAAACAAATTAAATCACTTTAAGCCCACAAGAAGTATACTAAAGTGCACAAGAGGGCTTATGTTTACGCTCAACCTAAAAAAGTCAGAGATGGAAGAATTTCTAAACTGCTTCACTAGAAATGTAATACCAGGTGACAGAGTAGACTTTAAGACTCCAGGGGAAGTTAGTGCCATATAACACTATAGGCCTGCATAGTTTTCAGCTCTGCCTAAATGGTACAACACCAGAGTGGAATATACTTGGCATCTGGCTGTTTCTTTAGCTTTTCAACATTAAGCCCATGTATATGTTCTGTATTAGTAGAGAAGTCTGTGTAACTTATATGTCAAAGATTCGATGTGATGCTGTGGCTCCTCCTTTCCACTGTCTAGCAGTAAGCATCACTAACTAGCAGTAGCCTTAATACAACCTTTGCAAAGCATGCTTTCCCAATGGAGGTTATCACTTAAAGTTAGAGAAATCTTAAAAATAAAGCATCTGATTAGAATAAATATAGAAGCAGATGAAATGCAAAATAGCAAAGGGTCATCAAATCGTTTCATAGCTATTATCAATGATACTCTGTGTGAATTTGACCATGTATGGCTCTCACACCAGTCTTCGGTGCCCCTGGTTGAATTATACCCCGGGTTAAAAGAAACATCAAGGAAGGGAGCACCTTTGCCTTTGGAAGTATTTTTCTGTAATGTTTGTAAATTATGCAGCAGATTGTGGGCTATAAGGCAAATGTGGTGAACCAACAATTATTAGGAAAATGCTGCAGCAGCAGAATTGCATAATCATAGTGAACTTGACGTAGGCCAACTATAAAAGTTCTTTGAGGATGAAACGGATAAAAGGTTTGCAGGCAAAACTCCATATCTGTTTGCTGTGCAGTGGCAGGCCATTTATAAAGGTTTACTAGTCATGGGTCACTTGCTGATTCTTTTATTCAGGCGTTAAATGGGTACTAATGAGGTGGATCATTTTCCCACTCAGCATTCATGTGTTTCAAAAAGTCAAAGTAGTGAAATAATACTGCCACAAAATGTGCTGCATTCTGCCTCATTATTTGCCTTTTCTTGCTGCATAATTTAGTCAACCTTGCACAACATTTTGTCCCACATTGTTGCATAGTACAGGTGGTCCTGACCAGCATGAATCCAAGACCAGGGCTTTGTTGCTCTTTTAGCCCAAAGCTCTGCAGGTATGCACATTCCAAGAAGCTGATTGTACCACAAAGTCATAGTTTGGTAAACTCTGTCATAATGACATAGAACCAAAATATAAAGGTGCATCAACAGCTTAAAGAATTGCTGTTTGTGGGGGATGAAAAAAGTAGTTTATAGGAAAGTTTCTTTCATCAAAATGTATTTTTTTCTGAGTAAGGGGATTTGGGTTTAGTCCCTCTCATAACCTGCATTTGTGGTGCAGGTAGACCCCTGCACCCTTTAACTGCCAGTCATCCCCATTTCATAAATGTCAAGTTCACTGCAGGGTTATTTTTCATTATGCCTTATTTTGGCATTCTGTATCCCTTCCACTAATTACTATTTTTTTCAGCTCAATTTAACTATTTCTTAGAAATATTATCTTCACCTTCCACCTTATCAGGAGCAGTAAAATGAGTGTTGCATCACATTATGGTTCACAACAGCCTGAGTCTACCTAAGAATATGGCAGGGGCGGCCCCTCCGCAGTGGCGGAGGAGTGTCAGCCCACTGATGTAAAGCAGAAAAATAAAAGGATAATAAAAGTATTTTATTATCCCTTTATTTTTCCACCTCAGTAGGGCCACGCAGGGACAGCCCTCTCCATGTCAAGTGGAGGAGGAGTGGTATGTGCGCTTCTAAGTGCGCATGTCAGTTTGGCCGGCCGTTTGAGGCCGGCCAAACTGACATGCGCACTTAGAAACTCTCCACCCGGCTGTATTTTACAGCCGGATGGAGACCAAGCGCAGAGCCCCACTCCCTCCCTGAGCTGCATTTCTGTCCTCTCAGGCCAATTGCGGTACTTCTATTAAGCTGTATAACAGCATGAGAGAATCATTGTGATTGGATGGAGAGGGAAGCACATGAGACTAGGCGGTTGGTGGGAAAGGAGAATCACGGAGGGGGATTTAAGTCTATCTTTTTAGATTTTTTAACTGCCCCTGCACACCTGCTCCACACGCTGTTCCTCCCTGCCCCCAACCTCTTCCTGGCAGCAGCCGCTACTGGAATAGGGGCAATATTTATGGCCAAGTCGTGCAGTGCAGCAAATCAACTTGCTGTGCTGCACTTTGTGACATTGAAAGGGCATGAAAGTGCCATATTTATCCAATATGGCGCATTCCTGTACTTTTTTTATTGCGCAGGTGTCATTTTAGCAGCCTAACACCAACGCACTGAGGTGCAAGGGTGTCTGTGTTGAAGGCAGGATTGTTTTGTGCAGGAAGGGGAACCTTCTTGCACAAAAACAATCCTGAGTGGCTTTGTCCTCTATCTATGCCTGCTACAGAACATACATAGAGGAAAGAACAAGAAGAAATAAAGATATTTCTCCTCATTACGCCTCTCCTAGGAAGGCATATCATTTTGGCGTATTCCCAGGCTTACCAGTTTTGGTAAATCTGGAAATGCGTCAAAGACCATGGGAGTTGCATGGGAACATGCACGCAACACGTATGGAATGACTCCCTGGTGCAGAGTAATGCAATGCTGCAATTTGTGCTGCATTGCATTACTCCATATTTTTAAGCCATTCAAAGCCACACAAAGTGGTTTTGCGTGGCTTCAAAAATCTGACTTAAGGTTTGAGCTGCTCTTGCACCACATTGTGTGGTGCAAGAGCAATGCAAACCGGGTCATAGCTATAGCCCTAAATGTTTTGAGTGAGGCAAGGCACTGTTTACAATATGAGACTGAAGTTACTGAGTTCTGAGAGAGGGACCGGAGATGGAAGTGGCTGGTTGGTGGCTTTTTTTAGGTGTGTGTGTGTATATCTCTTCCTGTATATCTGTGTGTGTCTGATGGATCCCTGCTTGACCTGTTTGAGGCATGATGGAACACAGCCCTGGCAGATGAGCCTGGGGCTCTTTGAACCGAGAGCAGTGTTGTGTGACTTCTGATGTGGGCTGCTTGAAGGAAAGTCTTCCCGCTGCACTCCTATGAGCATCCCAAATACCAAAAAATCACTCCATTCACACTTAAGTCTAAATGACTCAACCAGTTATTGTAGAGATGCAGTTTCCTGGAAGCAGCAAGTTTTGCCACCATGACAAGGAAAAGGATGGAGGTATGGAACCATAGCTAGAAAGAATGCAGAACCATGGAAACACGGATTTTTACATTCAATCTGCCCCGCCTTTCAAAAAGCAATGCAGACTTCTTGTCTTTGTTAATAATTTGTCCTGATGCTGTTCCACATTGCCACAAAAAGAAAATGAATGCTTATTCGTCAGTACTGCATAGTACCGGCTTAAACAATGCAATAATGTGTGCGGCCTCACGCATCATCATCATACATCAGGCCATCATGATGATGAATATGCCCGGCCTTAGCATGACGCAGTCGTCATTTTGTCTTTTTGGTATCTTTTTTTTCATATGCACAGTTCCTAAGATAACTGACGCCAATCTTGGAGTACTTAATTAAAAATATGAATAAGATGTGACCAAAGGTGCTTGCTAAGAAGGAGTGGCCAAGCAGGAACCTACAGCTATTGGTCCCTCAAAAAAAAAAAAAAGGGACAGGGAGGGCTGGAGGAGTGACAGAAGTGGAGTTGGGTTAGTAAGGGAATCACTCTGAGGGGCAGGAGAAGCAGGCAGTGGAGTACCAATGTAAGAGCAGATGAGTTAAAAAAATCTAAATAGGCAGAAGAAGGTGTGGAATCGCTGTGGGCAGAATGGGAGCAACACGCAGAGCGGAGGGAATTCATTGCAAGCAGGGAAGCAGCATATGAGGGAGAGAGCGCAAGAAAATACATGCACTCCCAGGGGGTCCTACAAGAAAAAGAACAAAGTAATTCCCTGAAAGCAAGCAGTGGACGCACACAAGTTGTCCTGTCAGAACTAGATAAATATGAAATGCTAGGGGTGAGAACGTGGAGGTAAGCCATCAAATAAGAAGCAGGGAAATGAAATAAACACGAAAGTCATCCAATCAAAAGCAATGAGCTGACTCAAAACCAGCTAACTGTTAATATTTTTATTTGATCACGACAATAGGTCTTCAACAACAAGCCTCAAAAACTGTCAGTAGGCAAGACCTACAAATTAGCTAGATTGTTCAGTACTACTGACATTCAATGTGATTTTGTGGCTTTTCACTACCTGGAGACCATAATTTTTTTTTATTTTGGAATTTTTTAAAGCACTGTTAATCATCCGATAATGGTCCTACAGCACTTTGAGGGGTGGAAGAACTTAAATTGGGAATAACAATATATGCAAATTGCTGGTGCTGGTGGTGGGGGACCAGTCAATCATTCAGCAGTGAGGGATACTGCTTCGAGGTCTCCAACCATCAAATAGCATCCCAACTAGTTGACAAAGCCTTAAGAGAGTAAGAATTCATGGTGCTTTGCTGCGTAGGTGGAGTCAGCCTTAGATATCAGACCTGCTAATAAGTGATATCAGGAGTGCATTCACTAAATGAGCATATCAGTAAAGAATCGCACAGTATTTATTAGAAAAGTGGGAAAACAACATTGCTAATACCCCAAATAAATTTTGATGAGGTACCAGATCTTTCACTTACGCATCATGGCTCATGGTTTTGCAAAGGATTTCCACTGAAGAGATGGTATCAATTTGTAAGTAACGTTTTAAACCTTGAAACTACAGCCAAAATTGCACATGTTCACATGTGCACTTTGTAAGAAACTGGCCCCTTGTTGCAGTACCCCCCCAACTTTTTACCTGATGTCTGATGCTAACTTAACTAAGTGTATGCTGGGATCCTGCTACCAGGCCTCAGCACCTGTGTTCTTTCCCTAAAATTATACCATTGTTTACACAATTGGCACACCTCTGGCACACAGATAAGTCCCTTGTAAAAGGTACCAGTGGTACCAAGGGCCCTGTGGCCAGAGAGGGTCCCTTAGGGCTACAGCATATATTGTGTAACCCTAAGGGACCCTTCACCAAACACTTGCACACTGCCATTGCAGATTGTGTGTGTTGGTGGGGAGACAAATGTAAAGTCGACATGGCATCTCTCTCAGGGTGCCATGCCCATAAACCACTGCCTGCGGCATTAATAAGTCACCCATTTAGCAGGCCTTACACCCCTAAGGCAGGGTGCAATATACCACATGAGAGGGCATAGCTGCATGAGCAATATGCCCCAACAGTGTCTAAGTCCATTCTTAGACATTGTCAGAACATTGTGGCCATATAGAGTACATGGGCTGGGAGTTTGTCATTACGAACTCCACAGCTTCATGATGGCTTCTCTGAAGATTGGGAAGTTTGGTATCAAACATCTCAGCTCAATAAATCCACACTGAGGCATACCTGTGTTGGAGTTATTGAAAAATGCACACATAGGGCATCTTAGAGATGCCCCCTGTATTTCACCCAACCCTTTAGTGTAGGACTGACAGGTCTGTGCCAGCCTGACACTAACTGACACATTCCTGATCCCTGGGGTGAGAGCCATTGTGCTCCCTGGGGTCAGGAACAAAGCCTTCTCTGGGTGGGGGTGCTTCACACACACCCCTCCCTGCAGGAACTGTGACACTTGGCGGTGAGCCTCAAAGGCTCCTGCCTCATGTTACACTGCCCCGGGCCCTCCAGCTAGTGGAAATGCCTGCCCCAACGAACCAGGTTCCACTTTTGGTGGCAGGTCTAGTGGAGAAATTAGTAAACACCAGGAGGTGTGCCCATCCCAGCTAGGACCACACCCAGGGTGACCAGAGCTCAGGTGAACCCCTCCTGACAGAATCCTCCACCTGGTTTTGGAGTATGTTAGCCAATAGGGTTAGGCATGTGCCCCCCTCCCCAAAAGGAGTGGGCACAGGAAGGGTGTAGCCACCCTCCGGGACAGTAGCCATTGGCTACTGCACTCTTACCCCTGTAAAGCCCCTAAATCTAGTATTTAGGGGCACACATGAACCTTGCTGTTCAGATTCCTGGCGACTCAACAAGAAGGACTGAAGAGCCGAATCAGCAGAGAAGACTCCAGATGACAACTGACTGGCCCCAGCCTGTCTGCAGCTTCAAAGAACTCTGCTACAAGAAGACGACTCATCCTGCAGGACTGGTGACTTATATAAACCTCAAGAGGATGTCCTGCATACCCAAGGACCAAGATCTCCAGAGTACAGCGGCCCTGTCCACAAGAAACACCCAAGAAAGACTCCAGAAGTGCCCTGAATCTGCAAGTCCCGCCCACTCTGCATCCTAGGCCCACAGCCTAAGTCCAGGTGGCCCATCAGACTAGAGAGGGTCTCCCGGTGATTCTGACCTCAAGTCCACCCTGGGTTGATCCCACCTGACCAATATGATGACACCTGCAGCCTACATCTAGAGGAACCCCTCCTGACCGCGACCTGCTCTAGTGAAGATTACCTGATGCCTAAAGGTACCCCTGCACCTGCAACCCCCTGGCCTTGGGGAACCCAACCGATGGTCCAGAAATGTCCACTGGGCTCTCTGCTGCAGATGCCTGCAGCATCCTTGTGATGCCCGGGTTTCCCTCATTGAAAAGCATTAGGCTGCTGATGCTGTGTTTGCATCCTGCACTCAGCCGTCCTGTGCCATTGTGGATGTGTGTTTGGTGCTGACCTGTGGTCCCCACCCCCTGGCACTGATCTAACCCCCCAGGTCTGTGCCCTGAAGTCATGGGTACTTACTTGCCAGCTGTTCCTTTCTAAGCACCCCTGTCTCCATAGGATTCCTATCGGCGCCAGACTCCTACTTTGACCTCTGCACCCAGCCGGCCCTGGGTTGCTGGTGGTGCACCCTTGGTGTATCCCTAAACTTTGCCCTCTGGAGGCCTTAACCCTCGGAGACTGAGATCGTAAGTTGAGTACTTACCTATAAACTGTGTTGTTACTTTTCCTCCCCTATGACTGTATTGCTTTCTATGAGAAATTGCACTGGTTTTTTTTTAATTGAACAGTACTATTCACCTGAAACTGTATTCCCTGTGAATTCTAAACAAAGTGCATTTGATACTTAAAAGTGATACATTCTAGAAACTGTACTTACCTGCAAAAACAATCTTTTGGTTTCACAAATAAAGTAACATAGTATATTTTGATACATAAAAATGTGTGCCTGGAGTTAGTCATTGAGTGTGTTCCTCATTTCTTGACTGTGTGTGTACAACAAATGCTTAGCATTACCCTTTCAAAAGCCTAACTGCTTGACCACATTACCACAAAAGAGAGCATTAGTATTATCTACTTTAGCATCTGTAAGTCCTCTGGGGAACCCATGAACTCTGTGCACACCACACCTCACTTTGGTATAGTATGCACAGAGTCAGCTTCCTACGCACTTTAAATAAATTAAGTTCAGGCGTTGTAAATGAGCCCTCTGAAGCAAGCTGGCCAGTGCTGGGTTTCAGTTTCCCTGTCCAGGTGATAGTGCAAATCATTGCAAACAGTTTTACCAAATTTTGGGCCCTGGTTTAAGAGGGTCTAGCACCACGTTAGCACCGCCTTAGCACCATTTTTTTGCACTAAGGTGGCCTTTTCCCTGCACCAGATTTACAAAGTGGCCCAATAACAGCTTTGTAACTCTTTGTGCTACATTTTGCCTGTGCCAGGCATAATTTATGCAAAAGGGGCGTTCCCCCATTAGGGGGACTACAAAAATGACACAAAGAAATCTCAGAGATTTTTTTGTGTCATTTTTTTGGGCACTTTTAATGCCTACTCAGAGCAGGTGGTAAAATGTTGGGATTAACCCTGAACAGTGTCAATAGCGTCAAAAATGTTGCCACTATTGCCCCCCTATCCTGCGCCCCGGTGCGCCATATCTTAGATATGTCACGCACACAGTGGCGGTAGGGGAGTGCACTTTCCTTAAATCTGCCCCTTAGTCCCCAGCAGATTCCCCACAACCCCCGGGTACAACATCTATGACACAATATGAAATTTGGGTTTCAAGTTCTTCCCTAAAAATTAAAGATCCAAGAAACGATTTTCAAGTGGCATCACTTCTTTAAAAATGAGCCTACCAGTTTAAGCTCTACCACTTCCTTAAGGTTTGTGGCACACGTGGTGGCAATCCTGTTTCAAAAATGTAGGGATAGCTATAGCAAAGGGCTGTCTAGCCTCACATTGTGAGGCATGTCTACTAACCTGTCATGAAACGCAGAGCAGCAAGCAAAGTTTCTGCAGTGTACTGTGTGTAAGGTAGAGAGCAGAAATGCTCTATATTTACAGAGATATGGAGCATTTCTGCTCTCTCCTTGCACTGGAGCAATGTGTGCAGCCTAGCGACAATGCACTATAGTGCACGGGTGCCTGCGTTACAGGCAGAATTGTTTTTATTTGCAGAAAGTGATACCTTCCTGCACAAAAACAATCCTTAGAGGTGTTGTCCACTTTCTGTGTGGGCTACAGAATGCAACACATATGGAAAGAGGAAATAATGATGAGAAATAAAGATATGTCTTGTTGTTACCTGTCATTGGGGAAGGCATAACATTTGGACACATTCTCAGGTTTACTTGCTTTAGTACATCTGGGAATACGCCAAACTCCCTGGGTGGCTGCATGGGAAAGTCCACGCTCCACCCATGAGATGCCTCCCAACTTGAAACGTAACATAGCACAGGATAAGCAGCTGCATAGAGTTACAGTTCTGTGCAAGGTGGTGCAAATCACTTTGTAAATATTATTGAAGCCTTTGCATTGTCCTGTCAATTTGTGTGATGCAAGAACAATGAAAAGGCTTGATAAATCTGGGCCTTAATCTGTAAATAATTTGCACATGCGACTAAAAGACTGTGACTACATCTGAACCAGGTTTTACACTTAAAAGTGAAGGTACATGGTTAGGCTCCTCTGTGACTGCCTGTGAAATGTTTTTGAAAGTTGGTGGTACAGTTTTTTCAAAGATTGTGAGTGTTGTCTAGAATGAAAGCTGAGGTTTAAGAGTAGCGTTTTACCTGTTAGGGAGCAGCTGCAGAATAATAGTTACTTTGAATTCGTTGGGGTTTTCCCAAGCAGCTTTTGCTGTCCTGCGGATTGCAATCCCCATCCTGTCATCATTCCAAGAAAGATTAAACTAACATCAAACATGATGGGAACTATGGGTATTATGGGATCTCTTGGAAAGCTTATTGATGAATGTAAGGCGTCTTTAAAAAAGAAGATTGTTGTTAATTCTGTACAAGTGATAGTAGCAACAGCAAAGGTGTCTTCAGCGCTGTATTTCCCCAGCCTTACATCAGTGATGTGATAGAAACGTAAAGTGCCTGTCCATGCCTTTACTAACAAGGAGTGAGTGAGCTATTCTACCAGGCGTCCTTTGGAGTTAGTTTTCCAAAGGTGCTTTCAATATATGCATGCAGTGCACTTTCAGAAGCACTGGATACTGTTGCGTAGCAACTTTGGTGCAAATAGGGAAAAAGGTCCCACTGGCTGCTGGTTGTGTAGTAAAAAAATCACAATAATCAGTGCTGCGTGGATGCCTCTGGGCCCTAATGCCACTGCATCTGCTCCACCACTGAAAGCTATGCCCCTGTCTGGGCCCTAGTGCTTAATTTTTGCTTGTTGTTTCCGGTGCTGAGCACCAGCACTTATTTTTGAGGGCCGGGGCTTATTCTTCTGCCTCAATCATTTTCTGCGAGCTAAAGACAGATATGGGAAAGACGGAAGAAGGGAAAAGCGAAAAAGCGTCAGAAAGGGAGAAAGTAAAAAGCTGCAAGAGTGAGCTGAAGGGGCAGGGAGTGGCTTTATAAGGATTAAAGAGGCCCAAGATGGCTTCAGGATTACGCTGCCTCAGTATTCTGTGTTGACACAATTAAATGCAGCAGCCGCATGTTTAAGAGGAGAGCTCTGGGCACCAGCACCATTTTATTTACAAATTAGGCACTGCTGGGCACCAAAGTATTTAACTGAAGAGCCAGGCCCCTCACCCTCCCCATCATTACACCCCCAAACTAGGCTGGCAGAGAAAAAGACATTGCAGGGTCCTTGCTTAGTCTATGCTTGCACATTCTGCCTGGAGACACTAGGTGGAGCAGGCTGAAATACCCCTACAAAATGCTACACAGTTGTACCCTCCATTTGAAGAAACTGATTTGTCGTAATGTTAGACCCATTACTTACTAGGGGAGTAATTAGAGTTTGCTGACCTCTTTATCAAGACTGCACATAAATCGCATTGCTGTTTTGCTTTGAAGTGGTGGTGTGTAGCTCCAATACTGCCAAAGCATCGCCTTGATACAACAAAGGAAATGCACACCGAGATAGAAAGTGACACACTACATTGAATATCCTACCTCAGTGGGAGAATCGCTTCAAAGCAGGTGCTACTATAAACATGCCACTCGGATGATCTTTTATGAAACTTACAAGCTCTTCAGCGAGGCTTGACCAGGCATGCTAAAGCATGATGGACTGACAGTCCGGAAGTTGCAAAACAAAACTTAACTAAAGTTGACCATGCAAAACATGCTCTCAAGCCTCTTCATTGGATTCGAGGACCAAATTCAAGGCACTTAGGGACAGATTTACAAGCCCCTAGCTCCTCCTTGCACCACACTACCACCATTTCTGTTACACTAATGTGGCTCAAGAAGGTATTTTTCGCTGTGCCATGTTTACAAAGTGGTGCAATGCATTTGCGCCACGTTATGCCTGCGTCAGGCAATGTATGCAACGGGGGCGTTCCGGCGTTAGGAGGTCTGCAAAAGTAACGCAGTGAATTCTAAAAGATTTCACTGCACCATTTTTTGTGTAATTTTTAACTCCTGATCAAAGCACCCATTTTAATCAATGGTCTCCTTGCACTTTGCTGCACCAGCGTCAAAATTGTTGACATTGGCGCAGCAAAGCGCCATAATAGCACCAAAAATGTTGACACTGTTGGCTTAATGTGTGCCACGGTGCATCATATTGTAAATACGGCGCATATATGGTGTTGTTAGGTGGGGCAAGGGCGACGCAAGAAAACTGGCACATCAGACTGATGCGCCAGTTTCTTGAAAATATGCCCCTTAGTATCACTAACTAAGTCTACTGGAATAAATGCCAGCCATGTCTGCAAAAACTGTCCCTTTAGTACACCTCCACATGAAACCTCCTATCAACTATATGACACCAGATTCCATACCCCTGCTTCAGTCTTCATTAACTTGGAGTGTAGGGTCCAAAACCGTGGAATCTTCTGCGCCTTTAACTCAGAGTTAAACAAACTGACTCCAATTCAAGAAACTTCTGAAAACCAACATCTTAAAGAAAACGTTTCCCTAAGATGACACCTACGTCTTCAAAAAAAGAACGATGGGTGTGCTATCCGCCTTATCTGACTGGACTCCAATGACCAAATTAGTATATCCACCATACAGGATTTGTATATTTTCCTTACTAATCTGTAACCTCAACACTCTGAAACGTGTCAAAAAATGACAACCGCTGCTTTATAAAAACATCAAAATGAATACATAAATTGGAAGTGCTTCTACTTGCACAAGCAAGTGATGCAATTGTCCTGTTTAATTCCATTATCTACTACATAGACTAGCATAGTGAAAATAAACTAGCAGCAGTGTTAAGAAACAGTAACTTTCCTCCATTGGGATAGGCCCTTTATCTAATCGAGTGAGGTTACCACATCTGATCGCTGCTGCTATACATTTCTCAGCGACCTATGTCTTATAACTGAGACTAACAGCTATCTGACTGGGAACTAGAGTAAAACACAATAACATTCCTGCCTAATGCAAGTAAAAAGTAAAAGCTTGGATACAAAGTGAACTTTTTGATTTGGATGACTTTATACTTTGCCATCATGAAGCAATGAAATAATCTTTCAAAACACCTATTGAGAATTTGAGGGACATTTTAGGAAAATCAAAGACATTTGAAAAATGTAAAAAGGCTACTGATTGACTCAATATCATAATTTTTAGGTGGTGATCTTCTTTTCTGGATTGATGAACTGACTTTAATTTAAAGTTGTCTAAGCTGAATTGTACAGAGAGCCTTCAGGAAGGATCTACTGGACAACATATCGGAGTTTGAACATAATTTTCACCACAATGGGAAGCCATATACACCTAGATATGGCAGACAACCACTTTCCACAGATGCCAGAATACCTTTATGCATTCACCACACAACTCAGGCACACCAATGGGGCGTCAGCCTCCTTGAAGGCATCTACATCACAAACCCAATAAAACATTAGCTAGAACCTTGTGCAAGCGCATACATATACACACTAAGGCCCTCATTACGACCCTGGCGGTATAGAACCGCCAGGGCCGCTGGACGCGGAGGCACCGCCGACAGGCCGGCGGTGCCCCGCGGGGCATTCTGACCGCGGCGGCTTAGCCGCGGTCAGAGAAGGGAAACCGGCATTCTCCCGCCGGTTTCCCGCTGCCCCCAAGGAATCCTCTAAGCCGGCGCAGCTTGCTGCGCCGGCTTGGGGATTCCGACTCCCCCTCCCGCCATCCAGTTCCTGGCGGTTCTCCCGCCGAGAACCGGATGGCAGGAGGGGGAGTCGCGGGGCCCCCGTAAGAGGGCCCCAAAATGTATTTCACTGTCTGCTTTGCAGACAGTGAAATACGCGACGGGTGCAGTAGCACCCGTCGCACCTTCCCACTCCGCCGGCTCGATTACGAGCCGGCATCCTCGTGGGAAGGGAGTTTTTCCCTGGGCTGGCGGGCGGTCTTTTGGAGACCACCCGCCAGCCCAGGGAAAAACTCATAATACCCTCCGCGGTCTTCTGACCGCGGAGCGGTATTATGGAGGGCGGAATCCTGGCGGGCGGCCTCCGCCGCCCGCCAGGGTCGTAATGAGGGCCTAAGGCCCTCATTACGACCCTGGCGGTATAGAACCGCCAGGGCCGCTGGACGCGGAGGCACCGCCGACAGGCCGGCGGTGCCCCGCGGGTCATTCTGACCGCGGCGGTTTAGCCGCGGTCAGAGAAGGGAAACCGGTGGTCTCCCGCCGGTTTCCCGCTGCCCCCAAGGAATCCTCCAAGCCGGCGCAGCTTGCTGCGCCGGCTTGGGGATTCCGACTCCCCCTCCCGCCATCCAGTTCCTGGCGGTTCTCCCGCCGGGAACCGGATGGCGGGAGGGGGAGTCGCGGGGCCCCTGGGGGCCCCTGCAGTGCCCATGCCAACGGCATGGGCACTGCAGGGGCCCCCATAAGAGGGCCCCAAAATGTATTTCACTGTCTGCCTTGCAGACAGTGAAATACGCGACGGGTGCAGTAGCACCCGTCGCACCTTCCCACTCCGCCGGCTCGATTACGAGCCGGCATCCTCGTGGGAAGGGAGTTTTTCCCTGGGCTGGCGGGCGGTCTTTTGGAGACCGCCCGCCAGCCCAGGGAAAAACTCATAATACCCTCCGCGGTCTTCTGACCGCGGAGCGGTATTATGGAGGGCGGAATCCTGGCGGGCGGCTTCCGCCGCCCGCCACGGTCGTATTGAGGGCCTAAGTCCCCATTTAACAGAACACCATGCCTGCATCCACACTGCTTAACATGTTGGATAGTCAGCAACACCACATTTAGACTCTTTCTAAAGGCTTGGTAAGCAAGTTTGCAACCTAAGGAAGGCGTAATCAACTGTTAGGCTTCTCCAGCCACAAAACTCATGCATCCACAGGCCATTTAATCCAACACTGATACCTAACATAGTGGTTGACCACAACCTGCTATGCAAATATGTCATCATAGAAGAGCCTACAAGGAAACTTCTGGGATGTAATTCATACTTTGCTGAAGAGCGACCATGTTTCAAGGCCATACTAGTGGCTACTGTGCACGTTATAGATGTCACTAGCAAAACGTGGCAAGACTATTGGCTTAATGAGTGACTGTTGAATGCAGTGGAACTTGTCCATAGGGAACAAGAGTGGCATCATTATCTGTAGTCACACAGACTGCTAACAGTCACCAGGTGAACTGATTTGGAATCAGGCTCCTTTGAGTCCGTTCACAGCAGCGATTTAGCAATGAAAAGCTTTGAAACCGTGTGTCAACCTGGTAAGCCAACTGGTCTATTGTGAATTAGGTATCATTTTGTATTGCTTTCTCAGGAGCAGGACTTAAACCTTATAGCAATGACCATCTTCCCAAGCAGATTCTTCCTAAATCTCTTCTGCACCCTACACGATTACTGTATGCCAGAAAACAATACAGAGCAAAGCCGGGAGGGCTGCTTTATACATCCTCTTTAGTTGTAGCCCCGGCATCCTCACAATGTTTGCCAATGCCAACCTCACCATTTAGAAAGTTTGAAAATAAGGGGGCTAAATATTTACTAAAGTTTTGTATGGGCGGTTAGGTTGCAAAAAGCTATTCAAAGCGTTTTGTCGATTTACTTACCCTTATGAAAGGCTGGTGTGGAGCACAAAATTGTGCAGCTCTTGCACAATTCCTCCTAAATTTAGGCCTAGGTATTCTGTTCCTGTGTTAAAACAAATCTGCTTGCTGTGCTGCAGAGACAGATAACCGCGCCCCTGCAGATTCTTCTGCAGAGAAAGAGTTAAATGTTAGTAAAGCTGTGGTCGCCCCCTGAGGCCAGATGATGCCATCCTGCAGGAATTAATGGCCGGCCCCACTGACGGCTCCACCAACCAGGTGCTTGTGGCTAACCAATCACCCTTCATATATCAATATGCCCTCTGGCCTCCTTCTCCAAGCGAAGATCAGGTACCACACTCTCCCCCCTGGTCACCTGGAGGGAAAAGCTGGTCTCACAGTTCTCCTGCAGGTACCAGCACAAGGGAAGATGTGCCTTGCGTGGACCCTTGCACTCCGCTGGTACTTTGTGTAATTATGAATGAGACGGTAAATGTACTGAAACAATATTGGGTTATTGTAATTTTTTATTTCTATATTTCGTTTGATGTGGTTAACAATAAGCCATACAAATTACAAAATACATATATACCTTTATAAAAATTGTAATCTAAAATATTAGTAACTTCGATAATAAATACTATTTAATTGTTTGCCAATATCCTCCAGTTGAGATGTAAGCACCTGTAGATATTCAATTACCTTCCATCTGCTTATATATTTTTGCAAATTCAGTAAGATATACAAATTCTCTTTTAAATAACCACATGATCAGCCAGCAATAAAGGAACTGTGTGCTCTAATGTATATTCCAAATGCTGCTACAATAGCTGCCCGTAAACCCATTAGGGTCTGGGAATGAATGCTTTAACTCAACAATAGCACTTATAGGTACCATTCAAGTATAAATAAAGAAGGAATATGCTAAAATATCACACAACATCTAATGTAATTCTATTATAGTCAATTTGTAGACCACCATACTCGCTTTTACACGGTTTTATCATAATCATTCCTATCGATAAATTCCGCAAATCATTTCCTGTCATGTTGTCTCACATCAAACTATGTGCACAGTGACCCCAGTGAACAAATAACCACAAAATAAATCAGTACAGAAAGAAAAAGATATGTGTGGGTTTCTTTTAACAAACAACGTTGAATTTTAAGGTGATAAACCCAAAGTTCATGCTTGAAAGGCCCTTTTGGTGGAACGGATGCCCAGAAAAATACAAATTATGTACTACTTGCTTAAGGGGTGTGTTTTAAGGATTTAAGCCCAAACGGGTTGGGTCAACAACAAATGATAATTCAAACAAGCATTTGCAATGCAATGGGTCTCGCGTTTGCTCAAGTTAGAGCTATTAGCGTTGTAAATTCCTAATTGAACTTTTTTTGCCACATAAATTGAAAATGAAAAATTAGACAGTTGACATAAGCAAGTCAATTCAAAGTGCCACGGCCGCCATGAGCGCGAAGGAAAGCCACAAGAGGAAAAATAAGTTTGCTCGCAGTCAAATGTATCGGCAAACATGCAATTATCCATGTAACAGGGTCGATGGCCAAGGCGGTAACAAAACTGTCCCAAGGAGAGACATACGTAAAGCATTTACCAATGATAACAAAGGATTTTTGAAAGGCAAGCCCCTGAACGAGTGATAGTGATGGACGTGTGGTGGGTGTGGTTAAAAGCCCACAGATAGATTACAACAGCGCCAACGCTTGCGCGCTTGACCTAAAAAGGACCATGTGAAAGTGGTTCCTGCGGCAGATGAAGCCCAAGCATGCACTTTGGGTTTATCACCATATTTCTTGATGAAAATCTCACTATTGAGTCCAGGCACTAGGTGTCCCACCTATCCTTTTTGTCCTGCTGAGACCAGCCTATCCTTCCAAGTCGAAATATTGATGACACAGAGAATAAACAAACGTAGACAACATACAGCCCGAACAGGGTTAAGGGATTATACTTGAAATTCAACGTTGCTTGTTGTTAAAGGAAAATCACATGCATTGTTTCCTTTCTATACTGATTTATTTTGTGGTTCTTTGCGCACTGTGGTCACTGTCCACATAGTTTGATTTGAAACAACATGATATGAAGTGATTTGCTGTATTTATATATCTAATTGTTTATGATAAAAATGTGTAAAAACGAGTATGGTGGTCTACACATTGATCATTGAAGATTTGCATTAGATGCTGTGTGTTATTTTAGCACGTTCATTCTTTATTTATATTTGAATGACACCTATAAGTGCCATTGTTGATTTAAAGCACTAATCTATATTTCAACATCCAAATCAAACATTTTGTCTGAAAATCTACTTCATATTCAGCAGCTCTTCAATCCTAAAAAAAACTTCGAACTTGAAGTCAGTTCTCGAAGTCACAATTAACCGATTCCAGTTCGAAACCAAAGTCTTTTATTATCTGTACTAGAGGTAAACCCCATGAAATCATTTTTAAAGCTCACTTCAAAAACGTATGCATCTTTAATAAGGTGGGCAAATAGTTTAAATCTCTTTCTTTACTCTTTTAGATGGATACATTTTTATGCACATTTCATCATATTTTATAAGCCTAAACACATCAAATGCTCCTCAGCAAGAATTTCCATAAGCCTTCATAACATCTTACAACAAGTGTAAGCATATTCAGGGGAAGTAACCCAGCAGAGTACTCCTCGGCGCTACCTTAAGTCTCCACCACAATAACAATTTTGATTTTATCACCATAAAATTTGCTGATCTGTAACTACTGTTAGTCAATAACAGCTTGGACATATCAGGCAAGTATTAGGAAGACCCGTACCCCAGGGTCTTATTGTCACATCTGCTGTACAACAGACAGTCCAACAATCTCCACCAATAGCACCTGCTACATTGCCTTATCCTATAGACATATACAGAGCTAAAGAAGTGTGAGACATCATTTTGTAGGTGTAAAGCCCGCGCGGTACAAAAGTGGAGGTACTGCTGCTGCATTCACCTGGGGGCTGGCTGGGCAGCATGGTTGACAAGAGGTTTCCCATTGATTCTCCAACCATTCAAACGAGATAAAGCAGCAAGGGTTTTGGAAACTATTACAGCTACCAAAAACACATATGCAAGGGAGTCCTCCATATTATCAATAATACATAGCACCAAGATAGCAAGGAGTAACTGTCTGGTTGCACCACAGCTGGCAGTAGGAATCATGTTAGCCCTGAATAAGCACCAGTTTAGCCCCAAACACAAAATATTTTGTATCAAATTACAGTGAATGCCTAACACAGTGTGCTAATTAGGGGCGACCGCAAAGTGCTCCGTCCCTCTTCTCATATCTCTTTAAGGGGATTTTAACCACATCCATGTTACATCAGTCACTTTCATTGGTTCGTGGGCTTGCCTTTTAAAATCTGCTTGTTTTCATTCATCAAAGGCATGCATACCTCATGCCTTTTCCGGTGTTTAGCCTTCCTCGAGAGCACCGGTAAACTACTGAAAACATACGAGGCTCCATGTTTTCTGCATGGTTTCCAGGACTACTTTTTCTCTTTATTTTGCAGCACTTGTTTTTGTTTTTTTCATTTAATGTGGCAAGAAAAGTCCGGTTAGGAGTTTACAATGCTAATAGCTCTAACTCAACGTAATGCGAGACTTGTTGCATTGCAAATGCTTGTTTTAGGTCTGGTGTTAGCCAAGACCTTTAGACTTTGCTAAAGTTATACGCATGAAGTTTACTTATATGATCTTTCAGCCAGGCCTCTTCGTCCACTGGTCTAGTATTACGCCATTAAGTCTTCTTCCATCCTCTGCAGCATACAGCCTAAGGCAATAGCTCAGCCCCCTTCATTGTGAGTGACAGCATTCTTCCCTTTCACAAGGAGCACATTCAAAGCAGTCCCTTCAGTGTCGGGGATTGCTATGGTAAAGGATGCTTTTTCAAACCAAAAATATATTTTTGCTTTTAGCTACTGTTTTTTTTTCTGATTGGCAAGGCACAGCAATTTCTCTAACTGTAAAGTTTTGCAAAGCCCATGACACAAAACAAAACAAGTATTTATAAAGCCAAAAGACTAACAGCAAATGCCAGACTTACTGGTTTTGACATTGATTGTTAGTTGTCAGCCCACATTAAATCCTGCCACCAGGTAGATAGAACAATTCTCCTCGGGTCTACATTAACTGTTTATATTGAGGCACTACCGCCATTTGTGCCTGTTTCACAACATGCACAATGAGGCAGCTGCGCTGATTGTGAGCAGGAAACCTATAGGTACCTCCAACGGCCTGTTACCTGTTTTGGTTCAGTCATAAACTGCACTCAGCACTCTGTGTCTGTTGAATAAGCCAGGCTCTGGGTGATCTCTCAAACAGTCCTTCCACTGGAGCTAGGAACCATTTGCAACACACGGGGACGTGTTTATGTGCCTCGTCCTTGTCTTAATGAGCTAAATGATAAATTTGTACACTGTTGTCCGTCAGCCCTTCTGTGAAGGTATAGCTAATATTTCGGGTGTCTACATACTGAATCACAGGACTGTCTGCTTACGCTGTACACAGGGGTGGCAGTTTCTGCAAGCTGTAATAGCAGCTTTCATGATATGGGTATCTGTCCCTGTAATGCACAAGGATGCCACCAATTTATTTCACATAAGCCACTGTACAACTGGCAGATAGTCTTGGGACTAAGGCCCATATTTATACTTTTTTAGCGCCACATTTGAGTCATTTTTTTACGCAAAAGCGGCGCAAATTTACACAATAGAACTGTATTTTGTAACTTTGTGCCACTTTTGCATAAAAAAAAGATGCAAATGCAGCGCTAAAAAAGTATAAATATGGGCCCAAGTATGGTAGAACAGCCAAAACAGAGGTGAGAGCCAATGGTACCCATGCCAATGCTTCATCAGGTATATGTACACCAGCGCCATTAAGGGCCTGTTTCACAGAGGCAGGTTGCAAAATAATCAGGCCTCTGCTTTTGTACAACTACTCTTACAGCTGTGGTAGATCTCACACATTTTTAGAGATTCACTGGTGGATCTCTGCAGGACTTGTAAGACTGTTGTAAATTTAATTTGGACGCCCTTCGAAAACGCAGTGAGCAAAATAAATTGTTAAATGCGAGAATTTAAAACTGGGGGGTGAGAAGTGGTGAGGAGTACGGGGCTCACAGGTGGGCAGTGGAAACATCATGGATAATGAGACAAGCTAGGTAGCAAAATGAAGGAAACGCAACACACAGTGCAGTGAGCAAGAAAGCACATGCAGCTCTATGGGATGTGTAAAGAAAAATAAATAAGCATTTGTAATGCAATGGGTCTTGCGTTTGCTCGAGTTAAAGCTATTAGCGTTGTAAACTCCTAACCGGACTTTTTTTTGCCACATAAACTGATAAGTAAAACAGTCTCACATAAGCGAGCTGATGGCTACCATGAGCACAAAGGAAACACACAAAAGGAAACAGAAGTTCACTCACAGTGAAACTTATCGGCAAAAGTGCAATTATCCATGTAACCGGCAAAAGTATAATTATCCATATAACTGGCAAAAGTGTAAGTTTCCATGTAACCGGGTCGAAGTCATGCAAAGCGCTCTACTACTGCCCAGCAAGATCGTGCTGCCTATGAAATAAAGAGAAAAAGTAGTGCAAAAACCATACGGAAAACATCGAGCCTTGTATGTTTTCCGTAGTTGGCCGGTGCGCTCGAGGAGAGCTAAACACTGGAAAAAACATGACGTATGCATGACTTTCACCAATGAAATCAAGCTAATTTTAAGAGGCAAGCCCACAAACCTACCAAACTGATGGGCTTGACATGGGAGTAGTTAAAGGCCCACAGAGAGATTACACCAGGGACAGAGCACTTTCTGCTCGACCACAAATAGGATTTCCCTGAATGCACGCATCCATTAGATGTAGGATGCAAGTCAACCAATCGGCAAACTGTTAGACCAAAGTACTCCAAGCGCAAAAGTATAGAGAAGAAAGACATTGAATTAAGAGCACACAAATGAGATAGATACTCGGCCCGTCCACTCGTGAGTAAGGAGCTGACACAAAGCCTACTGTATGTATGTTATAAAAAAAAAGGTCTTGCCAAGAAACGACTTAGTCTAGCTGTGGCTGAAACCTAAAAATGACCACCAGGTTTCTCGCCTTCCTGGCATCAACAGCAGTTGCCATCCATTAAGTGTACGTCCCAGGTGCCCTATACATTTCTGCAGGATTTAAGTGCTGCTGAAGAGACCCTGGATTTACGACATCTCCAAAGACCAAGTTTGAAATACTTCACCCGTGGCAATAGACCGTACAAGCTCAAAACGTTTACTGTCCAGCAGAGCTAGCCTGTGTTTTTCCCAGTGTGTTTGTGAGTTGTAATTTCCGGAGCTCTTATCAGCTAGTCACACTAGTCCATAAAGATAAAAAAAAACGTCTAGGAAACCTCACAAGGACATTAAGCTTCCTCTCCCTAAAAACTGCCCAGTGTGTTTTCTTTTGAAAACGCTCCCACGTAGCGTGGGCAGTCAGTCACAACATGAGCAGCTATCCCGTCAAAGCACCGCAGACGCCCCAAGATCCGCCGCGCGGCTACTCAGTGTGCAAACAACACCGGGCACTCCATGGTAACAATGACGAGACAAAAATGTTTCATTTCACATTCTTGGGACCCTCTCTGCCATCGGCCTGCTCCTGGAATGATTAGATTTGCATATTTTGTGTGGAGGAAAATGCAGGCCCTGGGCACTAGTAACCAGCGACTCCTGCAATTACAGTATTTGGAAAGGAAATGACGCACGCTGCAGACCCTCGCCCCGCTAAATAAAGAACACATCGAGCGCATCAATGGAACAGCTCAAAAAGTGGTTGCTCCGGGGGTTTACAAATTTCACTTTGGCAGAAGTTAACAAGAAAAGAAAAACGCAGAAGCTTTTTTTATGCAAGCATGTTTTTTTCTAAAAAGTTTTTGTCATGACTAATATAGTTTGGACTTTGTAGGGTACATTGAATGCAAATATTGTCATGCGGATTATCTCCTTTCAGTTTTTTTGAAGTCACTCAGGGTTGCAGCGTCAGATACCCCACCAGAGCCTGTAGGCACCTCTACTGTTTGAATGCACTTGCATTCAAAACATTTCTGAAGAGGTTCGAGTTGGCACTTGCGCGTTTAGCTTGGGCATAGTTAGTGATGAGGTGGCTGGGCTGCTCCAGAACACTCGCTTAAGATACAGCTACTCCTCAGTGTGTGGTCAAACGCGCAAACGAGCAGTCTATAAATGCCTGCAACCTAGGATGACTAGTGGCTGCGTGTCACTGGACCAGCACTTTTCCATTTCCTTCTTTGCACTGGACCAACACACCAGAAAACAAAGGTATGTGAAAGCAACGTCCAGGAAGGGAGAGGTGGGGTCTTGGTGACATAGACCCATCTGGTCGCCTACTGAGACCTTTTCACGGCATTCATGGTTCATCTTGAAATCATCACTGCATTGATTTAAGTGTAAAATCCTACAACTATTATTCTCTTTAGATATTATTGGCAGATCCTGTAACCTAATGTAACCTAATGTTGCTTAACCGTGGAACACAGCTTTGTTTTCACCAGTGCAAGTCTGGACAAGCGATGGCAAAGCCAAAAGTTCTGTCTTTAGCAAGCTGGTGTGATGTTTATTTTTTCATTTTTTATATCAAGCTTATGCCACAAAAAGAAGTAAAGAAAGAAAACTTGCCACCATCTAGATATGGTGTTTATATGCTTGCAAATAATAATAATAATAAATTACAATTGTATATACTTTTCAGATGTACTTGGAATCTTTAAAGAAACCATTTTTTTTTACTTTTAATGCACCTCAGAGAAATATGATTTTTCATTGTAGAAAAAAGGTTCTACTGCCACCCAACTGGCTTAAAAAATAACAAAGAATGATAAAAAAAAACACATTGCTAAGGTACTGGCCCCCTGTCCTGTCATTTAAGGAAGGGAAGCTTGCAGTCCTGGGGCGTGTTATCAACGGTACACTTTAGTACTACAGAAGGGGCCGCAGAAGCTTGTGAGCCCCTCTGCTGTAATAAAGATTGCATTGGTGCTACATGTGGGCTGCTGCAATCTCACCAGGGTTTTCCGTCACTTGCATGGTGGATTGGCCCCATGCAAATGAGCAGACCCTTTGCCTCTGCACCTGTGCCCTATTACACATGCAGGAGCAGGGGCGAAGGCACCATTAGGAGGCACACTAGCTGTGTGCACCACCTAGAGGTAGTGCACAGTCATTGCTTCCCCTCTCCCCTGAGCATGCCCCTTGCTGGGGAAAAAGAGGGTCCCATGGGTTACCTAGACATGCCCTAGCTGTACCTCTTCTGCAAGAGAGGGAATCTGGCACTACTTTTCCCCTAGCTGTATCTGTACTGCAAGTAAGGGAAACTGGAACTTGCTTCTGTCTTGCTAAATCTATGCTATAAAGAAGGAGTGTTTCCACTGAGGTCACCCCATTTGCACCTCTTCTGTGAGGGCGAAAATGTGCACTGTTGCTATAGAAGTTGCACCTATTGTAAAAGCAAGGAAACAGAAAGAAAAAGTTACAAATAGTCACAGTCTCCTGTAGGATACGAAAGGATGTGTGTTTATGTCAGAAACTTGAAATGCTCCTGCTGCTTTCACGTGTCCTATATGTTTCCTTTGTGCTAGGGAAGCTTGCAGTGCTGCCCATACTTTAGCATACACTATACAAAAAACAAAACTAATACCATTTCAAGATGCAAATTAAAGAGTGCAGATAATCGAACAGATTTTGGGTTTGCATATGAAACAAGCACATTTATCAAATGTACTAGAACACATTGAACATTTTAAATATAGCTTAAATATAACCAAGCTTAAATATGGCCGAGAAGTGGTGCTATTCGTGTGTGATACCTTCAGCCAACCCTGACTTTTAAACCGACATTTGTTTTCATGCTGGCGCTTTTGCGTGAAAAAGCAGAACTGGCTGATGACATCATGTCCTTGAGTCACTGGCCAGTTTTGTAATAAACAAAATAAAATGTAATTTGATATTGTGACTTTTTTAGTTGGAGACCGAAATAAACTTTTAAGTCACCGCCCCACTGCTAATGGGCAAACATTTAGGGGCATATTTAAGAGCCCCTAGCGCCTCCTTGCGCCACAGTAATGTCATTTTTTTAATGCTAATGTGGCCAGTGAGGCAAAAATCTGTGCCATATTTACAAAGTGGCACAATGCATTCATTGAGCCACTTTGTAACCCTTTACGCTACATTATGCCTGCACCAGGCATAATGTATGCAAAGGGGGCATTCCCCCTTTGTGGGGGTGAAAAAATGGGCCAAGGAAATCGAAGAGATTTCTTTGTGTCATTTTTTTTACACTTTTAATGCCTGCTTAAGGCAGGTGTTAAAAGAAGGCACAATATTGTTTACAATGGGCCTCAATGGGCTTTGCAAAAATGTTTACACTAATCCTTAAAAAGCTCTGAACTAGCATAAAAAATTATGACGTTAGTCTCCTAACTACCTGTAGGAAAGTAGCCTCTTTCTAGCATGGTTACCCCCACTTTTTGCCCGTCTGTCAATGTGTTTGACTGTATATACAGGGATCCTGCTAACCAGGGCCCCAATAATTATGCCCTCTCCCTTCTAACTTGGTAACTTGTATCATTTTCACCCCACATTTGGCATACTGGTGCCCCTTTGTAAGTCCCTAGTATATGGTACACAGGTACCCAGTCCACACCAGTTTAGGGACCCCCAGTCCCTGCTCTGTGTCGAAACTGGACAATGGAAACGGGAGTGACCACTCCCCTGTCCATCGCAAACCCAGGGGTGGCACTCAGAGCTCCTCCAGAGGGTCCCTGGGTTCTGCCATCTTGTTTCCAATGTTGGCAGGGAACTCTGGGAGCATCTGAGTGGCCAGGCCAGGCAGTTGACGTCAAAGGCACCTCCTCAGGTGGTCACCTGCATAGGTGACCAAGCCCACTCTCTGTGCTATTTAGGGTCTTCCTCTGGGGTGGGTCCTCAGATTCGGCTTGCAAGATTCCAGCAGGATTCCTCTGCAACCTCCACTTTGACTTCAAGCCACTGGGACTGTGACTGGACCCTCCAGGAACCAACAATCTGCATCCACGAAGAAGTCTCTTCTTGCAACATTGTTTCCAAAGCTCCTTCCAGCTTCTGCAGCATTTCCCCAGCTGTGCATCCTCTGAGGGTGGTAAGTCTTCAGTCTGCACAAGAAGAAAGAAGGAATCTCCCTTGGTGTGAAGGAGACCCTCCCCTACATCCATAGGCACCTACAGCAACGACGACCAGCTGCGTGGATCTCTTCTCATCCTTAGCTGCGTGGATCCTGCATCACGGGTGGTGGCCCGGAGTAGCTCTCTTGGTCCTCTCTGCCAGCTGTCCAACTTTGGTGGAGGTAAGCCCTTGCCTCCCCACGCAGGACAGTACCCCAGTGCACTGTCTCTTGCAGCTGCCAAGACTTGTTTGCATCTCCTACAAGGGAACTTCAGGCTACGTACATCTACACCCCCCAGCACTCCTTGCTGTGATGCCCAGCCCTCTGCGTGGTTCTCCTGCAGCGTGGGATCCTTTTCTGTAGTGCTACATGGGCTCCTTCTGTGACTTCTGTGTCCCCGTCCTGTGGGACTCCTGTGGGTGCTGCCTTTGCTCTTGTGGGTCCTCTGTGTTGCTGAAAATCCCCCTCCTGGGTTGAGTCCTTCTGGGCCTTGCTGGTCCCCGGCAGCACCACTTTTCCACTAACCCCTAATTTGTCTTTGCCAAGGCTTGTTGGTGGAATTCCTGCACTGACACCCATCTGCAATCTTTACTCGAGCATCAGACATCTTCTGCATGCCTCTGTAACTCTTCTCCAGCTCCAAGGCTGCAGTGCTGACCTGTTCTTCATCACAGTTGACCAACTCCTGCAAGTACAGATGGGTGGGTAGTAGCTCCTACTCCTCCTGGACTCCACTGACACTTTTGGACTTGGTCCCTTCTCTCCATAGGTCTTCTTCTCCAGGAATCCACTGCTGATTTCTTGCAGTCTTGTCTGAGTGTCTTCTTCTTTTCCTTCCTTTTGTGTGGTTTGGGTAAATTCCAGTGATTTACTCCTGCTTTCCTGGTCACTGGGGTGAACTGTGTTACTTACCTCTGTGGTTTTCTGGTACTCCCAGCTCCCCTCTACACATTCCACTTACCTAGATGGGGTTCCTGTGTTTGCATTCCATTTTTTTAGTATATGGTTTGGGCTCTCCCTAGGGTCACTATAGGTTATTGCTATTTGCACTGTTTTCTAACCTTTTCTGTGCCTATTACTGTTTACTAGTATGTATAATTAGTGTATTAGTTACCTCCTATTAGAGGGTTTCCTTTCTAGTACTGTGTGGTATTGTGTTCCAAAATTAAAGTACCTTTATTTTTGTACAACTGAAAGTGCTGTGTGACTACAGTGGTTTTGCATGAGCTTTGCATGTCTCCTAGATAAGCCTTGGCTGCTTATCCACAGCTACCTCTAGAGAGCCTGGTTTCTAAACACTGCCTTCACTTCACTAATAGGGGATACCTGGATGCGGTATAAGGGGTACGTACCTTAGGTACCCACCACACACCAGGCCAGCTTCCTATACTACCGTCATGGTGCACTGTATTTTAAATACGCCACACATGGTGGAGTTAGGGAGGGCCCTAAAGGGCGCAAGAAAAGTGTTGGTGCACTGGGTGCTGCACCACTTTTCTTAAGTATGCCCCTAAGGCCTCTCTAAAATAAAGACGCATCTTAATTAGGCGAGGGGGCAGATTTATAAAACTTTAACGCAACTCAATGCAGCAATACACCTTGCTGTGCTGCACTACGTGAAATGGAGAGGGCGGGAATGTGCAATATTTAACATTATATGGAGCATTCCTGTTCTCTTCTTGTGCTGGCACACAATGTCCTGCCTTATGCCAACACAGGCATCCTTGCACCATGGTGCATGGGTGCCTGTGTTATAGGCAGGATTGTTTTTGTGCAAGAAGGGGCATCTTTCTGCACCAAAGCAACCCTCAGAGGTCTATTCCTCTTTCTAAGTGTGCTGCAGTAAACAACAAGGAGACATAAAGATATTTCTTCTGTGTTGGTAAATCTGGGAATGTGCTAAAATCCAGGGGTGGATGCATGGGAACATCCACGCTCCTCCCATGGATTGTCTTCCCAGGGCAGAGTAATGCAAGTCAGCTGAAGCTGAATTGGAGAAGAAAAAACTGAGTGCTGGTGCCGCTCAGCGCAAAGTCTACAGTTTGACATGCCTAAAGTGCCACAGATGCTTAAACTGCCACACATGTAAGACCTTGTGGCAGATGCCCTGCTGTCCACTGGTGCTGCCCCATGAGGGCTGCCAGTGTATCTGAGACTCCTCTTCTGGAAAACTGCTCACAGGGTGTATGGCACCCATAATGTGGTCTATAGCACCCATAGAAGTGGAAATAAGGAGGGTTTGGTGCACCACCCTCTCTGCTGAACCACCATGGAACGGATAGTCAGTAATTTGATGGTAAGAGAACGGATGGCAGTCACAGTAGTCAGAGATTAGCAGTGACTGCAAACATAACCGCTGCGCTCAGTGCTAGAGCCTGGGCCCACATTTTCCTGAAATGGAGGCCAGAATCAGCTTCAACCACTTCCACCACTGGGATGTACCGACCAAAGCCTTCAGTGTGCTTTCTACCGCTCCACACTTCATGTTCACTGGGTATCAGCGGGGGTGGTCCAGTAGCAGAACCCAGAGACAACCCATTAGTTGAGACTGAGAGACATAAAAGTTAGCCGTCATGAGGTTGAGAGGTGCTGAACCTCACCCATTTGGAATTGATTACATTATTCATTTACATTTGTGTAAGATTTTGGTATTTTGCTATGTGTTTACAAAGCACATCGTTCACCAGCGACGCTCTGGCAGGTCAGCTTCCAAAGTGAGTAGTAGGTTATCATGTTTTCTTTCCCCACATCCCTTTAGGGAGCATCTAATCAACCTGCACGAGCCACCATCACCTCCCTTGTTCAGGAGAAATTAAGGACGTCCTTCCATCCTCGATACAGATATGGACACTACCTTCAATTATTTTTCCTGCTGTTTCTTGTTACCTTTGGTAAATTTCTCAGCTAAGTTTGTGTTGTAAGTCTTGAACTTGCATACATGTTCTTCATTGATTAGTAGCTTATGCTCACATAATCATAGCTGGCTTTATTTCTTTGTTGCAGTGTTTGCAAATCTTGCCAACAGCTCCGCGCCGTGACACTGGGGCACTTGAAATGTTTGTCTTCTGTATATCTATTTTGTCTTGTATTTGTGTGTGTTTTTTAATGTTTGCACTGTTTACAGTCAATCGCTTCTTTTGCAGCATTTGCATACACAATTATTTCATAATTAGTCATTTTTTACGAAAATAGAGTGGCAGGTCATCTCCTCAGGCAGTAACAAACACTACTCCAGCATCCCCTTTCTGCAATGCTAAACGGATAGCGTTGGTTCCAATAGGAAGGAGGAGCTGGCGGGTGACGGGAATCTTCGACGTCACGTGCGACGTTCAGCTCGCGCAGGCTTGTTTGTCGTGTTTGATTTTCAAAGCTGAGTGGATTTGGAAGAGGAAAGCCAAGGCATCTGCAGCTATTAATTCTGGCTCCATTTTATCCCACGATAAGGCAGTGCTTAGCACGAGCGGAGTTCGGGCATGTTGTTCTCTTCAGTACAAGCCTGTACTCTGCGGCCCAGGCGTGGCCGAGAACACCGACGATGAGTTTAGGGTAATTGTAGGTTTGACGAAGGCAAGACATGACATCACAAGCGTGGTTAAATGAGCACCCGCGGTGTCTGAACCCAGTGAGCAATGGCTGCAAAAACTCGAGAGACAGCACTTGTTTACACCGTCAGTAACAACCCTCTGAAGTTTAGGGTGGGAGTAAAGACCTGGATCTTCACTAGCGAAGGAGGAAGTGAGGGGGTTGGGTCGAGATAACGCTGCCCAGCCTCTGGAATCCGTCCATAAAAAGACACAACAGCTGAAATAAGGCATTTACCCGGGGATACTGTCACGGTACACGCCATGCTTCCTCTGGGTTGTCTCCATAGGCCGCTTATCCTGTAACCTGTGTTCAGACAGAGTATCACATCTGGGACACTGTAACCTCGGCATGTATGTAGCCGATCTTTATTGCTTCTGAAATAATCCTAAATCCTTACGAAGAGGACAGATGTCCAATGCTAGGGTGTCACCCCTGTGTTGACATCTTTGAGCATTTGTAGACTGCTGTGTTACATCATACATGGTGACTGCCTGTACACAGTGCACACAGTGCACACTGCTGGCTGCCCCATGTTCACTGTAGAGCAGTGGTCTCCAAACTTTTTGATGCCGCGCCCCCCCAGTTGAAAAATGCAAATCATTGGGCCCCCCCTCAGAACTTTTCACAATTATTTTATAAAGATGCCAATGTTGAAATATGTCTAGACTTATTTAAACATTGCAGTTAAGTACTCTTTGCCTTTTTAAAAGGGCAATTACATGTTTTTGCTTAAAATAAAGGCCTTTTATATGTATAATGCTTCTTTTGGCCAGAGTCTGGCGTCCCCCCTGGGACCACTTGAGGCCCCCCTAGGGGGGGGCGCCCCCCAGTTTGGAGACCTCTGCTGTAGAGGGTTTATGCTGGCTTCCTGTAGACGGCTGATGTTGTTAGTTGCTCCTCTAATGATATCGGGCCAACTACACACACTTCTGGCCCAGTGGACAAGCTACCCATGGTGGAGAAGGTACTACACAGAGCACATGCTCTGGGTACTTGTACCAAGCTTGTGTCTGTGAGTCACTTCTCTGTCAATCCGAAGCAGTGTATAAGAACTTCTACTATGAATATGTCTCTCCTCTGCAGGCCAAAGGGCTCTTCCATCCACTTTCAGAGGAACTCTCAAGATAACTTTTCAAGGAATACTGCATACAGACCATCACTATGGGTCTGTCACCTGTATCTCCAGACATGTTATGAAGCATTTCTCATAACTTGTGCAACCAGCTCATGCCATGGCTGCTCTGCTGCGGAGAGGATTCTCTAGAAATACTTGGGTATTATCAGCAAAGTCAAACTGTTCTTATTAAAAGAGCATCTGCACATTGGTATTCCTGGTGTGGCAGCATACTAAGTCACAAGCAGTCACTGTCTTGCAGCTAGCTGTGGCATAGAATAGTGTGTGGCTGTCAGTGAAATGTTGTATTCACTAGGGCTCACAAGCAGCCATGCGTTTCAGTTACTGGAGCAGCAGGCAAATTGGAACCACAAAGGGAATGATTGGGGTTTAATGCAACCTTTGGGGCTGGGTGGATAGGTCCCAAGGAGACAATTGGTGCGAACAGCACTGTCAGTAATGTTACACTCTGCACACGAGTGGGTAGGTGAAGAGTGCCTTGGGTAAGAGAGGTACGCGGAAAAAGTGGTTCTTACCACTTATTTGATCTCATCAATCCTGGTCCTAGTGGCACGCACATTTGATTTCTGTTTCTCAAGAACAGCACCTCAATAATTCTCTCTGAGATAATATTCTTGGCTTCAGCATGGGCAGTGAGAAAATGTCCTTGGGCTCTGACAACTTGCAAGGGAATGGTTTTCATTTCCCTACTTGAATCCACTTCTTTTGGAAGTTTTGGTCCGTTTTGCGGCAGCTTCTCAGCACACTAAGCAGTGTGCCTTCTCCTCTTTCAGATTACAGCAACAGCAAGCCTGTTCCTCGGACCTTCAAGTATGGTGAAAAAGCAAACGTCCAACCCTGGTTCAAGCCTTTCTCTAGCTGATGCGCACAGCTTCCCCTTGAAGCGTGTATTCCTGGCTCACTGAGCTTGATTACATGCATTAAAGTTGGCTGGTAGAACTATCCCAACTAGACACACAGCACTGGCACAGCACTTGAAATCTTTTGGTAAGCGTGGGTAATCAGGTTTACGTGCATCTTTCCTGAGGTACATTTTAGTCTCCAGGTAATAAGCAGCTCATACTGTTCTGTCTCTGAATTTATGGTGATGGTAGACAACCCAAATACCACCAGAAGTGTGTATTTTACTCCGACATTCATCCAACTATTCAGCTTGGGCTAAGTTTCATCTCTCTACTGCCAGAGCTAGTGGCGGGTCGAGATGAGAAGTTAACATATCTCTTTTAGGCCACCGGTAGCAGAGATTATGTCCTTCGCCACGTTCTTTCTTGAAGTAATGTTTCTTTAGAGGAGACAGAATGACCTATCCAAACTGTCTGATCCTGTGAGCTGAGCATATAGAGGCCTTCTCTGTTCCACTGAGACTTCCTTAGTGTTCCAAACAGACACACACTGTAGCCTGGTTACAATGGTTTGTGAAGGAGAAGAGAAGAAAAGGAGAGAGGAGTGAGCAGCAGAGGCACATGCAGTGGGCCAAAGGTGATGGCTATCTTGTGGCCTAGATTATCTAACATGGCAACCCATCTTCTTGGGACTGCACAAAAACTCAGGCAATCCCCAACCTGGGGTTCCCTAACTCATTTTGTACTCCACAACAAACCTGCACATGCACACATCTGACACTGTGGTGAAAGTGAGCACTTCCATTCATGACAGACTACACAGATTTACTAGGGAAGGTCTGCAATGAGCCTCCACAACTTTGGAAGTGAGGGAGTGAGCAGGTAAAAATTCCTGTACACCTACAGCTCTTAATTGACTGTCATCACCTCCAACTCTTAGTCATGTCATGGCCTACACACAGGATGTTAGAAGCCAGTGTTGAATGGAGGTTTTACAATGGATGAATCCCACCTTCTATGCAGAAAAACTTTCTGTGTAAGTCAGAAATGTTGAAAGGATCAGTATGGTGCCACAGGACTAATCCGATAGAGACGTGCGACCCTAGAGAAGATGTGTGCAAGGTTTACATAGGTTTTGGAGTTCTCTCATGTATAAAAAAATCTATATATGTTTGTTAGAAGTTAGCAAACTTCTCAAGGTGATGAGGACACATGGATAGTTCTGAAAAGGTTCTGTACAAGGCCCCATTAGTGTTAGGCTAGAAGACTGAATACATTCAGAGTCATATGGTTGAGCCCCTTGCACTGCTGTTGCTTTACTTTTTCTGACACATTTGTTGCGCAAACCTTGAAATCATTTAAATTGGGACCACGCAAAGCAACTTTTGCGAGGCTTTGAATGGCCTCATGGGTATGGGGTAAGGCAAGACAGCACAAATCGTTGCGTTACCTTACTCTGCGCAATGGAGGTTTTCCATGGGCATTGCTGTGGGTGGTCCCATGCATCACCCATGGATTATGATGCATCCCTATGTTTACAAGACCTTGTAAACCCATTGATGCACCAAAACCTTAAGCCTCCCAGGGGAGGTGCAACAAGGGGAAATATCTTTATTTCTCCACATGTTTTCCTCTTTCTATGTGTAGAAAGAGGGAAAAGCTTCCCAGGATGGTTTTGTGCAGGAATGGCCTCCTTCCTGCAAAAAATAAATTTACTGCACAAAAACAATCCTTTCTACAATGCAGATGTCTTTGGTGGTACTAGGCTGCCAAAATGGCACCAGCACAATGGGAAAGGACAGGAATGCACTGTAATGCTTAAATGCGGAAATTCCTGCTCCATCCATTTGACACAGGGGAGTGCAGCAAGGTGACTTGCTGTGATGCCCTACGCTAAAAGTCCATAAATATGGTCCTCTGTGCCTTCAAGTAAACGTCATTTGAAAATACTGGAAAGTAAAGGAAACTATGGAAAAAAGGAAATGATTTGAGAAAAATGCAAACTGATCTCTTTCTAGGTTGTGTCTGCTAGAAATACTAGTATCATGGGACATACTGCATTATGGACCACCAGAGAGCAACATATGTACTACACCCTTAAATGGATATCTAAAACAAACAATGATCTGTGTCATTTAATCTTTTAAATGTTATTTTCTAAATTGTTAGCTAAAATTATGTCTTAGGAGTGGCTAAATCTCACTTCTGTGGATTGTTGTGTCTCACAACCACCACAATTAAATGTAGAGGCACCAGCCTTCAGTCAGCTAAAGGCCTCTGCATAGAATCTGGTTAATCCAGCATTGCATTGTTGCCTTTACTCATAATTTGTCTGGCTCTGTGAGGGAAAACGGAGAACTCAAGCCTGTCCTATCCAATAGAATCTTAGCACAGACTTAATTTGTAGATTTTACTGTACCACCACCATTGTCTCCTATAGTTCTGGCTGCATGCTACTTTGGGAAAAAACGAGGGTAGAATCAGCCAGGCTTGTTCTTTCATTTAGTAACCTACCACTTCTATCAGATGTAGTCTTAATTTAAATTGATAAAATAGTGTGAACTTAGGTACCAGATTACCCTAGTTCGTAAAAAGAACACTTACAACTGTAAAGTAGAAAAAAGCAAAAGCACAGTGCTGTATGATTTACATATCATAATACAGCAGGGTAGTTGGCAGCAGTCAGGGCATAAGTCCTAAAAAACTAAGGGGGGTACTAACCAAGTTAAGCAGTATGCAAGTGACATCTTGTGTGGCATCAGAGCACCTGCCTATACATAGATTTATACACAAATGATTTGTCAATATATAATGTGTACGTGTGATGTAATGTGCTCTGACATCCTGCATTGGGATAAGTAGCACTATAAAAGAAGCAAACAAATAGTAGTATTTATTTAAATTGTTATTAGTTTAAATATTGGGAAAGACCAACACAACTGACATTCTTACAGTGCATGCATATCTCTTATGTACAGAGACTGAACAAAGTCAAAACTATGCCTCTCTTAAGTACTTATGAAGTAATTACAGGGTTTTATTTAATTATTGGAGGGGGACGGGCAGACCACCCCCTCCATGGGCTCTTTCGAGCCCTGAGGATCACCACCTTCCCAGGGCTTAAGACAAAAATTGGAGGTTGACTGTGCGGACCCTCCTCCTGTGCCTGAGAATAGCCCTAGGAACCACACCTTCCCTATCTTAAGTAATTTATTGGAGGGGGCTGTGCAGACCCCCCTCCACATCCTTATAGGGCCCCGGAGACCACCAAATCCCTGGGGCCAGAAATCCAAATAAAGGGGGCTGGGGACTTGCGGCCCCCCCTCCTGGGTCATAAACGGCCCATGGATCACCACCTCCCTGGGGCCAGCCCATGCAAACCGAAAGGAGGGGGGCCGCACACCAGAGCCATTAATGGCCCTCCAGGGCTGTCTCCCCATCTCCTAGGTGCCCACCATCAAGAGATAGCAGTTTACTTTTGCTTGGCGGGAGCTATGACAGCTCCCATCAAGGGAGAGCAAACTGCATGGCCTCTTCAAGTGGGATGGAGCAAGAAAACTGCTCCCACTCGATAGGAGCGGACTTTTCATCTGTGTTCCTGCCCACTGTCTATATTGACTTGCACTGTATGCAGGGTGCAGCCTTTTTTGCTGCTCCTTCTGTGCAGGAGAAATGCCTGCACCCGTTGCAGGCGGGGAATCAGCAGGGATCGCGGGGGCTTGGTGCTCCCATACCCGCAGTCCCCATCCAAAATTCTTGATGGAGGTGTTTGAATCATTGCTCTTTCATGCACAACACCTTTTGCATGGACTGTGACGAGTGGGTTCTTACTTTTCATCTCCTGTTGAGAACAGATCTTGTATTTCTATATTTTTACCACTACAGGGAATATGTAAAATGACCTAGAAGCAAGGCCACATATACCTTAGTAGTATGCAACGTCTTCCTGCCTTTTTCCAGAATGTTGGACAGCTTATCAAAGGCCCCCCTCAGCACGTTTCCCACTGATTTTGGAGATGCATTTTTGATGAAGAGGACTAGGAGCATGTCTCCACCAAACAAAGAAGCACTTACTGCATATAATTAAGAGGAAGTACCCTTGTTTGGTGGAGACTTAACTCTATGTTGTCTTGTTGTCTTCTTTACACGAGGATTCATGTTATTGCATATTTCTGTATGAAGACGTTGAAGGAGCAAACACATTCCCAAAATTACAGACACCCAAGGTCCCTGGAGACATTACCTTGTGGTTCTTTACACAGCTATAGTGTAGCAGATGCACTATACATTTTCTCAGTGAGGTAGCACTCACTAATTAGGCAGTAGAAAGTACTCCAGTTGGGTAGACATTTTGTACAAAACTGTGGCCTCTTCAGGGATAGATAAACAGGTCATGATGCATTCTGGCACCAACGCTTATTTCAAAGAAGTTAAACTTCAACGAGAAGCTCTTACAAATATAAACAAAGCAGATGCCCTATTTGAAGCTCCACTTCTTTAAAATATAAATCATCCTAACTTCTTGCTTTTGGCCAAGGCAAAGCAAGTGTGTTTTCTCTGCAGCTCCACCTTGAAAAATTATCTGAAATCCTTGCTGGAGGTAAATGCATTGTTGCTCTTTCGGAGTACAATATCTTCTGTAGTGACTGTAACAAGTGTTTTTTTCCCTGTGATGTCCTGTTGCGAACAGAGCACATCAGACTCCCTTTAACTACTATGAGTATGCAAAAGCGCAAAATGACCTAGAAACCCTGGCCCTGCGTGACGCAGAATTGGGTTAATGGCCATACGCAGCTTGGGGCTGGATGCATGCAGGGAGGTGGCAGCACATGGGGCAATGGCTGAACGGTCTGGCCACAGGCCAGGCTCTGCAGCCAACCTCCCACGCCATAAAAATAAAACATAGAAAATCACTGAAAGAAACAAAGGTTACAGGGACGTTATAGTTAGCAATTAGCATTTAAAAAAACTTAGAAATTCACTGGAAAAAAACCAAGGTTAGAGGGATGTTATAGTTAGGTTTTGAATTTTAACACACACAACTGCCGAAATTCAGTTCTTATAGTTAGAGCTATGTCAAGTAACTATAACTTATGCCCTAAGATAACTATAACTCACGCCCTCACCAGGCACAGCTAATTACCCCACATATTACCTCCTTCATGACATCTTCAATGGAATCCTTGATATTATTACTGCAACCTTTGCAATAAAATTATTGTTTAGAAAACTGTGAATGATGGGGGTGAAAGTATTTTTCGTGTTTACAGGTGGGTAAGAGTGTAAGATGATTAAGAGTGTTTTAGGGTTTAGGATTGGGTCAGGGGGTTGGGTGGGAAGGTGTTTTTAGGGTTTAGTGATGGGTAGGGGAGTAGAATGGCAAGGGTCTTTTTAGGTTTTGGGGTGAATAAGGGAATTGGGTGGTGAGGGTGTTTTTAGGGTTTAAAGGTGACTAAAGGTATTGGGTGATAAGGGTGTTTAAGTTTCAGAAGTGGGTAAGGGTGGTAAGGTGTTTTTAGAATTTAGGGACGGCTAAGGAATAGAGTGGTTCGGGTTAAGTGATGGGTATAGGAATTGGGTGTTAACAGTGTTTTTAGGGTTTAGTGGGTGGGTAGGGGTCTAAGGTGGGGCAGGTGTTTTAGGGTTGAGGCTTGGGTAAGGGAAGTGGGAGGTAAGGGTGTCTTTTTGGGTTTAGGGGTGGGTAAGGTGGGTAAGGGAATTGGGCGGTAAGGGTTTTTCAGGGTTTGGGGAGTAAGGTAATTGGGTGCTAAGGGTGTTTCTATGCTTCAGGGGTTGGTAAGAGAATTGAGATCCCCAACTTAAACAAATATGTAATATATTTATATATGTGTGTGTGAGAAGAAAAAAAATATATAAATATATATGCATATATATATATATATTCACACACATACACGGTTTTCCGTACCTTGCATTTACTTATCTTGCATTGTAAAGGCATGATTGGTAAAGGTTTGTATGGTAAAGGCAAACTGATGTGTGGTAAAGGCATGAGTTGTAAATGCATGTGTGCTAATGTTACTCATCCGGTTGCTGCTCATGGCGAAAGCAGACAACATGCAGCCACTGTTGAGCATGTTCCAGTGACTGAACATCACACTGGGGTGGGTTCAGCATAATTTAGTGGCAGGGTGGACGATGTCCATCTTTTGAAAATAGTGAGTGGATGCCGTCTGCCGGCGTGTACCCCCAACTTGTGCCCTTGGGGCAAAACAATGAGAATAGGTCTGTCCAAGGGCCTGGACAGTGCTGTAAAAAGATAACAACTTTATGCTCAAGATCTGTCATCGGAAACAACAACTGCCTCCTGTGAATCAAACCAACTTTTAGAAAAAAAGGAGACAAATTGATTGGATGTTCATATCCAACATCCATTCCAATTTTAAACATAAAACAAATGTTTAACCAATAAACTAATACATCAATATGTGCACAGCATGAAAAGGTGAACACAGTGCTGCTGAACAAAATAACTTAAATAGTTGGTCTTTCTCTTATATTTAAAATATAAAAATCCTTTCAGACAGTATTTTGTCATGCATTATCTTAATTTGTTTTTATCATTTACTACCTGTTGTGATATATTGAGTACACCACTTAAGACGTGCTAAATAGTGAAGAAAGTGAGGTAGTTGATCAGAGTGAGCATGAGAGGGTGGTAAATAGAGAGTGCACAGAGAGTCCAGGATATTTAAATACTTTTGTAGGACTATAGGTAGTCCCTGGCATTATTGTCTGCTCCTAAGGAAAGCTAGATGTTCCTCAGTAATATTTCTATAATTTCATTTAAGTGTTTTATATAATTTCATTTTAATATTTCATATAAGTGAGTTTACAGGCTAGATATAATACATCTTTGCTGATGGATTTGTTCAAATTCGGCATATGTTAAAATATGATATAGGAGCGAGAAGTGTGGCATGTTGAACAAGTAATGCACATGTGTATTGTGGATTAAAATAAAGGCGTTGGAATGTTCATGTGTGGTATTAGAATGTTATGATTCAAATTAAAGTAGAATTTAGAGAGGCGGCATTGCTACCTGGACAAGATGGTGGACGTGTGATTCCACAGATCTGCATCGGCCCAGATCTTATCCTGGCAATTCTCCTACCATGAGTGCCATCAACCCCAGGGATGCCGAAATCTGGTGTTCGGATGTTCCGGGGCTGAGGGGACGTTCCTACAGCTGCGTGAGCCCCCCTATGTGACCTGTTAATGCCCATATGATTTGGGCCTGCTGGCAAAAATGGTGGCTGGGTCCACGCAAGCAGAGTTAGGCCCAGGCTGTGCGGAGCCAACTTCAGACTGAGCCCCGCATTGCACTAATGGTCAGAGTGCATGGTGCTAAGAAACGCAGCTGGTCAGGGCAGGCCTTCCCTGCCCTGCAGTCTGCATAATATGGAGACCTTGTGGTGCAGTAAGGTGAGGGGAGACTGGTGTCCGCATGAGAGGGGTCTGTGACATGGCTGTGAGGGAACGGAAGTGGTCAGGACCTCAGAGGGCGGTAGGTGCTCCCCTACTGGGAGAGAGCAAGGACAGTGGCACATTGGGAGCAGTGCACCCTAACACCTGCTGTGCATCATGCCCAGGGCCCTTGAGTGGTTGGGGCCGTCCGGCAAGGAGAGATCAGGGCATGACTCGGTGCCCGGCGCCTGACAGAGTCACCCCGGGGAGTTCCTGCAATCATGCAGTACAGATGCCACAGCACATGAGATTGGGCCCACTCAGAGCCCCGATGGGCCCTGAGCTTGCCACTTTCTGAATGTGGAAGAGACTGGTGGGGGCAGCCAAGGGGCTCCTCCCCTGCTCTGACCTGCAGTCTACCAATGCCTCTCCTCCTGATACGGAGTCTGCCATTACTGGGCTGAGCCATGTGCCCCTTGTTGGGACCACACAAACTACACACAGCAATACACCTATTCCTTCCCTCTCCCTATTCTACTCCTGGACTGCCTCAGCAGGTAGGGGTAGTCCAATGACTCACTTTTTGCCTCCTCAAAGGCAGCACCATGCCAATGGGTAAATTAAAGCTTTTGGAGCCCACCCGAGACTCTGAATTGAGGTTTGAGGCCCTTGAGCCACTGTTGCCTCCATAGGAGTCGCAAGTGGATAGAATCCTAGAAGCCATTAAGGACACTGAGACCACCCTGCAGTGTGAGATTGTCAGCGTGGCTGCTGATGCAGGACTTCTACACACTGATCATCATAAACACTGGCAAGGTGAAGAGTGCTAAGGCAAGACTAGACAAGTTACAGCTTGGTCCACAGTAATTGAGACTGCAGGTGGCAGAACTATCAGGCTGCACATGCTGGAGCGCCGGGCCGAGGATGCAGAGGGGTGCAGAAGACAAAACAACATCAGGATAACATACTTAGAGGGGTGGCTGTGTGAAGATGTGGCCCAAACACAGTTGTCACCTTTCTTCGCAGTAGAAAAGGTGCATTGTGTGCCCACTCATCCCTCTGCAACACGTGGCCCACCCAGGCACTTAGTGCCAAGCTGCTTTACTACAGGGACAGAGACATTTTGCTGCAGAGGGCAAGAGTGAGGAGCCTGCTTCATGAGGAGAACAGCAGGGTGTCCCTCTTCCCAGATTACACAGCCGCTGTGCACGCCAAGAGAGCGTCATTCATGTGAGTGAAAAAGTCACTGCTTATTGAAGGTCTACAATACTCCCTGATGTCTCCAGTAATTATGCTGGAAGATACCACACATTTCTACATTGAACCAGCAGAGGTCTGGGAACGGCTAAAATCCTACAGAACAAAGGGTGGCTCACCAGTGGAGTGAATGACAGACCTTGCGACACAGTGCAAAACCAAGAAAGGCTCGAACCGCGCCCTGCACAGTGGTAGTGGTAGAGGGGAGAACGCAAATATATCCTATCCCTCTGAGCAGATGACCTTGTGCTTTAAGATGAGGATGGTACCTCAAACTCTGGGCTCATGATGAGACTCCTGGACGACTTTGGTGCCCTTTCAGGCCTTCGGATCAACCGTGCCAAGACCTGTCTATTCCCCTTCATGATTGGTTCCCCTTGGCCACCAGAAGCCCCACCGGAACTAGTTTGGGCCCCCAATACTTTTGAATATATCTAGGGATCCAGGACTCATGCCCACCACCCCACTGGCCAGCACCCTGGGCCACCCCTGGGCATGGCCACTGCACCCTGTGCCATGTATGGGAGCCCATTTCAGGCCCCCCTATGGCACTTTAAAAAATAAAAATTAAATACCTACCTGTACTTACCTGGGATGGGGTCCCCTAAACTCTGCAGTCCTTCTGGTGTGGGTGGGGGTGTCCCTGGGGCCTGGGGAGGGCACCTGTGGGCTTATTCCATGGTGTTCCACAGGCCCACAGGTCCCCTAACGCCTTCCCTGACCCAGGCGTTAAATAATTGGGCAAAGCAAGCTTTGCACCATTTTTTGACCCCTTCTCCCTCCCATGCACCATTTTTGCACAGGAGTATAAATATGGCGTTAAGGCCATAGAGTAATTTTTTGCACGGGAACGCCTACCTTGCATCTCATTAAGGCAAAGTAAGTTTCCATGTCCAAAAAATGACTTTAACTCCGTAAATTTGGTGCTAGACGGGTCTAGCGCCAAAGTATAAATATTAAGTTAGTTTTGCACCGAATTAGAGTAAAAAGTAATGATGCGAATTCAGTGCAAACAGAGGATAAATAAGCCCCCTAGTGCCCTGCTGGAGGTCGCTTAAGCTGTGAACCATAGCGCGCATTACGATCTCAAAAATGGTTATGCTCCCAAGACTGGTCTATGTTTTCTCGAGCCTCCCAGTTAGCGTTCTACGATCGTGGTTCCGGCAGCCGGATTCCCTTCCTGCACAAAAACAATCCTACCTGCAACGCAGACACCCTTGCACCATGGTGCTAGGGTGCCTGAGTTGGAGCTAGGCGGCACATAGTGCGCCAGCGTAGTGAGAGAGCGAGAATGTGCCAGACCTTGGTAAATATGGTGCATTCTTGCTCTCTCCATTTGACGCAGTGCAGCACGTTTTCTTGATGCCTTGCGCTGTGTCCAATAATGATAAATCTGGCCCTGGGTCTTGGAATGTATTTTTTTCCTATGACGCCTTCTGGTTAACGGTCATGTGACTTCATTTTACGTTACTGGTACTTTTGAGCTCTGAAACGTACCCTCTCTTTATAGTGACAGGATGTTGACAAGTGTGCAGGAGTGGTCTATTTCACGGCACTGTGGTTGCCCCTGGTTACTCTGGTTATGACTTGCACAAATGAACAATCTTTTCCCTGCTGAAATGCCAGCAGTTACGGAGGAATGTGGAGACCAGATTCCAGCCTTTGGTTGATTGGGGCACGGCCGCAGCCTTACCTGTGTCTGGGGCTTGGAGTCGGGGATGGCGAGGGGGTGGGTAGTTTGTAATGAGTTTCAGTTGGTCTTCGTTTGTGTGCACGAGATCCCATCTCACGGGGCGGAATGCTTGCCCTGTGTTTGTCGTGTTAACTCCACTACTGGTCTCTGACATTTGCGTTTTTTTCCTTCCGCGGCTTCAGTGCTTTGAATTAATCTCAGCCTGTAATTAAATGTAAATTCGTTGCATTCCGGGTTCTTTACACTTGTTTTTTAAGAAAAGTGCCCCAGTGCTATGCTGTTAGCAGTGCTGGAGAAATCAAACCGTATAACATTTATTGCCCTGTAGTCGGTAATTCAGTTTTACGATAGCTGCAGTTTGCTGCCACCTGAGGTGGCCACTCCCCCAGCAGATAAAGGGACAGTTTTACGGCCCCTGCTTGCCAGGTGAGATGACAAACGGAAGATAACATCATAATAAAACACAGGCGCTCCTGATTGCTCACCTGCTGCGCGAGTGCGTTTTTTTAATTTAATTTTCGGAACACCTTTAAATACTTTGTCCACTTATTAACGGGCCCGACTCCAAGTTCTCACTTGTTAATGTTCCGCCACTGCAGGGACAGATAAAGTGTTGAATACGTTTATCTTTGCAAGCGAAAGAGGTTGTGAGATACATATTTTTTCCAGGACAAAAAAAAACACAATAATAAGCATAAGATTTCTGTTAATATAAACAAGGATAAAACGAGCTTAGTGGTTTAACGTGGGATATCCTATGCGGTTATGCCTCTCGTGGTTCGTATAATTTTATGTAAACAGATGTGAGACAGTGAGTGTACTTGTTTTCATCCACGTTTGTAGGCGAAGCTCACACGCAAGCGCAAAAGCGCATGACTATAAATACAACTTTTCAGCAGAAATAAACAAGACCACACTAATTCTCCATTTTTTGTTGTTGCAATTTTATATGGCGCTATCTCGACCCTAAAATGCTGTAGCGCTTTACATGAGGACCAGCTAGCTATATTACACAAGATTACATTTATTGTTTAGGCACAGGAAAATTAACCCCTTAACTGCTTGGCCTTCCCCCTCCTCCAGTGCTTGAGCCCTTTTTGGTCTATTTGGGGAAGTTCGCACTTAGGCCTCCATAACTTTTTGTCCACATAAGCTATCCACGCCAAATTTGCGTCCTTTTTTCCAACATCCTAGGGATTCTAAAGGTACTGAGAGTTTGTGGGTTCCCCTGGAGGAGACCAAGAAATTAGCCAAAATACAGCAAAAATTTTGTTTTTTAAAAACAAATGGGAAAAAAGTGCTGCTGAAGAAGGCTTGTGTTTTTCCCCCTGAAAATGGCATCAACAAAGGGTTTGCGGTGCTAAAATCACCATCTTCCCAGCTTTCAGGAACAGGCAGACTTGAATCAGAAAATCACATTTTTCAACACAGTTTTGGAATTTTACTGGGACAACCCCATTTTTACTAATTTTTTTTGCATTCAGCCTCCTTCCAGTTAGTGACAGGAATGGGTGTGAAACCAATGCTGGATCCCAGAAAGCTAAACATTTCTGAAAAGTAGACCAAATTCTGAATTCAGCAAGGGGTCATTTGTGTAGATCCTACAAGGTTTTTCTACAGAAAATAACAGCTGAAATAAAAAAAATATTGAAATTGAGCTGAAAAAAACAGCCATTTTTCTCCATGTTTTACTCTGTAACTTTTTCCTGCAATGTCAGATTTTTTAAAGCAATATACCGTTACGTCTGCTGGATTCTTCTGGTTGTGGGGATATATAGAGCTTTTAGGTTCATCAAGATCCCTAGGTATCAAGAGCCAATAAATGAGCTGCACCTTCCAATGGGTTTTCATTCTATACCGGGAATACAGCAGTTAATTTGCTGAAATATAAAAGTGAAAAATAGGTATCAAGAAAACCTTTGTATTTCCAAAATCGGTACAAGATAAGGTGTTGAGAAGCAGTGGTTACTTGTACATCTCTGAATTCTGGGGTGCCCATACTAGGATGTGAATTACAGGGCATTTTTCGAATAGACGTCTTTTGGACACACTGGCTAACATTTGGAAGGACAAAATGTAGAGAAAGAAAAGGGGCAATAGCACTTGTCCTTCTATTCTGTGTTTCCCCAAGCGTCCCGATAAAAATGGTACCTCACTTGCGTAGGTAGGCCTAATACCCGCGACAGGAATCGTAACATGGGGACATCACATTTTTACATTGAAAACTGACGTGTTTTTTGCGAAGTGCCTAGGTGTTGATTTTGTCCTCTAGCACAGCCGGCACCTAGGGAAACTTACCTGACTTGTGTATTTTTGAAAACTAGACACCTAGGGGAATCCAAGATTGGGTGACTTTTGGGGCTCTCACCAGGTTCTGTTACCCAGAATCCTTTGCAAACTTCAATATATGGCAAAAAAAACACTTTTTTCTCAAATTTCGGTAACAGAAAGTTCTGGAATCTGAGAGGAGCCACAAAGTTCCTTCCACCTAGCATTCCGCCAAGTCTCCCGATAAAAATTGTACCTCACTTGTGTGGGTAGGCCTAGTGCCCGCAACAGAAAATGCCCCAAAATACAACATGGACACATCACATTTTCCCAAAGAAAACAGAGCTGTTTTTTGCAAAGTGCCTAGCTGTGGATTTTGGCCTCTAACTCAGCCGGCACCTCAGGAAACCTACCAAACCTGTGCATTTTTAAAAACGTGACACCTAGGGGAATCCAAGATGGGGTGACTTGTGGGGCTCTCACCAGGTTCTGTTACCCAGAATCCTCGGCAAACCTCAACATTTGACCAACAAAAACACTTTTTCCTCACATTTCGGTGACAGAATGTTCTGGAATCTGAGAGGAGCCACAAATTTCCTTCTACCCAGTGTTTCCCCAAGTCTCCCGATAAAAATGGTACCTCACTTGTGTGGGTAGGCCTAGTGCCTGCGGCAGAAATGCCCCAAAACACAACGTGGACACATCACATTTTCCCAAATAAATCAGAGCTGTTTTTTGCAAAGTGCCTAGGTGTGGATTTTGGCCTCTAGCTCAGCCGGCACCTAGGAAAACCTACCAAACTTCTACATTTTTGAAAACTAGGCACCTAGGGGAATCCAAGATGGGGTGACTTGTGAGGCTCTCACCAGGTTCTGTTACCCAGAATCCTCTGCAAACCTCAATATTTGGCTAAACGCTTTCCTCACATTTTGGTGATGGAAAGTTCTGGAATCTGAGAGGAGCCACCAATTTCCTTCCACCCAGCATTCCCCCAAGTCTCCCAATAAAAATGGTACCTCACTTGTGTGGGTAGGCCTAGTGCCCCCGACAGTAATAGATCACACAACGGTCTATGTTAGTCCTTACATGAGGGCAACTGTTGACCCTGGGGTGATCCATTCCTGACACAGGCACTAGGTACAGGCACTCAAGTGGGGTACTGTTTTTATCAGGACAGGTGGAGAAACACTGGGTGGTAGGAATTTTGTGGATCCCTGCACATTCCTGTGGTTTGTGTGATAGAAATGGAAGAAAAAATAGAGTTTTTATTCAACATTTCAGCTTTGCAGGGTATTCTGGGCAAGAAATCTTTGGGGAATCCACACCAGTCACACCGCTGTGGACTTCCCTGGATGTCTAGTTTCCAGAAATGTCTGGGTTTGGTATGTTTCCCTATATGGCCGCCAAGCTCAGGACCAAAAACACAGGTTTCAAAACCAGTTTGTTTTGTGATAGATAATTTTGATGTCTCCACAATACGATATGGGCGGTGGAATTTGGGGCTGAACTAAACTGTGGAGCTCCCAAGAGAGCACTCTCTCTGTGCTTGCTGCCGCATGCACTTGTTCTCTGGGTTGGGCTAACCCGCTATTGTCCCATTGCACAAACTGTGCTTGCAAAGGGACAGCAGGACTGTCTTCATCACCTCCCTCATAATCACTGGAAGAGGAGTTATCGAATGGGACTCCTCCGACTGAAAAATCACTCCCAGAGACTGCGCCATTGTCCTATCCCTTAGATGCTGTCTCAGAGTCTGCTGTCTCAGTCTCTGATCCTACGTCAGAGCTGTCCTCTATAACCTGAGTGAGGACTTGAGCAGCAGTCATCCAACGAGATGCCATCTCTGCTACTGGCTAAACTGTTGCTCTAAAACACTAGCCTACGTAGACAGTCACAAAATTGCTGTTGTGTGTGTATGATACGTGCAACAGTAGAGGTCACCTTACCTGCGCCATCAAAAAAAGACTAACTATTACTTTACATTGTCACATACCAATCGTCACAGTCTTTAGCGCCTCTAGCGCCCAGTCCAGCAATCACTATTGGTCCTCCCACTCCAGTGACCTCCTCCTCGGATTCCCTCACTACCACCCAGCAAAAGTGCCCTTCATCTCTCCATAGCCCCCTGCACATACATTTCATTTGTATTATAGCGCAGGCAATGGCTGACTTTACTAATGTACTCAGCTATTTACATAAAATACAGATTTGATCTTTGCAGTAGGCATATACATCTTCTGCTGGCATCAAAACTACCACTAGACAAGACAAAAGTCTGATTCTGTTGTAACAGAAACATAATCACAAGACTTACTTGACTTTTTTATTGCTGCCTAAAAGCTACAGTTAAAACACGTCAGTTGAAGTGTGTGCATTGCTTTGAAGACGCAAGCTGCAACTGCAAGACAACTGGTGGCGAATATATATATATATATATATATATATATATATATATATATATATATATATATATATAAAAAAAACGAAGTTGTCCTCATGTGAAAGCGCACTCCCAACAGGTTATATAAACGGGAAAAAAAAGCAAAGCCAGCAACTCACAGTGAATTCTTTAAGCAGTTTCATTATTCCAGGCCTTAAGTTATAAAATTATCTCTGGACACGTGTTTCTAGCTCAATCCTTTCTTCAGCAGAGAAAAATATAAAAGTGTTTCACCCTCATAGGTGCAGCCAGTGCTGGAAGTGTTCCAGGCATTTCTTTCTTACTGAAAAGACCTGCATGGCTTCAGCTTGTTTAATTACAGGCACCTGATTAGTCTCTTTAAATACTAGTCCGCTCCAGTCGGGAAAGCAGCACCACTGCACATCGAAGCAGGTCTGTGTGACTAAAAATGGATTGTCACATAAGAGCAATCAGGTTGGGCTATTCACAGCAAATCTGACATTTTACTTTGGATTCGCCTACATAGGTTTTGCACTTGGGTTCATTATTTTGTTTGGCTCCAGCAACCCACTTGGGGCAAAATTAAAAAATTGCAGGACCACCATAACCAGCATGCACTGTACTCACTTGAGAGGCCCACTGGGGCTGACTGGTATTTAAAGAGATTAATCAGGTGCCTGCAATTAGACAAGCTGAAGCCATGCCGGTCTTTTCAACAAGAAAGAAATGCCTGGAACACTTCCAGCACTGGCTGCACCTACGAGGGTGAAACACTTCTATATTTTTCTCTGCTGAAGAAAGGATTGACCTAGAAACACGTGTCCAGAGATGATTTTATAACCAAAGGCCTGGAATAATGAAACTGTTTAAAGAAATCCACTGTGAGTTGCTGGCTTTGCTTTTTCTTCCCGTTTAATTAACCTGTTGGGAGTGCGCTTTCACATGAGGACAACTTCGTTTTTGATATATATATATATATATATATATATATATATATATATATATATATATCACTTTTATATGTGGGTGTGGTTTTCCTGGGGGCCGATCCGCTCCTCCAGGGACACCACACGCGTTGACAAAAGTGATTGCTATATATATATATATATATATATATATATATATATATATATATATATATATATACAGATCTATATATTTTTTTAATAGCTGTATGGCTTCCCTGGGGACCATAGTGGCCCCCAGGGAAACCATACAACTATTTTTAAAAAAGCATTGCCCCCACAGGGGGTCGCCCTGCTCACGGGTGACCCCCTGTCAATTTTTTTTTTTTTTTTTAATTGGCTTTTAAAAAACGAAATATTTTCAAATCCCTGGGGGGCGCGATCAGGTGTGATCACACCCCCCAGGGATAAATCTACCTTTTAAAATAAAAAGATATGCCCCCGGGGGGTCGGTGCTTGTTTAATATTGAGGTTGGTGCTCAACTTTAATGTGACCCAGTCCAGCTGCCAACTAGTTTCTGCTACTGGGAACCAAAATAGCGGCCTGTGAAAAGGAAGTCGTCAATTTGTTGAAGCAAACAAAGCAAGTCTATCTCCCTTCTCACTTCACATATTAGTAAGGTGCCATAATGTTCCACATATTGGAAATAAAAAAATTCACGGTAATTTATAGATGGGGTGGGAATGAATAAACTGCACATGGAAGGTCTGCTTTTTTCATTGAAACTGAAGGTCCTGTTCCCAAAATAGCAAAAGCTTCAACCACTGATAATAACAGTATGACCCACATAGGTGAGTAAACAGAGCCATGAATTATGTGCTGCCTTAGATAATGAATACAATTAAAAAGGTCTTGTAGTAAGAAGAACACAATAATTCAGGAGTTCAGCAACATTCCAGGCTTTGCACTAGTTGTGATGATGCAAGGAAAGTTCCCAAGACCGGGCATCTGGTGGAATAAGTAGGAAAATCAGAACAGACAGGCTGGGTTTAGCCCTTGTTTTCTACTGTCAGTACTGGTTTCTCTGATATGATTCTACAGTTTCTGTTCACTTCTATATTATCTAAAACTTGTGCAGTGCTATTGATTACAGTCTGAAAATCAATCATCTATGACAACTGGCCAATATATTAGCCACATGTGCTTTAAAGTAGGATTGGTCGTGCCTGTGTGCAATACTTATTTTCTTTATAATTTTTTACTTCTGGAACCTTTGACGCTTATGATAGACAGTACTTGTAGGAACCACATGAAATTAAGAACACACCTTGCCAAAGCATCACTCATCGCCTGATATCAGACTTGTTTTCTACAGAGGAGGCCGGTTATGCCAGATAAACATGTGGAGTCCTCAGCCACAAGGCTACAGATCAATCACACTCAGTAGATTAGCTCAGACGGAGTATTACAATGTAATACCCATTCACGCTACCTTCTGCAACAAAGGTGTCTGTCTCTGTTGTTTGTTTACTTTATTTTGGACCACATTTAACTCCTATTCAAAACCCACAGCAGCATTTATACAAACAAAAAAACATTCAATTTTCAGTTGTGAAATAATTGATTATTTGGTTTACAATATCTTGTAGTGTAATGCAACTCATTAGGTCGAAGCCTACCAGACATCCCAGCTGTCTGGATGCTAAAGACAACTTAAGGACATTCTGAAAGCTGACCTAAGAATGCATTCCACCCACTGCTTACCATTTGCTTTGTGGTTTGTAATTCACATGTGCAGGTTTTCTGTTTCCTGGCTTTATTTGTTTTAGGCTGTCCAACATGACTTTGTTCCTCCTGTGGAGCATCATCTGTTTACTGTATTTTTCCATGAGTGCTTGCTTTCTTCAAACAGGTCTTTAAGTTTTGTTCTTATCTTGCCACATTTGCTATACATTCAAAGACAGAGGTCAAATGTCAAGCTCTGTCTTTCGAGCGAGCTTTGTGTTTACTTTTTTCCTCCGATTTCAGGGTGAGAGGATTTATTTGACACTCTGAGGGAGTGAAAGGAAAGGCTTTTTTCCAGCACACAAAATTTAAATCTCTGTAAATGAACTTTTCAAATATCTCAGAGTATATCGGAATTAGGAAAGCACAAATGAAGCAAATTTTTTAATAATTCTGAAGTGTGCTGGAAACAGATACTTTAATATGATCAAAACAAATTAATACACTAGGTGATGAAATTCCCACATATTATCATTTGTGCACTGTATGGATTTATCAGTAATACTGTATTTCTGATGGATATGTCCACCTGCAGTTTCCTAAACTTTTGAATATTCCCCATGCACCAACTTGGCTGGAAACTTTTTTGATAGCCCTCCCACATTGCCAGTGGGTGTTGGAACCTCCTTGGCTCCACATGCGGCGGCACCACATGACGTCAATGAAGACATAAGGAGCCCCCATCAGGGTGCTGACATCAGTTCCCTTTTTTCTGCGCTTTCAGCACATAACGGTTTTCTCTTATTCTCCATCAGATAATTGTCTGATTTTTGACATTTTTTTTATCAGAACTTCAGTTTTGTTTGGGAGAATGTCACTGCCTGAATATCGGGTTTTAAGCCTTGCAAAGACTGTGAAGGTCAGATGTCTATTACTGATCCTGATGACATTTTTCTTTGGTGTTTAAGTACGGATCATGACGTCGATTCCGGTTCTAGTTGTTAGACGATGAATCGGGAGGCCCTGAAAAAAAGAGGGGTGAAGTTTTTCATGACCATAGCAATAGACGATAGAAGAGGTTGTCACAAATCTCTTCCAAGGTCAAAGTCTCCATCTCCTCATTTGTCAAAGTAGGTGAAGAAGCCTAAGAAGAAGTGGTGCTATGAGTCTTGACACCGTTCTTCGAAGGACAAGTTGCCAAGGCCATTATGTCCACATCTGAATTTAAAGGATGATCGACAGGAGGCCACACCAACTCCATCTCTGGTGCCACTAGGTGTCACCTTTGGTCCCGGTGCCGCTTCTGAATCCTCCTCTGCCTCCAGATAAGATCTGATTTGTCTGTCTCAGCAAGGGTACCCAGCAAGGGTACCCAAGCTTCCTGACTCTGGGTATAGATCCCAGTCACTTCCTAAATTACATATTCAACATACTTAATAGGACGATGACTCCATCTGGTGCACCTGTGGGTCACATGGGTCCTTTTGCCTAATCCCTGAGGGAGGGAATGCCTTAACAGCCGGCAACCTTAACGACATTCATGCCGACAGCTAAGATACTCTGGCCAACTCCAACACCGATGGAGTTTACTAAAAAGAGAACACCTTCTCCTGTGGTTCTTCCTCCTGTAGAAGTGTCACCGAAGCCGCAAGTGCCACCTCTGGCGGAGGCTACCTCTGTTCATTTGTCACAAGCTTAAACTGTAGTGCCTCTTATGACTTCCCCGGTGCCACTACTAATGTCACCAGGGTCAATACCAATGTTGTGGATGCCACAGCATAGATTGAGAAAGGAGGCCCAACAACTCCTAGAGGAAGGCCAGTATTTATGTGCAAAGTGAGAGCCTCTAGAAGAAGAAGAAGGGGACATTGTGGAGCATATCTTAATAGACCCAGAATTTGAAGGTTAAGGAAGGTGAGTGGCTTAGATACATCTTCAAATGGGAATTGTTTTTACCAAAGAGTATTCTGCCTCCAGAAGTTACTTCGTACCATTCAGTCATCATGAAAGCTGTGGAAGTATTAGGTCTGCCACTCCCTTCCACAGAGTTAAAATCAAATAAACTAACTGAGGTTCTCCCGTTCTGCTTCACTGTCTTCCAAGCCCGTACTGCTTTTCGATGAGGCTTTAACAGAGCCAATTTTAGACATCTGCCGGAAACCAATGACACCGTCAACTGTTTCAAGGCCAATATTCAGAAGATATAAGCTGGCTCCTGTAGATCCTCTCTTTTTGTCCTCTCATCATTCTCTGGAGAGTCTGGTTCTTCAGGCTTCGTGCTCATCTAAATAGACCTCTGGATCATTCCCTTCCTTACCTGCAGATTGGAAATCCAAGGAAAGAAAGCAGTCAGCGAAAACAAGTTTTCTCTTCTGGGAGCATGGCTCTTAAGTCTATGAATGCAATCTGTCTGCTGAGTAGATACAGTTATGACCTTCTGGATTCTGGATTCTGCAAAGGCTGTTGTTAAAAAATTGCCTGATGATGTACAGGGAAATTTTTCAGAACTTTTGATTGATAGGATGCAGCTTATCAAGTTATGCAGTTGGGGCTCATACAACTCATTCTGTGTGACAAGGGCAATGGGCACTTCAGTAGCTACCAGAAGTAATGCTAGGACAATGATAGGACAAAAATCACATTCATGATGTAACATACAAAAATATATGTGAAGGATTATACATGATAATAAACAAAAGAATAGCCAAATCGATCCACACATACAGCAAAATCATTATAAGAAATATGCCATTTCGTATTTATTGTTCATGCCTCTAGGTTGTAAAGTGTCCATGTTTTTGATCCAGAAAATTTCTCTTTGCAACAATCTGTTGTGGTTATCCATATCAGATGCAAGTTAGACCACTTCAAGGATTTGAAAATGCATCTGAGAGAAACTGTGCTTCTGGTCAAACCAGTGTGCCACTAAACTGGAAATTTTGTTTTGATTCCTGATGGTACGTTTATGTTGTGTGATTCTAATTTTCATTTTTCTTTCTGTTTTACCCACATGTAGTGAACAGTAGACAGTTGGTCATTCATATTCCCCCATCTTCCACTTCATCCACTGCTAACAACGCAGGGAAGCAGTCCTAGTTTTCACATCTTAGAACATGCTTCAGCGGTGGGAGGACAGGTGTCCCAGTTTCCACATCCGTGGCGGTTGATAACATCAGCCCTCTGGGTACTTGGTATTGTAGAAAAAGGGTATGCCCTACCCTTTCAGGAGTTTCTCCCTCCCTTTCCACACCATACCAATTCTCTTTCCACAGACCATCTTCAGCTCTTCAAACAGGAGGTCTAATCCCTACCTCAAAATGGTGACTGGAGTTGGTTCCTGGGCAAGATTGGGGTTAGCGATACTACTAATGTTATTTCCTGATTCCCAAGAAGGAGAGTCATTTACGTCCAATCCTGGACCTTAGGATTTTGGGCTGGTTTCTCAAACCAGAAAAATTGAAAATGCTGACTCTAGCTCAGGCGTTTCTTCTGCTGGAGAAAGAAGATTGGATAGTGTCAATCAACTTGAAGGATGCTTACTTCCACATTCCTATTACGTAGTTGCAGAGTAAGTATCTTCGCTGGATTCCAACACAATCAGTTTGCAGTCCTCCCATTGGGCCTCCCTTCTGCCCCTTGGGTCTTCACAAAGGTGATGGAGGTGGTAGTGGCCAATTTCAGAAGGTCTGGATACTAGTATTCCTTTATTTGGATGATTGACTCCTCAAAGCCAAGTCTCTAGAGTTGGTGTTGCATCACCTGCAGGTAACATCACAATTGTTCGATCTGGGCTTTTTTCATCAACAAGTCCAAAACTCGCCTGGAGCCCTCAAAAGTGCAGTCTTTTTTTACTGGGGAAGTACTGAGCATAACTGTGAATTCAGCCGTCCCTCCTCCTCAGAAGATTCATGACATTCAGGCTATGATTCCGATGTCTCAGGATGGAGTGGTTATAAAAGTACTGAAGGTCTTACATCTCCTAGACTCCTGCATACTGTTCACCCATGCATGCCAGCACATGAGGGTCCTCCAGTGGGGCATCCGCAGACAGAGGAGATCTACAAGCCTGTATCAAGATCTCCAGAGGCACTGCAGTGGATCTTCAATAGTGGAGAGTGACTTGCAACCTTTTTCAAGGGATGCCATTTCATCTTCCTCCTCTGATGCCCACAGTCATAACGGATGCTTCCACCCTAGGGTGAGGTGCTCATCTGAAGGATCTGGAGATAGGAACTCTTTGGTCTTCAGAGCGACAGTTGTTTCAGATGAATATGTTGATATTGTGGCCAATATATCTGGCTCTCTAAGCCTTCCTCCCTTCTCTTCATGGTCAGTCAGTCAAAATCTTGACGGACAACACTACTGCAATGTGGTACATCAGTAAACAAGGAGTGGGGTTATCTCTTCTTTGCAGAAAAGCTTGCGTCTCTTGTCTGGGTTCGGGATCATCTCATTTGCATGGTAGTAAATCACCTGGCTGGAGTACTTAACATACTCACAAACAGTCTCATTCTACATTAGTCTGCTGATTATGAGTGGCATCTACATCCCGAAGTTGTGCAATCCATTTTCAGGTTATGGGGAACTCCTTAGAGGGACCTACTTGCCTGTCAACAGCATGCACACTGGCCATTGTTCTGCAGTCTCCAGTATCCGATGCAGTGAATATTGGGGGATGTATTTCAATTGAGCTGGAACTCTCAGCTGTTTTACGCGTTCCCTCCCATATCCTTGAGTCCCCAGTTGCTGAGGAAGATTTGCCTTGACTAGGCCCAAGTAATCTTGATTGCACTAAACTGGCCAGGAAGGGTGTGGTATGCAGAGCTCATTCACCTCTCCCTGTGCCCCGCGCTCTGTATCTCACACAGGGCAAATCTCTTCTCACAATCAGAGGGGTAGGTTCTACACCCCCACCTCCAGAACCTCCACCTACGTGCCTGGAGACTGAATGGGGCAACCTGAGTTGTTTTTCACTTGCCCATGATATGGTAGATGTTATTTTCTTGACCATAAGAGACTCCCCCAAATCTGTTTATACTGGTAGATGGTTTAAATTTGTTAAGTGGTGTGATAATTCCCTAGATCCTTTAAAGACAAATTTTCTAATATTTTACGGTTTGCTCTCCCTTTAGCTCAGCCCAGCAGGGCGGCATGTTTACCACAGTTAAGGGATACTTGTCATCCCTTTCAGCTTTTATCTGTTTAATGGATCAATCATTTACTCAATCAATCAGGATTTATACAGCATGGCTAATCACCAGATATGGTATTCAGGTGCTTAGAGGTCCCAGGGGCTTATTCGAACAGCCAGGTCTTGAGGGGCATTCAGAATTCCGGAAGTGAGGTGATGGTCTGGAGGTGCGTGGGGAAGCTGTTCCTGGTTTTTGCTGTGATGTGAGAGAAGGAGCATCCTTCACTTCTGCTTTGGAAGATGTGGGCAGTATGGGCAAGTGAAAGGGAGGTAGAGTGTTGTCTTTTTGATGGTTAGTGGAAGTTCAGGTACTGGTTAACGTATGCAGGCCCTTGGTTATTTAGACCTTTGTGTGTGTGGGTCAGCAGATTGAATTGGCATCTCTTCTATATGGGGAGCCAGTGGAGTTTCCTGAGGTGGGGTGTGATGTGGGTTTGTCAGGGAAGGCCAAGGATGAGCCTGGCTGTGGCGTTCTGTATGGTCTGGAGTCTTTGTTAGCGGTGTGCTGTGATTTCTATGTAGAGGGCATTGCCGTAGTCCAGTCGGCTGGTGATGAGGGCCTGTGTCACAGGGCATCTCGTGTGTAGGGGTGGTCAACTGAAGATCCTACATAGCATGCGCAAAGTGAGGCAGCAGCTAGAGGAGACAGTGTTTATCTGTGATTTCTCGGTGAGCTTGTTGTCCATGATGTTTCTGAGGTTTCTGGCGTGGTCGAGGAGTGGGTGTGGGTACTAGGTTTGATGGCCACCAGGAGTCCTTCTATGTGTTGCTGCGGTTGCCAAAGATCTGTATTCAGGTGCAGGCAGTTGTTCTAAATCCAGTCAGTGATGCTTGTCATGCATCTGTGGAAGTTGGTTCTGGTGGTGGATGGGTCGTCGATGAGTGAGTGGATGAGATCAGCCCTTCCTGTTTAGATCTCTTATAGATTGGAGATTCATTAAAGGGCTTACAAATAAATATTCTCCTACTCCTACCTCTTTTTTATGCCTCAGTGGGGCCTTAATTTGGTTTTAAACTATCTGACGTGTTCTGCATTTAAAACTCTTCATAGTTTTCCTTTGAGACATTTAACTTTTAAAACTGTTTTTCTTATTGCCATAGCATCTGCAAGGCGAATTACTGATGAGCTGCAAGCCTTGAGTGTTAAACCTCATTTTACAACTTTCTTCTCTGTTAAGTTAGTATAGAGAACTAGGGCTGCCTTCCTGTCCAAGGTGGTTACTTACTTCCACTTGGGTCAGTCCATCTTTCCACTTTCTATCTTCCTCCCCCTCCAACCAAAGAGGAGGACAAGCGTCATCGCTTGAACCCCAAAAGTGCTGTCAGTTTCTACATGGACAGGACACAAGAATTTAGACTGAATGGCCAACTCTTTGTGGGGTACATTGGAAAGATGAAGCAGAAAGCAGTTCATAAGAGAACTCTGTCATGGGGATTACTCTCTGTAACAAAATCTGCTACACCATGGCACACAAGGAGCCTCCTGAAGGTATTTGTGCTTATTCTACTACAACTTAATCTTCTACCTCTGTTTTATCTAGAGGGGTTCCAGTTGCCAATATTTGTAAAACAATGCCTTCTTCACACTTTTTTAGAAGCATTATTGTTTACATTCTAACATGAGGAGGGACGGCCACTTCGCTTGTTTTGTTTTGCAGGATTTTTTGGTATAGACAGACATTCACCTGCTTCCATGTGAGGGACTGCTTCGAGATTCTATTCAATTGGTGAGAACTCTACTAGGTGTCTCCATCAGAAGAACAAGTTACTTACCTTCTGTAATGCTTTTTCTTGAGGACATAGTATATACCTGCTTATGTATATTTAATATGGTTATGCATGTTAGTATGTTGAAACCTTGAAAGCACATACAAAATGGATGGAAAGTTTCCATCCAAGGTTGCATATGAGGATATTTAAAAGGAGAGGAATCTGAGGGTAGATACTTTATGCACCAGAGAAAGTGTTACCAAAGTAACTCTGTACAAACATAATGGTCATTTCAATTGAAAATGTGTTATGTGTAATAGCAGTGCACTACCACACTATGTCTACCCCACCCTATGCTACTCCACTGTACGAGACTCTCCTCCATTCTATGCTACTCTACGTCCCTCCACACCACTCTATGGCACTCAACTTCACTCTACACCACTCCTGACACACTATGCCACTCCACTTTATGCCACTCTACTCTATGCCACTCTACTTTATTCTTCACCACTCTTCTCCACTCTATGCTGCTGTACTCCACTCTACCCCACTCTACTTCATCTCACTGTATGCCACTCCACTCTGACACTCCCATCTACTTCACTCAATTCCAGACACTCCACTCTACAACACTTTACACCACTTCACTCTACGACACTCTACTCCACTTTTTGCGACTCCCATTACTCTATGACAATCTACTCTGACACTTTACTCTACTCTATGCTCTGCCACTCCACTCTACTCCACTCTATGGCACTCCACTTTACACCACTCAACTCTACTTCACCATACAACACTCTACTCCACTCTATGACACTTTAATCCACTCTGCGACACTTTTTTCCACTCTATGGCACTCTACTCCACTGTGTCACTCTATGCCACTCCACTCTACTCTACGCCACTCCATGTCCCTTAAGTCTAGACCAGTCTACTTACTCTATACCACTCCGCTTTAAAACTCTAATCATTTCCATGCCACTCCACTTTATGACACTCTACGTCACTCCACTCTATGCCACTTTATGACACTCTACGCTACTCCACTTTACTCGACTCTACAACACTTTACTCCATTCTGCTCTGTGTCCCTCCACTCTACTGTACTCCACTCCACTCTAAGACACTTTGGGGGTTATTACAACTTTGGAGGAGGTGTTAATCCATCCCAAAAGTGACGGTAAAGTGACGGATATACCAAAAGCCGTATTACGTGTTCCATAGGATATAATGGACTCGTAATACGGCTGGTGGTATATCCGTCACTTTACCGTCACTTTTGGGACGGATTAACACCTCCTCCAAAGTTGTAATAACCTCCTTTATGACACTCTTTCCAACCTCACTCCACAACACTCCAGTCTACGACACTCCACTCCAATCTGTGACACACTCTATGCCACTCCACTCTACTCCACTTGGCTGCATTCTATGCCCCTCCACTCTAAACGTCTACACCACTCTACTCTATGACACTTCACTCCACTCTACAACACTTTACTCCAAACCACTCTACACTGCTCTGCTCCACTGTACTTCCCTCCACTCTATGTCCCTCCACTCTATGCCACTCCACTGTATGACACTCCACTACATGCCACTCTCTGACACTCCACTCTATGCCAACCACACTCTACACCCTTCCACTTTATGCCCATCCACTCTATGGCTATGCATTCAATAAACTCCACTCTATGACATGACACTCCACTCTTTGCCACTCTACTCCACCACACTACACTCTACACCACTCCATTCTACTCTACTCTACTCCTCTCCACTCTATTCCACTCTATGCCACTCTAATTCTCTCTACTCTGCTGCTCTTTATACCACTCTTTGCTGCTGCACTCTATGCCACTCTGCTCAACACTATGCCACTCCACTCTATGCCACTCTACTCCACTGCACTCTACTGCACTGTACTCTGACTCTCCACTCTATGACACTGCACTCTATGACACTCCACTTTCTGAAACTCCACTCTACGCCTCTCCACTCCACTATAGATCACTCTACTCCACTCCATGCCACTCGACCCCACAACACTCCACTCCTTGCCGCATCCACTCGACACTCCTCCACTGTATGACACCCTATGACACTCTATGCCACTCCACTCTATGACACTGTATAGCACTCTGCACAACTCCCTCTACCCCACTCCAGACCACTTTACTCCACTCTATGCCACTCCTCTTCACGCCATTCCACTATCTGACACACACCTTCACTCTGTTCCACTACTCCACTCTAGCCCACTCAACTTTAAACCACTCAATGCACCTCACTCAACGGCCATCTCTGCCACTCCTCTCCATTACACTCCAGTCCGCTATATGGCCCTCAATTCTATGCCACTCCACACCACTCCACTCTACTCCATGCTACTCTGCTCTCACTACACCACTGCACTCCACTCTTCACCACTCAACTCCACTCTACACCACTCTACTTCACTCCACTACACTCTACTCTACACCACGACACTCCACTCTACTGAACTACACTCTTCAACACTCCACTCTACAACACTCCACTCTAAGCCACTCCACAACACTCCACTCTGTGCCACTCCACAACACTGTACTCCATTCTAATTAACTCTATGTCACTCCACTCTACTCCAGACCACTGACTTTTAGCGATGCTGAACAGCAGCCAAGCTGGTGTACAACATGACTAAAACACATTGGCAAAGCCAATAGCTGAGACCTATTAGCTTTGCCAGTGCTTATTTTTCTAAATGTTGTTTACCAGTTACTTGGTCTCTTAGCACTTAGGTGAGTAGACCTTGCCTATACTTATTGGTTTGACTTGGGAAAGTGGCTAGGTGTGGGAATGGCCTTGGACATGCCCAAGCCCAGGGAGTAGTGGAGGGCTTCCTTAAAGATGGAGGCTGTAGAGCGGTATTATGGTCTGTCTTGGAGTTGCTCTGTGCTTCACTTGTATCTGCAGAGTATATTCAGTGGGGGAGGGTGCAAGCTTTTGGATTCTGCACTTAACCCCAGTGAGCTGTGGAAGTGCAGTCCTTCAACTGGGCTCTTATCAGGCTCTCTACTGGCGGTATGACTGCTTTCTGCATGTTGGTGAGTGATTGTGCAGGAGACGAGGGTTTGGCTGTAAAATTATGAAAAGGGTACAAATAAACGAAAAGAAAATGGTTCATTAAAATGTGAAATTACATAAAAGGGTACATGAATTTCAGACACAGATTGACACTATCTGCCAATTTAAAGCACAGGATATAGTCAAATAAGTCAAAGATGGGGTCGGTTATATTAGTGTGGTCGGTAATAAGTCGATATCCAACTACTGAGTACCTGCTATTCTTTTATGTAACAGGAAGAAGAGCTGCATTGACAAAGCGCAATTACAAAGCCAATAGTTCCTCAGCAGCCCAAAGGCAACACCTATTGGCTTTGCCAATGCTTGTTGTAGTAGGAAACATCCCTTATTCATCAACATGTGTAGAATACTTTCAATGGGAGAGTACTTGCACCAGTAGAAAGCAGGTACTAGTACTGGTGAGTACCAGCACTTCTATCTATCCATGTTAAGCACCGGTAACAATAAATTCTGTGTTTGATGCCGTTGGTGATGCAGATTAATCAAATGGACACTCAATGGCCTGTCGGCATGTCGTGATAAATGCTGACAGCTCACTGGTGTTCGTTTAAACAAAACAGGACTCAAGCGCGAGCCACGTGTGTGTGCCTCGCCTGGCACGGCTGTATTGGGTCACAGCCAGTTTTGTAGTCGCTCGTGGTCACGAGCAGAGCCCCAGACAAAGAGGCGATTTCTACAGCCTGAGGTGCGCAGTGGGCAGACGCGGAACTCCTGCCGCGCGCTGTAGCCCAGAAAGACCAAAGTGGCCTAGAAAGGAGTTCGGTTTATCGGCGCGTGGACGGGAGAGGAGGGACATTGTTTTATTGTTGTGTGTTGTGACTAACCAGTCATGTCAATACTTGGCACGCTGAGATGGAATTCGATAACTGCCTTACGACCCGTGCCCTACCCCCTCCAGCGCTGACTCCTTCCCTGAGGAAGGTTGGCAGATGACTTCCACGCGGACAGAACAGCCTATTGGACAGAACACCTTACACATTCCAAAGAGCACCACACGCATGTCCAACACCGAATAAACCGATCTCCCAGCAAGCAAACCCAAGGTTAGAGTACCTCTGATCACCGGGCATTATAGGGACCTAAGATATGTGTAACAGTAACCAAGAGGTAAATCACCTGGCCACACCTGTCGGGTAACAAGACCACACAGCCGAAGCAAACAATATTTATATATTTGTTTTTTTTTTTATATGAAAGTCACTACTATCATTTGGGGCATCCTGGGACTAGCACAGCAGCAAACAGAGAGTAGAAGGAGTAAACGGAGGAGAGTGAAACAGCCTAGCAGAAGAGGTAAAACATACACACGATGATTTAGACTCCAGTCTGGGATGGAAACCTCAGAACGTGTAAGGCAATTACTGACAGACAATGCACTATGTAAAGGTCTTCAAGGTGATATGTCAGCAGAGACACAATATTGCAGTCCATTTGTAGGGGCGAGCGCAAAGCACTCTGTCCCATGTTGTAATCTCTCTTTGAGCTTCAACCCACACCCATGTCACGTCAGTTTCTTTCATTGGTTCGTGAGCTTGCCTTTTAAAATCTGCTTGCTTTCATTAGTGAAAGGCATGCATAGGTCATGCCTTTTCCGATGTTTAGCCCTCCTCGAGTGCAGTGATCAAGTACTGAAAACATACGAGGCTCCACATTTCCGTCCGGTTTCTGGACTACTTTTTCTCTTTTATCACAGCACGATCTCGCTGGGCATCGACCCTGTTACATAGTTAATTTCACTTTTGCCGGTTACGTAGATAATTGCACTTTTGCCGGTCACATGGACAATTGCAAGTAAACTTTTATTTCCCTTTGTGTGTCTGCTTTGCACTGATGGCGGCCTTCAGCTCGCTTATGTGAAACTTTTACTTTGCAGTTTATATGGCAAGAAAAGTCCAGTTAGTTAAATGAAACTGTTTTATTTTCATTTTCAATTTATGTGGCAAGAAAAGTCCGGTTAGGAGTTTACAATGCTAATTGTTCTAGCTCAAGCAAACGTGAGGCCCGTTGCGTTGCAAGTGCTTGTTTTTCTTACAAATGTGTGTAAGCCATAACTTTAGTACAGCTGTTTCAAATGAGGTGAACCAGGGCTACAGCTGCCAGAATGCAATGGTTAGTTACATTTTTAATGCCATAGCTGGAACATAAAGCATGGAGTGACCTGGATGGTAACCTTACCAAAGGCTCTAAATTATTCTGTGTTCAGAACTTGATGGGTTGTTCAAATTGTGGAGTTTTGTGTGTTGTATGCTAAAACCTTGCCTTAGTGTTCAAACGGACATCATTCAGGGATCAGTCTGTCTTTGCCACTATTTAAACCAGTAGGTAGATGGATCATTGTTAGAGAGAGACATTGCCTCATGCTCTATTTATCAAAGAGATTGCTTCAGTAGAACTGAGTGGACCATACTGTGCACTGTTCTTCTAAGTTATTTATATAGTCCACAGAGATGAAGGGTGGCCAAGCTATTGGTCCATCAGAATTGTTAATTTAAATGAGATTAGTAACATCAGTGATTGCCATCATTTGCCAAGGGCCCAGTTCACAAAATAGGAAAAAATCTACACATCAAAAACTTCTGCCTATGCTTTGCATCAAATTCTCCTTATAAAATCCCCAAGAACATGTCTCACATATATATCCAAATCATATATTTATATAGGCAAGATGGTTTGGTGACGTGAACTCTTGGCACTGAAGCATTTGGTTATCTGCAAGTCGCTAGTTCTGATCTTGGAAAAGTTGCCTCTGCCTTCCATCCTTCTGAGAGCTATAAATTGAGTGCCATTAAATTGGGTAATAGTAACTATTGTTATGTAAACAGCTCAGCAACTGCAAGTGGTATGAATGGCTATATATAGCAAGCATTGTCAAAGGCAATAGATCTCGCCTTTTGGTTTTGCCAATGTTTTTGTTGATACTATTCAACATTGGCTAAATAAAACGTTAAATCTAATTGTTGCATATGTGCAACAAACCATGTTGTATATGAGGCCCTAATGAGAGTTGAGCTAGAGAGTGAGTGTGGTTACATTTCCATTCAATGCAGTTGCCTTGACATTGTATACCAGAGTATCACTGGAGGTGCGTTAGCATTTGGAGGAACAGGGGGCTAGAGTCCCTTCTTCCACTCCGAGGTGAAGGTGAAGAGACACATTGGCCCTTGGAAACAAATGGGGTCTGGGGTCTTCTTTATTGGAGAGGCTCACACAGAGAATAAGTGAAACTGCTATAAACTGAAAATACTAGAATGTGTTTGGGAGAACTAGCACTAAAATGGCAGCAGTGTGGTCTATCTCTCCTTGTAAGAGGGAAAAGGTGAGTAGGCGATTAATATGTCAGTTGTTAGCTCTGTGGCATGGGATTCTTCAATAGCAAGTGGTAGCCAAGAAATGTGTCTATAGACCCAAGCCTAATGTGACAGTTATTCCTTCTACTGTATTACAATTTCCATAGGATATAATGGAATCGTAACACAGCGGATGAAGATATATATCCATCACGTTTGTGACAGAGTAACCCCATCTGCCAAGATCTAAATCAGGCTCTATGTCTAGAACGTGCATAGTGACATCTGTTCAGATATATGTGGATGAACTCAATCTTAGAAATCGTTTAATGAAACCATGCCTATAAATGTTTATAGTCTCAGTACATTTGTGGACACAAGCCTATAACTGCATTTGAACCGACAACTAGAAATGTCTCTAAACATAAGCCTAGATATCTATGTATGAATCCATGCCTAGAACTGTGTATATGAATTCAAGTTTAGAAATATGTTAATGAAACCACTCCAAAAATGCTTCTCAAAATAAGACATATGAAATCAAACCTCGTAATGTGTCTGAACCCAAGCATAGAAATGTGCGTGTATGAAGCCACTCTTGGATATGTTTGAATCCAAGCCTAGAAAAGTGTGTTTAAAGTTAAGCTTAGAAATGTATTTGCATATAAAACTAGATATGTGTTTATGAATCCAAACCTTAAAAGCATCGGCAAAGCCAGTCATGCTGGGAGTGACTCCCAGCCTTTTGGCTTTGCCTTTCCCATTTTTTGTTTTGCGTTGTCATTGGTTTTGCAAAACGTCTTTGTTAGGGGAAGAGTTGGCTCTCACCAATATAAAAATACCTAAAAGCAAAATGCACACTTTTCCATAATAGTCTCCAGCATTAAGGTCACTACTTTATGTGCAGATATAACAAAGTATACTATAGAGATCATTTTAGTAAAATCTAAAATCTTGGCTAACGTCAGACCTAAATATGTGTGGAATTCAAGCCTGCAAGCAAGGAAGATAGTGAAAAAGAAAGAGGAAAACGAATCCCTAGTCCGGACGTGTGTGTGTATGAACCCAATTCTGGAAGGAGGTGTTTTTGTTACCTAAATTCTTGGTTTGATTGCTTAGTCCTATCTGCCAGCTTATGAACCCATGGCAAGCAGTTTAAAGCTCAGATTTCCCCTGAGGAGTCTCAAGACACCGGCCCATTGTACCTGCACAGAAATGCACTTACTATTATTATTAATCAATTTGTAAAGCATTCTAATACCTAACACAGTTGTCCTGGTGATAAAAAGCATCTGGCATAGGCTCAGAGAGCACTGGTGAAGCAACCAGAATGCCTAACAAGGCTCACTAAAACATCCTGGTTTTTTGGTACTTCTTAAATACCAAGTTCATCTTGCATCATAACCTAAGCGGCAGGGCTTTGTAGTGCTTTGGAGCCAAGTAAGAGAATGCAGACCCACCACAACGGCTGCACTGTATTCTTGGAATAGATAACAAGGCCACATTGGATGATCACAGATTACATGAAGGGTAATAAGGAAGTATCTTGCACTAAAGATATTTCAGTTCAGTCCCATTTACAGCCTTGTGGGTACTGCAAAGTCCCTTGAAAATGTTTCTCCTCGACACTGGCCGGAAGAAAATGAAGGTTTTACAAGTGTTAGATATGTCTTAGTGGTGCATTTCAATGATTCGAAGACAAGTCTCTAGGCCCTTGGAAGTGGCCAGATAGCTCTCCAAGGTCTCATAATCTTCAGATTAGACTATGCAAGTGTATTCTGTTTTTTCGTACCTTATAGGGAAACTTTCTGAAGGTCACCATTTACATCTGCAAGAGTGCAAAACGGGTGGCTGTTAAACTGCAAGCCGGCTGGGACATTGAAAGTTATTGGTCTAGCATAACACCCAGTTTCTGCAGAAACATGTGAGGAGTCACTCCAAAATCCAGTAGCTGCAAATCGCTAAGCAAGCAATTAACCTGCTCTCAAAAAAGAGCACTCCAGTTATACCTGAAATGAGTGATGATAGTTGGAGTGCATCCAAGCGGCAACCTCTCTCATGCAATTCTGAAAGTTGATAATAGCTTGAGGAATACACACTTCATCATCAATAGTAATGGTGATTGGTGTATCATCAGCATAAGAAATAATATTGGAACCAAAGTAGCTGATTAGACTGAACAGAGGCAGCAGGAACACATTAAAAAATGTAGGGCACGAAGGAGAGCCCTCAAGAATCCTGGCCTGCCAGAAACACAGCCTGAGATCAATCCATCAGAAAGGATACTAGCAACCTGAGGGCTTGATGGCCTGTACCAATGACTAACAAATGCTCCAAGAGTACAGAATGGGAGACAGTGTCAAACGCTGGTGAGAGATCTAACAGAACTTAGACAGCTGTTCTTCCTTTGTATAAAGTCATTCGTAAGTTGTTGGTAACTGCATCAGAGTGTTTCAGTACTATGTTTAGGAGTAGGGCCAGATTCGGCAACCTGCAGAGCCTGATTGGACTCCAAGTAGCAATAGAGCTGACTATTAACTCTTTTCTCCAGTAGCTTTGCAGGCAGAGGAAGCAGAAGGATAGGACAGTAATTAAACATTATTGTTAGTCTACTGTAGATTTTTTTAATTTCTTTTTAGAAGGGTGGAGCCTGTGCCAGTTTCCAGGGAACCGGAACCTCCATTGTTGAAAGAAAAGATCATAGTCAGCTAAAGCTAGTGAGAGAATCCTGGCCCTCATCACAGAACAACAGGGAGAGGGGTGTGCAGGAAGCGGCTGCAAGCCAGAATTGATCAGAGGAGTCAGAGCCTCTCTTAGAGGCCAAAAACGAACAGTTTCAAACATTTGAACACGAAGATAGCCACTGGCTCTCATAATTGTAATAAATGTTTGGTTATTTTCTCGAAAAACTGCTTTATAAGCTATTGCAAAGTTCTTACCAGGGTCTTATATTTTGCAAAATAAATATGGGAAATAAGAAATCATCAATAGTATAGAAAATTTTACATCCTGAGTTGTTTGCCGCAGATATTTTATTGGCTAAATAAGTCTGCTGCACCACCCTCTTCAGCCTATGATTTTGTCTGATTGCTAGCTTCTAAATATTTTTCTCATCCTGATTTTAAGTGGTGCGCCATTTGCGCTCCAGTCTTTTGCAGATGGATTTAGTCTTCTGGAGTTCATCTTAGAACCGAAAGCTTATGGCGTTTACCAGCACGTTGTTTGAAAGATGCAATAATGTTCAGCACGCTGTTGATCCAATTATTAAAAGCCAATGCAGGAGTATTCACCTCCTCACATGCAGTCCTGCTAATCTTGTTCAGAGGATTACTAAAATTGTCAATACTTTGGACGAGCCTGTGAAGGCAGATACTGGTTGCCAAGAGGAGTGCTGCTTCTCTCTGCTGGGAGACAGAAAGTGATCAGAAAATGGGCCAACCATACAAGTGTAGCAGGAATACCCCTCATTGAAACCCTCCAGGTTGCTAAAACTGGGTCCAAAAAGTGTCCTGCAGTGTATGGTGGTCTTCTGTCTATCAGACTTTAGACACAGCATTGGTAGATCTTGGCTCAAGGGTTTCACTGCCCTAATTCCAGTCAAACATGGGAATTCCCTAAAAGGATGAACGCGGATGCCATTAAAACATAAGGCGTTATATGTATTGCTAATTTGGTATTGAAAGGGTTTCCAGGTCCAGGGGTCTATAAATAGGAGCACCCTCCTCCTACACAAAAAAAATTGGTGATTGATTGATAGATTAAACAGGAGGCACTCAGTGCTGTGAATTGGAGGGGTGTTCGCTATTTTGTGCGTGCAGTGTGTTTAGCTATTATACCCTCCCCTTCTAAGGCTGATCATAGTGAATCATGAGGTCGGCTGGAGGGAATGGCATTGGCAATATCAGGAGCAGAACCTAATTCGTAATCGATGCACAAAAAGGCACAGACTTTTGCACACCTTTGGTGGGGGACCTGTGGGGACCTTCGTCTGCCCTCCTAAGGGGACGTCGTCGTCTCTGCACTTCACACTAGATTACAAACTTCCAATACTTTGAAAATGGCAACTGTCACTAAAATAAAAAGGTGAAGAGCGAAACTAGTCCGCTTCTTAAACACACTGATCAGAAAATTGCAGTGTGCAAAAGTAACAATTTAATTAAAACATATCTTTTAAAAATGTAAAAATATCAGCAGTTGTCACAGAAAGTTGCCCCAGCAATACAATTTAAAGCGCATCAAAAATAGCAGATCGTTAAAGCTTAGAATGCCAAAAACACAAAAATGCTCATACACAGTGTATCCCCTAGTCCTTTATTCATCTGAATATTGTCATATTACGAGAGATTTCCCATTCATGACTCTTTTCCTCTTTCTCTCACTCCTCCCCTGTTGCACAAATACGCATAGTTGCATTTCACATCAATCCTGTGTCTCTGATGACCAGGTGTCTGATAATGTTCCAGCCTTGGCCTTTCTTTCCCAAATCATTGGGATTTTAAGACTTACTTAACTCTGATCAGTTGATGTTACTCGTGACTGCCGCCCCCAGACTGTATTAGGTTTTTATTTTTTATTTAGCAGGTTTTTATAGGGCGCGGACGCGCCCCCAAGACCTTGGCGTGCTTCAAACAGTACCCGATTAAATTACACATTTTTCTACTTCTAGGCATGTGGCGATCGAGTGATTTGCCAAGAATCACAGGCTGCTGAGCTGAAGCCGGGACGCGCACCTGGTTTCCCAGTTCTTGTTAAAAAAAAACACAAACCTAGGACTGGGCCATTGCATCCCTGGGGACATGGATTTATCTGTAACCCAAGATGACACATTGTAAATGTTCCAGCTCTCTCCATCCTCCCTACCTTAACAGCGACCTGCCTCTGTATCTCAAGTTTCGATCAGTCGAGTTACCCTCCACACGCCAAAGTAAACACAAAACCAGTGAGTGCTTGAGAGTGTGACCGGGTTCTCTGACAAGGAAGGGCTCAGCGCACAGACAAACAAGGCCCCGGGACAGGAGTGCCTGCGAGCTTATTAACGGCTCAGATCTTACTGACGTTTAACAGACCTTCTGTCAGTAAGGTGTGCTGGTAGTTTTTGCAGCGTTCCCTGGCATAAATCGTTTACACACCTTCCCTGTTCCCAGTCAGTTTCCACCGTCTGTTTAGTAACTTGCCCCCGTCCAATTTTTTTGTCATTCACAAAAAATGTAAACAGACCAAAACACGTTTTTACCCTCAGTATATATCAGTAAAAAAGGTTAATCTGCGATTCTTCACTCCTAACATGCATTGCGGGCAGCTCATTCTCCGTGGGCAGTATGTCCATTTGTGGCTTAGATTTACTAACATTTTGCACTGTGGTTGCGCCACATTTTTGGTGCCGCCATGACAACATTTTAGTTGTGATTTGCAAAGCCAAGCAAATCAAATCAGATTTGCGTGGGTTTGTGTGGTAGCTTTCCCGCTTTGCATCAGGGAGGCTTTCCATGGGTGGAGCATTGGTGTCTCTATGCATCCACCCTTGGATTATGACAAAATCCCGAATTTACTAAATGAGTAAAGCTGGGATTGCACCAAAATGCTACACCTCCCTGAGCCCGGTGTAATGAGGAGAAATATCTTTATTTTTCCTCCTTGTTACTGCTGCATTCTGCAATACGCATAGAAAGAGGTAAATGCCTTTAAGAACTGTTTTTGTGCAGGAAGGTATCCCTTCCGCTGGAGTGCAGTTTCTACGCAATGACATTTTTCTTACATGAAAAACAGGCACAATGTTGGGTCTGACTTGCAAGTAACATACGTACACAACACAGAAGAATCTGATAGCTATCAAGTCCCGTAACATCACACAACGTGGGTAACATCAGTTTGGTTGTACAGTGGTACGAATTCAGGCCCATATTTATACTTTTTTTACTCCATATTTGCATCATTTTTTGACACAAAAGTTTCGCAAACTTACAAAATATAATTGTATGTTGTAAGTTTGTCAAAAAATGATGCAAATGAGGCGCAAAAAAAGTATAAATATGGGCCTCAGTGTCTAACAGGGGGCGTGCTGCAGCCAGAACCTCTACGTCCTTCCACAGAGCGCTTTCTTCCGTTACTGATGGGTGCCTCATGACTTAAGGAATAGACATAAACTGCATCATTTTTAACCTGTGTTGTAAGTGGTGTAACTCTTGTGAGAATTATCAATTTTATGTCTGTTATGCATGGGCTAGTGTCTGAGTGAAAATTGGAGGCAGGGTAGGCACTCGTGTACAAAAGGCTTGCAGGATTCCAGATATGTTAGGCCACTTTCTAAACTCAGGCAGAGGGCATTGCTAGTGCATGCCAGTGGCACTCATCTGGTTTTGTCAAGGCACAAACCTGCATCATATTTACCCTCCTCTACGTGCCAACGCAGGACCTGGAGCAGTGTAGTCCCCATCCAACTTTGGTGCTCCCTGCTGAATCTGTCTCTCTTTTAATAAAATCCTACTTTGAGTTTATACTGGAAGCATTTCTGTTTAAAGAGACAGACAAGGACTAAAGTTTAAAAATGTACTTAATATCAATTACAGAAATGCATATGTTTTGGGACTTCAAACAAAGGGCTTCATATATTCACTACATGAGTACGATTCACAAGCCTTTTCACAAATAAGAAGTAAGCAAAAAGAAACATTTACTACAAAATACATTCAGAAAATCTCTCACCATTCTACTACTTTAAAATCAGGTGTTTCCAGGGTCTGCACATGCAACATGATCCGTTACATAGTATATTGTCCATTCTGAGACAGTTGAGTTGTCCTTGGAAAAGTACAATTTGTTCTGTACAGTTGGAAAAGTCTTAGTCATTTTACAGCAAAGCCTAATATTCTTTACTAAAACAAAATAACAGTAGCAGCAATGGCCACATCCAAGATAGAAGACAGAACAAAATTGTCTTAAGTTAATGAAAGCTTGATTTCTCTCTCGTACATTATACACCACAGTTAAAAAAACAGATCCCACAGTTTCATAATTCTCGATGGACATCTACTCGAATCACATCCCTCGCAGGAGAAAGACTTACTGTTGGTGTAAGCATAAGGAAAGCTAAAATTATACCTGATGCACTTGGATCAATAACCAGGGTGTAAGCAAATTATTGTTGCACAGTAAAAATTATGCAAAGGCCCGCCTATGATGTAACTACTTACCAGTGCATAAGCTCAGGGTCCAGAGGAAGGAATGTAGGTGCCCAGGGCTTTAAGTGGGCCACATCCCCCTGGGTCTCAGACCTGGTAAAATTAAAAACAGACATTGAAACATGTCCCTGTTGAGCCTTACATCTATGTCCTTATGACAAAAACACCGATCTATTTCTGAACAACGAATGTCAAAAAACATTAAGGTAGTCCATGTTAGCAATTTAGATCCTGTTAACATTTCACATTTTACTTAATCTTGCTGTACCACGATGTTGTGATATTGTATTTTTTTTTGTATAGCGCATTGTTCTTGTATAAAGCATACTTTGAACCAAGTCTCCTCCAGTTATTTATACTAGGCCACGATTGAGAGCTCTGGAGTTGAAGCTTAATGCAGGGTTAGTTTCTCTGTCTGTCAGTGGTTCAGAAAGGTGTTCAGAATACATGGTCACCCAATCCTTGGACTCTTTGCAGAGCGCACAGAGCAATGGTCATATATTCCAGTTGCAATTCTGATTCAGTGCAAGTGTGCATGGAGGCAGTATATACCATTGTCAAAACAATGACTAGGGGAAGTGAAAGAGATGCAAGGAAGCGCATTCAGGAGAAAGTAAATGGAGTGTGCTGGAGAGGTAAGAGATGAGGTATACAGTTTGCAGATGAACGAGATGTGGAAAAAATGGTGTACATGTCTAAAATACAGTGAACATAACTGGAGCGATTAAGACACTCTGAAGACCACTGTCCCCTTCCACAGGCCTCAGTAATGTTTAATTCACAGTCTCACAATTTCAGAACTGAAACATTTTACATTTTACAACAAAATAATTTTTGTTTCTCATTTACCTTCAAAGGTAAACAACCACTGACAGAGGCAATACGCCTGGCTGATTTGAAGTGTATGCTAGTTGTTGAGATATATAGCGGTATGTAATAGCAGAAAACTCAGAGAGGAATCAAAATACCGATTGGTATCACCGCTCTTATATGTCCTACCACCAGAACCCCTAACACAGCATATTCGTATGGAGTCTGATGAATGGGGCATACCTTTGTGCCAGACGATACACTCTGTGTCTTTTTACACAGATTACTTGATCCTTTACCTTCGAGATCTCCTTACTGGATTACAGAGCATACACAACTTATTGGCATCTTTTGGTACACTCTCTGGTCTTCATATCAATATCGGAAAGTCTTGTGCTTTCCAATTTCTTGATAATTCTATAGGCCCAGCTTTGCTCTTCAGAGAGAGAGAGAGATACCAGTTGCCGCTTACACCTTTCGCTACCTGGGTATACATATCTATTGATATGTTAAGGACATGTTTAAAGGCAACCTTGAGAGAATGATCAATTCACTTAAATTGCATATTACTTTTTGGATCACACTACCCTTATTGATCGTGGGCCAGATGGCCTTGGCCAAGATGGTGATGTTGCCATGCATTCTGTACTATTTTGTGAATGTCCCTGTAGTATTGCCAGCTTGGTTGTTCAGTTTATTGAATACCTTGTCGGGGGAACTCGCCTTGAGTAAGGGCTGCCTTGGGGTCAGCCTTACTAAATTGCAGCTTCCCACAACTAAGCGTGGACTGGGGACCCCTGACTTTAAGACGTATTGCATAGTGGTGCAACTGCACTGGCTGTCAGGGTCACAATTTATCGGAGCTAGGGTACACAGAGGCTCAGATGGACCGTGGTGAACAGCACAGATTGCTATGCCCTGGTATGACCTCTCCTACATGAACACAGCCTCTTCTTCTTCAGCTAGCTCTTACTTGCAGGAAGCTGGCTGGCGCTGAGGTACGCTGCGATTGCCTCACCATATGCACTGAATATCCCACTCCGCGGTATCCCTATGTCCTTCGGAACACTTACAGTGAGTCATTTGGCTCCTTGGTAACAGGAGCGGGTGTCAACTGTGGGATCGCTGTTTCAGGATAGTACAATATTGTCACACACAGATTTTGTACACATGTATGGGCTTCCTGAGATATTATTTTTGACACATGCCAGCATAGTCACATACGTGCAGCAGCACTGGGCCTCAGATGGGAGCGAACCCAGCAAACACAAACTGCTGTAGACAGCTTTAGACAGTATACACCATGGGGAATGGGAGATACCATGTTCTCTGGCTTTAACATAGGCTTCAGTTGCATTTGGAAGTATCATTGATTCTTTTAAAACAAACTTGGGAAACAAATCTCATTCTTTAAATCCCCGACAAAGATTGGGCACGTATACTTGAATATCCCAAACACGTCTCCTGCAATTCTAGATTCAGATTCATCCAGTTTTCTATTCTGCACAGAGTGTATTTAACACCACATAGGTTTACTAGGCTATTCCCCACTGCCTCCTCCAGATGCCCCTATTGTAAGGCTGTAGAGGCCAGTCTCTTACAAATGCTATGGACTTGTCCCCATTTATCCGAATACTGATCAGGAGTGGAGTCGGCTTTGTCAGATGTTACAGGGATAGATCAATGGGGTGCACCATCGCAATCTCTGTTTGGCCTCCATCCAAGACCATGAGGTTTCAAGGTGATGTTGCAGTTTGCAGATCTAGCATTATTATTGGCCAGAGGCTTAAAGCGTGACAATAGAACACCCTGACAGCCCCAAGATTGACCAAATGTCGAGACGAGGGGGCCCACTGGGGACTTGGGGAGAGTGATGCCCTTCAGCGAAAGGAGTATTGCTGCCTCTGCCACTTTCCCTGGAGTGGGATGCTCTTTTAGAGGGGTTTAAAGCGCAGGACATGTCGTCTGATTAACGGAACTTTTGCACATATTGTACGACAATCCCAGTGCAAGGACTGCTTTACTGGTAACCCCCTTTACCTAATGAGTCTGTCAATGAAACTGTGGTCACTTCTGTGGATTCCATACATGATAGTAATTAAGTTGACCCCCTCATGTTTGCCACCTATCTGATCAGGTAAGATGCCACTATTAGCCTTCCATCAAGATTTTACATCATTTTCATATTCCCTCTGAAGCATAGATACATACTTGGAGTTCATAGCTTAGGTGACATGATCAATAGGTTTGGGGGGGAATATTGTTCACTGTTTACATGTTTGCAATATCATGATATATCCTGTACTATGATGACTGGACCAGTCCTATGTAATGACGTTTCATGGTTGTTAATCTTGTGCCACTAAACATTGTCACTGAGACTGTGTCTTAGCAAAATGCTATAAACTTTGTGTTAAAAAAATGACGATATCAAAAAGGCTCACTGCGGTGTGTTGCAAAAGCACAAAGGTCCAACTCCATGTCTGTGGGCATTAGATAGGCAAATGTGAACACCGGCAGAAAGTATGTTAGGAAATGTAGGTGTGAACTATGAGATACTGACAGTGGTCTAAATATATGGGATGAATAATTGAATATCTCTGGATTTCCTTTGATTTGCTTGCCACCACAAATAGTGATCAGGTATGGTACACACCCCTTCATTGACAGTTTTCCATAAGTCATTTGTGAGCCGGTAGTTGCAGGAGTCCTTTCTGCAATGTATCTTTGGGGACAGGCACTAATTCTTCCTCATCCTAGTTTCACCCATTGCAAAAGAGAGTAAACACAAAAAAGATGGAGAGGAGGAGGAAGAGAAAAAATGAAAACAGTGACAAAGGGAAAAATCAAATATGAAAAAGAACCCCAGCCCAGGAGTGAGATAAAGGTGCAGAGTGTCTGGTGGTGGATGAAAGAGGCATGAGGTGGAATAAAGAATAGGCAGGTTTGGTATTTGGCACCCTGACATTCGTAGTGCCAGCCATGGGCCTCAGAGAAAAACATTGGGCCTGGCATTTATTCTTTTACAAATTAAGCACTGCCTTATGATAGTCATGTTGGTTACTGGCATGTAAATTAACCTCCTACTTCATATGGATCACTGACAGAATATCGGAAACAAAAATATAGTGTGGACAGAATATTGTGTCAAAAATATTGAGGACCAAAATCTCGAGAGGGTAAGTGCAATTAGGTAAATATGGATTTACTATTCATAACTCCACATCTCCAACTTTGAAGATATATATATCGTCAAGGTACATATATATGGAGTTATATATAGTAAAATGTTGCTCACCTATAGAAACTTACCTTCTCAATATTTTTGTCCTCGATATTCTTGACACAATATTTTGTCCCACAATATTTTTGTTTCCGACATTCTGTCTAAATAGCAGTTCATATAGCATGGTTAGTCGATATCAGAGCTATTTGTTTCACTATACATTAGAGAAGGTAAGTCAATTAGAATACCAATTAAGGATATCCTCAATATACTTTATGCAAGCTGGTTGCCTGCACCTTATAGCATTTTCTTATATTTTATGTACACTTGAAAACCAGTAACATGTTCTGAAAAAAAGTCATTGTGAAAATGAAACCAGTTTTGCTTTTAGGGACCTAGCTATCTATGGGGCCGAGGCCCAAGGATGTGAGGGGCCTAGTGTACATGAGCTTAGGCAGATTTTTACTACCCAACCTGGGGTCAGGGAAACTAATTTTTCTTGTTTGCATTATGGCTCATGGCACCTTTGCTACGCCACTGGTTGATTTAGCAGAGTTTTACTTTTCAGCTCCCTCTTGTTCTTGCATTTGTTTGGAGATTGTACCCTCTTTACCTTTTCTAGTGTTCTCTACTGAAGTAACCACTGAGTGCATCTAAATCTATTTTATTTATCTGTGCAGTGTCATCCTGCATAACAACCTATAAGAAGACACCACCACCGGTGCCGCCAAGAACCACGACCAAACCATTCATTTCCATCACAGCCCAGAGCAGCACAGAGTCTGCACAGGATGCCTACATGGACGGCCACGGACAGCGGGGCGACATCAACAGTCAGTCTGGACTCAGTAACTCCACGGAGAGCTTAGACAGTATGAAGGCCCTCACCGCCGCCATTGAGGCTGCGAATGCACAGATCCATGGACCCGCGAGCCAGCATATGGGCAGCAATACTTCCACAGTCAACTCCACCAGCACCATCGCCAGTGTTCTGTCAGAAGAGAGGAAAAAGAACCAGTTCAGGAAAAACCTATCAATCGGAATACAGGTACGACAGATGGTGAGCAAATATGGAACACCTGTTTTTATCAAGCGTTGAATTGTTTAAACACCTTGCTCCTCTGCTCAGAATCAATAACTTGAGGCGTAGGCATGGCTTCCATAACGCATGGTGTCCAGCAGCCTTAAAGTGCCACCTATCGGCGATCCCAGTTAACAGAGAAATTACCATAAAGGGGCAATTCACAGAAGATGGGGAACATGTAAGATTCTGTTTTGTCTGAGCACAGTTTGATTTCATAGGTCTTGGTTAAGAATTTGCAGAGGGGGATGTTACACAGTCCATCCATGCTATTAAAATTGGCTGGCTTATTTTCAGTGAAAACTTACAATGTGTAATCCTGTTTTGGCACACAGTAGCAATTTATATTCACAGAAGCTGAAAGTGATCCAAGGAGACATGTGACACAACCCATCTTGTTTTTGGTTAGTCTAATCTTGCTCCTTACATTAAACTGGGTATTCAGGCGAGTCACAGAGCCATTAAAAAAAGGTCAGAAATCTTCTCTTGTAGGTTTCCTCCACTGCCTGTAGTAGTTTCTAAACTTTTCTTGTATTCAAAAGAATCCCATTGAGTTCTCCTGGACAGTGCTTTAAATGGGAGACAAAAAGTGCAGGTTCTCACCAAATTAGGCTGCTGGTGAGGGGGTGCGGCCAGTGGGCATGGTTAGGAGGCAGAACTAGGGACAAACATTAACGAGATCTAGAAGAACTGAAAACGTTTCAATTCTGTAAATATGACTTGGTGAACTAGACACTGTAAGATCTGGAAAGAGTATTGTTTTTTGGAGTTTGCCAATGAATCCCGTTCTTCACTATACACCATTTTACTGTGAGACATTTACATAATTTGCTTCCTCTCTGATAACATTCATCTTTCACATTCTCTCTATCTTAGTGGCAGTCTTTTAATTCCATCTTTATGACTGTCTCGCTTCACCTCCTCTTTACCCTGCCCTTGGACACGTTGACTCTCTCTTCTCACCCACAACACACAAATTTGCTTTTGCCTTTGTCAACATTTAATCTGCTGCATACCTCCTTCACACACTTACCTGCAGAATCATAATTAAAACTGGCACCTATGGAACTATTGCTCTGTCCAATCTGCTGAGAGGCCAAGGATTGGATGTGCATGTTGTCTGAACACCTTTGTGGGCCACTGGCAGGCACAATGGGAATCTCACACTTCCTTTATCAAGTCCAAAAGTGCCTGATCTAATCAGACCAGAAAGATGAGCACCATTCTCTCATTTCACTATTCTTCCTATTATCTTCTGACCCTTCATTAAGTATTTTTGTTCTCTTCCCTGTGCCCCTTATTTTACCCCTTTTCCCTCTATCCCACCCTCCTCAGCTCCAGGTTGAGCAAAGACTGGTTATCCTATAGAGTGGCAGCTGCCTCCAGTGGGAATGAATATAGGGCTCCCTACTACATCCTTTTCAAGCCCCTTGAAGCCCTGCTTACCAGACTTGGAGGCATTCTTGGGTACACAGGAAGGTTCAAGGCTGCATAAAATAGGGTTGCCACTTGGTTGGTTTTTCACTGGCATGGCTTCTCTGACAAAAGCAGTAACCCACTGAACTATCTAAATTCTATTGTAATCTGCATGGTACACATTTCATTGCAGCAGGCATATGAACCCTCTGTGCTACTTTATGATGAGTCAAAACTTTTCTAGATAAAACTCTGATCCCTCTCCAGCAGGCCCATTAATCACCAGAGTTATCTAGACATTTTTATTGTAGCCTGAATATTTCTGAAGGCAAGTAATTCCCCCAGCAGGTGCGTTTAACTTCATAATATAGTTAAAAACACGGTTCCCGGGGTCAGCGCCTTGAGTGGTGGCAAAGGTCGCACCGCCCTAAAGCATCTTCAGTCTGACTGCTGCGGGATGCAGGGGAGAGGGCAATCCTTTTCTATATCCCTAGGTGGGCTTGGCTGTAATGTATGATCCTCTTTGTTTGGTGGCGGCATGTTTGCTCACAGCTGAAAGGACAAATAAAAAAGGGAATGGCCATTGGAAACCGCTCCCTTTGAAGGGATTCACTTCTTTCCCACCACACAGCAGCACCTAGGATGACGTCATGAGCCACGTTTAACGTAGCGGATCCTAATTGGAAAATGCATAATAGCAGACACGCCGTGCATGCTTACATGACCATTTCACCCAAAACCCGATATGCCCTTGAGAGTACTGGTCCTTTCCCCATTCCTGCAGAAGTTCCGGTACTCATCATGAGAAAAATCTGAAGTGCTGGTACTCAGTACCTGTGAGTGCCATTCCATTTAAAGCACTGTGTCCTGGAAATATATGCCATTTGTAGACTTTCATTAAGACTACTTCTCTGTAATTGGTCACACAGTCTATCCACTAAGTGTATAGATAGTATTTGTGCATTTCACTGTTTTCTCTAAATGGAAAAAAAAATTCAATGTGAATATTTTCCCTATAGCCTGAGGATACTTTTGTGTGTCTCATTCCTGACCTGAAAATATAGCTGCTCCAACTTTCTTGGTGAGTAAATTTTAAGTGTTCCAGGGAGGGAACGGAGAAGTGATGTCAATACTCATCAACCTACAACCTTGTGGGTGTTTTATTTATTTTGCATGACCACCCCTGACACATTTATGGTGGCACAAAAGCCAATATTCTACAGATGTTTCACCGAGGACATGAACTTTGCGATCCTAAAATTCCACTTTTTCTGATTATGTGAATCAGCATGTGTACTTTAAACTTGCATATTCATTCTGCACTGTTCATAGATGCACAAATCATTAACCTCTTAGCTGCTGGGCCTTTTCCCCCCCAGTGCTGAGCCCTTTTTTGGCTATTTGGGGTAGTTCGCGCTTAGGGCTTCATAACTTTTTGTCCACATAAGCTAACCACGCCAAATTTGCGTCCTTTTTTTCCAACATCCTAGGGATTCTAATGGTACCCAGAGTTTGTGGTTTCCCCTGGAGGAGACCAAGAAAATAGCCAAAATACAGTGAAAATTTTGTTTTTTCCAAAAAAATGGGAAAAAAGGGCAGCCGAAGAAGGCTTGTAGTTTTTTCCCTGAAAATGCCATCAACAAAGGGTTTCTGGTGCTGAAATCACTATCTTCCCACCTTTCAGGAACGGGCAGACTTGAATCGGAAAACCACATTTTCCAACACAAATTTGGCATTTTACTGGGACATACCCCATTTTTACTATTTTTGGTGCTTTCAACCTCCTTCCAGTTAGTGACAGGAATGGGTGTGAAACCAATGCTGGATCCCGGAAAGCTAAACATTTCTGAAAACTAGACAAAATTCTGAATTCAGCAAGGGGTCATTTGTGTAGATCCTACAAGGTTTTCCTACAGAAAATAACAGCTGAAATAAAAAAATATTGAAATTGAGCTGAAAACAACAGCCATTTTTCTTTATGTTTTACTCTGTAACTTTTTCCTGCAATGTCAGATTTCTGAAAGCAATATACCGTTTTGTCTGCTGGACTCTTCTGGTTGCGGGGATATAAAGGGCTTATAGGTTCATCAAGAACCCTAGGTACCCAGAGCCAATAAATGAGGTGCACCCTGCAGTTGGTTTTCATTCTATACTGGGTATACAGCAATTCATTTGCTGAAATATCAAGAGTGAAAAAGAGGTATCAAGAAAACCTTTGCATTTCCAAAATGGGATCAAGATAAGGTTTTGAGGAGAAGTGGTTATTTGCACATCTCTGAATTCCGAGGTGCCCATACTAGCATGTGAATTGTAGGGCATTTCTCAAATAGACGTCTTTTTTACACACTCTCTTATATTTGGAAGGAAAAAATGTAGAGAAAGATAAGGGGCAATAACACTTGTTTTGCTATTCTATGTTCCCCCAAGTCTCCCGATAAAAATGATACCTCACTTGTGTGGGTAGGCCTAGCGCCCGCGACAGGAAATGCCCCAAAACACAACGTGGACACATCCCATTTTTTGACAAAATACAGAGCTGTTTTTTGCAAAGTGCCTACCTGTAGATTATGGCCTCTAGCTCAGCCGGCACATAGGGAAACCTACCAAACCTGTACATTTTTGAAAACTAGAGACCTAGGGGAATCCAAGATGGGGTGACTCGCGGGGCTCTGACCAGGTTCTGTTACCCAGAATCCTTTGCAAACCTCAAAAAGTGGCTAAAAAAACATGTTTTCCTCACATTTCGGTGACAGAAAGTTCTGGAATCTGAGAGGAGCCTCAAATTTCCTTCCACCCAGCGTCCCCCCAAGTCTCCCGATAAAAATGATACCTCACTTGTGTGGGTAGGCCTAGCGCCCGCGACAGGAAATGCCCCAAAACACAACGTGGACACATCACAGAAAACAGAGCTGTTTTTTGCAAAGTGCCTACATGTAGATTTTGGCCTCTAGCTCAGCCAGCACCTAGGGAAACCTACCAAACCTGTACATTTTTGAAAACTAGAGACCTAGGGGAATCCAAGATGGGGTGACTCGCGGGGCTCTGACCAGGTTCTGTTACCCAGAATCCTTTGCAAACCTCAAAAAGTGGCTAAGAAAACAAGTTTTCCTCACATTTCGGTGACAGAAAGTTCTGGAATCTGAGAGGAGCCTCAAATTTCCTTCCACCCAGCATCCCCCCAAGTCTCCCGATAAAAATGATACCTCACTTGTGTGGGTAGGCCTAGCGCCCGCGACAGGAAATGCCCCAAAACACAACGTGGACACATCACAGAAAACAGAGCTGTTTTTTGCAAAGTGCCTACCTGTAGATTATGGCCTCTAGCTCAGCCGGCACATAGGGAAACCTACCAAACCTGTACATTTTTGAAAACTAGAGACCTAGGGGAATCCAAGATGGGGTGACTCGCGGGGCTCTGACCAGGTTCTGTTACCCAGAATCCTTTGCAAACCTCAAAAAGTGGCTAAAAAAACATGTTTTCCTCACATTTCGGTGACAGAAAGTTCTGGAATCTGAGAGGAGCCTCAAATTTCCTTCCACCCAGCGTCCCCCCAAGTCTCCCGATAAAAATGATACCTCACTTGTGTGGGTAGGCCTAGCGCCCGCGACAGGAATGGATCACACAAGGGTCAATGGTAGACCTTGCTTGAGGTCTACTGTTAACCCTGGAGTGATTCATTCCTGAAGCAGGCACTAGGCGCAGGCACACAAGCGGGGTTGTGTTTTTATCAGGACAAGTGGGGAAACACTGGGTGGTAGGAATTTTGAGGATCCCTGCAGATCCCTGGACTTCTGCTCATTGGAATGCAAGGAAAATGTGTTTTTTAAGCACATAATGTAATTTCAAGGGGATTCTGGGTGAAGGAAAACTGGTGAGAGCCATGCAAGTCCTGCACCCTTGGTCTCCCCTGGTACTAGTTTGTTAAAGTTAACCCACCACTCACACTGGTTGGTTTTAGCACCTCCAGAAATTATGGTTTTAAAGCATGATTACTTATCAAAGTATCTGAATGTTGAAACCAAGCCTTCTGAAGGTGGGCCATAAAGCCGCGTCCAGGCACCAACCTCTTTATGGTCCATTCACACGCCATTCACGCACAACAAACAACCCTTTCATATCGCCAGCCACGGGCCCAATCCAATCAATCACTCCACTCACATTAACTTACCGCTGCCAGACAAGGGCCCATCACATTCACACGCCACAGAACGGAATAAGTTTGACTACATTTTACCACCTGTCAAGTAACTGCCTCCTTCTTCCTTAACCTTACCAAATGCATGCGTAACAAACCTTTACTAATGACTCCTGTGACAGCCACCTGAGGCTCAGGAAGACATGTTTTTCATGCGCCTTTAGCGCACTCTCTGTGCTAAATCCAACTCCTTCCAGTTTGTGGATGCAAGTTGGGGGTGTCCGAGTATGCCGTACAAAGCGATTCCTCGAACTGAGTGAGCATATCTACCTTTGAAACTAAGGGAGACATGCTGGGGATTTCTCATGCTGTTACCTAAAGAGAAGGTCAGAGGCTACCTGCCTCCTTCTTCCTTAACATTACCAAATGCATGCGTAACAAACCTTTACTAATGACTCCTGTGACAGCCACCTGAGGCTCAGGAAGACATGTTTTTCATGCGCCTTTAGCGCAATCTCTGTGCTAAATCCAACTCCTTCCAGTTTGTGGATGCAAGTTGGGGGTGTCCGAGTATGCCGTACAAAGCGATTCCTCGAACTGAGTGAGCATATCTACCTTTGAAACTAAGGGAGACATGCTGGGGATTTCTCATGATGTTCCCTAAAGAGAAGGTCATAGGCTATGGAAAAGGGTAGTGTTTGGTACATAGGGGAGTCCATGAGAACGTAGCATATGTCCCAGCCAACATTATGTGCAGTGATGTGACTATAATGCACTTATACAGCAAACTGAACATCTACTAAGTTCTGATGGAGGATGAACATGAAAAGCAGGTCAAACACTGACCTATACAAGTCATTCTCCTTTAGTGCTGGGATGGCACCAATGGGTTTGAATCCATAGGTGTAGATGATGTACATCTGTACTACCTTTACTATCTGCCTTCTACCTGTGCAATAACCCTGTGAAGGCACTCCTACCATAAGCTTTCCTTACCCATCCATGTCTCTGTTCTCATCAGAGTCCTGGCTAATCCTGTATAATAGCCAAGTGAACCTATACTAGTTTGTGGAAGCAAGTTGGGGGCTTCCAAGTATGCCCTACAAAGTGATTTCTCGAACTGAGAGAGCATATCTACCGTTGAAAGTAAGGAAGACATGCAGGTTAAGAAAGGGTACTCCGTGGCAATGTGGCATATGTTCTGTCTACTAGTATATGCAGTAGGGGGAAGAAAATGCATGTTAATTGAACAGAACACCGACCACACCAAAAGGAAGTCCATGATGAAGTAAAATTCTGTGGCTCCTTGCCTAAAGAAGCAGTGGCCCATGGACGTTCGGTATCCATGCACTGCCACTGAAAGGATTACCCAACAGCAGCTCAACCTCAGTCGATTTCCCAGAACTTTGCTTTAGTATGATACAACGTAAAGCAAGTAGGGATACAGAGGCCTGGTTGTGATGGACACTGGGGACAGTAATACCGACTCTCCTGCCGCTTTCCATGCTTTGAGCACACTTTACAGCGACGACATGGGCGATCCTTTTTGGGTGTTTTAGGTATGCGATCAGCAAAGTGTCGCTCCTGCAGCCTTGCCACATCCTCCAGAACATATGAGGTGGAGGCTGCTGCTTCTTCAGTAACAGCAGTGAGGCTTTCAATTACAGACAACTGGAAGTCAAGGAAAGTCATGAGTCTTCCTGTTGTCTGACGGTAAACAACATACGCATTATATGTTGCCATCTGAATCAGGTGGGTAAATAGTTTCTTGTACCAAGTGCGAGTTTTACGACACGCATTGTATGGTTGAAGAACCTGGTCGTTCTTGTCCACTCCACCCATGTACTTATTGTAATCGAGTATACAGATGGGCTTGTGGACTTCGGCCATCTGACCCCAAACCGTGATGGGAGAAGTGCTCTCATCATGAATTGTAGTGAGCACGTATACATCACGTCTATCTAGGAACTTGACTGCGAGCAGTTCGTTAGAACGCAATGCAGTACTCTGTGATTTCTGGAGCTTCTTGCAAACAAGCTCCCGCGGGAATCCTTTGCGGTTACAACGAACTGTACCGCAGGCCACAGTGCCAGCTTTGTAGAGCTCACTGAACAGCTCTACTCCTGTATAGAAATTGTCCACATAAAGGTTATAACCTTTGTGAAGAAGTGGCTGGACAAGTTCCCATACAATCTTACCTGTGACCCCTAACGCGGGAGGGCAACCTACAGGGTTTAGGGTAGAATCCTTCCCTGTATACACTCTCAGGCTGTACACATAGCCAGTAGAGCTCTCACACAGCATGTACAGCTTTATGCCATAGCGAGCTCTTTTGCTCGCAATGTACTGTCTGAAAAGCAGCCGTCCTTTGTACAGGATCAAGGACTCATCGACTGCTATATTCTTTCCAGGAGTATAGATCTCTGGAAACCTGGCAGACAAATGTTCCACGACAGGCCGAATTTTGAACAACCTGTCATGATCTGGATGGTCCCGGGGCAATGCAGCAGAATTGTCATTGAAATGCAGCATGCGCTGCAGTAGCAAAAAACGATCTCTGCTCATGTATGGTGCGAAGATGGGAGTTACCCAAACCGTGCGAGTCGTCCAGTAGGACTGCAAGGTGGGTTTCTGTTTAAACCCCATTTTGAGGGTAAGGCCCAAAAATATCTTCAACTCCGCCAGCGAAGTGGGAGTCCACTGGCGTGCCCTAGAACGGGGCCCTAGAGTGCCTCCGTGCTCCCTCAGAAATTGGTCTGCACGCAAATTTGTTTGCTGCACAACTTTCTAAAGAAAGTCAACATCCAAAAACAGATAGATGTAGTCGACTGGCAAAAAGTTAGCTGTATCGACTTTACATCCAGCGTCACCAGTAAAAGGTGGAATTTGGGGCTGAACCAAACAGGGGGGCTGCCAAGAGAGCACTCGTTCTGTGCTTGCGGCAGCAAGCACATGCTCTCTGGGTTCGGCTAACCCAATGTGGTCCCGCTGCCCAGAATGTGCTTGAGAAGGGACAGCACGGATGTCGTCATTGTCTCCTTCAGACTCACTGGAAGAGGTGTCGTCAGATGGGACTCCGCCGACTGAAAAATCACTCCCAGAATCTGCCCCATTGTCCTCTCCCTCAGATGCTGTCTCAGTGTCTGCTGTCTCAGTCTCTGAGCCTACATCAGAACTGTCCTCCATAACCCGAGCTAGGGCTTGATCAGCAGTCATCCAACGAGACGCCATCTCTGCAACTGGCTAAACTGTCCCTCTAAATTACTATCCTACGTAGAAGGCAGATAGTCACAAAATTGCTTGTTGGTATGTTTGTTGTGTACAACAGGAAATGTCGTCACCTTACCTTCGCTTCTTCTCCAATTCTGCAGATTCTCTGAAAACACTGAAAAAAACAAAAAAAGAATGTATTACTTCACCTTACCACACACCCTGTGCAACAGTCATTTTTGGTGCTCTGCCTCCCATTACCTCCTCTTCTAATTCCCTCAGTACTATCCAGCAAAACTGCCACTACAGAAAAGACATGCATGCATGCATATTGTGTATATATATATATATATATATATATAATAATATATATATATTTATATGTTTAAAAACAAAGTGGTTGAAGGGTTGCTGGGCGGCACACTCCACTGCCGGTGCCCAGTGACAGGGAAGACCAATCTAGAAATTATCTAATGCCGAAAAATTTCACCGCACTCCATGAAGTACAAATAAACGTGTATTTTATTGCAGTCAATAACCACCAACGTGTTTCAACTCACCAAGGAGTCTTGATCACGGTCCTCGTGGAGTGCGGTGAAATTGTTCACCATTATAAAACAACACACACAAGAATAACAAGCATTTACAATGCAATGGGTCTCGCATCTGCTCGAGTTAGAGCTATTAGCGTTATAAACTCCTAACCCAACTTTTCTTGCCACATAAATTGATAATTTAAAGTTAAACTCTTTCACATAAGAGAGCCGATTCACAGCGCCATGGCCACCATGAGCATCATGTGAAGAGTTACACAAAAGGAAAAGAAGTTCGCTCGCAGTTAAAACGTAACAGCAAAAGTGCAATTAGCCATGTACCAGGGGCGATGGCCAAGGCGGTAGCAAAACCTCCCCAAGGAGGGACAAAGGTAAATCATTTTCCAATGCCATCAAAGGAGTGGTAGTGATGGGCGTGAGGTGGGCGTTGTTAGAAGCCCAGATACACACCAACAAGTCAGAAAAGCAGCACATGGACGCTGCAATGCTTGTCCTGAAAAAAATATATATATCTATCTATATATATATATATAGATATATATATCTATATAGATATATATATATATATATCTATATAGATATATATATCTATATAGATATATATATGTGTATACATATATACACATATATATGAGACTCATGTCACAAATCTTTTTCTTTTTATACATGTGTGCTTGCCCTCGGCAAAGCACACATGTATAAAAAAAAAAATGGCCCCATTGATGGTCACCCTAAGGGCTGACCACCAACATTTTTTTTTTTTTTGTTTGTTTTTACCCTGGGGGGGCGATCGGCCTCCCCAGGCAAAACTACGTTTTTTTTTTTTCCCCTGGGGTCGGCCCGTGTTCCAAGGGCCGACCCCGCCATTTTTTTTTTGGTTTTTTTTTTTTTTTTTTTTTGTGGGGGGCGCGATCGCCCCCCAAAACAGTGTAAATAATTTAAATATTGCCGGGGGGGGGTGGCCCTTTTACGAGGGGGCCGACCCCCCCAAAGAAGATCCCTGGTGCCTAGGGGCGTTTCCTGGCCGTGGATCGCAGCCGCGCTGCGATCCACGGCCAGGAAACGGTGCCAGGGAGGCATCGATGGAAAGGGGAGAGCCTCCCCTTTCCATCGATGCCTCCCTGGCATCTGGGGAGGCCGTTTTGGCCTTTTTTTCCCCACCGGAGAAGGAGAGAACGCTTACCTCCGTCTCTCCTTCTCCGGTGGGGAAAAAATGTGACGTCAGCGCGCCTCGCTGCGCGCTGACGTCATAAGGGGGCGGGTGGGGGGTGGGATGGAGACGCGGAAGCTCTTCTGCGTCTCCTACGGTGGAAAAAAAATAAAATAAAATCCTCCGGTGCATTGCACCGGAGGATTTTTAACCCCCTCCCTGGTGTCGGCCACTGGTCGTGACCCGCACCAGGGAGGGAGTGTGGGCGTCGGCCAGTGGCCGACGCCCGCATTCAACGGGTTAATAAGTCGATTTGTTGCTGCTTTCACTGAATGATGTATGAACTAACAAGCAACATCTGTCATTAAAAGGGGTTGAGGTGTGTTAAAAATGACGGCCTGATTATGACCTTGGTGGATGGGATACTCCAGTCACAAACGTGACAGATATCCCGTCCACCGTATTACAAGTTAATTATATCCTATGGAACTCGTAAAACACGTGCGGCATATCCGTCATGTTTATGACGGAGTATTCCATCCCCCAAAGTCGTAATCAAGCCCTGAGTAGTATTCATAGGCTCAAGCAAAATGAAAAAAATGAAAATGTTTTCAGGACGAACTTAAAAAAACAAATAAAACATAAAAAAAAAAAATGTATATTAATTTTCTGGAACCTGGTGTAGGTAAGGAGTAGAAAATAGTGGCATCACCTTAGTTACTTCCTATTACAGGCACAAACCCTGCCTCAAGCCTCAAAGTTAATGCAGATAGCACATCAGTTTGTGCACAATTTATTTACTAACAATGCAAAGTTGACCTCCAGCCCAAAAGGTATGGGTTTTTACCATTGCACAGAGCATTAAGCTCTTCTACCAAATGTATTCAAGCAAGGAGCTTAAGGATAGTTTCTTTTGATAAAGGGTTAATTCCCTAACCTGTTTATGACTTTCCAGATATGAACATACTAATTTAAAATTACTGATTGCTGCTACCTATATTGCAACTTTTCTCTCACTGTAGAGTCTACAACAGGAGTCTCCAACCTTTTCTGTAGTGAGAGCTACTTCTGGTCAGTGAAAATCATTGTGAGCTACTAACAACCAAGCAACTCACACATTTTTCCGAGAGACCCCTCCACGCCACCTGCAGGAAGCGTGGGCCTCTGCTCCACATGCTATCACCAGCTCCTCACAGTGGTGTAGCTTCAGCGGGGTGTTTGGGATGTTACACCCACACCCATATAAATGTATTTTCTGAAGACTAGATGGGTTCAGTTGCTTTCAGTCGAATATGGTGAGGTGTCTTTCGGATTTCACCTAGCATTTCTGCACACACACAGACAAATATACACTTTCTCTCGTATCTGTTTTGAAAGACTGAAGGAATATTCATTATTTTATAGATAAGGACAGGTATTGTGTTTCTCTCACTTAGTATTCCCACCAATTTGCATATCTCTCCCTTTCCACTGTCTCTTAAGCCCCTTTCATGCGTCCTGCTTGTCATATAATGTATTTTAACATTATATGCCAGCGTGATTGTGGGGAAATCTGAAGTTCACCCCCGCCCCCCAGTCTTACTAACTAAGCTCTCTTCCAGCAGAGCACAGGGTGGCTCTGAATTACACCCTGGCCTTGTGAGGAGCCAACAGCAGCACTGGTGCATGGCTTCTCACCACTGCCATGGACATTTAAAAAACAAACAATCTTTGTACTCCTGGAATGCGTGACAATAATTCATAACAAATACTGGCCCCAATGCTGCTGATGCTTACAGGAGTTCATCTCCTGTAAGCATCACCAGCATTGGGACTAGTATTGGATTTTTTAATATCCATAGAATGCGTATCGTTTATCTGATAAGTGATACGCGTTACATGGATGTAAAAAAAAAAACACTCTTTGTTACCCTGGCACGCGTGACAATAATTCATATGAAATACCAGTCCCAGTGCTGCTGATGCTTACAGGAGTTTATCTCCAGTACGCATCAGCAGCACTAGGACTGGTATTTCATATGAATTAGAGTTTATCTCCTGTAAGCATCAGCAGCACTGGGACTGGTATTTCATATGAATTATTGTCAGGCGTGCCAGGGTAACAAACACTTTTTGTGGCCCTGGCACGCGGCATGAAAATTATTCTTATTGTCACGCCGTGTACCAGGGCCACAAAATGTTTTTGTTTTTTTGTATCCATGGAACGCTTATTGTTTTATCTCCTGTAAGCATCAGCAGCACTGGGGCCAGTATTTTATATGATTATTGAATATTTTTTTAAATTACTGGCCCCAATGCTGCTGATGCTTACAGCAGATTGGAAATGAGCAGCCTCGCCTATACACTATTAGGGTAGTGCTGGGGCTCACTATGGGGGCCGAGCTTATTTGGGCAGCACAGGGCTGCTTTAAACCTTACCTGCTGCTCCCATGGGTGGCAGGTACAACAAGCAGGTGGCATAGGTCAATACTGCTTGCGTCACCTATGCTTTCCTGCTCCAGCTGCTCCACTCTGCCAAACCTGCTACTCCACACCGGCACTCTTCCACAGGATGAAAAGTGCGGTGCTAGGGTGTGAAAGGCAGGTGGTGCAGAGACGGGGCCAGGGAGGAACAACATCATCCTCTTCAGCCTGCCCCTCCCCAGCTAAGCTCAGTTAAGCCAATCTGAGCAGCTGGTTTGGGTGAGGGCAGGCAATGTCGCAAAAAAAAAACCTAAATGTTTTAACGATGTTAATGGGTTACCAAATTGAGACGCTACCGCACAAGCTACTCAGGGGGTCTCGGTGAGCTACTGGTAGCTTGCGATCGACCGTTTGGAGACCCCTGATCTACAACATGTGTTCAAAAATATCTTATTTGTATCACCACTGACTGTACTTATTAGTCATACACATTTAGCACCACAAATGTAACATAAGTATGATCAGGTCATTTCAACTAGCAACCAAGTAAAGGATACCAGTCTGAATTTCAGAAATGAGCAACAAAACGTGATGTAATGAAAATCTTAGAAGGACATGGAATTTGGCAGTGACTGCAGAAACATCAGGAACGGGAATAACGTTTAAAGGAGCTGAATAAGTAAGGTGTTCTAATTACTTGGGAGTCCGTCTTGGACTCCACATGCAGATAAGGCAGCAGGGAGATTGACTAAGTGAAGGGATTTGTCCTAAAATGTAACACATTTGTGCAAAAAGTTGATTAGAGCCGAATTAGAGTTATGTTGAAGGAACAAAGTAAAAGTGGTGTTCTAGTTTTCTATGTCATTCATTTTTTAAAAAGTGATCAGTGTCAAGTTTCAGCTTGTTCAAAGTGCTTTTGAGTGTATGAGACAAAAAGGGGGCAGTCCTAGCAGATCAACACAAATTTGGCCTTGGTCTTTCAAGCACACTGCTTTGCAAATGTCCCCACTAATCACTTGGTGCATGCAAAAAGGGGAATTTAATACTAAGCTTCTAATTTACCTGTCATCCTCAAAACCTGCAAGCATATTCATATTACAAATCGGGTGAAAAATTCACAATAAACCTCTTTAAATGATCTACCCCAGGTGACATGGACTAAGAATACTAAGGAGGTTTACAGTGGTTTTCAGTACAGGTACCCAGACAGTAGCACGTAAGAGTGCAAGTATGCACATACGACAGGGATACAAACTTAGAAGAGCAACCATTCATTTTCTTGGCTTTTTGGGGTAAAGATATGGCTAAATCCTCATGCCAAACTAATGTATGATGTTCTTTCCCTCTTGAGCATAGCTAAAATGTCATTCTCAGCAGTTGTCAGGCACAATTGACCTCTTTTGGAGTAGGTCTCTGGTTTATGTTACTTGTAATTCTTCGCTTTAAGGAAACAAAGCTACTGTAAAACTACTTGATTACTGCAAATTTAAACATCAATAAGATGCAGCTGTATGGCAATGATAATAGTAAGGCCATTGTACTTTAGTAAATGTACTAACAATGGGGTCTGAGCTTAAGTCATCACTCGACTTTAACCAGATCATGATTTAAAGAATTACCGCTGAACACAATGGAGGTCAATTTGGGGTCATCAGGGGTCGCAGCTGAGACCCCTGGCCTGCCTCTTGCAACCCCTGGCACTGCATTTGGACCCCTGGCCCCAGAGGTGGCAAAATCAGTGGCAGAAACACAGAAGCAGCTCGTCCCTATGAATATCAGTTGGGGCTGCATCTCCTTGTTGTTTGTTAATTTTTATTGCATTGATAGTGAATAATAACATAGTATTCACTGTTAGTATAATAGAAACGGAGTACAATTAGGTGGAATATGACCCTCCCTGGAAGTTGAGGTAAGTAAATAATGCTTTTAAATGGATGGTTCATGCATGCCTGCAGGTGAGAGTGTGTTTATGTGAGAGTGTGTATGTTGTAATTGTACTAGTATTTATATAGCGCTTACTACCCCTGACAAGGCTTTGAAGTGCTTTTCGACGAGTAGCATGCTACTCCGGAACCCAAGAGGAATTACTGGTGGATTAGTATAGGGAAATATGAGTACAGTATTAGTATTATTATGAGTTAATTTGAGCAGAGGATATGTGAGTTTGTTAGTTGGATTGACTAATGGAGGGAAGAATCCAGAATTTTTAATTCGGAGTTTATAGTAATAGGGCGAGGCTTCGGATGAGTAAAGGAGAGATGGAGGAGGGAAGAGTCTGTGGAAAGGGTTAGGGAAATCATAGTAGCAGGAGGGGTTTTGGATGAGTCAAAGGTGAGATAAATGAGAGAGAATTGAGTAGGGTAGTTTGGGAGATCATGGTAGTAAACTGAGGTTTGGGATGAGCCAGACATGGTAGAGGAGGGAAGAGCTTAGTCAGGGTCATTTTGCAGATGAAAGTAGTGGAATGGGTTTGGGATAAGTCAGTGTGGAGATGGAGTACAGATTGTTAGAGACATAGGGTGATGGGGAGACAGAGTAAAGCTTACAAGAGATTAAATTTATATTATTTGTATTTATTTATTATTATATATATACATCCGTGAACAAGGCTACGGCTGACACGCGTTGGGAGGAAGACTCTGTGTGATAGTAAAAACATTTGTACAATTGACTGGAAGTGTCCCGATCTTTCTTGTGGTTACAAGAAAATGTTATACAGTATATATATATATATATATATATATATACCATATTTTTTATTATTATTTTTATTTGTATTTGTCTCTTATTTATTTATTTATTCATTTACATTTAATTATTCATAATTTGAATTGAATTTATAGATTGTATTTTATTTATTTGTATTTAATTTTTCTCTAGTTCAGTAGGACTAGAGTAATAAATAAATAGATATGTAAATACATAGTGAGGGAATATATGTGCAAGGAATATAATAATGTGTATAATAATATGAGAAGAAAAGTAGTGTATAAACACAGACTTTCAAGATTTGTAATATTTGAAGTTAATTAATAAGGACACTTTTTAACATTTATTTATCTTTCCTCTATTTTTGAAGAACGAAATGCTTATAATAATAAAACATTTGATCATTGTGATATAAAAAGTAACGCAGGGATTCATAAGTATCTAATATAACAACTTATCTAGGAGCTATGCAATGGCCCATGAAGATGTTTAGCGTAGAATAATATGCATATATACATGTATATACACACACACATACATATATCCACACATGCACACACACACACACACATATACACATATATATATATATTTTGTATTTAACCATGAGTAAAAATACATTTGTTAAACAGGCTTAACGAGAATAGGTATAATTTATTATTATGGCATAGTAACAATACATATTTCTTAAAGAACTATACATATCTAGAATATACACATAATCAGATTATAAATATTTATCAACACATGCATATGCAGTCCATTGCTGTTTGAATATGGTGGTTATGAAGGAAAGCGCCAACTCTTGAATAGTCTTCTGAAGGCAAGATAGTTATCCGTGGATCTTATATTTGGGGGTAATGAATGCCATAGTTTGGCTGCTTGAATGGAGAAGGATGTACCACCTATTGTCTTTCTCTTGTATGGTGGTATTCTAAGGCGGGGTGCCAATCTTGAGCAGAGGTTTCTTTGTTGAAGGTATTTGGTTATTTTGTTTCTGATCAAAAGCGGTGCTGTTCCATGCATAGCTTTGTGGGTGATACAAAGCAGCTTGAAGGTGGATCTTCTGGCAACGGGTAAGCAGTGAAGTGCTCTCAAGGCAGGGGAGATGTGGGCTTGTGGCTTTACATGTAATAGTAGCCTAGCAGCTGAGTTCTGAATACATTGTAGTTTTTTCATAATAGATAGAGATGATCCATGGTAGAGGCCATTGACATAATCCGGTTTGGATAGTACATGAGAGATAGTAGCCTGCAGCTTGTGTGAAAATCCGAGGTGGGGGAAGATGCGTTGCAGAGTCTTCAAGGTGATGAAGCTTGATTGTGCTAATTTGTCCATTTGGGCATTCATTGTTAACTTGGAGTCCATGGTAATTCCAAGGTTTTTAACTTCTTTGGATATTTGAGGAAGTGGTCCGAGATCATCAGGCCAGGTGCACAGTGGGTCACAATTTTTCCAGTCGCCACATGTGAGTATTTCTGTTTTGGAAGCATTTAGTTTGTGATGGCTCAGGTCATCCACTGATCAATGGCTCTGGGGCAACTGAAGATTTGTGAGTTTTCAATGTCTTTGGGGCATTTCAATTTAAGTAGTATTTGTGTGTCATCTGCATAGTTGTAGCATGCGAGTTGAAAATCATTGATCAATTCTGGTAATTACATCATGTAGATGTTGAAAAGCATAGGTAAGATGATTAATCCTTGATGGACCCCTGCTTTTGTGAAGTAGGGTTTGGACGAGAAGGGGGAGGAATGAACAATATTAGTTCTATTTTGAAGGTAGGATGTAATCCAGTCAGGAGCAGTCCCTTCTATGCCGGCTTCGTGGAGTCTTTGAATTACGGTGTCATGGTCAACTGTATCAAAGGCAGCTGAGAGGTCCAAGAGAAGTAGTGTAGCAACTCCATTGCGGTCGACTGTGTTTTTAAGATCATCCGAGATTTCTATGAGTGCCAATTCAGTGCTGTTGGAAAATGGGTTATTGGTAGGGCAGGTAGGTACCTACACCTAGCAACAAGCCACTAACCTCCACATAGGTACAGTTAGGTCTCAGTAAATTAATCCCAGCTCAACCCTTGGTAGCTTGGCAACGAGCGTCAAGGCTTAACTTAGGAGACAAAGTGTAAAGCATTCAAATATCACAAAACAGTAATTAAATAAAACACAGGAAACAGTTTAAAAATCCAAAACCAATTTATAAAAATAGTTTATATTTTTATCTTTAAAATGACACAAAAACGATTAAAATCGGTTCAGGGGAACCGGAGATATGAATTTTTAAAGAATTATTACTTTTCTAGCGCTTAGAAACAAAAAGCGCCAATCGGGTCATCTGGTTGCACCTCGACTGGGGCAAAGTCAAACTTTCAGGCCGACCGCGATGGAGCCCTGCTCGGCTACAGGTCGCGGGAGGCCTCGGTTAAAAAGTTACCTTCTGACTTAGTCTTTATTTTGAAGTTTTTCTTCACCGGGACGAACCTGCCAGTTGAATCCGACCTCCTGGAGCCCTTGTCCGGATACGCGATGTGGGTTTCCTCGGTGGAGACTTTTACCTTCGGACTTAGTCGTTTTTTCGAGATGAAAATCCTTCGACCGGGGTAAACCTGGATCTTGATCCGACGTCCATGGAGCCCTTCTCGGATACGATGGCTGGGAGGTCCCGGTCAACTTTTTACGTTCGGACTTAGTCTCTTTTTTGGATGTTTTTCTTTACCGGGACGAACCACGAAGTCAGGCCGGGTCGCGGTTGAGGCAAGCCGGCTAGAATTTCCGCGGCGGGTCGGTCCCTCTCTGTAGCTTTTTTCCAAAATTCTCAAATCTTTTCCAAACTTCTGGGGCTTCACCCAGATGATCTTTTAAGGTTCTTTTGGGGTCCACAGCTCACCCCAAGGGTCCAGAAGTTCTGTGATGGTCCTTGGGGGGTGCGGACTTCAACTCCCAGAATGCACCTGGCGCAAACTCCTTTTTGGCCACTGGACAGTGGTCAGCTGGTCGCTTTCTTCAGGAGAGTTGGTGCAGGGGACTCTGGTTTAGCAATTTTTCACCTGTAGCAAACAGGGAGTCCCTCCTTGAACCAGTTGAAGCCAGGCAAAGTCCTTCTTGTGGTGAAGCCCAAGTGTGCAGCTGGTGCAGTCCTCCTGAGTGCAGGGTCCAGGTGCAGGCCAGTGGTCCAGCAGGGCAGTCCTTCTTCTTCTTTAGTTCCTTTCTTGTTGAATTCTGGAGGGGATCTGAGGCGTGGGTGCAGGTCTGCCAGTTTTATCCTTGCTCCTGGGTGAAAAGCAGGGGGGTCCTGGTCCTCCAATCAGGTACAGGGTCGTCCCCCTGTGATGACCACTTCCTGGGAAGTGTGGCAAAAATCCATCCCAAAAGGCAACAGTCTCCAAAAATCCAACATGGCTGAATCTGATTTTTGGAGGTTACATCTGGCTGAGCCCACCCACTGGTGTGGCTAAAAATCATAAACACACCCCTCTCCTGCCCTCTCCTAATCTAATCAAGGGGGCACCTAATTGTCTGGGGTTGCAGGATGTGGGGGTGTTGCTGGGTGCTCCAAATGTCCTTCTCTGCCTTTGAAGACCAGTTTGGCAGCCCTCCCCCTTCCTGCCTCACCATCTGCTGAGGGGAGATTCTCTCCCCCAAGCACATTCCTTTGTGTGAAGTCAGGCCACTTCACACCTCATCAAGGTAGCCTGGCAGAAGCTGCTGCAGGCTGGCCAATCAGAGCACAGCAGCAAAAACAATGCAGAGCTGAAATTGGCAACTTTTTAGGTAAAGTCTAAACTTTTTACCTGAACTAGTTATATTAAATCCAACAACTGGAAGTTGTGGGATTTATTACAACAATCAATTTGATACCAAATTCTTGGTATGTAACATTTAAGGAGACTTTAACATTTAAAATAAAGTCTGCCCATTCTAGCCTATGAAGGCCATTTACTTCAATGAGGGAAAAACAAATTTGGCTGTTTTTACCTCACCAGGGCTTATAAATCTATTTTTATAAAGTCCCTGCTTATAGTTACATGGCACCCAGCCCTAGGGGCACATAGGGCACACCTTAGGGGTGACTTATATGTAAAAATAAGGTAGTTTAAGACTTTGGAAGTACCTTTAATTCCAAAGTCGAATTTGCATATGACTTTAATTTAAAAGCAGCCAGCAAGGCAGGCTTGCTTTTAAAATGACACTGGGCACCTCAGCAATGCACCTAGGTGTGCACCACCTATGCTGTGGTCCCTAAACCTACATGCCCTACCATATACTAGGGACTTATAGGTAGGTTAACTTAGCCAATTATAATTAGCCTAATTTGCATATCCATTTTACACAGAGCACAGGCCCTGGGACTGGTTAGCAGTACCCAGGGCACCATCAAAGTCAGGAAAACACCAGCAAAAAGAGGAAAATGGGGGCAAAAAGTTATGGGGCCTCTGCAATCAGCCCTGTTTTCTCACAAGTGCCACTTCCTGGGCGGAATCCAGTTTGGTAGTCTGAAAGTATGTCTTCAATGAATTGTAACATCTGGGCGAATGGTGCTCTTTCTATCAGTTTGCCCAGGAAAGGTCCATTTGTGATTGTTTGTAGTTGTTGGGGTCCTGCGGGTCTAGGTTTGTTTTCTTTAATAACGGACAGACGTATGCCTTCTTCAGGTCTCCAGGAAAAGTTCCTGTAGTTAAAGAGTTATTGATGATTCTTCCTACAGGTGTGGCAGCAGAAGTAGATAAAAGAATGTTCTTGAAGATGTGTGGTGGACAAGTGTCAGAAGGGCAACCGGAAGGCATGCTTGCTTTGACCAAATGTATAAATTCACTTTGTGATATTTGTTTGAAGGAGTGCAGAGGCTGGGTTGGCTTATTTTTGGAGGGGATTAGGAAAGAGGTTGGTGCTGATGGTCGTCTTCTGTTCTAAATAGGAGTCTAAATAGGAGTCCAATGTAAGCATGTGTGTGTGAGCAAATGTGAAAGTTAAATGGCGTGTGACGTCACTTCTGCTACCCCCGGCCTTTTGATCAATTGACGTTCATGCTGACCAACATCACTAGACAGGAAAAGTCACTTGTCAAATGAAAATGCATTTAGGACAAATGACACAGTAAGACTCTCAACCTCTCTATTGTTTCTTTCTGTATACATTTGCAGTTACTCAATACCCACTTTGGCCTCAGCTCCTCACAGTCCACTGTATCTGGTGGTCACAATTACAAATATATAAATATATTTCCATCTCACCTCAAAAATGTGGGAATGCTTTTAACATTTTCCTGAAGCTCGTCCGTTTGTCATGCCTCACTATGATATTTTGTCTGCCTCCCTTAATCATTAGGCCATATGTCTGGACCCTCAAATGTTTTCTGACATGTTAAACTGTTTTATTTCTGCTTCTCAGGCACCTGGGTTGAAAATTTGCACAATGGAGAACCATGGCATACAATATCGAGAACTAGTGGGGACAGGTTCAATGTATACATTTAGAGATACTCTATAGGAAAATAAGCCCCTGGAAAATTAAAGTTCGAAACAGATACTGTGAACATGAACATCCATGGCCTGTCTGCAGACTAATGGTTAACTAACATGCAAGGGGGAGTGTATTTAAAATGCACAGTCTGACAGCTACACCATTTCACAGGAACGTGAACTTTCCAGAGTTTACTTTACTGTTATATCGGATTCAGGGCTTGTGACAGCTAGTTTTCATGCCCACAGAGGGTAAATCCTTTCTTGGGGAATATACCTGGGAAGCATCTTGTGTGAAAATTCTGTAAGGAAACAGTCTAAACCGGTTGGGATAATAATGTATGTAAATGCTCAGTCAGTTATGAATCACACGCTAATATATTCGAGGTATCCATCATAAATTATCCTTAGGCCCATGCACATGAACGCTGGACCTTATTCAGAGCCAGGTAAATATTCATATTCCAGAAATGTCATAACAAACTCAAGAGAAGAGTTAAAGAGATATTTGCATGCAGGTGAATAGTTTAGCCCTTGACTTCCTTGATATTTCTAAAGTTCTGGGTTCTGATGGCTTTACTTACAGTCTATCAAGTTCCTACACAAGAAATTTGATTCTTTATTTTGCAAGTGTATGAAGATGGTATATAAAAGGTTCACTGCCTTTGTCTATGATGCAACTGAAAACATTTGTTAGCCCGAAAGAGGAAACATGTTTGCAATGAGTAGCTCATAATGACTGTCCAATAGCTTTGTGGAATTCCGATGACAAGACCTTTGAAAATATTCTTTTGAACAGAGTCCTGTAGTGATACGAAGTGAGCAATTTGGCTTTTTTTCAATCTAGGCCCATTGTCCAGCGTATGCAATTGATCTGTGATATACGTTTTGGGTGAATTATCACAGTAACAAATATAAAAGATTAGTCATTAGATTTGGTCAAGGTTTAGGGTCAGTAGTAAATAATTACATCTAGATATTGCATCAAGAGCTTGGTCCTAAATTTATTGAGTGGGCCCAGCCATTATACCACAGAACAACCAGTAATCAGGTCAAGTCAGCAAGAAGAGTATCCTGGACCACGTTACTTACCAAGGGTGTCTTTAGCCACGTTTAATGGTTGCTTTGGTAATGCGGTAGGCATTTTTGGCACCCAGGTAACACATAAATTGTTGTACTTGCGGATGTTGTGCATGTGGCGGCAACTGGGGTAGGGGTTGGTTCTGGGCAGCTGTGACATTCAGGGGCTGAGGCAGTATCATAGAGGTGCCACTGTGGTGGTTCCAGGACATTGAGCCTTCCACATCAGTATCTTTCTGAGTGATGAGCTTGGCATCGGCTGAGGCCAGGACATTTGTGGCAAACCGAGTTTAAAAACGTGATTATGTGCGTACTGTGGTACACGATGGTCATGATGTCTTTCACCGAGTGTGGTTGCACCTGGCAGCACATCTCAAGTTTAATGCGTGGCGTGGCTGCAGCGCCCGCTCCCTTGGCAGCACAGGTGTTTATTTCATGCCAACACTTGCTCTACCCCTCCCTTATTCTAACTTGAATTCTTACCCCAACCTATACCCTAGCTCTAGCCTTTACCCTAATGGTTAACCTTTCCCCCTACTCATTACTATATTCCTTACCTTAAACCCATCCCTTTAATTCACTTTTAAAAATTAGACCTTTTTGGTGTATGTTTTTTAAAATATATTTTTAATGTAAAAGTTTACTTAAGATCTTTTCATGCTTTTTAAATAACTTTGATGTTGCTTAACTTTTAAACACCACACTTTAAGACCTTTTTGTGTCATAACTTATTTCCATGGGGCTTTTTCTTACTGCAAATTACAGTTAAACTGCAGCAGAATGTAATGCCTCCTAGTTGGCCTGGCGAACCACTCGAGGGCAGCCGTTTGCTGTAACCACTGTACAGTGCTTCTGTTAGTGATGCTCTATTGAACAAATAAACACAAAAATGTAGTCACGGGCACAGAGCCCAGAAAGACCAGGAATGCAATGATGTAATGCAATTTGCATGCCCACTCCTAGCAATGACGCTGTTCCCTTGTGCCTCAAGAATGCACCGGATGCCATTATACCTTTCACTAATATTAAGTCCACATGAGTTAATATGCAGATACGTGCACAAAGATGCACATAAACCTTACATAACAATGAAACCGCCATGCTAAAACCGTTTCTCATTGACTGAAATTCTGAAGCTTTTGGGGGTGTCCATTTTTGCAACTCGTGTACAGTTACTAAACACATGAATTTTGTAAAAAAAAATATTTTTGAGGTCTGGCCGAGACTTAGCTTTTGCTGTGTTCCTAGTCTTATGTAATAAAAAATGTTTAAATAAAAATACATACGTACTTAAAGAGGTTCTGCATCAGCCCTTTTCATTCACTGGTCTGTTCAACTTTCACTCACATTTTGCTTCAGCCTACCTCAACTTACTTTATGGAACAGCGGGTCAGCCCACTGTAACCACTGCCTCTCTTGAGCTGTGAGTGATTTCACACAATATCAGCTCTCTTCACACGGTCTCCCGCTGAATAGCCACTATCACACTGTGGGAGAGAAGGGAAGTCGTACACCTCTACACAGACCAGGTTTCCAGCTCCTGTGTGGATGCTTTGCATGGCAGATGCCCATCATGATAATTTACACTCTCCCCAGGACGAATCAGCTAAAATAATCTCAGGAAAGATTTCAGTAGGAAGTGTACTGGTGCAGAAGTACTTATAGATTATGTGGCCAATATACATTCTACACTATCATGTTTTGAACCACTAGAGGTCAATGTAGTGAAAGTTTTAATTTTTATCAGGTCCCACACTGGACCCATGCCCTGCCTCGTGCTATCATCCGGAGGTGGACACATTGTACCCTGTGGTCACAGACCTGTGTAGTCTGTCTATCTGCTCATCAGTCTGACCCCCACGGTGCAAGAATGCTCTGTTCTCGGTTCCAGTTTTAAAGAAACCTTCAGCAGATCCTTTTGAATTGTCGAATGATAGGCCCTTTTCGACTTTACCTTTTGTTGCAAAAATATTAGAAAAAGATATTGACAGATAATTGAAAAGCCACTTGGAGGTCAATAAGGTGCTTGTTAAAACTCAAGTGGGTTTCAGGCCACTTTACTGCTCTGACACCTCACTAATGTCAGTTCTGGGTTACAAATACATGTTAGTGGATGGAGGAACTAACATAGAGCTCATCATGTTTGACCTTAGTGCTGCGTTGGATATAATCTCTCATCAGATGTCGGGAGTACAAGGTAAAACATTCGACTGGTACTCCTCTTTTCAGGTTTTGCGTGCACAGCACTTGTGCAGTGCCTGCAAAATCTTTTGAAACTAAAAAAAAATCTTAAAAGGGGCTTAAAGCTCACCCATTACTTACCTTCATTTACCACTGGTTGGATCCCACGTCACTCTTGTTTCCTTACTTTCTATTGGTCAGCGGCTTCTCCTGGTCTCTGGCTTCCTTCTGGTCTTTGGAATCTTCGTCCTGCCGTAGAGTATGGACCAATTACTGTTTCCTGTGGTTGGTGCCTTTCCACTGGCCAGCAGGTACTCTTTTTTAAATTACCAGCATGCACTGTTAGAGATCGCATGCATCTGCAGATAGTTGCTCTCCTCTCCCTCTGCAGGCAGTCACTCTCGTTCACCCCACCGTCACACAGGTCACCTCCTGATGGTCCTTGTTATTACCACTTAAAGCATTGTCTTTATGCATGTGTGCCCATATATCTGGTACATTGTTGGTCCCTGTGTGTGTATATATTGTTCTATCTGCATACACGCAGGTAGGTGTGATGTATCTGTCACATTTTGCATGGGTAGATGTTCTATGCACAATACAAGAAGCAAAGTCATGTTGCTTTGTCAACTCTTGCTTGCACATGATATTTGATTCCACTGTTTATGTTGCTTTATATATTGACATTTTTAACGAATGCCAAAGAGTTCTCGTATTGTGCAGTATTGCATTCTATTGTATATAACTTTTGAGTGCTGTATGTGTATTGCTATAACCGCAGCAGCATTGCCCTGGATTTGATTTCTCCTACAATGCAGTTACAGGCCAGCATTGATGCTGTGCTATGGTGGCATCAGACTCAATCAACAGAGATGTCGAGAACATGCTTTCTTCACAGTCTCGCTCTCTTCTTCTGGACTCCACTTTCTGAGTCTATCTACAGCAGTGGAGGATGCTCGAGGATAGTTTCCTCAGTACACACTGCCCATGTACATTCTGAGACTCTATTTCAACCAGATGGTCTGTGCACTGGCTGTGCATAGGCCATAAACAATCAACCTGGGAGGCAGCAACACTCAGTGTGCGCCCTACACTCTGTTAATCCCAGGGCCAGTCACAGACTCGGAGTTAAAAGTATATGTCAAATGCTGAGACTTGGCAAATAACAACCTTCTAAGCTGCACAACGTGTCTGTAGTATAGCTACTACTGCTTTCATCCCTGTGTAACCAATCGCCTGGAAGTCTGTGATAAGCAGTGCAAGATGTAACTGGCTGCAAGTCTAAAGAGTACTTTTTGTGGAAACTTTGTGTTTCAGGCACCAGCACTAAGAATGCTGAAAACATGTACTCTGTATTCTCCACTCGCAAGAATGGACAGATAGATAGATAGATAGATAGATAGATAGATAGATAGATAGATAGATAGATAGATAGATAGATAGATAGATAGATAGATAGATAGATAGATAGATAGATAGATAGATAGATAGATAGATAGATTTTAAAGTTGCAAGTATATTCCATTGAGCCTATTACATGCCGGGCCCTGAAATTATACCAGACCTATTTCCTGTGCCGGCCTTTGCAATCGATGAATGATTTTTTGTTTACTGTCCCCAGAATAAGCATGGGCCGAAAAGGTTATAGGGCCTTTTCTTTTGTGAATCCCACATTGCGGAATTCTCTCCCTCTTCAGTTAAGGAGAGAATCTAATCATTGAATGATTCGTAAAGGGGTTAAAACATGGCTACTTCAGACATTTCAGTGTCAGTCTGGTAGTGCCAAGAGACCCTTGTTAGGGTAGCAGTCACGTTTTATAAATCTATTTTATCATCACATGGGCATCAGTGTGAGAATCCTTTCTAGTGTTTTTGAAGGAGCACAGGAGGGTCACGCAGGTCAGTTCTAAGCTCCTCTCTTCTTGCGGTCTTCCCTCCATGACTGGTAAGGCTATGACCAGCTCAAAGTCCCACGCCTCTCCCAAGAACTACTTCTCCTCTTACCTGGTGGAAATGTTTTAAAGGTTGTTAGGGCTACTTATCCCATGGGCATACCAGAATACCAGGGTTGGTGGGTTAATAATGTACTTTGCCAGTGCCTTTTTCTTTCCATTATTTACCCTTTTTAGGTCTCACCTACGCTGTCTGTTGCCAAAGACCGATATTAATACTTGCAGCGGGTGGACATTAGGTCAGGCCAATGCTTAACACTGGTTGACTTTCTTGTGCATCTCATTTGCTTGCTTGTTATTCGATCTCCTTGCTTCATCTTTTGTGTTTGTCTGACCCTTATCATCCTTCTTTATCATCCTTTCAATTAGTCGACTTTTATTCTCACCCTTCTTGTATTCAGGGAACCTTTTTCTTTTTCTTTCAGCACTCCATGTGAGTCCCTGCCCTTATGTGCTATCTCCCTTGTGTGTTGCTTCCCCCACTAGACTCTCCCTCCTACCCTCTCCCTGTTGCCCCTTCTTCTCCCTCAGATCATCTGTTGTTTCCCCCACCGTTCCCCATAAAGCTATTTTGTCTGTTTTCTATTTTTACTCTCCATTCATCCATTTCCTCCAGTGCTCCCCCAATTCCTGCTACTCGTCAACTCGCACTTCACTACCACCAATTCTGTCATTTTCCCACGCCTGTCTCATATTTTTTTTGTTTTAAATCTTTTTTGAAGGGCCCAGTAATTTCGTGCTGGGGCACTAGTTTCTTTAAAAATGCTCCCTGGCACACTTTTTTATATTATTTAATTGTATGTTTAAACTAAGTTTTCATGTTACAGTCAGTGGAATGCCAACAGTGCCTCTTCAGTGGACTAATAGGAATCATATTTTCTAGTGATGTTCATTAAAACTAAAAAGAGTTTCTGTATATGTTCTAAGTGCACTGTACTTCTAGGAAGGATCAGTAGTTCTCTATTAATTAAAGTTATTCACATTTTATTTTTTGCATTTTAAGTTCTTATTGCAAGTATAGTATAGGGCTGCCACGTTTAAGCGGTGTCATGTGCTTTTTGGTTTTCTTCTTTTTGCTTTTGTGGCATGTACGTGCATTTTTTTCTAAAGTCTATTGCAGCAGCTTTCCAGGACCAGACCTTTTGGCATTGTCAATGATGGTTTTCTAAATGAGCACTTTTGGCAGAATGCAGCACGAAATAGGACAATGCACAGCTAGCGTAAAACTGTTTATTTGTAGTTATGCTTTGAAATTGTCATTTTTTTCTCATGAATAATTATTATTGTATCTTTATTACATGGCTGATCTCGGCCATGTAGCAGTTTCCATGATATCCAACTTCACAGGTAGAGGGCGGCCAAGAACTGCCAAATTTGGTTTATTATTTCTCTTATTGTAAGTATGTAATATTGTACAGATCTGACTCCGAAGGGCACTGGAGAACTTTACAAATGACGTTTGAACTATTTATTGTACTTACAAAATGATGTAACATTAAAGAAATACACATTTAGACTAGGGTAGGCCTATGAGCGATTTTGACTATCGAATGCACAAAGGGGAGATAGTCAAAGGCGGCCTGCAAGCACAGATGACCCATCTAATTTGACTCTTTATTTTTCCTCAAAACCAAATATTTTTAGACAGTTTAATGTGGAGTTTATGGAGAACAATCTGACTCACTCTACAGAGGTACTTAGAAGTCTATAATGTTACAGAAATATGTTTTCACCATTCACTGCAATAGCTGAACATGACACAATGTAAAGTAACATACTGTAATCGCTTATGCTCTGACTCTGCGTAAAGAATCACGTGGAGATTTTATTGTATTTCCATTTATATAGCACATTCCTGCTCCCTGCGAGCCCCACAGCGCTTTCCTGATTGCCAGGTAGCCCTCTGTGGTTATTGTAGCTCTCCGATGCCAGATTCCTGGTCACCCTGTGGGTGTTCCCTGAAAGGGTGCTGGTTGTCGTTTGGCCTTGGTGGGAGCGGTCTGAATGCTTTGTATAAGTTGTGAAGACATGGTAGGGGGCATAAACATGGAGTGTTGCCCATCGTGCAGGAACAGGCAAATCACACATGCAGGTAGTTAAAATCCTTGACAGGACCTGTTCAGTCTAACAGTTGTGGGAGGGCTAATCTGCTGCTACATTGAAGGGTCCTCAAAGTTGAGTCCTTTCGCCTTCAGAATTGGATTGAAGTAGAATGTTTTCATTTCACTGAAGAATCTCTGCCCAAATGGGATTCATTGTTGATCATTTTAGCTGGCATAAGTGAATGGCCTATTGACCTATGACACTAAATATATTTAAGAGCATGCTAAGTCCTCCTTTGCAAAGATGCTGATTAATTAATTAGGTCATTGGAATTGTTTATGGAAAGAAGATTGAAAGAATAGAGGTTTGTTTTATATTTTTGTAGTTATAATTCAACTCAGCCTGTAGTGCATGTTCTTAAGAACCACTTCTGTGAAGATGTGGGTCTCAATATTGATGTTGTTTTAGTGAGGTGTTCTAGAATTAATTTTGTCTTTCAGGGCTCCTGACCTTTCTTTTTTAACATTTTGTTGCCAAATTGAGCCAGCTGTCTTTTTGGTGTATATGTCGGTGCTGTGAGGCCCTAAGGTCAGGTAGTTTGTCAAATGGTTCAGTGACCACGTGGTGAAATTGGTTCACAGGCATTAGTAGTTTCAATGATCATGTCTGAGGTTCTGTCCAGAATGTGATGAAGCTCTTCCAGGGTCCCAGGAGGGGGAAAAGGTTTAGGTGGGAGATGTGGTTGGAATTTTTGGGCTGAAGTTAATGGTGCAGTAATTTGTCCAAGTAGTGTGACTGTGATGAAATCCTTTAAGTACAGCATGACATCAAGTCCACTGCAGACCGCACTGAATCTCTGCAAGCCTTTAAGTGGTGGTTTGAGCATGTATAGCGACTTGCTCTGTATGATATGGCCACTCTGGATCTGTATAAAGTCAATCCTAAATATTTATAGTACTCAGCTTCCCGAACTCGAGTTGCTCTGGATAACCAAGAAATTGTTTTTACATTTTCTCTCAAAAACTAAGGCTCAGATTTACGAATAAGTGGCGCAGCGCTGCAACAAAATTTAGAGCGTTCTGCCACTTTTGAAGGCAGGGAAGCACCATATTTACAAAAATACGGCACAGCCCTGTGTTTCCCCCTGTGCTGGCGCTAAATTTTGTTGCAAACGTAGGCATCCATAGTGCAAGGGTGTCTGAAATGAATGGTGTGATTGTTTATGTGCAGGATGTTATCGCTTCCTGCACAAGCGAGGAGGAATAAAGGTACTCCTCCTTGTTGCCCCACGCTAGCATCACCCCTGTTGTGGCATTTCACGTAAATCTGGGGCAGAATCAAAAGCAATGGGTGTTGTCTTGGAACGCCCACAGCAACACCCATTGCACTCCCCTCTGATGCAGAAACTGCATCCGAGGGGCTCATATTTACAAGGAGGTGATAAGTCACAAAAAGTGGCTTAACGCCTCCTTTTAAATATGGTGCAGTGAATAGCGCCACAGGAGCGTCACTAAAAGTGGCGCTAGGGCCTTGTAAATCTGGCCCTAAAAGTTTTGTTTTATCTAGATGTATTTCTCCCCAAAAAAAATTGCAATAATCATGAAGGGCCATTCAGTTTTTTCTGAAGACATATTATAGTGTAGTACATGAAATCTAAATTATTAGCATATAGCAAACATTGAACATGTCCTCTATTGACCTTTGCCGGTAAAGGAGATGAACTCAGAAAGTTTTCTTGATAAATCAGCTTTAATTTTCTTTGCACTATGTCTGGCTAACACACATACCTGCGTTAGACCACTGTTTACTGGAATTATTTGGGTTAAACTACCCCTGAAATAAATTTATATCTGAGCCCAATTTGATGAATGTAGCATTCTTAGGATAGAAAGAAGACCTGTATAAATACTTGTTCCCTTTGATTTCAACCACAAAGTCTCTCTATCACCAGTCAAACATCAATCCAAAGCCTACAAAGCAACAATAGATATGTCCCTCCTGTTTGCGTCTCTTGCATGCAATAGACCACAGGGCCAACCAGTGAACTAAAGTGTAATGACCCTCTCTAAACCCCCCTGCTATACTAGGATCTTCAATTGATTATTTTAAACCACTGAATATTACTTTTGAATACACTTTAGCCCAAAAATCAATTAGGCTAATTAATCTATAATTTTTGTTAATGGAAAAATTGAATTGTTTAATTACTGCACCTTTTCAAGACTCTGGAAAGTTTCCCTTTTCTCTTATCCGCAGAAAATAATACTTAATGTTGAGGCCCACCAATCTGTGTTTAACTTTATAGTTACTGTTGGAAGATTTTCTGGGCTAGCAGCTCTACTGAGGTTTAAAAAGGAAACTGTGGGCCTGATTTATACTTTTTTAGCTCCACATTTGCATCATTTTTTGTCGCAAAGCGGCACAAACTTACAAAATATAATTGAATTTTGTAAGTGTTCACCGCTTTTGCATAAAACATTACGCAAATTATGCACTAAAAAAATATAAATCAGACCCTGTATTTCTTAATGAGTCAATGGAGAAAAGATTTATATAGTGCATCATTTTTACATAATCAAAGATTGTTGATTGGAATCCAGCTTGATAATATAAATCCTCTATGTAAGTCACCCAACCCTCCTCTAAAGTTGGATTCAATACTGAAAGTCATTAGAACCTAGCTTCACCAGGAACCAATATTTTTGATGTATCAAGAAGCAATAACTTCAATCTTTTAAGACCAACATTTTGTGTCATAAACGTGTTTCTTTTAGTTAATTAGGTTTTTTAAATTGAATCCAGATAGCTTTAAGTAGACATGTTGTATTTTGGTTGTCTTTGGACACAGTCAAGTTTTTTTTAATTTACATTTCCACACACACACAGCATATCAAACGTTTTTCTAGATTTAATAATTTTCAGTGTAGTATTTGCTGGTATAGGAGAAGTTTTCAACAGTGGCCCCATCCGCACAGTACCGTTGCCTGAGAGCTCCTGAATGAGTCCGGAGGGTGGTCCCCTCCATGTACTGTGAAAGGAGGCCCCTCAAGTTTTTGTATGCCTCTGGTCTTCATTGCCACACATAGATAGGAAATCAATATATTTATTAGGTCACTGTACCACAAGAGTCTATTAGAAATTGAGTTGAAGTCCTCCACTTGCTGAGGTAACTTTGAAAAAGAGATAGATGATCTGATTACTTATTCTTTAATCTTGACTCTAAACCAACAACAAAAGCTCACAAAAACATCATGCGTCCAGACATATTCCAGCTGACACACTGAACCTGAAAATTAGACTACAACATACGTTCTTTTACCTGCAAGCAACCATAAATGACTGACCACATGACTACTTGGTAGCAGGAATGCTTTCCTCACCAGTTTGACGTAGTACCAACAACAAGTTCCTGAATAAAAACGAAGACAACAAAGTTAGACTTCCCAGCACCAGTGTTCTCTAGTTCACCCCTGCAAAAGGCCTCCTTAAGGAGCACAACTTCACAGCTCCCTGCACCCCTGACTGACAGCTTGCAGCAAAAACACCCCTCACTCACAACGCCTACTCAGAGTGTTTGCGCCCACTGACAAAAGCAAGATGGACAGTACACAATGGGGTAGGTCCATAATCTTTACTGTAAGTCAGCACACTTCAGGGTCTAGCTTCCCAATGGGGCACACCTCACTTCATCACACAAGTGGATTCCTTTGGAGTCCATTTCTTGTTGTTTTAGTCTTGTGACGTTTGAGATGTTTCTGAAATTCCAAAAGATTCACTGGTACTGTTACATCCCAAATGAATACAGGAACCAGGCATGCCTTTCAAGTATGAATTCTGTAATAATAACATTATTATATAGCACTACATCACAAACTTTTGAGGTTCATAAGCACTGCAAATACCAAATGTAATGGTACTTTATTTTTTATCTTTGCATGGTCAATAGAGTCCATCTTGTTGTAATTTTAATTCATAACCTACTAACGGAATTCATGACCTACCAGAACCTTCCAACAAATGTGACTCAACTTAAGTTATCCACGAAATAAAAAGATCCAAGAATCTCTGTGCACCATCAAAGATCTAGGAAAGGTCTTGCAACTGAACCATGCTGTTGAACGCTATTGTACAGATTGAAAAACACCCCCAAAAAATTCAGCCCTCATTTCCACTGAGCTGTCTCAAACTACTAACGGGCCAACTGTCTCCCTTTATTGACTTCTATGCAAGATTTTGTTTCTATACACTTCGAAGCCAGAAACATACAACATATTTCGGTCAATCCATCAGCCCACATAGACATTTCTTGCCAGCATTGAAGTATGGGTTGCTATGAAGACAATTCTTTGGAGACGCTCATTATCAAATTCAAACCGGCAAATCCCATCTCATGTCCCTTAGAACATTGTAGAGTCTTGTTTCTCATCTCTCTGCATGAATTGGAAGAGCCCTCCTCTGGTGAGAGTGTCTGGGCCTATAACATAAATTTCAATGTTCTTCAAAGTCATCCTCGCCTTCCACTTTAGCAATGGGAAACATCCAAACATCTTTACAGGAAATTCACCAAGAAAGAAGAGCTAATTTGTAGTTTTCCATTACTGCTTATCTGAATGTTTCTCACTTCCCCAGCTTTTTGAAGTTGGATATTTGTTCGATAAGGCAGGGTGTCTTATGCAGGCTCTGGAAGCCCTTGTAAGTGGGCATGAAGAGATAAAAGTCCAGTAAAATGTATTTGAGGAAATAGCATCAGAACTAAAAACGTTAAATTCATGTATGCTGAATCTTGTGAGACCAATGTGAAAGACAAATGTACCAGAGAATATACTAATTTAAGTAACCCCCCCTCAGTATTACAGCTTACTCAGCAATCACCTATCACATGTACATCTCAGACTGGTGAATCCTAGTAAAACAGAGGTGAATGCTATTGATATATTATTGGATGCCATTTTTTCAGCATGGCGTTTTACCAAAATAATAAGACATTCAAGATACTCAAGTTCCAACACCTCTTGGCGGAAGTTAAGGGGAAAAACGTCAAAGAGATCAACGATATTAGATCAGTTCCCAGCAAGTAATTAGAAGCCTTTTACTACTTCTTTGTCTCATTTAGTTTACTGAAGGAAGCCTGGATCGGCGAAGAATTCAACCACCCACAAAGGTTGTTTCCAACTCCTAAGACAAATGTTAAAGAAGAAGAACCATCGTGTTAAAGGCAAATCAACGTGAACGCGAACTTAAAACAACGTGAAGTTGAGAGTTTGAACTAGTCTCCACCCCAGCGGAAACCCTCCCCTAGTGAAGGTCCAATTGTTCATGTTTTGCACAAGACAATTATGTTTGTTGACATCTCCAGAGAATAGAAAAGGACAAGATTCCCCTGTTAAGCGATCACCAGTTCTATACTTGGACATATCCCTGCCTTGGAGGACATCTATTCTGTTATCTAAAACTAGTGGGGTTTGTAAATAATACCAAGGGAAGAAAAGTATGGAAATTGCATTTTTGTCTGGCATTTTGAAAGGTTTGTTTCTGAAAGCAGAGAGATCTTTAAGTCACGAACAAGATACACAGTCAGTGTTAAAGTACCAGCCAGGTCTTAAAACCCCCCCATTTCAGTTTGTCTACAGCCCGGTTAGTGGATGCCATCCCTGGCTTCAGAGACTATACCTACATGTATGAGAATGCTTCTGTATATGGGAGGGATAATTATAGAGATTTGCTATCGAATTATCTGCATTACATATGTGCTACCTTCATGTACAAATCGTTTTGCCCCTCTTGTTGACAGAGATAATGATCCATTTGAAACCTCTTACTTAAGCAGTGTATTCTAACATGAGAGTTGCTCGCACACCGGCATTATCTTAGTCCACAGTTTTAGCTGAGCAAAAAAGGTACTTTTTAAAATAATATGCTGTTAAAGAAAGATTTGATTTATTTTAGACGGTTGACTGGCTGGTTGGTTGCTGCGTAACTATAACCCATGCGTAGTTAGTTGTTGCAACAGTGGTAAGGTCTTTGTTTGGAAACTACGTTGTGGTTTTTGTACTCTTTTCCTTGTGGTGAGCATCCTGTATATTTGGTTCTCTTTTGTCTCTGGTTGAGTTACAAGTTTATAACTATAGAAGATGTGTTGATCTAATCTTTCTCCATGTTCTGCGTGTCTCTGCTCAGCATTAGTAATGATACTGATGATGGAATATGAGTCTACTACAGAGAAGGTCAACTGGCAGTCACCTTGGGTGGACAAGCAAGAAGGGCAGGCTAACACCCTGCATCTAACATCCTGCTTGTCCTGTACTTGATGTGAACGCCTGATTCTGGAAACATCTCTGTTCTGCGTGAGTCCTGCCCTATGATTTAACACTGCCATTAAAGATACTCTTAAAAACATTTTTTTCAACAAGCCTACAACAGAGTTTGCTAAATGCAAAGATCGAGTAACACTGGATGTCTGGACTAATACTGATCATTCACTACATGTAATCATCAGTGCCTCACCCAAAATACTGCTTCCACTATCTCCACTCGTAGCTGATCTGAAGACAGTGGCATCATTTGTATTCAGTCTTGGAGTTAAGTTGCCTGTAATACCACTTGTGCTCTATTCAGTACTATCCAATACTTGATAACCTAGATTTACCACAGAGGCATGTTACCTCATTTGGCACATACGTTGTCTAGCAGACCATTCTAAAGTAAACACAAATCGAAATATTTGGCACTAAAGGTCACCCACTGAATATATTTGGGAAAATAGGTTGACTGAGGATTTTCCATTTACATTTCTAATGCTCTACTTAATGATCTCATGCACTATGAAAAAACACAACTTAACTAATATTTCTATTTAGCCACAATTTAACTCTCTGGATTGTTTGCTTTTGGTTTTCTAAGGCAATATTTATAAAGGTGTGGGAAGGTACCATGCTGCCATGGCACATTCTAAGTTTTTTTCCACTTACCCAAGTGCACTTGATCCAAGAAGGACTTAAACCCTGATGCACAAGATCGGGGTTTCAAGTAAAGGGTTTGATTAGCCGCAAATACATTTGCTCCCTTAATTCCACAAAACAACTTACCCTCCCTGATAGGGTTTAGCCGAGCATCAAGCCACTCTTTGCAAGGACAGAGGAACATTACATTAAATGGTCAAATTCAATTCCTAGTGAAAAGAAAATTATGGCATTTTCAAACAGGGAAATTCAAATGAAGGTGACTTAATTAGAAGACTAACGTGTGAAAAAGCTAGAATAACGATTGCCTGACTTGACAATGCCAAATGGAGAAAAGAGAGGGATTGGGGTAACAAATGCTGGATTTTCAGTTATGCATCACTTTTTTTAACACAGACAGGGAAAGTATCTTTGAGCTCAGTTAGTTGTTTCCCTGTTTGAACATGGACAAGGAAAAGTGATATAAGAAACCAGAGCCTTCACACATTAGATCATTCGATGTATAACAGCAAAATCACCTGTAAATTTAACCAAAAGGGAAACATAAGTGATCAAGCCCTAAGACAGTGCTTAGCTAACACTCCCACAAAGCCATTTAGCCAATAAGAAGTGTGGAGGCTGATAATGTAACTGCTGGCCCTACTGTTGGAAGGGTATGGGAAGCTCTCGGGCAGGTCAATAATTGAAAAGAGATTAAGAAGCTACCATTTTTGGATCAATCTTCACTATCCAGTGCCACAGACAAAGGAGTTTAAGGGTATTTAACTATCAAGTAAACAAATAGTAGTCCAGGTTTAGTTGGGAAGAAGATGATTCTTATATAGAAATGTAATCCATTTATTTGTGCATGGAGCATGCCGGTACTGGTCGTCCAACACACAACGCTGATAGACCCAGGCCACTGATGACCCATGCTGACATTGGAAACCTAGATCTTTACTACCTGATGCTGATATCTTACTCTCAATGCAACTCAAAATAACTGCTTCTGCATAATTGGAAAACTTTCTAGAACTAAAGTGGGATGTTTGTTGAACCCCCAAATCTATATTTACATGATCATCACTGAGTGCTCCAGAGGAAGCACAAGCCTTCCTGGAGTGACTTTGCGGATAAAGCCAACTTCAGTCCTTCTTCATTCTTTCCATACAAACACTCGCATTATCATACAGAAAGTCATCACAGACTGGGTTTTTATGTTGGAGATTTGTTCCTGAGCCTGTTAGAGGGAGAATGTAGGTTTTCACGGCAAGCCGGGTTGGAGGGGGGTGTGGCATTAGGGGGATGGGGCTAGTGGATCAGAAATTACATTAGGCTGGTTAGTGGGAAACATTTTGCCGCTAGTCAGCCTAGTGGCATTTACTGATGCACAAGCAGCCCAAAAATGGCTCCTGTCTAAGTTTAACAGGAGTCATGCCCACCACCCCAATGCCCACCACCCCAGTGCCCACCACAGGGGACCAGTGGTCCCCAGGGCAAGCCCAAAATACCCAGTGCCAGGCAGGAGGCCCCATATAAGGGGCCCTTAATGGCACACCACACACATACACAAACACTTACCTGCAACTTAACAGGGATGGGCTCCCTCCTCCTGTAATGTTGCTGTGATGTGGGGAGCGGTGTTGCTGGGGTTTGGGGTAGGCATCTTTGTGCCCATTCCATGGTGTTTCACCATGGAAATGGGCCTACCTGCACTCTAACTGCTGCTCTGACCAAGAGTTAAGTAATGGCAATGAGCGAGCTTAGCACTCTTATTTAGGTCCTCCTCCCACCCTCGTGTCGTTTGTGCGCCAGGAGTTAAATAGCACTGGGGGGGCCGGCGCCATGTTTAGGGCGGGAACGCCTACCTTGCATCTCTTTGATGCAAGGTGGGTTTGTGCATTCTAAACATGGTGCTAATACCAATATTTTGACGCTAGATGGGTCTAGCGTCAAAATATAAATATGGAGTTAGGTTAGCGCCACTATAGTACCAAAATAAATGGCGCTAAAGTGTCTCTAAGTTTCCATAAATATGGGCCTTAATATCTGAGCAGAATAAATCTTCTACACAATTATTCACCATGTGAAATAGCACTTTCTTCTTATGTAGCTCAGTTCAGTCCTTGGGTGTAGGTCTCACCAAGAAAGCCTACAATGAGGTAAGTAGCCCAATCACCTACAGTAGGGAGGTTAAAAACCTCACTATTCTAAATGATTGATAGGACTTGCCATTAAAAAGTGCATTTCACTTTTCCCCCTACAAACCCACTAACCTTACCCGGCTGCAGAACTTATCAAGGTGTAGTCATTTGCTAGTTCAATTTACAAGATACAAGACAAAGGATAAGTGGCCTAAAAGTGCCAAAAGTGTTGATTGACGAGCATTAATATTCTGTGAATTACAGAGCTTGCATACAATGAAATTCCCTAATATATCAGCAAAAACAGCATGGCTCCCCGATGCAAAGCTGTGCCCCAAAATACATCCAACTTCACACACACTTTTAGCATCAGTCACACATAATGAACCGTCCACCCACAGAACTAGCAGATTCCTCGAGACAGCAGCAGAATGAAATTCAGTTATATGATCCTTCTCAGAGTCAACCCCTTATTTCTAAGATTCGAACTACAAGACCCAGCAGCTCCACAGACATTTTACCAATTAGGCACTTGAAAGACAGCAGTTATCACTTCCCTGATGATTACCCACAAAGCATAGCAGTGCAGTATTATGTGGAATTTTATTAGCCAAAAACAAGTTTAGTTGATGCCTGACTTTGGAAGCTATCATTTGACAGCACTTTTTGTGTTGCAGCCTTACTGATAGGGCTTTTTTTTTTACTGTAAAACAGTCTCTACGTAAACCCTCTTCCTGACTTTTACGCTTTATCTGACTGTGGACGTCTCTGTTCATACCAGGGTGCACAATACTGTTTATGTTCATAATGGCTATCTTGGTGACAAGATGGTCATACTTGAGGACTTCTTTTAGTGGTAATGCAATGTCTGTGGATCAGGCCTAGTTTTACTTGCAGGTTTTGAGTTTTCATCCCTCCCGTAGTTTCTACTGCCATAGACAGCATAGGTGTGACTCATCAGACTGTCATGTATGTAGCCAGAATGGCCCTTGTTTAAATTGTCTGTTTATGGCAGCCTAAACTGTGGGAGGGGAGAGGAAGCCGACTCTGATATCATGGAACCTGCATGTAAGTGGAATTCGCAGTAGAACCTTTTAGGCATGTACTGCATGCCTTCTGCCTCCAGCAACTTCTGCTGTGTCAGAATGACACTTTTAGCTTAAGAGGTGCACACCGGGCATGCTTCTCCTGCTCAAAAACTGAAAAAGGGGGGCTAATGCCAAATTCCTTGGACTGACAAGGGATGAAAAACACCCCTGATGCCACACTAGAATCCCATTGATAAGAAATTTCATCGAGGCATTCTAAAATGTCCTTCTGTTTCCCTGTCTTCATTAGCATGCTCTGTCACTAATAGGTCAAGTCAGGGCTGGCTTTAGCGCTGATGGCAGCCAGTTCGACAATATATTTTGGTGCTCCCCGTTACTTCCTTCACCACGGATCCTCTCACTACCACCCAACAACAGTGCCACTCATCTCTCTGTAGCTCCTCTCTTGAATTGCATTTCTTATGTTCTGTAGCGCTACTCATACCACTGTATGGTGTCAGAGCACCTTACATCACACACCATTGTATAGGCACAATGAATCATATGTGTGTAATTCGGTCTATAGGAAATGTTAAATAAGACAATGTGTAATGCACGGTGTAGGGACCACATATCATTCGTACTAGTAGGGAGTATATTGTAAGAGTGAGAAACACAACCTCAGGATTTAAAACATACCCCTGTTGTTGGCTTCACAGATAAGGAAGTATTTCCACCCATACAAATCCTTTTTATCCACACTTGGATAATCAAACACTGGGGGGAAACATAACATTTTAACGTATACTACGAAGCATGCATTGCCCTCTTTGATGACAGTTCATAGGTCACTGTTATGTAATTGTAATTTATGGACTGCAAGTTACAAAAGCATCTCTGTGACAAAAACAGTAACCCACTGAGCTATCCACATAAACTACAGGTCTGTGATCCGCAGAGTACACCTTCTTCGCAGCAGGCATATTAACCTCTGCGCTACCCTGGATGAGTCAAAACTGCCACTGAACAAAACTCCTTCTCGCCAGGAAATGGTGACTGGAATCACCAGTGCAATCTTGGCATTTGTATCGTTGCCTGAAAGCTGCTGGAAAGCCAAGGAAGTCTACACCAAGGGCTTCTAAACCTATAAGTTATTTCTAAACACAGAGCCCCTCAAGGTCAGCGCCAGGGGCCGCTGCACCGGTCGCACCGCCCTGAAAGCGGCCAGTCGTCAAATGATTCAATAACACTCACGTCCTTTCGCCAGTGGCTATACCAAAGGTTGTTTGTGCGCCACCAAACCCAATGACTCTCGCCTTTAATTTGATGAGGCTGTACGCGGCCAACAAAGCCCCTGATAGCAGGTGATAGTAGTGTATTAAGACTGTAGTTTAGCCATGTGATCGGTGTCTCACAGTGACGTATCCAGGTACATTATCTAATCAATTGCATGTTTGCATCTTTCTCATTTTCACTTTTTTTATAGGGAGCATATTTTATGCACTGACGAAAATGCGTTTCATTATAAATGCAAAATGTAAGTCTCAAAGCAATGTGTTTTTCTCACGTTTTGCAATGCACATAAGTAGAACACTCTAACGCTGACACTATCACAGATCTGCTAACCCTCACTGGAATTATGATCACATTCAGCTTTGCTACATGTTTTGTTTACATTGTTTACTTGTAAAGCAAGCACACAACAATTGCAGTGCTTCCTGGCACCAACAGCCATGGTAGTATTTTGCTTACATTGGTGTGTAAGGCAGAACATTAGATTACAAATACATTAAAAAATATATAAATTAAGAAAAAAGTCTGATCGACTCTGTTTCACTAATGCTAATTATCAACTCTCCTTTGTCCAGCATAACAAGTAAAGCAAGGAGTCTGCTTTCTAGAACATTTGGGCAGGAACACACTTCATTGGGTAACAAAACTGTATTGAGGTAGCTGTCCATTTTATTTATACACGTATTTGGATTATTTTGCTACCTCACAAAAGGGCATGTTTACAGGCCTCTAGCGCCACATTGTGCTACCCTAGCACCATTTTTTTTTATGCTAATGCGACGTTAACGTGGTCTTTCTCCCGTGCCGTATTTACAAAGTGGCACAATGCTTGCATTGCGCCACTTTGTAAACCCTTGCTCCACATTATGCCTGCACCAGGCATAATATATGCAAGGAAGGTGTTCCCCCACTAGGAGGCCCGAAAAAATGGTGTAGTGTAATTTACAACATTTCACTGCATATTTTTTTCCTTCATTTGTAACGCCTGCTCAGAGCAGGCATTAGAATGATACCCCCATGTTAATCCATGGGCCTCCTTGTGCTTTGCTGCACTAGTGTAAAAAATTATGACACTAGTGCAACAAAGCTGCCATGGTGCGCTGAATTGTAAATACGGTGCAACCATGGTGTTCTTAGGTAGGGCAGGGGCCACACAAGAAAAGTGGCACATCTTGACTGATGCGCCACTTCCTTGTAAATATGCCCCAGAATCCCTGCAGTTAGCCTGCTGACTTCCCAATGTTGTGACTCCTCCCTCGACACAGTAAACAACCAACCACAGCACCAGCAGTGAAAGCCTGTGTCAGTTGGGCGCATAAGAATTACCATACTTGAGTGCCATTCGAAATAAACCTTCACCAAAAGGTACACAAGAGAGTAATGGAAATATTTTCAGTAGTTCTAAATGAAAGTGTCTCCAAGCACCTAAATCTAAAATAAAGATCATTATAGTGCATGAAAAGTAAAAATTAAAAAATATATATAACAAATGAAAAAGTAGCACCTAAAGTCATACATAGATTTGGTATAATACTTCCTCACTGAGTATTGGGCGCTGATAGAATTCTCACTTGCAGTCACTGACAGGAGTAAATTGTAGCTAACTGAGCTAACCACGACTAGTAATGGGCAGCTCCTTTTCTCAACAATAAAAAAACACTTTCGCTATTCCAAGTATGATATGGGCAGCGGTGTAACCATCCTTGTGAAGACTTCGTGACGTACCGTGTCTGTGAAAGTCGGTTAGGGCGGGGTGCAGTGTCGCACGTCACGCTCAGCAGCCAGGCCACAGAATTTGCATATTGCCATAGAGGCACCGAACTCTTAAAAACCTTCGTTGTTTCCGCAGGGGACCCTAAACTGGATAAGAAATTCAGATGTAAAGAAGCAGAGAACCTGAAATCAGCAATCCATTAACAAGTTATCCTAACACGTTATCCTAAATTAGGTTTTAAATCTGAAACTGTGGTGTACCTTGGCATCAGGGCCTTTTGACACATGCATAAGATTAGCTGGGGGCCAACTGCATGATGCTGTTTCTTAATTCCTTCTAATTTTCTTCTTAGGTGGACGACTCTGAAGACTCACCGAAAGCAGAAGAGAAGCATCCAAATTACCGATACCAGTCAGTAGGCGTTCAAGTGGAGGAAGAGAGGGGGTGAGTAAACCTTTACTGCTACAAGGGCATAGCTCACCGAGCCTTGAGGAAAACTTGCCTTTGCCAAGATGAAAATTCAATAGTGGAACGCGGACCTTGTGTCCTTGGGTTTTTAATCGTGTAGTGGAAATAACATTTTTTAAATGAAACAAGCGGTGTGTTTTATTGTATATTTTTATAAAGCACCTTGTAGTAATTGGGGTTAATAAAGCTTCAAGTAGGCTGTAATCCAATTGACAAACAACATGTTTATTCAGGTAAAATCGGCAAAAGACCCCAGCCACCAGCGCTCACAGTAACGTCGCTCTCGCCTCTCAACTTCCCCGTCTTTAACACCTCACGTTCCTTCATGGAATCTCTCAAAGATTCCAATAGAATACCACACCACTTCCCTACCTTCACAGTAACATAACTTGAATGTACATTTTTTTTTTTTTTTTACATTTCCATTCTAACTTGTAAAACTTGTAAAATAACAAAACTCGGAAAAGAAAGGAAACACAGAAAGGAAGACAGTTTCACATAATACATTAAATCTTTACAAAACATAATCCTTCATGTAAGAAGGTCTTTTGCGAACACGTTGAGGACTGCACACCGGAATAGAGTTGTCTTCCGAACACTTACTGCTTGGCATTCTTCCTTCCAAATTACTCTCATTCATTGAAATATGTTTTGCCACTCCATTCAGGTTCCACACCTTGTGATTGTCCAATTTCACTGCATTCATAAAAACCTTGACCACCTTAAATGGTTGACTAAATTTGGACGGACAAAGCTTCTTAGGTGATTTTATCTTCACCCAGTCTCCCACCCTCACTATTGTCTCTTTGACAGCATTTCTCTTATCAAACAACACCTTCCTGTGTGTCATCCTCTCTTTTTCTCTCTCTTTCCATTCCCCAGTATCATCAACCCGTTTGTCGACTACCAATCTTTTCTCAATAACCCATGAGGGCATAACATGGGTATTGGGTCTCCTACCCCTAAACAATTGAAATGGAGAAACTCCAGTAGACGAATGTGGAGTGAAGCGATATTCTTTCACCTTTTTAGTTATGCCAATTTCCCAATCAGCACCTGAAGACACTGCCAACTGTATACTTTCCTTCAAGACCTTAATGAATCTCTCCACAACACCATTACTCTCAGGATGGTATAAAGCAGCTCTTTTATGTCTAATCCCCCTGTCTTGAAGACATTTTTCCATTTCCCTTGAAACAAATTGCACTCCATTGTCTGATAAAATTGAGGTGGGAAAGCCTTCCTTCTCAAACAGACCTTCCAAAAATTGAATAACTACTCTTGATTCCACTGAATTAACTATTTTTACTTCTGGCCACCTTGAGTACATGTCGACACAAACTAACACATATTTGTCAAGGGAATTAATTTTTATGGGTCCCAAGATGTCAACCGCTACATCAGACCACGGACCAATAGCTTGCTCTCTTAAGACCATCGGTTGAGTTCTACACTTCAAAGACTTATCACTCTGTGAGCATTCGAAACAGTTCCTGACCAACCTTTCAATTTCTATGTCCATAGCAGGCCACCAATAACCAACTCTCACTCTCTCCTTAGTTTTAGCTATGCCCATATGACTAGCATGAGCATGCTTCATCAAAGTGTCCCTTACACCAACAGGTGGAACCAATTTCGTGCCTCTCATGAGTACTCCGTCTATCACTGATAATTCATCTCTGACTTGCCAAAATCCTTTCATACCATCTTCGTGCTTGCTCTTCTCACACCACACATTTCCTACATTGTGAATGACTTTCATCAACACCTCATCTTTTTTTACTTCACCTTTCCACTGTTCTTCGGAAACAATTCCGTCCAAAATTTCACACACTTTTATCTCATCTTCGGAGTCCTCACCATCCTCTCCCAATTTGCTATCAAACTCCACCATCCTCGAAAGACAATCAGCCAAAATATTATTAACACCTGGAATTGCATTCCTGTAACGCCACAACCCACTTTCGTATTCTATGTGATACTAAATCAATCCCTTTCTTTCCGAACACTTCTTTCAGTGGTTTGTGATCTGTCTTAACTAAAAATTGTCTTCCCCACAAAACTTTTCTCAATTTGCGTACTGACCAATAAACAGCGAGGGGCCTCCTTTTCTACAACTGAATAGTTACACTCTGCTCCTCTCAATGCACGCGAGATGAACACAATTGTCCTTTCCACCCCATTCTTTTTTTGCATTAAAACTGCTCCCAAACCTTTTGAACTTGCATCAGAAATTACCCAGGTCTCATCCTTACTATCAAAACTACCCAAATTTGGAACCGAATTCAAACTTCTTTTCAGAAAACAAAATTCTTCTTCACATTTTTCCGTCCAGAGAAATTCCTTCCCCTTTCGTAATAGTTCTCTCATGGATGTGGTTCTTAAAGCCATATTGGAAATAAATTTGCTATAAAACTCAATTATTCCCAGGAATTTTGACACTTCCTCCTTACCCTATGGAGATCTCAGACTAATAATAGTGTTCACCAGATCTTCTTTTGGCCGAATACCTGTGTTGCTTATTACATGACCCAAATACTCTATTTCTTCTACATTAAACTTACATTTTCCTACCTTCAAGGTTAATCCTGCATCTCTCAGTCTCGATAATACCTCTCTCACCGGCACATCATGCTCTTTCACACTCGAACCTACAATCAACACGTCATATTGATATACTCTTACACCTTCAAGACCACTGAGCACATGTTCCATGATTCTTTGAAACACCGCAGCGGCGGAGAGCAGACCAAACGGCATTCTTACATACTTGAATGTACGATGGATTAAACCCAGATCTGTGACTGGGGGTGAATGTTTGACAATGTTCAGCATTCCGTCCATCACTTGTTGTTTTTGCATTTGTCGCCCTAAGTGGGAAGGGTATGCCCAGACGTGGGTCCCGTGCTTCCCATGCCACTGGATTCAAGCTAGCCTGGCTGATGACGGGTGAAACCCCGAAACCGATCCCAGGATGCTTGTTTCCAGTCCAGAGAAGACCTGGCCTAGCAGTTCGGGCTGGACTGTTCCCATGGGGAACAGGGTCAAGACTGATTTGCATATGGCTGGGTCCAAACTGGAATGGCATGGGCAGCAAAAAAACGATGGATTAAACCCAGATCTGTGACTGGGGGTGAATGTTTGACAATGTTCAGCATTCCGTCCATCACTTGTTGTTTTTGCATTTGTCGCCCTAAGTGGGAAGGGTATGCCCAGACGTGGGTCCCGTGCTTCCCATGCCACTGGATTCAAGCTAGCCTGGCTGATGAGGGGTGAAACCCCGAAACCGGTCCCAGGATGCTTGTTTCCAGTCCAGAGAAGACCTGGCCTAGCAGTTCGGGCTGGACTGTTCCCATGGGGAACAGGGTCAAGACTGATTTGCATATGGCTGGGTCCAAACTGGAATGGCATGGGCAGCAAAAAAACGATGGATTAAACCCAGATCTGTGACTGGGGTGAATGTTTGACAATGTTCAGCATTCCGTCCATCACTTGTTGTTTTTGCATTTGTCGCCCTAAGTGGGAAGGGTATGCCCAGACGTGGGTCCCGTGCTTCCCATGCCACTGGATTCAAGCTAGCCTGGCTGATGAGGGGTGAAACCCCGAAACCGGTCCCAGGATGCTTGTTTCCAGTCCAGGGAAGACCTGGCCTAGCAGTTCGGGCTGGACTGTTCCCATGGGGAACAGGGTCAAGACTGATTTGCATATGGCTGGGTCCAAACTGGAATGCCATGGGCAGCAAAAAAACGATGGATTAAACCCAGATCTGTGACTGGGGGTGAATGTTTGACAATGTTCAGCATTCCGTCCATCACTTGTTGTTTTTGCATTTGTCGCCCTAAGTGGGAAGGGTATGCCCAGACGTGGGTCCCGTGCTTCCCATGCCACTGGATTCAAGCTAGTCTGGCTGATGAGGGGTGAAACCCCGAAACCGGTCCCAGGATGCTTGTTTCCAGTCCAGGGAAGACCTGGCCTAGCAGTTCGGGCTGGACTGTTCCCATGGGGAACAGGGTCAAGACTGATTTGCAAATGGCTGGGTCCAAACTGGAATGGCGTGGGCAGCAAAAAAACGATGGATTAAACCCAGATCTGTGACTGGGGGTGAATGTTTGACAATGTTCAGCATTCCGTCCATCACTTGTTGTTTTTGCATAATAATAGTGTTCACCAGATCTTCTTTTGGCCGAATACCTGTGTTGCTTATTACATGACCCAAATACTCTATTTCTTCTACATTAAACTTACATTTTCCTACCTTCAAGGTTAATCCTGCATGCTCAGTCTCGATAATACCTCTCTCACCCGCACATCATGCTCTTTCACACTCGAACCTACAATCAACACGTCATATTGATATACTCTTACACCTTCAAGACCACTGAGCACATGTTCCATGATTCTTTGAAACACCGCAGCGGCGGAGAGCAGACCAAACGGCATTCTTACATACTTGAATGTACCAAATGGCGTAACAAATGCAGTTAAGTCTTGGCAATCCGGATGTAGTCTTATTTGATGGTATGCAGAGGTCAAATCTAGGGATGAGAAATGTTTAGCATCATCCAGGAAACACAACAATTCAGATATATTAGGGAGGGGATAGTGATCTACCACTACCATTTTGTTCACCTCCCTCGAATCTACACACAATCTCACCTCCCCATTGGCCTTACGGGCCAAAACCACAGGGGACAACCATTCCGTAGCTTCCACCTCCTGTATAATTCCTTCACTCACTAACCTATCCAATTCCATTTTCACGCTGTCCCGTACTGATAAAGGTACCCCTCTAACTTTAGCTACTCTCGGGTTGGCATTAGGTTTAAGTTTTATTAAGTGTAAATAATTTTTAAGACAGCCCATTTTTTAAAAAAATACTTCTGGAAACTCTTTTGTCCACTTCACACCATTTTCTAGTCCCACCATCAATATGTTTTCTTCCTGTACATTAACAGAATCCACACACACAGACTCAGCCACTCTCTTCTTTATGCACACAGGGAAATCAGCATTTGGATCTAAGTATACGCTAAGATCACGTTGATGTATCCAGCTTATCAAGGAATCACCCTTCATAGAGACATATATCTTTCCAGGTATGATCATGTCACCAAATTCAATAGTTCCCCAGAAATAACCTAAAAGACGTATTGGAACACCACCATAACCTTTAGGTTTGATGTCTGGTTTAAACATTTTAACTCGTCCTGCCAATTCCTGTTGATAAAATGTCTTTGGAATTAACGTTATCTTGGCGCCTTAATCAAACAGCATTTTAACTACACATCCATTGACTTTGACATCTTCCATTGGACCATTAGGAGAAAATCCTTTGACCTGAAAAATGTTGTATTCTTCATCCGCTTCATCTTCACCTAACTGTACTTCTTGTACTTTCTTGCTGTCTTTTCCAGATCTGCAACATCTGGTAAAATGTCCTTTCTTCCCACAGGATCTACACGTAGCCTTCCATCCAGGACATCCTTTATTGTTTGCGAAATGGCCTTCATTGCCACATCTGAAACATTTTCCTTGCTGGGAACCACCAATAACTTTACTAGCCTCAGTGTATTTGTTAGTGGATTTAGACTTTGGTATGGTGTGAACAAAGTCTCCTTTACTATTCTCAAAATTATTAGACACTGAAGGCATTTCTTTTTTTAAAACTTCAGTACATGCTTTAGAATGTTTGAAATTCTTTGCAGTGGTCAAGACCTCTTGAAGAGATGGGTTGTCTTTATACCACATGCCTTCCCAGGCCTTTTCAGAACTACTACCAAGCATCAACTGATCTCTCAATCTTTCTTCTAAAGACGGACCAAAATTACATGTAGAGGCCAATTTACGCAATTCAGTAATGTACTGTTCAACAGTTTCCCCTGAGCGTTGAATACGTCGTACAAAATGAAATCTCTCCAGAACTGTGCTAACTTGTGGCAAAAAGTGTAAATCCAATTTCTTGATACAAATTTCGAATTCATTAAGGTCTGTTGCTTCTAGATCTGGAAGGTCTGGAAGATGTTCAAACATTTCCGGACCCTCTGACCCCAAACAATGCATTAGAAGAGAGGTTTTCCTTTCGGCACTTAAAGATGTTCCACACACTCTTGCATAATGCGAGAACACCTTTTTCCATTTCACCCATGGAATTGGTGGTTCACCTGGAGAGGATAAAAAGAATGCTGGTGCAGGTACATTCTGCATTTTATATGTGAATTAAGCAGTCTAAGTATCTGTGCCAAAATAGTAAAAATAGTGAAATCTTGAAGAATAACCCAAAAATGAAATGATTTTTTTATTTTTTTTATTTTGTTTTGTGATGTAAAACGAAACTAGCAGCAAGATTATTTGGATTTTCATAGCCTCAGTATAACCTTTCTAAAGGTGATATAGTTGATGAATGAATCCTCTCTGAAGATTATTAAAAAAAAATATAATGGCAGCCACATTGTTCCTGTTAATCAGAGAGTTAGCGGTCTAGACAATGAGAAATAAGGAATAGTCCTTTGTCGATTTCTATTCCATTAGGCAGGAATCGACAGTCCTTTGCAGACGGCACAAAGCGCAGGTTCGAAAGAGAAAGGCTCGAGAAAAGAATGTTGCAAGGCTCCCTCATGCCGCTTCTCACTTTGAAGTGTGAGCGCAAGGAGAAAAACGGCCGTTACCGAGGTCCGAGCGAGATTGATTTTCCTTCCCAGTTGAAAATAATAAAAGGCTTAACAGGTTGTCACTCACAGCGTTGTAGATGAAGTTGAAGATTTTCTTTTGGTGTTAGGGTCCAGGTTTAATATGTGTTGGTCACTAGAAAGGTTCTTGAATCACTTGTCGCCAAAATGTAGTAATTGGGGTTAATAAAGCTTCAAGTAGGCTGTAATCCAGTTGACAAACAACATGTTTATTCAGGTAAAATCGGCAAAAGACCCCAGCCACCAGCGCTCACAGCAACGTCGCACTCGCCTCTGAAACTCCCCCGTCTTTAACACCTCACGTTCCTTCATGGAATCTCTCCAAGATTCCAATAGAATACCACACACCTCTCTTAACAAATGGTGTCAGCGTGCTGTGCACAAAACTCGACAGATTACTACCCTCTGGTCGTAAGTGACAGTGCACTAAAGATCCCTTGGTTCAGACATATTAGAGATACGTGTAAATTTCTCAAGATGGAGGAGGTGTGGAGTGCTCCTCATAATTTGACCAAGGAAGTAAAGGAGCGTGTAAAAAGGTGCTACTGGGAGAAAATTTTGGCTCAAATTTGGTCAAAAAATCATGTCAGTCGGACCCTAAAGTTCCTAGACCATAAATGTAGACCCAAATTTGAGGCCTATATGGACAATGTAAATCTTCCCTATACTAAAACACTATTTATCAAGTTCAGATTAGGGATCCTCCCACTCAAGACATTTACAGCGCAATGGAGATTGGAGGACTGTAACTTAATATACTGCCATTATTGTCAAAAGACAAAAGAGTTACTCGCGCACTTTATGTTTTTTTGTCCTAGATATCTGGCACCTAGGAAGAAGTGGATTGCTCAATTATGTAGGTCAGTTGGGATAAGGGATTGGAATACAGCATTACACCTTTTAACAACTGACACAAATGACAAAATCGTTTTTCCAGTTGCGAGATACTTGCAAAGTGCATGGGCCATAAGAACCAGAGAATTGCTATAATAGTGTGTTTTTAACACATTGGTTTTAGATCATACCTATTTAATATAACAACTCTTAACTGGTTGGAGTTAAGATATAATGGTCTAATATTTTATATTTTTATTTCTGGATCCTAAGATTTTAAGAACACTGATTGTTTGCTCAGTTTCCTACAACTTTATGATCCTATCATTTATCTAGGGCTCTTAAAGTAAACTGTGGTAAGCTTTGCCCAATTCCTCTCTCTTATACTCAACAACTGATACAAATGACAAAATAGTTCCCCCAGCTGCGATATATTTGCAGAATATATGGGCTATAAGAACTAGAGAATTGCTATAATCGTGTGTTTTTTATATATTGGTCTTAGATTATATTTATCCAACTTAACAAGTTTTAATTGATTGGAGTCAAGATACAATGACCTAATATTTTTATATTTAATATTCTGGGATTTTAAGATTTTAAGAATAATGCTTGTCTTGCACTGCTTTCTACAACCATGTTTTATTCAGGACTCTTAAAGTAAACTGTGTTACTTTTTTGCCATTATCTCTTTCTTATAACAGATATGTTGCACAATTATGTTATACTTTTGTATTGTTTACTTTTATGGCTTCTAGCCGAAATAAAGTACCATTTGATTTGATTTGATTACTACCCTCTGGTCAAGTGACAGTGATGTAGGGAAGATGCTCAAGCTAGGCAGCGGGCGGCCTTCTGTGGGATGGCAGAAAGACAAAAGATAGAAATGGGCTGCAGAGGGGAGTGTGTTGAGGAGTGAATGTGGGTTGGAGAGTAGGAAAGGAGTCATTGGAAGCTAAGGATAGATAAAGGTAAGAGGAAGAAAAGGTGGAAGTGAAAGGACAGGAACTGCAAAAATGGGAAGACATAGTAAAAGAAGAGCTAGAAAATGTGGCAGGAGAAAACGAGTGAAGAACAAAATATTTAGGTTAACGGTGGAAATATAATGAGAATGAATTATTTTTTCCTCCCCTGAAACAGACAAATCTCCATTGTTTTTGCGATCAGCAGAGTTCCATAGGGCAGGGGCTGCTGTGGAGAATGACTGGACTGCGACAGCATGATGCACACATTTAGATTTTTTAACCACTGGGTTTCTTCAGAGAGTAGCAGAGATATTTGGGTTGTATTAGCCAAAGCAGTTAAGGTGATACTTGGCAATTTGAAAATGATGCCTCCCTGAAGTTGGAATCATTTTAGTTTAAGATTTGACATAGGTATTTTTAGGTCAAGCATAGCAGCGCGCAAGCGCTGCTCTTCTCAACAGGTTGTAATCTATTCTGTGGTCTTTAACCCCGCTCATCTCATGGCCATCACTTTCATTCGTTTCTGGACCTGCCTTCCAAAACTCTCTTGATTTCCTAGGTAAATGCTTTACATTTACCCCGCCTTGAGGCTCCTTTGTTACACCTTGCACACTGACCCTGTTACATGGATTATTGGACGATCGGCCATATACTTTTGTGTGTGAGCACTACTTTTTTCTCACTGCTTCCTGTTGCGTGGCAGCCATGGCACTCTGACGTTTCATATAGCGCAAACTACATCGGAGGTATTGCAGTGCTTTGCTTGAGTATCAGTTACCTCATACTGTTACTGAATCAGAGTCATTTACATTTTTCTTTTGCCTCTCCTTCACGCTCCATAGCGGCCATGGCAGTTTGAAGTGTGAACTCGATCAGAGGTATTGGAGCGCTTTGCATAAGCACCAGTTCAGTCACATTCTTACCTAATCGGAGTAATTTAAATTTTCATCCCCATTCCTAAATTCTTCCCAGGTTTAGCCGTTTTAATAGAAAACAACACAGAAATCTTCAATGTGGCTCTCCCGGCACAGCAGGAGAGCTGATACTACAAAATCCACTGCACTTGGTAAACTCGCCCAATAATGCTTTGCGGAGCATTCCTTTTACAAAACATTTTTGCCCATAACTCAGCCTGTGTAAAACAATGGTAGCAGAACAAAACTCCTCAGCACAACGCGTTCTTTCTGTCTAGGTCCTCTCTGTGTCCCCACACTGGTTTAGTGGGAACCCTAAAATAATAACCCCTCCCAACATTCAATGGCTTTTAAATTCTCTCATGGCTGGAACTTTTTTTAATTATATCTTACAGGTGGGAGTAGTTTGTGTTTTAAAGGCCTTGCTTTCAATACTATTGCAGTAGGCTTGCTAGGCTTGAAAATGTGTAAAGCACTATGGCCCAGATTTATATTTTTTTATGCAAAACTGCGCAAGTGCAGTTTTGTGCCAAAAAGTATAGCACCGGCCTGCGCATTCCAGGAAGCCAGCTGGGCACCAAATTAATGAAATGGCGCAATCCGGCACAAAGGGTGGGCTAACGTTATGGAAAATGACGTTAGCTGGGTGGCAGTGGCGGTATGGGAGAAGGGTGTTTTGCATCAAAAAAATGACAGGCTGGTTAGAATAAAAAAAGATGACTCTAACCAGCCCAGCGACACTTCTTAACGCAAAACTATCCATACCACATGACTCCTGTCTTGTAAAAGACAGGAGTCATGCCCACCACCCCAATGGCCAGCACAGGGAACAAGGGTCCCCTGGGCATGGCCATTGCACCAAGTGCCGAGTATGGGGGCCCATGTCAGGGGCCCTAATGGCACTTTAAAAAAAAGTAAAATACCTACCTCTACTTACCTATACTTACCTGGGTGGGGTCCCCCATGCAGTGGTGTCCATCTGGTGTGGGTGGGGGTGTTCCTGGGGCTTGGAGAGGGCACCTGTGTTTGACCATGGAAATGGGTCCACAGGTCCCCTAATGCTTGCCCAGACCCAGGCATTAAATAATGGCGCCAAGCAAGCTTAGCGCCATTATTTAGGCCCGCCTCCTTCCCAAGCACCATTTTTGCACGGGAGGATAAATAAGGCACTAGCGCCTTAGAATCATTTTTTGGATGGGAACGCCTACCTTGCATCTCATTGATGCAAGGTAGGTTCACGCATCCAAAAAATGACTTTAACTCCAATATTTTGGCACTAGACTTGTCTAGTGCCAAAATATAAATAAATATGGAGTTAAGTTTGTGCTGAATTAGCGTAAAAAAAAATGACTAATTCAGTGCCAAGCAAGTATAAGTCTGGGTCTATGTCCTTTAGGGGCTACTTATACGGTTACACTGCATGACTTTCTGCCATTCTTTTTCATGTGGTTATGCTCTCTAGGGGCTGACTGTGTGGTTACATGACCATGTTTCTTCCAAATGCTATTTTTGTTTTGGTGTTCTATAGGGGATTGTTTGAGCATTACAGTCTAATACCAAACATTTATTTCTGATAGGGTTTACATGGGGATTGTATATGTTTTATTAATCTCTCCTTATTGCAATTATGGCCATGACTGAGGACAACATAACATCCTTATTACACTATGACTATTTGAACACTCCTGATATGTTTGGGTGAGCGTTATAGTTTATTTCTCTCTTATTTCTCTCATTCCTCCTTTGTGGCTGTCTTGTGTCTTTTTTTTCTGGGAATTGTGTTAGCCAGCCAGCAGCTCTGATGGAGGGGTGGTGAAAGTGGTATTCTATTAGAATTAGAATAGCAGATTTAAATTAGGGTGCTAAATGGCAACATTTTTATTTTTTACTACAAGTAAAGGAAGGTGAATGGAAATGCTTTAGTTATATGCAGGGCCAGCGGACCTATGTGGCAGGAAAAGACCAAATTAGGAGGCAGGTTGACCAATTTATGTAGCAAGAAAAGTCCAGTTATGTATGTACAATGCCAATAGCTCTAACTCTTGCAAATGCTCGACCTACTCACTGTAAATGCTTGTTTTTGCTTGTGAGGAATATCTGTGGTCAGTGTGAGAGATGGCCAATGCACATACAACAAACAAGAAAAAGGTCTGTAGGTTGAAAAAGGCGTTTTAGTTTTGTTTAGTGACTAAACAGCTGCATTGGTTGCATCTTTGGTTGCCGGAGTGGCCGCGGGGGTACTATGACCCTCACAAATCATTTCACCTCATTGAAGGAGGGGCCACGAGGCCCATAAAGTATGCCTCACACTGCAGAGCATGGGATGCACCTGGGCGAAGACCTGACATTGCCCAGAAGAGGGTAGGCCTGGCCTACCCTCTCTCATCTCAGTCCTGTTAGCGCCACTAGCGACCATTTTGCTGGAACTCTAAGGGGCATATTTATACTCCGTTTGCGCCGGATTTGCGTCGTTTTTTTTTTACGCAAATTCGACGCAAAACTAACTCCATATTTATACTCTGGCGTTAGACGCGTCTAGCGCCAAAGTCCATGGAGTTTGCGTCACTTTTTAGCGTGGACACCTACTTTGCGTTAATGATATGCAAGGTAGGCGTTCCCGTCTAAAAAATTGACTCCGAGGCATGTGCGCCGTATTTACACTCCCGGGCAAAAATCACGCCCGGGAGTGGGCGGGTCAAAAAAAATGACGTCCAGCCGCTTTTGTGCCGTTTTTTAGCGCCTGGTCAGGGCAGGAGTTAAGGGCCCTGTGGGCTCGGAAGGAGCCCAGAGGTGCCCTCCCATGCCCCCAGGGACCCCCCCGTCACCCTTGCCCACCCCAGGAGGACGCCTAAGGATGGAGGGACCCATCCCAGGGAACATAAGGTAATTTCAGGTAAGTATTTTTTTTATTTTTATTGTGGCATATGGGGGCCTGATTTGTGCCCCCCTACATGCCACTATGCCCAATGACCATGCCCAGGGGACAGAAGTGGCCATTGGGCATGGGGGCATGACTCCTGTCTTTGCTAAGACAGGAGTCATTTCAATGGGGGTTGGGAGTTTAAAAAAATGGCGCAAATCGGGTTGAGGCGAAAATTTTGCCTCAGCCTGACTTGCCCCATTTTTTGGCACCCGAGCTCCATATTCCCCTACGCCGGCGCTGCCTGGTGTACGTCATTTTTTTTCACGCACACCAGGCAGCTCCGCCGGCTAACGCCGGCTAACGTCATTGAATAAATATGGCGCCCGCATGGCGCTTCAGAATGGCGTTAGCCGGCGTTAAATTTTTTGACCCACAACTGCGTTGGCGCAGTTGTGCGTCGAAAAGTATAAATATGGCCCTAAGTTTATTTTTCCTTTTTCAACTTTTTTTTTTTCGCTGGTCTATTCGATTCCACCCCCACCAATCCTCTACTGGTGGGCCTCTACATGTGCACCTGGTACCCAAAGTTGATGCGTAATGGATCTAATAATGGGAAAACGGAAAGCACCTGAAACATCCAAAGCTCCAGTTATTCCTAACAAACAAATGGAAACCCGGTGCCGCAGGTTTTGTCGCTCATGCGGGTAGAAACTGTACCTTGAATGACATCAACAACTTAATTGAGGAGGTTGAGAGAATACTGAAAAATCGAAGCAGCAAACACCAGAGATAAAAACGGCCCTGCAAAAGTGCCCAAAATGTTTAGGAGAGAGAAAAGTAAGAGTTTATAAAATGGTGTCTGTAATAGTGAGGGTAACTTGCACGAAGCTGCTCTGGGCAGACTAAGCCCCCTGAAGCCCTCGACGCTGCAGCTGACACTGAAGCAGAAGCTTGGGAGGCCCTAACCTGTGATTCATTGCCAACGTCCAATTATTTGCTGTTGTCCCCAAAAATTGACATTCCCCAATATCCCCTGTCACAATAGCTACTCTGCTTTAGCTGTTACTGAGGCAATACCACAGGTCTCCCCCGCACCCACAGCTCAGCCCTTAGTTCCAGTTAACAGTGGCTCTGCAGATTCAATTGTTACTAAACCCCCCACCCCAGGGACCTGCAGATATTGTTGACCCTCTTTCATTGCACCGCAAGCTGGATAACCCGAAGTGCCTAATCTTAATGCTAACTGGAAGACCTATAAAAATGCAAAACAGTACTACCAGCAACTGCTGCTGTAAATGTACCTGCCGGCTGGGGGACCTGGGGTCACAGGACGGGTCACCGTCAGCAGAACTCCCACTGTTGGAGAGTCCATGGGTCCCTTGGCTCTGCTGCAGTCGCACCCAGGGCACAAATCAGGCTACTGTAAACCAAGGGCCATATTTATACTTTTTATGCGCCGCATTTGCGTCATTGTTTGACACAAAAGAGGCGCAAACTTACAAAATATAATTGTATTTTGTAAGTTTGTGCCGCTTTTGCGTCAAAAAGTGTCGCAAATGCGGCGCAAAAAAAGTATAAATATGGGCCCAAGTGTTGTCCTCGGGATCTAAGCCTGTGCCGAGCCTGGATTATCAGAGTAGAGTCCTGTGTACACATCAGAATTTGGTCTGCCCTAAATCTCCTATGCCCATTGCTAGGCCACTAGACAGTCTTTATGGTCTAAGACCCTCTACTGCTCATTGCATTATCCCACCCATTGATGGGGCAAAAGAGGCACTTAGACTGGCATCACTCACACTTTCTGGGGAATTGCTGTATTCCGACCGCGGTGTTAATTCTGGAAACATAGTTTATTTGGCTACGGTACCTAACCTGGCTTATGGTGCATTTAAGGATACTGAGGCCCATATTTATACTTTTTGACGCAAACCAGCGGCAGTGCTGGTTTGCGTCAAAATTTTTACCGCCGGCTAACGCCATTCCTACGCACCATGCGGGCGCCTTATTTAAGGAATGACGTTAGCCGGTGCTGCGGACTGGTCAGAGGAAAAAAAAAAGACTCAAACCAGGCAGCGCCGACGTAGAGGAAAATGGGGTTTGTGCGTCAAAAAATGGTGCAAGTCAGGTTTGAGGCAAAAATCATACCTGAAACCGGACTTGCGCCATTTTTTGACGCACAACCCCCATTGAAATGACTCCTGTCTTAGCAAAGACAGGAGTCATGCCCCCTTGCCCAATGGCCATGCCCAGGGGACTTCTGTCCCCTGGGCATGGCCATCGGTCACAGTGGCATGTAGGGGGGCCCAAATTAGGCCCCCCTGTGCCACTTAAAAAAAAAAAAAATAATACTTACCTCAACTTACCTGTACTTACCTGGGATGGGTCCCCCCATCCATAGGTGTCCTCCAGGGGTGGGAAAGGGTGGCAGGGGGTGCCCCTGGGGGCAGGGAAGGGCACCTCTGGACTCCTTCCATGGTCAGAGACCATGGAAGTGAGCCCACAGGTCTCATAACGCCTGCACTCAACCAGGCATTAAAAAACGGTGCACATCAGGCTGTGCGTGGTTTTTTGAGGCCCGCCCCCTCCTCTGCGTCAAAATGAAGCAGGAGTATAAATAATGCGCACAGGCCTTAAAGTAATTTTTTGGGCGGTAACGCCTACCTTGCATGTCATTAACGCAAGGCAGATTCCCGCAACCAAAAAATGACGCACACAGAGGAATTTTGACGTCCGTGGGCTCGGGCGTCAAAGTTTAAATATGGTGCGCAGTTTGCGCCGAATGTGCGTCAAATTTTTTTATCCATATTCGGCGCAAACAGAGTATAAATATGCCCCTGAGTGTCTGATCAACAAGGTCACCCATTGGATTAGGACCAAGCACAACTGTTTATCCATAGTAAGCTCTGATATTGAGTATGCCAGATGTTGCAATGCGGGCTCTGCAAGCTCTGATTATATTCTTGTGACACTAAACAATAAGATGCCAGTTGAAGTCCTTATAAATCTTGAACTTCGCACTTCCTATATTCTTGGCCTCCGAACTCCGAAATCAGGCTAAGATTGTATCCTCCGATCATTCAATGCAGTTCTGATAATCGAAGGCACCTTCCTGACTCAAGGCCCACTGCACCAGGAACCACTGCAAGACCGGAGGCTTTGAGTCTGTAATTCAGTTGACTGACTGAAGCAGCAGGTTGATCCATCTCCAAAGGCTGACTGCACTGGGAGTAATGTTATAGCTCAAGCTAGTACTACTGGTATAAATGGGTGTAGCAATTCGTTGCTGCTAGCGGGGATGGCTACAGTAAGTCTAGGTAGCCCAGAATTTACATTAATCGAGAAATTGGCGGAAGACCTTCCTTCTAAAGTTATGTGCGATATGCAAGTTGTTTTTTTTATGATATCATGGAATCTGGGAGGGATTTAATCCAAATGAACTGATATTGAATTGATTGTCTTACATAGGTGATCATGACATATGTGTGTTCAAAGAAACTTGGGCAGTGAATAAGGTGTTTATCAATGGTTTCACATCGTACAGTGCGGATGGCAAGCCCCCAGGGGAATTTGGGCGTGCTGCTGGTGGGTAATAAACAATGCTGCATGGTCAAATGCATTGTTGATGGTCGACTCCCCTAATATAATGGGTATCTCTCTCAAATTTCCCTCTGGTCTGAATGTTATAGTATTCAATGCTTATGTGAGGCCAGCACCTGCCTTCAATGATTCACCTGTTCTGGCTCTTCTTGATGAGCTTATTGAACTACATCAACAACATGCAAAAGTAATAGTGGCAAGAGATTTGAATGTATCTCTTGAGCCCTCACCTTATATCAATGTTCTGGTAAAACAGGAGGATGAACAATGGAATACACATCACTTAACTGATAAACCGCAGCATCACTTTTCGAGTATAGCCATCCAGTTAACATCTTTGACTGTTGGCCAGGGCGTAAGAGCTTGAGGTGGATGCAGTCGTTCTGATTTTGAAAGGACACCCACCTTCAAAAGAGGCTCCTACATGAGTGTTATTGATTATCTCCTTCTAGATGTAAGAATGTGGCCACTGCTTGCTGATATGAAAATCGAAAGCCTTTAGGATAGTGATCACTATCCTCTCATCACATCCTTTTCTGAGGATGCCCTCAGAGGGGTTTTGACCATCTGTCACTCTGTGGAACAGAACCTATTTTAGCGAATGACCACAGGAGGGTTTCTTGCTCACATGTACTATCAGATAATAAACTACATTCAGAGATATACTCTAGGTATGTGGTCTTTCTGTCTGTCTGCAAAGGTCTCCTTGATGCAGAAATTCCCATCCTAGATATTCACAGAAGAGCCTTTAACAAATGACAAAGTCTTTTTTATAAAAAGTTGACCGCAAGCAAATACTTTGTGTGAAGGAAAAAACATGGTAGAGTCCTGAGTGCAAATTAGTCAAACAATTGCTAATGATGGCTGTTAAATGGTGCCTACATCCAGAGATTGTAGAGGCCAGACGAAATTATAATTTGGCACTTGCAAGAGTCAAGAGTAACTGGGCTGAAAAGAATTGGCAGGAACTACTGCACACTGTCAAACTGAAAGAAAATAGATCTTTTTGGCATGTAATATCTTATGGAGGTATACGCAGCACATGCGCTTACCATTATCATATATGCAGCCTGAGAGGTGGGTTACACATTTTTCTGCGCTGTATGTTCAAGCCGTTACTGACAATCTGCTCCCCTGCTCAAGGTCTGAAATTCCCCTCTGGGCTACTCAAAATACAGATGTGCCGGAGGACAGCATAATATCTTTCAGCCTAGGGGACATTTCCACTGTTATAAGCCACCTAAAACCAACTATAGCACCTGGCCCTGATAAAATACCTGGTGATTTATTGAAATCAGAGCCCCAAGTGTGGATTATTTACATCAATCGCCGTCGAACACCATTGCAGCCGGTGGAGAAATCTCTGAGCCTTGGAGATGAGCTGAGATTATTCCCATTTATAAGAAGGATGATGCTAGTAGTCCATCTAATTATAGGCCTTTCTGCCTTATTGACAATCTACAGAAGGAATTTGCAAGGCAGGTCATTGATAAGTTGCTAAATTGGATAGACGAAGAATGCAAATTGTCCCCACTTCAAGCTGGCTTGTGCACAAAAACTAATATCTCTGACCAGGTCTTCAGATTTTCCCTCCTATACTGGAAGTATGTATTGTTGAATAAACAAAGATCATATGTAGTCTTCATAGATTTATGAGCATAACACAAGCTTGTTCTACAAGAGAATCTGTGGAGAGCTCAAGGTGAAATGGGAGCTCCTGGGAACTTCATTAACCTTACTGCAAGACCTCATGAAAGGGTTTAAACGATGTGGTGCCTCTTGTTGACGGATTTCTGTGACAGACCTGTATTTAGTGTGCTTCTGGTGCTTGGCGTGCGACCACAATGCCAAGACCTTCATTGACTGCCACACAATGCAACCTAAAACCTTGAGGGAGCAATCCTGCAAGCTCCTCGCCGCAGTGCTCAAGATCTTGGTTGAGATGAAGGTCCCAAGATCATGCGCAGAGCCACTCCAGGCACTCTTCGTCACAGTCGAAGTAGTCAGGGAAATTGGGTAAGTCCCACTGGCACAAGAAGAGCAAGAAGTCGAAGAGATCTTTGACTTTACTACGTCAAAGTCATTGGACGAGGCGGTGTCATCATTCGTGGCCTAGCTCTGTTGTGGAGCCTACGCCAGGGCCATTTCCGCACCTCTCACAGTTTCCGGGAACTGGAGTGACTCCTGCCAAGTTACGAGAATTCTATGAGTCCATGTACCTCATATTTCCGCGGCCTGGCTCTGCTAGGATGCCTACAGGCCCTGCGAGCTCAGGAGGGGCACCTACTGGTCCTCCTTGCGCTGATTCGCCCCTAGTGCCAGTCAGGACACGTGAATCCGTTCATGGATCTGGAGTGGCACCGGTCTGGCCATCTCAAACGTCTCCAGCATCCACTCCAGTGCAGATGCCACTAGTGCCACTGACGATCTACGGCCGCGCCATCCTCATTGCATTCATGACATGGAGCTGGATGGTCGTCACCCGATGCCGGTTCTGGCCCTGATGAGGGGTGGACCCCTCAGGTCAAAGTCAGTGCCTTATTCTTTTGATAAGCCTGGATTGGGTGATGATTGGGAGGTATCTACAGACCCTTATGGGTAGCAGTTAGCATATCCAGAGAACAACTCGTATGAGGATCTAGCAGATGCCAGTGGACTGAACACCTTCCCAGACACCAGCCTGGTCTCTCCCACTACCTTGGCTCTGGAGGAGGGTGCCTCATTCGCAATGGTGGTGTGAAAGGTGGCTGAGGTCCTAGACCTTAGGCTACCCTCAGTGGCAGTCAAGACGAACATCTTGACAGAGGTGCTTCAGTCAGGTGTTGCCCTTACTGAACCATTACTCACATTAAATGAAGCCCTTTCTGATGTCTTACTCGGGGCCTAGTCCAAGCCCTGCATAAGGGCCCCCGTGCATGGGACAACTGCCCGCTGCCATCACCCCATCCAAGGAGGCCCCAGTTTCCTCATAAAGCACCTCTTCCCAGAGAGCTTGGTGGTCCAGGCCTCTACCCTCATAGTCAACTCGAGCACATTATCTACCACCCAGATTAGGACTCCAAAAGGCTGGATACCTTTAAGAGGATGTTCTCCTCTGCCAGCCAGGCACTGCGGTCAGTGAACTCCATTAACCTCTTGGGTCGATACCCCCATACAACCTGGGAATCGGTTGCGCAAGTGCTGCCCTTGATCTTGGAGGAGGCCCATGTGTAGCATGACGTGGGCTCAACACAAACGACTCTCTGGGCAGAGCAATGTTATCATCGGCGGCTCTTAGACACCCTGCCTGGCTGATAACCACTGGCTTCCCGGGGATGTTTAAAGTTCGCTCATGGACATGCGCTTTGATTGCTCTTGGGTGTTTGAAGAGAAGGCGGATTCAGCGCTAGAGTCCTCTAAGGACAGCCCCTCATCAACCCCAGTCTTCCTTCTGCCCCTTTCATGGTCACCAAAAGGGCTTCCAACACACATCCAGCCACTCCAGCCAGCAATTCCACAATCTATTCGTGGCCGAGAATGCGGTTCCCACAAACCAAGGGGGAGAGGCAGCCAGAGGGCAAGCCAGCCCATCACACTCCCGGCAGATGCAGCCTCCATACCCATTTAGTATGCCTTATGACCATCACTGGCATCCAGTGGGGGCAGGATATGCCATCACATGCACCACTGGAGGTCATAACATCAGACCATCGGGTTTTGCAGCACCTACAAAGGGGCTACTCCTTCCCCTTCATAACCACCTTCCAATCCATGCCACCTACTTATGACAAGCTGACAGAGGACCACCTCTCCTTTCTCTATCAGAAGGTGTTAGCTCACTTAGACAAGGGAGCTATAGAGAAGGTGCTGGCATCAGAAGTTAATTGTGTTTGCTATTCCCGCTACTTCTGGTGCCCAAGAAGGACTGAGGCCTTTGTTTTATTCTAGATCTGGGCCTTCTCACTCTCTTCCTGAAAAATAAAAATATCATCATGCTCATGTCCTATCTGACCTAGACCCAGGAGACTGTATACTATTGGTATTGCTGGACTTAAAGAACACTCTTTATCACATCCCCGTCCTGCCTGCCCACAAAAGGTACCTGCCATTCACTGTTGGCCAAGAGTACTTTCAGTTTGTTGTGCTCCCTTTCGGCCTTACCAGCACCCCTCAGATGTTCACAGAAGTGATGGCGGTGGTTATTGCTCATCTGTGGAGGCGAGGAATTCCAGTCTTTCCCCACTTTGACGATTGGCTGTTGAAGGCGGGCTTGCCCCAGGCAATCGTCTCTCCCCTTCAAACTACAGCAAACCTTCTGCACTCACTGGGATTCACTATGAATGTGCCAAAGTGTCACCTGACTCTTTCTCAGGTGTTCCCTTTCATCTTAGCTGTTCTAGACACAGTGCAGTTTTGGGCCTATCCTCCCGAGCGGCACATCCAGCATATTCAGGCAATGATGCTGATGTTTTGGCCTCTATCCTGAATTTCGGAAAGACTGACTCTAAGCCTGTACCCTTCTTGAAACACATGCCTGTTGGCATATGACGATTCTGCAATGGGACCTGAAGGTCCTGTGGCGACAGCATCAGGGGAATCTCTCTGACTTGGTCCAGATCTCGGATGGAGGGAACTGCAAAAAACCTACAGTGGTGGCTAACAAACCGTGATTGGGTCAGTGTAAGGCCCCTCTAACTTCCCCAGCCAGAGCTGATTGTGTTGACAGATGAGTCACTTCTGGGCTGGGGCGGCCATCTGGGAGAGGTGGAAATCAGAGAACTCTGGTCTCTGGTGCAACCTGGATCTACATCAACCTGCTGGAGCTCAAAGTGATTCAGCTGACGTTGAAGGCCGTTCCTTCTTCAAACAGGGTTAGGCTGGGACAGGCCAGGTCAAGGACAACGCATCATTATGTGGCTTTGCAACAAATGGGCGGGGTGTGGTCATGGACCTTTTTTCAAGAGGCAGTACACCTCTCTACATCGCTGGAACGTCAGGGCATATTCCTCATGGTTCAACATCTGATGGGCTCTATGAGTGCCAGGGCAGACAAACTCAGCCATCAACACCTAGCAGATCACGAATGGCATCTCCATCCGGAAGTGGCACCAGGTCTCTTCCAAGAATGGGGCGCGCCTTGGTTGGATCTGTTCTTCTCAGTGGAGAATGCATCATGTCAGCAGTTTTGTGCACAGAAGCTCCAAGACTGCTTTCGCTGAGAGACGCTTTTCATATTGAGTGAAGCAAGAAGATCAGAAATACCCAGGACCAAAACATTCTTGAAGCTACAGATTAGGAACAGAGAGTTTCATATCCCGAGCTGTTGAATATGAGCACAGGTCCTCCGATTAGGCTGACTCTTCAAGAGGATCGTTTGTTGCAGCAACAGGGCAGGTTTCTGCATTCAATCCTGAAAATGCTTCACCGTCTTACATGGAGATTGAGCGGCAACAGTTGACAGCTTTCGATCTTCCACCTGAAGTCTGCAGACATCCCTTCACCTAGATGCTATACACCTGCCATTGGAGCAAGTTCCTGGCATGATGTACACATATGCAACTTGATGCTCTAACTGCACGCCTTTGCCAGGTTCTTTTGTTTATTCTTACCCTAGCTCAGCAGGGATCTGCTCTGGGCACATTTAAAGGTTATTTGTCTGCCCTATCAGCATTTCTGTGGTTGCTAGTTCAGCCATTCCTTTTCAAATCCCCTACTGTAAATAGATTTCTCAAAAGTCTTCAACATATGTTTCCACCAGCTACTTTCATTTTGAATCAGTTGTACTTCAACTTAGTTCTCACACTTTTGATGTGTGCTCCATTTAAGCCGCTACATTACTGCCCTCTCATGCTTCTTACCATGAAAATGGCCTTCATAGAGGTGATAATATCTGCCTAGAGGGTCAGTGAGCTCCAGTCACTGTCATCACAGCCTCTGTACCTTACCATCTACCCAGATAAACTGGCCCTTTGCACAAGAGCTTCCTTCCAACCGAAGGTTGTAACTCATTCCCATGTAGGCCAGGCCATCACTTTGCCTACCTTTTACACTCTACTTCACCCTCTAAAGAAGAAAAGAGACTCCATTGCCTGGACCCAAAAAGAGTGTTATTGTTCTACCTTGACAGCACAAAAGAGTTCCGGGTGGATGATTAAGTCTCTGTGGGGTACATTGGAGCCAAAAAAGGAAAGAAGGTGCAGAAATGGACCATCTCACGATAGTGCTCTGCATCAAAATCTGCTATACATTGGCGAAAAAGCAACCTCCTTAAGGTTTTCAAGTTCATTCTACTAGAGCCAAGGCTGCAACCACTGCATTAGTTTGCGGAGTACCTGTCCTAGATATTTAACAGGCAGCAACATGAGCTTCCAGTTACACGTTTACAAAGCACTAATGCCTGAACAGTCAGATCTGGCGACATGGGCATTTGGCCCGTTAGGTCCTACAGGATTTTTGTAGTCTAGTCCATGTTGCAGCCCCACCTCTTGGGAGGTATTGCCAGGGTGTCCATTCTAAGGTAAGGAATATGTGGCTAGAAATCTCCATGAGATGAACAAGTTACTTACCTTTTGTAACGCCTTATCTGGTAGAGACTCTATCTTGTGGCGGATTCCTTGCGAACCCACCCATCCTCCCCACTCTGTGTACGGATTTCAGAAAAAGTGGCTTCCCTTTTAAGGGCCCTAGTTTAGGGCACCAGTGGACAGTGTTCTTCATGACTCAGTGCTTCTGGTGTGGAAAATTGTGAAAATAAACTGACGTCAGCATGCTGGGGTGGTGCTAATATAGGCACATATGACACAGATGATGCCATGCTGAGACATATGATGCCACCTACTGGCATGCAGGGGTACTTCTCATGAAAAACTTTTGATCCAGTCTGATGCCTGGGGATAATTCGAAGGTAAGGAATCTGAGACTAGGTAGAGTCTCTACTAGATAAGAAATTATCCATGGTAAGTAGATTATTCTTTAGGACCTGGGGATAGGATCCCCAGGGCCACTATTGGCTCTGGGAGGGCTGCACATTCCCCTGCCTTTAAATAAATGAAACTGCCTGGAGGATTGGGTCCCCAGAGCCCCAAAGGCTTGGGTAGGGAGGCCATATGCCCCCTCCCCAATATGAAACAAACACATTTCCACCTCCTACCAGCACCGTAAAGGATTGGCCAATCCTTGCGACCGAAGGACATGCATGGTGTAGGGTTGTCTGCCACAAGGAGTTCTGCCAACCCTATGATTCCTGTGCACGCCGAGGGGTTGACTTTGCATATGTTACATATGGTAATAAATTAAGTTAAAGAAATCCTATAACGTCACTGAAAAAAACAAAGGTTAAAGTGACATTATAGTTAGGAACTGTAATTATATCTTACTTAACATTACGAAAAAACCTTAGATATTCACTGAAAAAAAATCAAAGGTTAAAGTAATGCTATAATTAGATGAAAATTTCAGTGACAACATAAGTTTTAAACACAAAAAAAAATGAAATTCACCAGTTATAGTTAACTGTAAGTCTTGCCCTAAGGTAACTATAACTCCCACCCTCGCCATGTACTGCTAATTACCCCACATATTACATCACTCATGACAAGTTCCGTGACATCATTGTTAATATCACTGCAACATTTGCAATAAGATTATTGTTGAGAAAACTGTGCATGGTGGAGTCTGAGTTATAGTTATCTTGGGGCACGAGTTATAGTTGAGGTATCTATAACTGGTGAATTTATATGGTTTTGTGCATTTTAAACAAAGGTTAAAGTGACATTATGATTAGGAGAAAATATAATTTAAATCAAAACCTTTTATACTCAAAAAAGCACAGAAATTCACCATTTACAGTTTACTGAGCACATTAATATTTGCGCCCCACCATGCCTGTTAGTGTAATCATTGATGACATTGATGTGTTCTCAACGATGCCATTGAACATGCCATCAATGAATCAGTGTGTGAGGTCATAAGCAGAGCATGGTGGCAGCACAAGTTCTAGTTAGCTCAGTAAACTATACCTGGCGATTTTCAGTGTTTTTTTTATTTCAAATCTTACTTTTCAAGTGACTTTTCACCTTGCTGTCACATCGCTTTAACCTTTCTGTTTTTTCTTTGCATTTCTATGTTTCTTTTAATGTAAAGTAAGATATTGTTCTGTTTTGCCTCACACTAAGAGGGAACGAGGCTAAAGAATGCAAAGAATGCAGCACTCTCAGTCTGAGTTGTGAATTTATTAAGGCACTTCCCAGGGTTCAAACGTAAGTATACAAAAATATTAATGTGAATGTTTAAATTGAATGCAGCAGCACACGTGCAGATACTAAAATAATCACAGCAATTGAATAATGATAATCAGAAAAAATGCAATATATCAACAATGAATATGTATGCAGTGAATTTATGTATATTTAGTCAGGCACACAATAAAGCTAGACAATTAAGAATTAAAAATGCATCACCATGGGGATCAAATCCAACATTATCCTTGTCTTTGCCAATGTCAAGCTGTGGAACCTTGGACAGCTGAGACAGGAGAAATTCTCCCTAATGTGCTTGATCTGAACAATGCGGCCACCATCAGAAATGAGTTCCGTCTGCCTCAGTGCCAAGTTTCCCCACATTATATACTTCAAACAAACTTAGGATTGCGGTTTTGGTAGCCTCCCTCCCTTCGAGTAAGTTCAAGTGCTGGCTGTACTTGGTCAGTGTTGACAACATATGCAAAGGACTGGCCGGATCCCAAGGTGTATTTCCAAGACAGAGCCATACCCTTCTCTGCTATAAACATTCTCATCCTTGTACACTCTTATTAGCGTTGTATCCCCCATGTTATGTTCCCTTCCTTGGTGAGAAAAGTGAAAACATGTTAACAAGCTGTGAATGGAAAAATACCTATGCCACCAAAATGATGGCATTTGAAGCTAAGCTAAGCACAAAATAGAGTCAGTGGTCACGATGGAATCAGTGGTTAAATACAGATAGTATTTCAGATATTCATACCAAACCTAACTATAATGTAACTTAAACCTTTGTCTTTTCAGTGAATTTCTAGTGTTTTTTAATAGAAAATAAGACCTTATTACTAAATCCAACCACCTGAGTGTTACCTTTGGGGCCAGGTAACAGTCTTCACTCATGAACAGCAGGGATTTAGGTACAAGCCTTAGTCTTCCCCCAGGCCAAGGGTCAGGATACTTCTATCTTGGCCTCTTATATAGTGTTTTGTAAACATTTCCAGGACAGGGGACCAAGGGCCAGATGTAGCAAAGGTTTTGAACGTCGCAAACAGCGAATTTTGCTGTTTGCGACGTGCAAAACCCACATCGTGATGCCCAATTCCCATTTTGCGAGTCGGTAACCTGGTTACCGACTCGCAAAACGGGACTGCGAATCGCAAATAGGAAGGGGTGTTCCCCTTCCTATTTGCGAGTCGCAGCACAATGCTGCATTGCTTTGTGACCGCGAATGCGGTCGCAGAGCAATCGCAGTTACCACCAGTGTCACACTGGTGGTACCCCATTCGCAAAAGGGAACGAGTCCCAGTGGGACCCCTTCCCCTTTGTGAATGGCCTGGAAAACATTTTTTCAGAGCAGACAGTGGTCCTTTGGACCACTGCATGGTCTGAAGAAATGAAACTGAAAAGTTTCATTTTTTCATTTTGTAATGCATCTCGTTTTCCTTTAAGGAAAACGGGCTGCTTTACAAAAAAAAAAAAAACTGCTTTATTTAAAATCAGTCACAGACATGGTGGTCTGCTGTCTCCAGCAGGCCACCATCCCTTTGAGTGCTGCGAGTCGCAAAGGGGTCGCAAATTGCGACCCACCTCATTAATATTAATGAGGTGGGCCTTTATGACCCCCTTGCGAGTTGCAGATGGTGTCAGGGACACCATCCTGCATCCTGTATTGCTACTCGCAAATTGCGAGTCGCTCTGACTCGCAATTTGCGAGTCGCAATTCAGGACATACCTACATCTGGCCCCAAGTCTCCCAAGTCCTACAATGGGTGCTGCAACATTTCAGTTCATGTTGCGTCAAGCCGATCAGAGAGCTTGCTCCAGAAAAGTCCCCTTGAATATTCAAAATGCTTGATTGATAATGAAAAAAGCAAGCTTTCTGAGTACAAATCTACTGTTCTGTCAAATTTGGTGTAATTCAGTTCAGACATTTTGGCTGTAGGGCTATCTAAAATTTCCTGTGCAAATTGCATGACAAAATTGTGTTTAGGGGCTCCTCCTTTTTCTCAGCACCCTCTTGACAGATTACCCTGAATCTTTCCTACAAGATACTGAGGAGGATGAACTACTTTTCTTGGGGAATGTTTTGTTAAGAGTTATCAAACTGCTCTAAAGTTATTAGCAAAACAAAAAACATTCTTCCTATGGAAAGTCTTACCTAACTATAAGTACACAGTGGTGACTGCCACTGTGTAATAATTATATGTACTCAAACACATGGTGGTGCAGCAGTTCTTAACCTGTTGATCTTCTGTCCACGTCCCCCCACTGAGTCTCTATTGGAAGCCAAAACTCTATCATAAGCAAGTTCTATGATTTAGGCAACACAAAAGGATAATGGACGGAGTGCTGAAACTTTTCATTCACTCACCCCCAGTCACAGATCTGGGTTAAATCCATTGTTCTTTTGGTCACCGGGCCACCCTAGTTTTGACACTGCTATCCATGGGAACAGTCCAGCCCGAACTGGCAGGCCTGGTCCTCCCTGGACCGGAAACAAGCACCCTGGGACCAGTTTCAGGGTATCACCCCTCGTCAGCCAGGCTAGCTTGGATCCAGTTGCACTGTGAGCAAGGGACCAATGTCTGGGCATACACTGGCCTCTTATGGCGACGTTAAGCACATAAATAGAACATAAAGTGATACACAAATTACATAAGAAATTATACATGAATAAATATGGAAATTATCAATAATTTATTTAATACGCAAAAAATATATAAAAATTGGAATGTTAATGGGGAGGTTGGAGCATTTCTACATTTGGTTTTATTTCTAAATGAAAAAGATAAATGTTATACTCTAGCAAATCACTTTGGCTTCTTTGTTCCCAATGCACCTGCCATGTTTGTCGGCGCACACTAGTGCTTCAACTGAGCCACAATTGCCCATGCCACTGTTGCCGTACTTGTGCTGCTTGCACGGATCAAGCTAAAGATACCAACTTAATTATTAGCCTTGAATTTTAAATGGCTTCACATTTACACAGCATTTTAAAATTTTCAATTTTGGTTTTGTTAAATGAAACATTTAAGTAAGTTTAGCAGCTAATAAACAAACGAGGATCCCCAACGGTCCACAGAACACAGGTTAAGACCCACTGCAGTGGGGAATTGAGGTGTACACAACATACAAAGAACTCATATAGGTAAGAGCACTGAGGGGCTGATGTGAGAGCCCCGAGCGCCATCCCAACGACACACTAGCAACATTTTTTTACGCTAATGTGGCATTAGATGGTCAAAAAGCTGCACCATATTTACAAAGTGGTGCAATGCATGCATTGCACCACTTTGTAACCCTTTCCGCTACATTATGCCTGCGCCAGGCATAATGTATGCAAAGGGGGCAGACGTTAAAAGGTGGCATGCCATTTAATTCAGTGGGCCCCTATGTACTCTGCAGAAGCCAACATTTTGGCGCTACTCCTGCAGAGTACATCAGTAGCGTCAGAAATTCTGATGCTATTGCCCCCTACCCTGTGCCATGGCACACACATGGTGGTGGTAGGGGGCGCTAATGGGCGCAAGAAAAAGTGGCACTGCACTGAGTGCAGCGGCACTTTTCTTAAATCAGTCCCTAAATATTTTGTGAAATTCCCCAGATTATTCCCTTCATGATGCCCTCTGCTTTTGTTTCAGGCTCGCTAAACAGGAACCAGCATTACATACTCAGTTTAAAATGTAACGCATTTTCCTCCTATAGCATGCTGTGATGGCAGCTCGGAGCAGCAGGGTAGCAGTGGGAAGTATATAATAGTCTATACTATAATAGTCTATACCTAATCATGTGTACTCTAGGTGCACATACTACTGTTGCTGTTACTTGGATGGCTATGGATTTATTGGGGAAGCATAATTTGTAATATTCACCCACAAGAATGAAATCTGAGATCTATTGAATCACCCAGCATGAGGGTAGCTTTCAGCAGTGTGGATTCACATTTAAAATAATTCATTAAAACTCCAAGTGCTTCATTTCCCACTACTGGGAACAATGCATTTGATTTTCACTACATATGTGTAGATTTGGCCAAAAACACAATTCATAAAAATTATTTAAAATATGTGTTTTTGAGTTATGGCTAATTTCTTAGTTCATATGTGTTTCAGCCAGGCTCTGATTTAATCAATTGTTACTTCTCTGAAGCTGGACATATGCTCGTGTACATTATAATTTGGGGGAAGGAGGTTAACTCCTGTGCCAAACAAACTGTAGGAACAAAGGTCATTAAGGGAAAAACTATTCTGCCTCAAATATAGGAATGATGCTGGTGTGAACCTCTCCTCCGCTTGGCTTTCTGTCTTCCAAGAAAATATGTGGGATGGCTTTTTTCTTTCTTGAGACAAACTGGAGTTTCTGGTGAGCTCTTTCACATGGAAGAGGACATTCTCCTTTTGAAACGTTTTTGACACATTTGTGACGTGCCTGCGTGATAGGGATTGCAAGAAAGTAAATCCTATAGAGTTCTGGTTACCTACGCTTTTGGTAAAAGAGAGTGCCTGGAGTGGGAGGTATTTTAGATTTGGCTACCCATACTAATCCGTACTCACAGGACCACTTTCTTTAAAATACGCACACATCTCTGGCTCTGACTTGAAGAGGGAAAGGACAAAAAAAACTTTGCATGAACACCTGTGGAGTTTTTATTTGAGGCAGTGTGGCTGCCTGCTCAGTCTCAAGGGTATCTAAAGAAAGCTGCCCCCTTGTCCTGGATGTCCTGTAAACTGGGAGTGCTGGAATTCTGAAGTGGACTCTGACCACTTTTCTGGTGGTCCTATGTGAGCTGGACTCCCAAAATGTAGTAATACTCCAGAAACTTTTACTGCAAGTGTTCAGGAGAACAGGGGAAATGGTGTATAGATTTAAGAACACATTTACATTGTTTAACTCAAGGACTGTGGCTGGCTGAGACTCCAACATCATGCATTTGTGTACCTGTACAATAATCACGATTCAGTCTTTGCGATTGCTAATCTGAGCATTTTTCAACTCCATTAAAGTATCAAAGTGTGGAGATAAAATGGTTAATCGGGGAAAACCCCCACCTTGTGACTGAACATGAGGACTTGAAAGTCATCTGCAGACGCACATAAATCCTGGTTATTCTTCTGAACATCTCTTTAAAAATGTTTTAGATATTTTAACATCATTTTGTTTTTTTCCGTGGAATTTGAAAACTATGTTACCATTGTTTTTCATTGAGAATACCTCTATTGGTTCAATTGACTTTAGCTTAACTGTACCATTCATTTTCCTTGATGTATTATTTTATTATTTTTCCACATGTTATTTATAATGGTATTTTGAAGTAAAGAGGTTGCTCCTTCAGGATTTATTTTACTTTTGATTGGTTTTCCCATTGTTCTACTGTCACATTTTTGCCAGCAATTTTCATACACCAATTTAACTGGTTATGAAAGATGAAAATCATTTTTTCTTTTTTTTAATGCTTTTATTGGCATTTTATTCAAATTTACAATAACCTTAACTATACACTGTGCAGAAAAGCAAAGCGCAATATAGGCCAGGGCCCTGCTATTCAGATGGTACAATAGCAGCATAATGAAATGAGGCACGTCGTTTTCACCGTGCCCAAACATTTATCTCAGCCACTTCCACCAATTCTCAGGTACCCCTGCTCTCCACATATCCCGACCACCCCGTCCTTCCAGACTCCTCAGATTGTTCCATCAACCTGCATGTCCCCATCCATAGGCAGAATGTGGCCTGTTGGGTCCTCAAGTGCGATGTCATAGTAGTGGGCTGAGTCCCCCAAATCCGTCTGTGCTTCTGGGAACAGCCCCAGGTGGGATAAATTGACTTCTCTAGGGTCATACATCTATCTAAACTTGCATTCCATTCATCTACCAACGGGGCAACCACTGACTTCCAATGTCTGCTTTATGTCTTTTGGCAACCACCAGATCCATCCACAGGAGGGCTCATTTATATCTATCGACCTCAATATCATATGAAACGTGTAGCAACGTGAATTTAGAGTCATGTGCCAGTGGCCAGCCCAGAACTCTCCCTAAACATGTGAGGACTCACCTCTAGAAGGGGCCATGAAGGAATGAAGATACAGCATTAGGCGATCACACCCATGCGTCATAGTCTGGAGCGTGTCAGGTATACTCTATGCAGATATTTGACCAGTATGAAGGGAAATTGTGCAGCAGTAGCCACGTCCTGGGGTAGCTCAGGGATTCCCACCAATTGCTGCTGTCAACCTGGTGAAGGTCTCTCGCTCAGGTAGCTCTCAGGTCAAGGAAGTAATCTGGTGTGTGTGTGTGTGTATCCAATGACTTGTATATAATGGAGAGTTTATGGTGGACGGGAGCATTGAGCAGCACTTGCACCTCCATGGGGATGAATTCCAGAAGTTCCGTCAGTGTAGATGTTTAGGGCAAGAGGGCATGTCTAAGTTGCAGATACTGAAAGAATGGGTTTTATGAAGTTCAAATTCCACCTGCAAGCTAGAGAAGCCTTTAATGGTTGCTCCAGTCATGATGTTCCCCAAAGTGGAGATACCAATAAGGTCCCACTCTGTGAAGCTATCCAAACCTGTCACCTGCGACAGCCATCATCCATTCCTCAATGGGGTTGAGCCTGTGAGGAACTTGTGCCAACCCAGATCGTGAAGTGCATCTTTTCAAACTTGGAAGACTACTCTTGTCACTGGGGGAAGCATCAGGGGGAGGGGCTCCCCATACAGATAGTGGGCAATTGCGGATCCCTGCATAGCCCACCTTTCAGAAGTGTATGCCGGGGTGTCACCACCTCCAAGGCACCACTGGTTCAGCACAACCAGATGCGCAACTCTATAATACAAAAGAATATCTGGTGTGGCTGTGCTGCTGTCAAACGGTGCCTTATAGTATTTATTGAGTGCGATTCTGGGAGGTCACCAGTTCCAAAGGAAGTGCCTCAGCACCATAATTAAACTCATGAAATAAGTACTAGGGACTGTGTTAGAAATGGGGTCTCTAGTTGGCAGAGCTATGCTTCAATAGTCCCTGTCCAACTAGGGACCACAATCCTAGTCAGAGTAAGTCAGTTTCACTCCCTAAATTAACCTATGCTCACCCTCTAGTAGGTTGGCACAGAGCAGTCCTGCTTAACTTAAGATGCAATGTGTAAAGTATTTGTGCAACACACACACACAGTAACACAATGAAAGAACCACAAAAAGGACTTCACATCAGTTTAAAAAAATAGATAATATTTATCTCAGTAAAACAAGACCAAAGTGACAAAAATATAATAAGTAGAAGACAAGATATTATTTTTTTAAGATTAAATGTGAAATAGTGCTTAGAAGTCACTAGCACTCAAAAGGTTACTTGAGGTTGCAAGGGACCAGTGCAAATCCAGAGTTCAGGCCGACCGGAATGGAGGGTAGGCTCGATACAGAACCCAGACACGGTCCGCTGAAACAGTACCTTTGATGGAGCATTGCATTGACGTTGAGGGCATGATATGTCAGTTCCTATCCTTGCAGTTGGGTCCCTCGTCGGCGTCGAACTCCATTGAAGGGATAACTCGTCATCAAGCCGTGCAGAGCATAGTCATTGAGCCGCGCAGGCTGTAGATCCAGTGTCGTCAAGCAGTCTCTGCATCAGTGTCAAAGGAGTGATTCAGCAAAATTTTACATGCACTCGAGCTTATGGGTCAGTTTTTTCAGGATTCAGCTGCAGAACTCACTTCTGAGGAATACCTCAGGAAAAGTTAGGGCTCACATAGGTGGCACAGTCCAGCAGTACCAGGAGAGTTTAAATCAGTCTTTTATGTCCCTAAGACTGCAGAAGAACAGGGGAAAAGACAGCAAGCCCTTGGAGATATTCTGGGTCACAAAAGGGTGCAGTCCTGGTCCTGGACCCATCTTGCAAAGATCAGCAGGCAGCAGGGAAGCTCAACACTGCAGAGAAGTAGTTCCTTGGAACAGTCAGTTCAAGCAGAGTGGCAATCCTCACAGAACAGCAGTCCTTACTCCTGCAGAGCTCCTCCCAAGTCCAGTAGCGATCTGATTACAGGAGATCAGAGCCCCCAGTACTTCTCCTAAAATGTGCCTTCAAACTGGGGTGACTTCAAAGAAGCTATTTGAAGTGCATAGGTCCCTCTTTCATCCCAGCCTTTGCTCCTGCCTATCAGTTGGAGGTAATTATCCCTTTGTGTGGGGTTCAGGGCACTAGCCTTTGAAGTTCCCATCCTCCCTTTCCCATCCTTCCTGCTCAGGAAAATCCATCAGTATGCAGATTAATGCAGATGCAGTTGACTATCCTGTGTTGTGGCTGTCTGGAGGGAGACACAAACGTAGCTGTCACCCAGCCCATTCCAGTCATGTATTGGAGACAGGATGTCAGGCATGCAGAGTAGTGAGAGCAGAGAAACTTTCTAAAAGTGGCATTTCTAAAGTAGTAACAATAAATCCGACTTCACTAATAAGGAGGATTCATCTTTACCTCCCCCCCCAATGATATTAAACATGATATATATACTCCTTTCTGATCAGGAATTACAGCTTTAAAGTATATTAAGGAATTCCCAATGCTGCACAAGAGAGGAGTAGGCCTCACAATAATGAAAAACAACTTTGGGAGTTTTTTTTTCATTACCAGGACATTTACAACTTAAAAGTACATGTCCTGCCTTTTCGATAGATAGTAACCTGCCCTAAGTGCTACCTAGGGCCTACCTTAGGGATGACTTATATGTAATAGAAGGTGGGGTTAAGGCTTGGCAAGAGGTTTTAAAATGCCAAGTGAAGTGAATCTGCACACACACGCTCTGCAATGGCAGGCCTGAAACATGTTTACAGGGCTACTTAAGTGGGTGGCACAATCAGTGCCGCAGGCCCACTAGTAGGAATTAATTTTCAGGCCCTGGTTATATGGTATACCACTTTACAAGAGACTTACAAGTAAATTAAATATGCAGGTTGTGGAAACATCAATGTTACCATGTGTAGAAGAGAAGCACACTGGTTAACTGGGGTAAAGTGCTCAGAGTCCAACAAAAAGATACAGTGAAAAACAGGAGGTGAAGGGTAAAGTGTCTGGGGAAGACCCTCCTAAGGATGTCAGGTCTAACACACCAGGTAGAAGTAGTTTTGTAACTGATATATTAGGTGGTGTAGTCCAACCATTTTGTAAACTGCCAACCTTCCCAGCAACTAAAGTGGAAGCATAAGCTGAAAGTCAAAGTCTTTAAATAATTTATAAAGGAGAGGTTGTAGATTTTTCTTCCAGGCTCTCCCACAATCCTCAATGATGTATACTCCCAGATAACAAAGACCTTCTGCTTGGATCTTGAGGTCCGAGTCCCAGGTCGGTGGCTTGGGACGACCTCCTATCAGATATAAAGAGGATTTGGCCATGGTAATTTGAAGTCAGAAGTGTTCTTCAAACGTCTGCAGGTTACGAAGAGTACACATGCCTGACCGGGGAAGGTCAGACAAATAAACAATTACATCCTCTGCCTAAGATCATTATTTTTTACTGATAGTCTTGTCACTCAGGACAGGCTACCAATAGTGAGCTAAGATTCCACTCATTGAATTCTGTCTCACTTAATGGACTGCATTGTGCTGAAATGGATGGTGGCTCACACATCATTCATAGTAAGTTATGGTGTCACAGGCATATCGGTCCCTATGAATTATTCATGTGATTCTCCATAAGGATGTTGAGAGAGGTGCCTGATCACTCACTACAATTCTGTGTGCCTCTTCCTTCGCTATCAGCGTTTGTAAATCTGATGGATTCTCTGTTTACCCTTCCCCGCGTTATTAATGCTGCTTATTATTAGAAATGTTTGAGGCCTGTTTTGGTTCACATAAGGAAAAAGCCATGTATAAGTGTGTTTACAAAAATGTATTAGGTACTTGTGACTAAATCCTAATAAATTGTCCTTTGAACTGCTAATAAAAATCCTTTATGTGGTCCTGCGCTAAGTAGATACTCCACTGCTGGAAAAACAGATTGTTTATTTTTAAAGAAAAAATGTGTTTTGGGACAAAAACAAATTTTATAAGCCTTCTTAAGGACTATATCATTCCTTCATGTCTCTCATTATTTCCAACAACGAAGCATAAAACATTTGCTCTACACATCTTAGCGAACATTTGCAGTTGAACCACTCTATATATCTTTACTCCTCAACAGAGATGCACGGTAATGAAGTTCATGTTTTTACCTTTTGTGTATGCTTGTTGGAGCAATGAAAATAAAGTGACACGCTACACAGAAATTAACATTCTGCATCAGTGCTGAGTATTCCCAATGGACAAGAAAAAGGGTCTGGGTAGGGGGATCGACTGGAAGATGTTGATCATTGAAAAACGAACATGTGCAATAGGTGGTCATAATTTGATGGTGTTCATGTACATTACGCAGATCCTTAAAGTAAATAAATAATTCTAATCAGAGAATGTTTTTGCTTATACCTTTTTCACCCAGTAGATTACGTTTTTAAGAGCACTGGGGAGTGTAACCATCCCTGAAGAAAGTATATTGTAGCCACTTATAGAAAATCCATATAAAAGCAAAAACTAAGTGCAGCATCACTGAGCACCCCATATTGACTCAGAGTAGAATAAGAGAGCGAGGGACACTCTGGGCACCACATTAGGTAAAATGTGTATCACATTAATATGCTGCAGGCGTGCGGGACATTCTTCTATGGCTGCCACATATCAGAGCAGGGCATCACAACGCGTGTTCCCTGTTCTACAGCACAGGCCAGTGCAGAAGGGCTCTCTGCGTGGCACCACAGTGCACAATCTCCTCCACTCCTCCATGAGTGTGTGATGGAGTTATCATCAGTCAATGACTGCTGCCGCAATCTCTGAGTGCAACCATCCTCCTGACGGCCCCTACATCCTGGTCCTTATACCGCAACCTTTGAAACTGGCACGTGGGATGTTTCACCCAATGAGTATGCCCTGTTAAAGTGCAACTCCTACGTAGCACACAGTTATGTCTCACTCAGCTGCACCCACTAACCCTTTTCTCCCCTGACACTATGGAAAAGTGTTCTGAAGTGGCAGCAAGCTGACAGGTTTTCCTACCCACAAAAAAACCTAAACTGATATTGAATGTCCTGTCCATGCATATTTGCTAAACAAGTTACAATGAAGGTAGACCAAGAAAAAGCATCCAAGAATACAATTTTGATGACAGAGGAAGCCTAAAACTGAGAAGTATAATCACTGGATGTTCACAAGGACACACAATCTCACCGTCTTTTCTACTTGATATCAGTTACTTGGGTGCCTTTCGAATGTAGCACGTTCAGGTTTATGGAATTTGTCACAATCCTCAAGTAATAAACTCCACAATCTTTTGGCAGAATCGTGTCTTGCTCAGGTAGTTTGCCAAACTCACTGAATACATACGAACAATGAATGGTTACATATCCAGACAGTAGGAATGTAATACAACCCCTTGTTTCAAAGATGACACGCAAAGAAGAAACATTGTTGGGTACTTAGAAACAACCCTTCTGTTACTGTTCTGCACAGACGCTGCATTGTCTCCGATACTTGTTTATCAAGTCCATGGCAGCGTGTATTCTGCACTCCACACACTGGGCCTGCTGCAGTCTGTCGAGATTGTGGTTATGCAACATTGTATCCAGAGGGCCCAGGTTGTATCATTCGATGTGCAAAATGTGGAATGTTCACACCACAAAGAAGCTGGCTTTGTGAATTTATATAGTCGGATATTCTTTCCAGAAATAGAAATAAGACCTTCAAACCTGCAATAATTAGAAGAAATCATAATCATAAATCATATATCAATATAGATAAAACACACACGTGTGTGTGTGTGTGTGTGTAGGTGTGTACATATATATATATACATGTGTGTGTGTGTGTGGATATATATATATATCCACACACACACATAAATATATATATATATATGGAATTGCTATCAAACAATTCTGTAAGCCAGTTTGATAGTGAATAATTTGTCGGCTTTGTACGTTAAAGAGTCAAGTGTGCTTCCCTCAACTGAAACCTGTAGTCTGCAAATTGTGCACAGATGTGTGGAGCAGGCTTTGAAATTGCTAGGCTACCTACCCATTACATGTGTCTGTAAGGAGGCATAGAAAGTCAGTAGTGCAATATCATATTGTTTGTTTTACTGCATTGTTTATGTCACTTGTTCAAGAGATGCAGTTGTACTCTGGTACCGTATGCTTTAAAATTATTTATATGTTGTTATGATCATTCTGATCCATACGGTGTCTGATGTGGATCATGTTTATCAACGTCAATATAAAATGGTGGGTGCTGATGACCAAAATGTTTACACAGAGCTCCAAAGATGTAGGGAATCCTAAAGCAGTCCACCCACTTCTACCTCCAGGCTTTCGAATTCTTTGGGATGGAGGTAGGCCCTGGGGTGCCCTGCTGTGCCACTTATGGTGTTTCCAGGTGGCTATCTAGAATCAGACTGGTTGCATGGTGTATCCTCACGGCAGCTGCCTGACACAGATATGGGACTGACTTACAAGCATGGTTGCAGCTCCCATCCGCTGCACCGTCCCAAGCCACATAAATCTTTGTTCTGTGTTACAAAGGCTGTTACCAAGAGAGACTGGGCCATTACACGTTTCAGTAAGACATGGAGGTACTTCCTGGACATATATGTGGATCTTGTGACTAGGGTCTCCCTACATTGGACGTCATGCAAGTAAATTAAAAAACAACCAGTCATTACCTCATGAGACTCAAGAAGGCAGCCATATCAGGTGAAGCCGGCCCAAATCAACTAGATTGATAATCAAGCACAATTCACCATAATCAAGTAGTGATGGTCATGCTGGAAGTGAAAGAAGGCCGACCGCTAGAGCAATTTACCGGAGACTCTACTTCAAACTATTATCAGTGTTTTTTGATGGAACTGAAAATTTCTTCTTGCATACAATATGTAGTGTGAGAACTGCTGGAATGAAGAAAAGACACTACACTGTAACCCAAGGAAGTAATTATTCCCCTGTTCCTAAGGGCATGGGTAGGTTGTGTGCCTTTGATAAGGATTGACAGCTTCATAGTGACTGGTGGCTGTAAACCTAGTGAAGGGGCAGGCTATATGCGTGTCCCCTTATCCTAACACTTGGCCTGTAATCCAGAATATAAAATTACTGCCTTGTTTGTTTGTAACTTGTTACTTCTCCTCTGAAGCTGTAATGTAACAAACCTACGTCCTAATGTATTACAACTGTGCTTATGTAAAATGCTCTGATATTTATGAGGTTCCAGTCTGTGCTATATAAAACTGAAAATAAGTAAGTAAGATTCGCCAAATAAAGAGGCTATTTGTCAAGGATATAAGAAAACAATGGAGTGGACATTGAAGGGACCAGTCTCCATGCTAACAGAGTTGCAATTAAATAGGAGAATACTTGTCCAAGAGGAGAAATATTGCACAACACCCTTCAGTAGCTGACATAGACAGAATTCTGTAATCCAAACTCTGGTACAGCATAACTACACTAAGTTAGGTTACGCAAATCAGAAAATTCTGGTTGCCAAGCATTTTTGTGGTATACTTCCAAACTATCAAGTCCTAAATATACAAAGATAATCGGAAGATAAGGATATATAGGCGAGAAAAGATCTGCTATACTTAAATCCATATCTCTATATCTTGAAGATATAAATGTATTACAGAGGCGAGGAAAGTGCCAGTATAGTTATAGGTAGGTAAGGGTTTATACTGAAAAGTCATTTTTATTTTCCTAATAATTGTGGCACCATTCAACAAATTTGCACGAAAATATCCAATAATAAATTTTGCTACATTAGGTTCTTCGTGATAAATTTTGTGCACATTCATCAAGTGGGGTCCTAAAATAGGGGTGTTTCAAAAGTTACATATCACATTTTAACTCTCATATAATACTTTTTTCACCTCGATACAGAAAAATGACTGAGCAGAATTACACCAAACTTGTCATAAAAAACAGATCATTATTCAAGGAAGTGCTGTTTCTTGGTCTGCTGTAATTCCGTTCAGACATATTCAAGAAATTACATTTAGAAATTGTTCTGGCCTGTGCATGAAGAGGTTAGAGTTTAGAGCAGTGGTTCCCAACCTTTTGGTTTCTGTGGACCCCCACTTTAACATTAATGGAACCCAGGGACCCCCACGGAATCATCATAGGAATCTAGGGACCCCCGCCTGAGTCATTACTGGAAGCTGGGGACCTAATTTGTCAATATTTGTTAATATTTTTTAATTTTCTAGGTTCTCGCGGACCCCCTGAGAAGGCTTCGCGGACCCCCAGGGGTCCCCGGACCACAGGTTGGGAACCACTGGTTTAGAGATTTCTGGGCTGTTAATTTGCGGCTTAATAATGGATTCACAACTCCACAGAGGATTTGCAAATGCAGTTTAAAAATTAAAAGCACACTATTAGATGAGAACGCCTTTTCTCCTATTATGCACTGCAGATTGTGAATCTGCTACACTGATTGGCTGGCTGTCACAGAAAAAAATCTGTTACATCTGCATTGTCCAAAATGATGAACTGAGCATCATGCTAGAAGAAAGACAAATGTCATGAAGAGGCTGGGTTACCTACCCTGAATCACCAGGCAAATCTGGTGAATTATTAATAATATCCCTGGATTTGTAAATTCAACGCTAGATTAATTAATACTGCTTCCTCCCTAAGTGTCATCTAGGATTTGGAAATCCAGCTTTGGAGTGTGAATCATGTAAAAAGTAATGGGAAACAAGTATTCAGTACAGTACTGCTGTGCTTGGCCAATGGCCACACACTGCAGGTTGGGAGCAGAGCATGATTCCAGACCAGTCCCTGCTGCCAAACACTGCTGTGAAGGGTTGGCTGCCAACAGACCATGAGGGCCTGTGACCAACCCCTGCTGTGCACATCCAAAGGCTTTGCGCAGTGGGAGTTGGCAGTGAGCTGCAAGTTGGATGCAGGCTCCAGCTACCTGCTTCCAATCCCTGCTAGACATGGCCAAAGTCCATGTGCAAAAAATGTTGGCCTCCTACAGAGGGCTGTACTCGATATGGCAGAAGGCCAAGCGTTGCAGCCCACCCTTCTATTCACCAGCAAAAGCTGTGCATGGAGGGGTTTGCTTCATTGCCTCGGGAGGGATGGATGGAGGGCCTGGCAGAAAATGAACATACATGAGGTGGTGGATGCTCATTATTAGTTGTTGCAGGAAACTGTTCCATGTGGTATATTATCAAAAAGCCCCAGAAACTCACTGAAAAAACGCAAAGACTGAAGTAAAGTTATTGTTAGCTTTGTTAATAATAGGCTAGCATATATTTATTTTTAAAACGTAAAAATTAACTGAACAAAACATAGTTAAAGACTCACACAACAGCCACAGATAATATAACTTGCACACAAAATTAAGTGCTTATGATCACACAATAATTATGTCAATAAATACCACCTAAAAACAAAATGTAGTTAAAATACAGCACTTACTCAAACCGATAAATAATACTAAATTCATAGTCGCCTCTGTCAAAGTAATAAGGGTCGTGAGTTATGTAATCACATCTATAAAATGATTTACAACTTTTGTAATTGCATCTGTTTCATTATGGATGAGGTCCTGAGCATTGCTTTTACACAAATACCCAGTTCCATAATACAGTGATACATTCCCACCATGGAGCCACCAATTATCATACAACTTAATTCAACATTATTGCTTTCATCTAATTTCTAGACAGAAGTCACTGGTCTGGCTTTGCAATGCCTCATCTTCTCTTCGAGCTTGGAGTCTGTGCCGCAGTTATTTGCTGAAACAAGTGGCAACATACAAATTTTGCCTTTACATTTTTTGTTGAATGTAATGAAGAGGCATATACACCCAGTGTACTGAAAATCTCAGTAGCACAAATCTTTATACAATTCCTCTGCTTATTCTTCTTGCAGTGAAGTTCTCATTGGTTATGAAGTTCTCAATATTTATACCTTTAACATGGAACTATTTTGAGGAACACCTCGCAAAATTAGGGTGTAGAATAGAGTGCAAAGAGAAAATGGAGGGAGAAAAGTATCTGATAATAAGATATTCTTCTTGGTGGTACCCGTGGTTATACCATCTGAAGAAGACATTCAGATCTACACCTCTATCCCTCCACCATTTCCTTGCTTCTGCTATAAGTCTTCCTATGTCCTCCTTCCTCTCACCATTTGCTCCAGCCTCACACCTTCATCCATCATGACAATCACGCTTTGAAATTGTTCTATGGCCTGCAGGGACCAATGTACAATTAGAAATACTTATTTGCTGCCTGCTCCACCAAGATACGTAGTGGCATCTCAGTTTAATTCTGAGCAAATGTGTCACTCTTTTCTCACTTATTTTTATGTAAAACTCCGCCTTAGTGCGTGGTATTTGGGTGCTGTGTGTCAAAACCTTATTGTGTAATATCAGCCTACAGTGTACCCCGTTGCTTGGCTCTTGGGTCTCTCGCCAGTGGCCACATCTTTTTTGTACCGTGGCGAAACAAATCTTGGTTGCTATCTGCTTCAACTTACCAAGTCAGTGTTCAATCACTTTTTCCTGAAACTCATTAAGACTTTCAGCAGGGTACATACTCCTGTTATACCAACATAAAGCTCCTATCCCTTTGACAACTTTCTGACCATCACAGCAGTGAGGGAGTGCAGTTATGGACACTTTGATGGGACTGGAGGTGCAGATCATCTCTGATGTGTCGCCATGTGTGAGACAGGTGTCAGAGACAATGCAGGGTCCCAAGTAAAGAGGGATCACTGCTTGCTTCTCTCCAGCTATGTGTCAGTTGGCCGTCACTTAGTGAGGACTACTTGTCCTCCTATTTCAAAGAGTCAGTATCCTGTTAGCAGAGTGTGACTACCATTAGCTCTTACTCCACTCAAATGTTTACAGCTCCTGTCACTCTCATGCATTGTTGCCTCTTTCTTCAGCTTTGTGGCAGTTCACTCTCAGTTACTGGCCACCAACCCCATGTATGGGCTCAGGTTTTCTAACAGTGCAGTAAAGAGCAGCTGCTGTCTTTGCTTCATCTCTGCTGATGGTGCTTCTTCTTGCGCTTTTTGCGATATGTTGCATAGATTGTTGCCTTCCAGCCCAAAACCTGCAGGATTAAGACAGATTGGAGGTCCTCAGTGCTTCATAGAATCCTGAGTGAAGCTCTGCCCAGAGTCCCCCAGAAGAGGTAATGGATATAAATAATGGGGCTGATTCGCAAAGGTAAACGTACACTTTTTTATTCAAGTTTACGTTTGTTTGCTGTTTACAAAGGGACTTCTGAGTAATATCTTTACGAATGCAAAGTCTCCGCACATAAGAAGACCTATTTTATATGTACTGAGACTTTGCACTCATAAAGATGCTTCTCATAAATCCCTTTGTGAATAGCTAACAATCGTAAACTTCCACAAAAGCGTAGGTTTAGCTTTGTGAACCAGGCCTTATGTTTCTAATGAAAATAAGATGTGAATAAGAATGGGGCCCAAAATGGTAATGTGAAAACATTCACAAGAGCACGTTCCCCTGCCTGAGAGACTTTGATGCAAGTGACAGCACAGTTCACATAATTGGTTCAGATACAACCATATGAGGCCATGATGGCATTGGCCTTTATCTTTTTAAAAGCATGTGTGCTTTATGCAGCATATGGAGTAAAAGAGGGAGGTGTGCATTGTTGTAGAGTGTTGCAGAGTATAGTGGCTTAGAGTGCAGTGGCACTGAATTCTGTGGCATACAATGCAGCTTTGTAGAATGCAGTAACGTAGATTAGAGTGGTGCATAGTAGAGTGAAGTGGTGCAGGGTTGAGTGGTGCAAAGTGGAGTGGCGCAAAGTAGAGTGGCGTAGAGTGCAGCAGCATACAGTGTTGTGTGTAGAGTGCAATGGCATAGAGTAGAGTGGCATAGAGTGGTGCAGAGTGGAGTAGCGTAGAGTTGAGTGATGCAGAGGGATCTTGCACAGAGTACAGTTGAGTGCCATAAAGTGCAGTGGTGTAAAGTGCAGAGTAGAGTCGAGTGGCATAGAGTGTAGTGGCACAGAGTGGTGCAAAGTTGAGTAGCATAGAATGTAGGGTGACCAGATGTCCCAGATTTGCCCAGACAGTCCCAGTTTTCCAATGGCTGTCCCGGTATCCTGACACTTGCTTAAAAAATACACAAATGTCTGGGTTTTGTGAAGGGTCTGGTGAGCACCGTGCACTGTGTTCACACCGGCTCTCTCATGACACTACTGACAGAGTATTGTTTCAAAACTCTCCTGCTGTGCTGCCTGGCTTAATTCAGGCAGCACAGCAGGACTTAATGGGGGGCAAATAACCCCTTCCGGAGCCGCCCATCACCGAAGGCCAAAATAACAAAGCTCCCTTTGCAACACACTGGAGCATGGCTGAGGGAGTCTTTAATTTTCATGCTACAGAGATGTGGGTTTTGGCAGCATGAAAATTTGACTTTTTTGACCATGGTGTGGTGTGTTCCATATGGCTGTCCTGATACACACACATACATATATGACATATGACCCTGGTCTTTGAATGTACAGCAAATGTGACAATATAAGAACATGATTTAAGGGGACAAATTAAACCTGAAGAGCCTAAAGCAAATAAAGCCAGCAAATGGAAGGGCAGAAAGTGTCAGTTACAAACCCCAAAGCCAATGGTAATCAACGAGAGAAATGCATTCCTAGGTCAACTTTCTGAAAGTCTCCAAGATGTCTTTAGCAAACCAGAGAGCTGCACTGAAGTTGTGGTAATACTGATATTAGGAAATAACAAAAACAGTAGTGTATGCTGAAATTACCATTTCATGCATATAAAGTAAACTTCCTTCTCCAAAAAGGAACCTCAGAAATAAACTTACCAAAAGCTCATTCGTTTTTGTGTTGTATGATGTATCTTCAAGGACAATATGTGAGAGCTCGATGTCCTAAATGTAGATTTGCTCCTAATGAATTCTCCAGGCTCATGTGGGAAAAATTGAGGAGCATTTCAAGGAAGATTGAAACAATAATGTTTGGTCTAAAATCGATAAAATTGAAATGATTAAGAAAAACGAACTTGTCAAAGGAACTGAAAATGCAGCTTTTCTAATAAGCAGTCTGCCATTTAGGCCACACCTGCAATGAATTTATTGTTCTTAAATTTCTAGCTTGCTTGGGAAATCTCTTAATATCTGCAATTCAATGGGTCGCTCGTTCAGCGATAGGCAAAGAGCAGAGCTTTTTTATTGCCCAGAAAGCAGAGCTTTCCCCAGAACACTAAACGAAGGTCATGGGTTCAGGTCTAAAAACAAAAATATAGGTGTGGTTATGGAGGACAAATTGCTTTCTCAGAGTAGTCCTTCCAGATTTTTAATTAACACATTAATTGTGCCACCAGACAGAGTGTTGAAACCACCTTGCTCTGTCCGATCAGAAAGGTGTGACAGCACAGCTAAACAAATACGTGACAGGATACCTTCCTTGTGTAAACCTGACAATGGCAACACATCAAAATGCACACAGAGAATGAGTATTTTGTGAAAATTATCATCTGTAGTATCTCCCTGCTTCTCAAATAAGAGACTACAGTAAACCTCACCACCTTTGAACTGCATATTTTAAAATTATCTTTAATATTGTCATGAAACAGGTCGAACCGCTGTTAAAGTTGAAACGTGCTGGTATAGAGATTTCGCTGTAATTAGAAAACAAAATGGCAGATTTCTTCTACCATTATGTGTGTCTAGTGTTGCTTCCTAATCCATACACAGCGGTGTAACGAAGCCACAGCGTGTAACAAAGTCCCCAACAGCACCTGCAGAGGGGGGGCGAGCTCTAGGGGGGCCTCCTCAGCACAGAACACGATGTACGGGCTGCAGGCCCCTGACTGAGTCCGGGAGAGAGTGGGCCCCCTCCAGGTACTTTGCAGGGGAGGCCTCAAGTATCGTTACACCACTGTCCATACCTTGATCTGATCAATCACCTCCAGGAATGTCAAGTGTGTCTTGTTACCTAAACTGAGATAAACTAATTTCCAAAACTACTGGTGCCACTGTCAAGTAGCCTAGCCAGAGACATGAATAGATATTTTTGGAGATTCCCCTTTAGAATGTCCTTAATGCAATGGTGCCATTATTCTGAGGCGCTGTAGCAAAAGAAGTCATAAAGAATATGTATCCGGGGACCCTGGAGTAAAACAATGAGATGCATTCTTTGCAAAGGGGTGATGATATTTTTTAAGTTTAACTTCTTATGGCATTTGTGTTATTCATTACGTTTGATGAGTAATAGCACTTATACCATTCACAATGAATATATTGTGATAGACTTTGATTCTGCCGCCTTCAGACACCAGCTTCTTTGGCTCACATATTCTCTCAGCCCTCAGGAATGTTTTAGTGTGACTGTTTTTCTTTTGGCTGTATGGGTGTGTCACTCCACCTTTATTGTAAACCACAAGGGGCTATTTTATATCTGAAACATACATTACTCATCACACATTTAATTCTCTATCTCATCCATGTGCTGTATGCTCAAAATAATCCCTTTTTAACATGGGTTACACAGCATTAGATGTTTTTAGGTCCGGTTTTATCCAAGTCCTTTTGGTTTTGCTAGAATTATAATAGAGACTTTGAGCCCAGCCTCTTCCTACATTGGTCTCTTCATGTGCCATTTATATTTTTCTTCCACCCTCTATAGCAAACAGTATGGGGCAATGGGTCTGCCACGTAGGACATTGGCAAAATTGTTTGTGAGTGACAGCATTCTGCTCTTTCACAAGGGGTATTTCCACACAAAAAGTAGTTCCCTTCAGTGCCAGAGACTACTACAGAAATATGTGCTTTTGGGGAACAAAACAATATTTTCGCCTCTAGCCAAATTTCTTGTTATGCTAGTGAGACCCTGGCAGCTCCACTAACAATAGTTTTACAAAAGCCATAACAAAAAAAAACAAGTATTGACAAGTCCAAAGGCTGGCCAGCAACACCAGACCTATTGGCTTTGTCAATGCTTGTTATTGCTTTTATCAGCTCTCAAGTAAGAGCATCAAAACTGCTGGATTTGCCAATGCTTGCTGATATGAGTAAGCCAGTCAACCCATTTTACACCCTACCCTCTTTCAAAGTGCATGCAAAGGGAGTTTTGTTTTAACCCCCCTATTTCCCCCACATGCAAACATTTATACGAACTGAATGAACTTTCTGCACATGCGCATTTTAAACATATTAGTATTATCCCAAACATTTACCTTTAGAGGCAAATTTTTAATATGCTGGCAGCATGGCTCCATGATTTAAGCTCTCCATTGACATGTGCTTCACAAGCAAGTCACTTGTCTGAGTCCCTGCTCAAACTAACATCCTTCTGAGGTTGATAATCTGAGTAAATTAAAATATGTGATGGTAAGTGTTGGAACAAGAATGCTCCTTGCATAGTATACGGGCATGTTCTACTGCCCCAAGAGCCCAAACACATCCATAGCTGGTATTCTGACTTTTATTTTGTTCCTGTCATCACATTAATCTAAGCATGTACACAGAGATCTAGCCCAGTCCCTGACGGTGTACGTTTCTTGATCTGTCCTGTTACCTAGAGGGGCACACAAGGTGTCCCTTCATTGCTGGCAGTGGACCACTCTCCCTGTTGTAGGTATAGAACATAGAGCAGTGGTGGCAGCATACCGTGGTTAAGAAAAAGCAGTAATATAACCAGACCTTTTAAGGTTGCACCTACTAGACAATGCATGTGAGCTTACCAGTGGTTGGCTTTCCTTGTCACTCTCATTTTCCTGCTTCCTATTTGTGTCACTTGGTGTGTCAATCTTGTGTTAGACCCTTCTATGGGGCGTTGCTTCTTTGCAATGTCTTTGGATGGCATCACTGCTTCCACTGCTTGCTTTTCAAACACTACTTTTTTATTTTATTTGAAGCACTCCATTAGAGTGCATATGTTTGTGAGGCATCTCCCTTGTGTAAGTCTCCCCCACACTCCTTATTGCTCTCTGTTTCCTGACTACATCTCCCTGTCCCCTTCTGTATTGCGCTCGCCCATGTGCGTCTCCCCCATTACTTTCCCCACCCATGCCCTCTGTGTTGCTTAACCCAACACCTGTGTTGCTTTAACGTCTCTTCCAGCCCTCATCCTCACTGCTTTCATGTCCCCTTCAACCCTCTCCCTTGATTATTTTGTCTTCTACCCTGATGCTTCAGCGTCCCCCATCCTGTGTTGCTTCAGCATGTGAATCCATCCTACCCTGTATTGCTTCACCATTCCTCTGCCTCCTCTGTTCATGCCACTGTCCCTCTCACCCTCTCCTGTGTTCTTTCAGCTCACCCCTACCCCACCCCACCCACCAGCTTAAAAACAAAAACAATTTTGCAAATGTCATGTTCATTTTCGTTACAGATCCAACTAGGATCAGTAAATAAAAATTAAAAAGTGCTTGTGTCATCACAAAATGATGCAGATAGAGCTGCCAGACAATTTTGTTTATATATTTTTTTACTTTAGCCAGCTTGGCAGATGCTTGTCAAGTGTGACTACTGAGAGTAACGCACGCATGGTGTGCGAGTAAACAAGAGTAATGGAGGCCAGTGGGATATATTTTGGATATCGCTGGTTGACCTAGCACAAGATGGAGGGAAGAGACCCACACACTGAAGTGAGGAGGATGAAGGTAGAGCTACTACTAGGAATTGTATGAGGCTTTTGGTTAGTAAGGTGCGGCGTCTATGTCTTCCTGAACACTGCCATTAGGTAGATGGTCAAGTAAGGTGTAGGACTGCAGAATCTGTTGTGAAAGATTACAACGTTTGTAGGTGAGGTCTGCCTTTCTATCTGTCCCTTATTACTCCTTCAGTTGGGCTAATGTTAGTCAGGTGCACAAACCTCACACCTCTTTGTGCTTCTGTTGCGGGTGCTTCAGGACAGAGGCACCCCAGTGCCACCTGCTGCAAGAAGAATCACTCTACATTAAAGCTGTTTCTGGAGACCAGCAAGAAGAGTACACTCAAAAAGAGAACCATTGTGGATCCACACCCCTATCTAGAAGTTGTGTATAAAAGTGGGATCCAAGCCACCCCACTTTATGCAGGTTCCAAGTCTTTTATCACCAAGGAAGGGAGTGATCCACTAGCTACTCAAAAGTCTGCTGTGCAACCAAGGCTGATGGCTGCCTGACAGCCAGTCTCCCAGTGGTGAGCTGACATCACCCATAATCTGAACGTTCTGCTGTAGAAGTTGTGGATCTATGCTGAAGCACCAAGAAACCTACTTGCTGAGACCAGGAATAAGCCTGCCTAGCTGTGTAGGAGGAGAAGCAATCCAGGAAGGGCAATGCTCATTCTGCCCAAAGAGACTGTGGTAAGTCAGGGAGAGAAGACTGCTAACGCCTAAATTAGGGCAGACCCTATGCCCCTCTTGTTTCTCATCTTGGTTACTGGCGGGAACTGCCTCAATGTCCTCCTTGTCGGGCTAGGTGAGTTTGGAACTGGTGAATGTCGAAGGCCGAATGAGTGGTGCAACTGCATGCCCGCTGAAGGCAGGATGAGGGCTACATCTACTTTATTGCCAGTGATGCAGACAAGGGATGAAACTACCTGATTGCTGTAAGCCCTGCCAGGGCTGCACCTATCTTTGGTCTAATTAGGCCTGCAACCTCCAAGACTTACCCACCCTTGTATCAGGCTTGCTTCAGCCCTGGCAGGACTGCATCTTCACACCAGATAAAGACTACTGTGTCCAGCACTACCTACACAGCGCAGCGCTACGTCTTTTCTGACCAAGGATGGATGGGTCCACTGTTAGGCATGTCCTGTTCTAGGCTCTGTCACATTACTGAATTTTCTAGCTCACTCCGATCTCAGCCCAATGAAGGCTCAGTAGCTATTGCCTCTCCTGTGGCACCGTGAACAAGATCTGACAGGAAGACAAGTGCTTAAACAGAAAAAAATGTGGTGTGACATTCTATGTACAAGGAGATTATTATTACGCCACAAAACACTGGATAGGCACAAGTCATTTATAATTTATAAAAAAATATGAAGTTACGATCATGCAGAATACTTAAATACCAAGTGATGACAGATAGAAATTAGAAAGGAAGAAGACACAAATATGGCTGAAATCATCTAAAGTTTGGTTGCAAAGTGATTAATTAGTCATCCATGCAGGGACATCTTAAACATTTTTGGGGGCCTTGGGCCAAGCGTATTTCTGGGGGCCCCTGTACAGTACAGGTTTGAATTTATGATCTAATTTCAGTTCTTTCATGCTTCTGTGGCCATGTCGCAGACAATGCACAGCCACACTCCTCCAAATTCTAAATGTGTTTACATCTAATATTTAGGGATAGTGGCATGTGTTTTCAATATTGTACCGCAGCAGCAGATTGCTAACATTACTGTATATAATCTCTGTGATACCCTCCTATTTCTCGTATGTGAGGTCCTGTTTTGTTCTCAAAGAAACCTTTTTTATGGATGTTGCATGAAACGTAAACTCAACTATTTTCTGCAAAATGTCCGTAATAGACTCATGCATCACTCACATTAGAAATAAATTAAAGTAAAACGGTTTTTAAAACAATCTGGGACATATTAAGAGCCCCTGGTGCCATTGCAATGCCACATTATCGTCATTTGTTTTGCGCTAATGTGGCGTTAGAAAGCCAAAAACGCAGCGCCATATGTACAAAGTGGCGCAATACATGGATTGCACCACTTTGTAACCCTTCGCGGTACATTATGCCTGTGCCAGGCATAATGTATGCAAAGGGGGCATTCCCCTGTTAGGGGGTGCCAATAAAAATGGAGCAAGGATTTTTTTACGCTAATCCTGCAAAGCACTGGACTAGCGTGAAAAACTCTGATGCTAGCCTCTAACTACCACCATAGTGGGCCGTATTTAACATACAGCGCACACATGGTGGTGTTATGGGGGTGCTAAGCGGCGCAAGAAAATATGCCCCTCTGTTTAATAATTATTGGCGATCATTGGGGTAACACTGCAGAACAGAGATGGCTCTATCGGTTGGGGGGGGATGAAAGGCTGATTACCTGGACCAAATCCTACTTTTCCCGTGCCTTAAAACGTCTTTGCATCCATGTGGAATTACAGACGATCAAAATCTTCCACAGGCTAAAGACTGGTTTTGGACTTCAGTAGTAGTGATTGTGTTCTGCGGTATAGAGTGTATCAGGAAGCAATTCCAAGCACGTCTAGACATACTGCCATTAAAATCGACACCACAGCTCAGGCCATCATTACAAAGAATCAAATTAATAAACTCAGAAAATAAAACAAACGCACCACGTTCAGAAGTTATGTTTCATCCTGCCATAGCATATGTGTAGAAAGACATTTAGGGAAACCCTCCTGTTTCCCCTCTGATAACAGAGTGTGCGCAAAACACTCCCATGAGAAAGCCAAGCTCCTCTAATTTAAATTTGCAGTTAGCACAGACGGGGCTGGTTGCATTCCGAGTCAGTGATTAATCCGCACTGGAGCTCGGGGGTGTGGTAATACAAACACAAATCTCCAAAGATAAAAGAATAAGGAAAATCAATGACCATCACTCAATGGAATTCTTTCTCCTGCCTATGTCCAATAGTTTCTAAAGCACACTGTTAAAATTCTGACACTCTGGGGTCGTTAGTGACTTTGCAGGACCATTTAGAAGGTCATCACCATTTAGGCATCAGATAGAAGTGGAACAGTCTTTTTCCGTCCTATTTGTACAGAAGGTGGTTTGAGGTTGTAAAATCCGGCAACCCAGAACCCAACAAGTTTGTATATCTTTTGTTTGGGACATATGAAGTTTCCCAACCACATTCATGAGTAGCACATTCAGTCCAGATTTTTGCTTTATAGTTAGAGACTTGGAGTCCTGTTTGTCTCATTATAAAAATCAGTACTACAGTCTCCGGATTACAGTATAAACAAACACTGGCAAACCCAATAGGTCTCTGGCAAAGTAAAAAAAGGCCTTGCCTAATAGATCGATTGGCTTTGCCAATCTTTTTTAGCCATACCCATGCTGTATAGCATCGAAGTTGCTGTGTAGCGTGGGTATTAAGAAAAAGCAAACTGGCAAGGTCTCAGCATCATTTTGTAGGCATCTGCTTGCTTTCAACATGCATGCACACACCTACAAAATGAAGTGGACTTTTTTCTTTTCATTTACTGATCTGAGATGGATCGCTAACAAAAAAGGAGCACGAAAGTGCTGTTCTAGAGTGCAGTGCAAAAGTGCTTAAAAAACTACAAAAAAGGAAAAGGATGACTACGGAGCATGTTGGGGCGGGGGTGTGGGAGAAGAACACGGCTGTTTAGGGGAGAACCACTACAGCAGACAGGGAAGGAAACAACGCGAGCAACAGAGAGCAACATGGACCACGGGGAAAGAAGTGCATAGGGGCAGGAGAATAACATGCAGACAGGGAGAGAAAAGCACCCAGGGTAGATAGATAAAGGTAAAGCATTATCATTGAGTGCTTCGTCAAAAAGAAACAAGTAAGCAGTGGAAGACTAGCAGCCAGCCAGCCAGTCAAAAGTAAGCAAAGAGGCTAGCTAAATTAGAGGGACAAACACAAGATTAACAAGCTAGGACATCAATAAGAAGCAGGCAAATTACAGTGACAGCAAATTCAACCAATGGTAAGCAATGGGGAGGCTGCAACCCTCTGTATGTTCTTGGTACGCCCATAACATATATTTCACACCAGACAACTTTTGCTGTCTGGTAGGCTCGGCCTAAAAACCAAGACTGGCAAGCTCCTGTCCCATGGTCTGAGGAAACTTGAGAGCTCTGTTGTAAGGAAACATTTTTTTTGCAGCTCCCCCACACTTTTTGCCCCCATTTGGACTATTAGATGCAGGTTTTCATCTCTGAAAGTGCCCTGAGGCCAGCTAACCATGCCCAATATCCATGGACAGAGTCGTCCCCATTCACCTGTGGACCGAGGACTTGATTGGACTTCACCCCTGTGGACCGCACAGCATTCCAGGCATCCTTGAGCATATTTGAGCCTGCATCCCTCAGCATCAGGACCACTCCATTATCATCTATAGCTGTCATCCTGTAAAGTTTGGATCTTGCTCTAAAAACGCTCTGGTGGCCAGGTAACTGTCCAGAGTATGCTGTCTGGCCCCCTTGACCTCAGTCCTGGTGGATTTGGTCGCCCAACTCGGGCCTGAGCTGTCAAACTAATGTTCCCAATCTTTTCAAAAGTTTTCAAAGTTTTTGTTGACCAATGCTTGTTTGCAGTTAATGCTAAAGTTATTAATTCTTTTAAAATTCTACATCCCCGAAACCCTCTGGTGGACTTTGATGATCAAGGTCTCTAAAGATTCATACAAATCTAATCTATTTCTCTAACCTGGTGTCTTGTTTCTTTCATGTTGTGTGACTTTCTTAGTCTGTTGTTTGGTGTTGTTAAATACGCTGTACACATTGTTCCTTTGCTAAGCCTTACTGCGTGAAGCCACAGCTACCCAGGGTTGAACTTAAGGTTAAGTAAATGTACTTGACTGGACCTAAGATGGTATTTGTGAGTTTACTGCACAGTAGGACTACTAGCCATACCATACAGTACACCCCAAATCCTTACATCTATTATTAGACTATCTGAAGTAACATGCTAATATATAAAGGTGCAGAACCTTAACAAAATCACAGAATCTTGACTGATATTTGATACAAATTCCATAGAACTATAAACTGTCCCCTTAACATTTTAATCTTTACTCCCCTTCTTATTTAAACTGTCCCTTTCTCTTACTCCAGGCGGTTACCCTTGCCCTGCCCTCTTATATCCTATTTTATATGCATGGGTAGTAAATTCTGCTCTGCCGGCAGAGTTTGTGGAGTTTTCTCAGTCCATACCCGCTTAGAGAGGGGAGTTCAGCAAAAACTCAACCAACTGCACTGTGGCGGGGTTTACCGCCCACCCCTCGAAAACACATGTTTACAGATGTAATGGAAGGCTGTATGATACTCCAGATTACTGTCTTTAAGCAGGACACACATACCTATTACTTTAAATAGACCAGCTGTGACTGCAGACCATAGTGTTGGTGTGTTTTGGGAAATATTTTTAAAAAGTTCCACACAAGCATCATGCACTCTTGCTTCTGTCCGGTTTACAAATAGAAAAATACAGTGCAGAGCACAAAACGTTCAAACCAATGGCTGTTATTTAACCCCAGAGCCGACAGTTGGAACGGGAGGGGGAGGAGGAAAGTAGAACCAGAACAGTCCCAGCTCATTGGGGGGATTGGGTGAGTTCTCAAATTTCTGCTAGGGCTCCACATGAAGAAAGAGGAGCAACAATCAAGACTGGTGGAAGCGTGTGGCGTTCAGCCTCCAGATGTCCTCTGTTGGTTTGTGTGTCTGGTGTCCGCTGCCCATGGTGCAGAAAGGACATTTCAGAAGGCCTTGCTTTCTAACTTGGTCTCCTAGCCCGCTTGTCAGACATCGTTGCGCATCTAGCTCTGCACAGCATGGATCCTGTCATCAAGTGCAGCATGGTAATGAACTGACAGCACCCCTGACCACTCCCCCAGCAGACCCACCTTCACTACCAAAGTTCAGCCTTGACTGTGCACCCCTACTGCCTTATTTATCCTTTTGGTGCAGCCTTGTCCTTATAAATTATAATTTGCAGCCAGAGCCCTATGGCAACATACATTGCATTGCTTTCTGCTTCCTGCAGCTTGATGCAGAGGGAGTGCTGCTGCCTAGTACTGGGAAGATTACAGTACAGACTTGCCCAGCGTGCATGGAGATGCACTTCGGTTGGTCCTGGTCCATCTCCCTCTGGCATTAAAAAGAGGAGACAGGACTCACCTAAAATTGTGCCTGGCATCAAATCAAGGTGTATCAGACGCGCTTGCAGTGCTGTTCTTGCGTGCACAGTTGCAAACAAAGAGGTCCTGTGGGAAAATGGAAAATGTCATGCAAGGTTTATTTAACTAAATCAGCTGAAACAACTGTTTTTGCAGTTATGTGGGTATTGCTGGTACCTAGGATTTATGAGGTCAATGACTGCAATTCTCATTTAACATGTGGTGGGAATCTCACAGGTATTAATTATCACCTGTAAATTACAGCGCTTAGAAATGAGTGACATGCGGTGTGGAGCACTTCACAATTAAATATATTTCCTATTTATTAAATTTGGTTGCAGTGAGCCTTTACAATTAGATTTTCCTTAGTTCCTCTTCTGCACATGCCTTGATTTTGGAGAGAAAGAATCCCTCAATTGGGTGGTGGGGGGGCTTACGGGGAAGGGTGCTGGGAGTAATCGTTTTATGTTGGGGCTTTCATTTCCACTACATGCATAGTGAACTAAGCTTTGACATGTTATTGTACTAAACACACTTGTGCTTGTCTTCTATTCTGCATGAATCCTGGCTGCACTGTTTGCTTACTGTGATACCCAGAGTGTCAGGCGTGATAGAGTTTAGGATTCAGTGTCCAAGGTTAAGAACCTTTACATGCAACTGCAACCTGTGACCTTGGACACTTCCCATTGATCGTTAGTTGTAAGCGAGGAAATTCATGCTTAATAGCTGTGTTTGGGGAAAGAGTGAACGGTGAAGGTTGTGTGGATGCCCATCCCACCGGTGCGCGCATGTGGTGGTCATTTGGTTGCTGGGGGCCAGAGAAATCTGGGTTCTGGGTGCAGTACCCCCCCCCCTGTTTTTTTCATACAACTTTGACTGAAGTGCACTGGGTTTCTGATAATCAGGACCCCAGTGCCAGTGTTCCTTCCCCAAAACAATACACAAGACGTCTGGTCACTTGATCCCCAAATGACCAGGCCCTGTAGGCCTTTGAAAGTCCCTGGTAAGTGGTTTTTCTAGTACCTAGAACCAAGGTACTGCAGAGGGTCCTTAACAGCTGCAGCACAACTTGTGCCACTCTCAGGGACCCAGCACCAAACTCATGCAGACTGCCATTGCAGACTGAGGTCCTCATTCCAACCCTGGCGGTCTATGACCGCCAGGGTGGAGGTCGCCGGAAGCACCGCCAACAGGCTGGCGGTGCTTCATATGGCATTCAGCTGCGGTCGCCCAGCCGGGTCCGGCGGTTTCCTGCCGGATTACCCCCGGCTGGGGGAATCCTCCATGCGCCGCCATGTGGATTCCGACCCCCTTCCCGCCAACCTGTTTCTGGCGGTTTTCACCGCCAGAAATAGGATGGCGGGAACGGGTGTCGTGGGGCCCCTGCACTGCCCATGCCACTGGCATGGGCAGTGCAGGGGCCCCCTAACAGGGCCCCAACATGATTTTCACTGTCTGCATAGCAGACAGTGAAAATCGCGACGGGTGCAACTGCACCCGTCGCACCCCTGCAACACCGCCGGCTCCATTCGGAGCCGGCTTCAATGTTGCAGGGCCTTTCCCGCTGGGCCGGCGGGTGCTCCCTTGGCGGGCGCCCGCCGGCCCAGCGGGAAAGTCTGAATGGCCTCCGCGGTCTTTTGACCGCGGAGCGGCCAAGTGGCGGTTCCCGCTTCCCCTGAGTGACAAGGTGCTCCCTAAACATGAAAACACGACATAGCACACTGAGCTCACTGACCAATTCTAACCAGTCTGCCACCAACAGACGAGAATCTGAGCATTAAGGGAGAAAGGCTTTGCTCTCTGGAGGTCAGAAACAAAGCCTCCTCCGGCAGGGGATGTTACACACCCCTCCCTATAGGATGACCTGCATACCAAGGCAGGAGGCGTCAAAGAGGCCCGCTGCCTCTTTGTATGTAGCTCTTCCTCAGAGGGAGACGCTGATCCTTCTGACCCAGGGCCCATCTGGCACCTAGACAGATGGGAAAATTAGTTATGGAGGAGGCGTGTTGCATTTCCAGGCTGGACACACCCCTAGGGTGACCAGACTGAAAATAACACAGCCTTAGGAATTTCCCCATCTTGTGTGTGGGGGAATTAAGAATTCTGGGACAGGGTGATGCCCACTCTCCAAATAAAGTGTAGTGACCCCAAGGGTAGGAAACCCATTGGCTACTATCCTAAACTCCTCCTAATGATCCCTAAATTGAGTGTTTAGGGGACCCCCTGATACCAGAAATTTAGATCTTCACTGGACAGAAAGGAAGGAGTGGACAAGAATCCTGCTGAACCCAACAGCTGAGGAGTCTGACTGACTTGGCGCCAACCCGGCCAGCCTTCCTGCTGCACCCGACCCTCAGGGAGCAACAGACCTGTTATGCCTCAGCAGTCCCAATAAACCCAGGAGAGCTGCCAGAGCTTCGCAAGAAAAACTCCCTTGGAGCAGAGGCACTGCTTCCTTGTATGTGATCAGGCCCTGTAGCACCTTTGTAAGTCCCCAGAAAGTGGAACCTCTAGTACCTAGGACCTAGGTATAGCAGAGGGTGCCTAAAAGCTGCAGCATAACTTGTGCCACTCTGAGTCATGCGGACTGCATTTGCAGGCTGCATGACAAGGTGCTCCCTAAACGAGAAAACACAACATAGCACACAGCTTGTGTGCCATGTCCCCTAAACACTGATTGCAATATTTGTAAGTCACCCCTAAAGCAGGCCTTACAGCCCTAAGACAGGGTGCATTATATTACATTTCTGGGCATATCTGCCACAACAGATATGCCCCTGCTACGTCTTTGTCAATTCTTAGACATAGTAAGTGAACACTGAAGCCATTTTAAATACATGTGCTGGAATACGGGTTCCCCAGTTATATGATGGCTGCATTGAAAATATGGATGTTTGGCACAAACAAAAATGCAAACAAAAACAAACCGAATGCAGGACATCACCACTGCACCCGAGCCACCTAGCCCGAGCTGAAGTGGGCAAATGGTGTCAGCATGGTCCCCAGATCCTCCAAAGATGATACCCACCTTGAGTCCACCCACTGTGGACTTCCTGGTGACATTTGCAGCCTGTTTCTGAAGACCCCTCCTTCAACCCTGAGTAACACCAGCACCAGACCCGACGTCAAAAGAAACCACTGCACCTGAGCCCCACAGCCCAGGGAGGAGTTGACCAATGGTGTCCTCAGTTGTGCAACAACTTTGTGACAGGACTGTTTCCCATTGAAGTGAATGGGACACTTGATGCCGTAACACACCACTGCACCTGGATGCCCCAGAGCCATCTCAAGTCCAGAAAAAACAGTCTGTAAGTTGTTGCTGAGTGCCCGTTTGCAGTGTCTTTTCCTTTTCCATAAGATAATATAAGGGCACCCGAAGCTGAAAATTACCTCTGCACCTGGATGTCCCAGAGTCCCCCGAGGTGAACAGCTGGTGTGGCCTTGGACCTTGCCCCATACTCACCTCAAGTCCAGAAAAAAAAGTCCTTTAAGTTGTTGCTGAGTGCCCGTTTGCAGTGTCTGTTTCTTTCCCATAGGATAACATTAGGGCACTGAAGCCTAAAAAGAACCTCTGCACCCGGATGCCTCAGTGCCTCACGAAGTGAAGTGTTGGTGCTGCTTTGGACCTTGCCCCATACTTACCCTAACTCCAGAAGAACAGTCCTGTAGGTCATTGCTAAGTGCCCGAATGCAGTACATGTTTTTCCACATAGGATAACATTTGGCAGCCGACACTGAAAAGCACCTCTGCACTCGGACGCCCCACTGCCTCCCAAAGTGACCTGTTGGTGTTGCTTTGGACCTTGCCCCATACTTACCTTAACTCCAGAAGACTGATCCTGTAAGTCACTGCTAAGTACCAGTATGTAGTATATGTTTTCCCCCTATAGGATAACATTACCGCTCCAACAACTGCACTGTCAACTTTTGAAAACTGTAAAAATTCATAACTCGAAAATTACTCACCCGATTCCGATGATCTTGGTATCAAAATTTATATAAAAGTATTTATTATTTTTATAAATTGGCGTTAGATTTCTTAATTGCGTGTGTGTCTCACTTACTGCCTTTGTGTGTGCAAAACATGCTTAGCAATACCTATGCCTAACTGCTCATCAACATTACTACAAAAGAGAGCATTTTGGGTGTCATTTGTGCCTCTGTAATTCTGGGGTTTGCTTGGACGCTTTACACGGTGTTCCTCTTTTTGGTCCACTATATAATGAGCCAGCTTCCTACAGGGGGCTGATTGATGCAGGGTGGACTTGGAGTTCAAACAGAGCTGCTCTGCTCCCCTTGTCCCATGTCGTCCAGTGAGTGTCTGCCACTGCTACAGGAGTGTGAGACACTGCTGATGTGCAGTCATCACAGTCTCACTCACTGCAGTGCACTGCAAGTTGTTTATCAGTGTAACAGAACTGGATTCTGTTGCTCGCAAAACTCCACCCCTCCTATTTTATAATCAAATTCAAGGCACGGGCACCAAACATTAAAAATTACTAAGTTATAGTTATAACTTTCTAGTTATAACTTATAATTTACACCTGCCCTAAAATTACTATGACTCATGCACCTCCATACATAGTCTTGTCAACCTGCTAGTCACATGAGTGGGCCAGCCAGCACCACTCCAGTCACACAGGTAAATAGGTCTGTTCACTGTACTGACCACTGTGCATACTTCTTAACTCCAAGTGGAGGCAGTAGCCTTTCACCACTTGAGAATAGCGCTTTGGGTCCCCCTCCCAGTATTAGCAAGACCACAAACCATGAAACAAGCCTATGTCATGGTACACACACATGATCCTTGTTCGCCCATGACAAAAATTGCTGCCAGGGATCCAGATACGATGGGAGCTGGAGCACTCAGGGCAGGGGTAGACATCCATAACCATGTGAGGGACTTTACCATCTCAACAACTCCTTCCACATGTATTTTCACCATGTATGTCTTGTAATCTAGGCACCTCATTTCTCTAGTGGGATATATGTCGGTCTTTCAGTTGCTTCTATTTATCTTTAAAAAATAGAGTTGAGAGGAAGGAATAATTATTTAAACCGGAAATCCTCCAACAAACACCCCTACATGTGTTTGTGAGACACAAAAACTAATTTGTGTAGAAAATTGTTAACTGGAAGGTCAATGTTTTTAAATTATTCAAACTCAGCAATCATATAATTTTGTTTTAAGTTTTACATGTATTTCATTCAAAATTATTCAAAATGTAGGTTCAAAAGTCAATCAATTTATTTTTCTAAAACAAAACTTAAATCTAGTGTATCAATACATTATCATTTAAAAACATATACACAAAATATTAATTAGCCTATCAAACCAATATTCTTAGGACCAATATGTCGAAAGTTGCTTTGCATGTAATTTCAAGAATATAATTCATCAATCCAGTTGCCATACACGAGACTCATTTCCCTCTTTTTTGTGTCAAATTGGTTAAAACCTAGAGCATTCGCTTCTAAAAGTATTCATTTAGGGTTGAATCCTTGGAAACAGTAGTGTTGCTGCGTTTCGGCCTGTATAACTTGTCGGCCTCATCCAAAGTTGCTTTAGCGTTTCTTTTCCTACTTTTTTTTTCTTTACGAATCTCTTACTATTTTTTTTTTTTTGGCTGAGTCTCTTTTACCACCTCCATATTTTCCTTACTCGTCTATTCCCTGTAACAAACCACTGTTGCGCTAGTAAAGGTGGACTGCTGTCTTGGTCATTAAGCAGGGCTGTAGTGTGTCATAGCATGCACTACTGAAAGAGAAGGTTGTCAGCCAAAACCATCCTCACCCCACAGCATGGGCAGATGTGTAAAAGCTTAGAGCCTGCCAAATGACTACGTCTCATGCCCCACAACAGAAGCCACTTTTACCACATTTAAATCTGGCTGCATCGGGGCGGGTTGGGGGTGCAGGGTGGGAGGTCAAGCCATAGCTAATTTTATATATGTAGTCTTGTACGTGTGTGTGTGTATGTGTGTATATGTGTGTGTGTGTGTATATATATATATATATATATATATATATATATACACACACACATATGTATAGGCACACATTCACAAAACTACGCAAAAAAATGGGACAAGACAGATATAAAAGTGAGAGTAATGTCTTTAGTCCATCTTTTATGTCAGACCTGTCCCGGTTTTTGCTCCTTAAAATCTGGTCACCCTAAATAGAGGTCCCCTTGAAGGGTGGGGGGCGGCCTTCTGCAGCAGGTGTCTGCGTTACCTCCCTGTCGTTGACCACTGCGAGCACACTCCTCTGGTGGCTGGCATCTGTGGAATCCTTACTTCCATCCTGCAGGGCATCACCAATGGCATTTCAATCGTTCAGCCTGGCTGAAGCTTTTAACAACAGCTTTATAACGCCATTTCCTGCGCATTAGCATGGGTTGAAATATTTAAAGGAAAAACACAATGGGGCATATTTATACTCCGTTTGCGCCGAAATTGCGTTGTTTTTTTTAACGCAATTTCGACGCAAAACTAACTCCATATTTATAGTTTGGCGTTAGATGCGTCTAGCGCCAAAGTCCATGGAGTTAGCGTCATTTTTTTGCGTGGACACCTACTTTGCGTTAATGATATGCAAGGTAGGCGTTCCCGTCTAAAAAATCGACTCCGAGGCATGTGCGTGGGATTTATACTCCCGGGCAAAAATCACGCCCGGGAGTGGGCGGGTCAAAAAAACCCGCATTAGCGCCGGATTTTAGCGCCTGGGTCAGGGCAGGCGTTAAGGGACCTGTGGGCTCAGAATGAGCCCAGAGGTGCCCTCCCCTGCCCCCAGGGACACCCCCTGTCACCCTTGCCCACCCCAGGAGGACACCCAAGGATGGAGGGACCCACCCCAGGGACATTAAGGTAAGTTCAGGTAAGTATTTTTTTTTATTTTTTTTTTGTGGCATAGGGGGGCCTGATTTGTGCCCCCCTACATGCCACTATGCCCAATGACCATGCCCAGGGGACAGAAGTCCCCTGGGCATGGCCATTGGGCAAGGGGGCATGACTCCTGTCTTTGCTAAGACAGGAGTCATTTCAATGGGGGATGGGCGTCGTAAAAAAATGGCGCAAATCGGGTTGTGGCGATTTTTTTGCCTCAGCCTGAGTTGCACCATTTCTGGACGCCCATACGCCATTTTCCCCCTACGCCGGCGCTGCCTGGTGTACGTCGTTTTTTTTAACGCACACCATACAGCGCCGGCGGCTAACGCCGGCTAACGTCATTCAATAAATACGGCGCCCGCATGGCGCTTCAGAATGGCGTTAGCCGGCGCTAATTTTTTTTACGCAAAACTTGGTTGGCGCAGTTTTGCGTCAAAAAGTATAAATATGGGCCAATGTGCTTAACATCAATGTATTTGCCGTTAAACCTCGACTATTGGTAACTGTTTCAGACTTTGCATTGGGGCAGGGACTGGGCCCGAGGATCCCTTTTAAAACACTGCTTGTTTCTCCTTTATAGGAGTGTTGTAGCTCACAGCACGTCTACACATCAAAAATATCAACACCCCGCGCACTGTCAAACCGAGCATCTCTGTGAGACGGGCTGTGCTCTTCCGGTACAGCTTTGGTTTTTATATCGCACTCTTCTTGCGAGGCCTAAAGAGCTTCTCTGCCTGGCCCGCTGCGTGATTTATGTAGTGCTTCACGTCCCTGGCGAGGCTATGAAGCGCTCTGCTTTGTATCGGATTTCTGGGCGCCCCTCGGAGATAGCACTGCAATTCATGTATTCACCCATTCGTTCATCCATTAATTCCTCCAGCTAAAATGTTCTAAATTCTGCAGACAGTCACGAAGACTTGGCCACCATTTAAACCCGAAATCCTTGGCAGTCTGCGCATGGCTGGGAGGTCTACAGAGAATGCCCCCGAACCCTCTTGCAAGGAGGGAGTTTCAAAAGAGGACTGCAGAAATGTTATAGTGGCCTGTTTTGATCGTTGGGGGATGCTTCATGCATTCCAGTCTAATATTTGGACGCAGAGACCCGGGGGTGAAGACGCCTAATGGATCCAACCCGAGAGTGGCTGACCTCTGTCCTCAGGGTCAGTATGTGAAGGGTCAGCCAGCGTTGGGCTGTCACTCTGCGAAGGGAAACAATGCGGAAGTGCTGGAGGGGCTTTTGAAGTGCAGCGCCCGCGGTCATGCATCACCTCGCCAGCAGCACCCAATGTTTTCGCAGTTGGAGCTCGGAGTTCATCTGGAAGCTTCTCAGAGTCACTGCAAATAGACGTCATCAGTTATCTGAAGAGAGATCCTATTTTCACCTCTACCAACCAAGACAAAGAGCTTGGTGGTCCAGAGCGGGGTGAAGGTGTGAACTCCTCCGGTTTCAGGGGAGGCGAGAACTTATTTATTTATTTATGCTGCATACAAATTGGGTGAAGTGTTGCAAGGTAGTAGAGGAGACAATGAACACTTATGAAACAACATACAAGAGCAAAGTATATCCTTTGTGACCAACGCAGAAGAATCATCACCCCCAAAAAAGAAAATAATTTAAAAAGGCTAAAAACAAAATCGAAACCCCAGCTTCAGTGTGTAAAGATTGTTTAATTTGTTTTGTATGGTTTAAATTGTGCTTGGCAGTTGGTTTAGGATTCATTTTTTGGGGTAGCAAGAGGAGGTGTGTGAAAAACATTTAGTGGTTTTAAATTGGGTCTTAGCTGCAGGGTTTTACAAGAACTGCTAAGTGTGTATTGGTGCCTTTGTGCCATAAACACATGGACAATGAATAACCATTTAAAGTTCAGTGCCTCAAAAGACAGAGACTATGACCTGCAGACAATGGCAAAGATACCAGTCTACTGCCCTATGGCCTAAGGAACTTGAGACCACTCCAACAACATCAAAAGAAGTTAGAAACCTAGGGGTAAACAATGGATTCTGGCCTATTATTGACACTACATGTTAACAAAATCACAAAGAGTGCCTCCTACACAATGAAAACACTATAACACATATTCTAAAACACCTTGCATACCAACATAAACTGTAACTCACCCTCACACACCCTCACACACATAATCTCCAAGCTTGACTATGCAGAACAAATACAACTCACTGAAAATGCAACTGCAAGACATCTCTGCCTTCACCCAAGAGAACATAGGACTTCAACCTGTAATCACTCCCCTTGCTACCTATAGCTACAAGCGCAATGTCCAAGGCAATCTGCATTGTCCATAGAGCCTCCCAAAGAAAAAGACTACAGTACCTACAAATTAAATCCAAGCAATACAAACAAAACAGAACACTGTGCTCCAGGCTTGTACCACTTATCATCACACACCCTTTCCATAAGAAATCCATTAGAGACACTGCTTTCTCATCACAAGCTGCCAAACTCTGGAACTCACTACCAGCAAGCAAAAGCATCCAGGAGCAAATACACTTCTGAAGACAGTTGATAAATATTTCTAAGATTACTACAGCACCCTACACCATGGCAACCGAGCCAAGAGAGACAGTCACACCGTAAAGCATAATCTTCAACTTACAACCTACAGAACAATCCAACCAGCAAACTGCTTTTGATATGCAGGTAAGCTAAAAAGGGCTGACCTATGGTTTGTCGTGGCATAATATAGTTATGTAATTTCACATATGTACGTTATACCTCTTATATTTGCAAATGACATATCTGCTATGAGAGTTGACCATCACCTGTAATGTACAGGAACAAAACAGACATCCTCACCTAATGAACAGGCATGGAATAACTTGAGTGATATGTCACAAACTGTTGGACACTTTGGAGCTCTTTAATGTAGGCCACCACAGCAAGTCCCAAATATCTATACATTCTAACCACTTCTTTGCATCTCACAATGACACTCCAAAGAATGAAGATAGTAAAATGCTCATCACAGCAGATCTCTCTACTTCTCTCTCCCTCCAACCGTGACATCTCAGCACCACAACTATACACAAAATCTAAGTTTGTACACCCCAGTGCAGTAAACACTTAAGCCCACTATATTGATAAGAAATACCATAAAGGGGCCTGCAGAGCTGTTCAAAGCTGCCAGCACACTGAAAAGCATTAAACTGTGCATCTATTTCTCACACCTCATCGTCCACCACACTGCTATGGGCAGCATCCCATAACACGATAGCCACACCCCATGATTCTTACTCACAACATGGAAAGACTACCAACATAGGATCACAAAACAAATATAGCACCCTTCCAAACACACACCTACATGGCGTAGCTTGCTAAACATGTAGATAAGCGGTTCAGGGCCACTCATAGGGGGAGAAGCACTATATAAATTATGCAATACAATACAATGCATATTTGCCATGTTTACAGAGGAACTTCCTACTTCATGAGAGGTTGTAGAAGGGGTTGGTGTCAGTTTGTTATGAGAGCAGACACAGTGATGTATTGTCAGTGTGTTAACTATTGTGAAGATACTTCAAAGGCAACATTAGTGAGATTCTATTTATTTCTTTTAGTTGGGGTTTTACTTACCATGAACTACTATGCTATAAGTGTTAACATGTAACTTGCAATTCTAACACAGCAAAACTAAATTCCTCTGTGTTGTAATTGTTATTAATTAAAGTTCTCTAACATGTGGTACGTTAATACTCAAGCAAAATCAATTTCATAAGAGTGTTTATGAAAAAGACTCCAAGTCGTGGCTTCTAATGCCTCCTCTGGCGGCAAACCTCGAGATGTATGAAACTGCACGCTAAAAACTGTAAATGTGGGAACCCAGAGAAATAGTCTTTTCCTTCGCTAGTCATGACCGCCCATCACTATTAATCTTTCGCCTGTCCTGTTAAGGCTCACATGATGCCCATGTTGCTGGGGTTGAAGTGTTTTAGCTAGAGGACTAATGAAGTCATGTCCCACATCTTCACAGTTTCAGACAGTCTTCTGGTAATAAATCCTGATATTATTGTTTGATTTGTATTTATTGTAGTGTTAAAGTGGAATTGTTACAAACAATTTCATACCTGCGATAGGTGGGTGGCCATTTTTACTTCCAACATGACCACCGCCATTTATGACAGGACTGCACTGTATCCCTTGATGCAGTGAGGTTGCGCTATAGTTTTTATCTTGTAAGTAGGTCGGACACAACAGCCTCCAGGGAATCAATGATGGAAATGAGTGAGGCACGGAGCAAGGTGGCGATGTCCATGTTTGAGCCCTCTCTGGATGCCGTCAGTGCACCCATCCTTTAGTGCTTGTTTATAAATCCATAGTACACACTTAACTCAGAGGACTCAGTAGGCCTCCTAAAGCCACCTCCTCTACAGTGGGATCTAGGCTTCCTGAAAGGGTGCTCCCATGATGTTCTGGGGCAATTCAGAATCATTGACCATATTCTGACAATCACCCATATACACACCAGTCACGAAAGCGCCTAATGCTGATGGCTGCATGATGTGGTGCAGCTGAGCCACTCAGTGTACAACTTGACATGGGCAGATGGTGATGTAGCAGATGTCTCCAAAGCGGAGATGCCTCCAAAGCAGAGTGGTCTGGAGGTTTCCTGTGAGGCATGCTCGATGGCCACAGACAGATGTACAAAGGCGGTGAGATTGAGCACGGAGACCACCAAATCCTGCTACCCACCTTCAAGTGTTAGGCTGCTCCCTCAATGCAGTCAGAGGGTGATGGTCCTATCAGTCTTGGATCAGAAGTGTCGCATCAGGGACTGAGATTCACAAGAGGCTGGGGTGTGGTCATTTAGCCTTGCATTCACAGAGGGAGGGCAGTGCCTCTTTGGTCCTTACCCTCTGCTTGCTGCAAGGAATCTGCTTCCTCTCCACCCATTCAGCGATGCCTTCTTGGACAGTCTGGAAAGTTATGCCATGTGCTGTGCAGAGCACGAAGCTGAAGAGTTGGCTAGTGAAATGCTGGAGTATAGAGAAATGAAATTATGTTAAACATTGGGTCTTTTTTCTTCTGCCAATTCTGGGAATCACCTTTCTGGGAAGTAGGCATGGCAAGCCTTACATACATTCCTATCAACTGTGGTCACCTTTCTAATGTTGCTGTTATAGTTTCCTAATGCAAGATGGTGAAAACCTTTTTCTGTGATGTCATTTCATATCTACTACAAATAGTTCATAGAGAAGTATGTGTTGCAACACTTTTGTATTCCTATTTTCCGTTGCATTCATCACCCTCCAAGATGGATTTAGTCTCTGATTTTTGTGCTCTTTTGTTGCAGCAGTATTGCTTATTGGATCCTGTCATCTGAAAGACTATACAATCAGTTCTTTCTGAACCCCATTTTAGGGTAGTGTTGTTGCCTTTTTTATTAACTCCTTACCATTCAGCATCAACAATCAAGAACTATAAATCGTTCCAAGAATGTTTATTCTGCCATTGGTTGTTTTTTCTCTTAACCCACCCCTTCTTATGGGGACACCTGACACTTTTCATCTGTATATTAAGTGTAGGATAGCTACTGAAAGGAGTAGCCCTTTCTTTGGGCAATCAAGAAAAACACAGAGATACTCTCCCAGCACCAGCATCCAGTTTCTTACAGGGAGAACAGCACCAGAAAGGACAGCACTCAAAATCTAGGTAGATAACCTCTCATCAGCAAAGCGAAAGTGGTGCGAATATGCATGCCTGCTCATTGGTCACTGGGGGCACTGAGGGCCTATGGATAGGCCTCTTGGTGGGACTCCACGGAGAAGCTCCTAACTCCTCCCCATTTGAGAATGCTATGATATTCCACAATGCCGGGATGGAATGTGCAATTTAGAATGTTGGTATGGAAGGAGTGGTCCTGAGGTCAACAGAGAGGTCATTCTAGAGCAGTGGGCCAGGTGGGTGTATTTTGTGGAAATTGGATGTAAGGCAAAGTGATTTTGGCACAGATGGGAGGGGAAGGTTAACAGAGCATAGTGACTGAGCTGGAGAGTTGTGGGAGAGTTGGGGGAGATTGAGTCAGCAAGCTAGGGAGGGTATAGGCCACGCATTTAATTGAAAACCACTTTGAGAAGCTTGAACCCTGCTTTGTAACTGATACATGGGCAACCAACCTGCCTGTCCCAGTTATGGGAGATGGAGTGATGGCATCAGAGATTATAAAGTACACAACTAACAAAACTCCACTATTTGGGCTGACTATTTTTGTATGGGCCTCGCCGTGTTTTCATACAGCTTTCGCCTCGTTTCACTAAAGGATAATCCATTGATTATTCTGTTGCTTTCAGAGGAAACCACGTGTGCACTGTGCATAAAACCTTTAACACAATAACCCAACTACTATAAAAGATTATTCATTTTCCTTGAAAGCACATTAAGCAGTTAAGAGCATATATTTAAAAGAATTCTAAAAAAGAATATTTATTTTCTTCTCCTAACTCATAGACTTGCATTCAAGCACACCCATCCATTTCATTCATGCTCTATGTATATCAACCCACAAAGCTGAAAAACCCTGAGGAGAAGCCCAGAAAATTATGTTTTGAAGAAAAAGGAATTCAAAGGGTGGAGGAGGGCAGGGCAGTTTCTAGAATGGCAAGAATCTGAAATGTAGATTTGCACAGAAGGATCTGAAATTGGCCTAATACAAGGGGAAGGAAACAATTAGGAAAGTGGTAAGAATTATTGTAATTTTGTTGATTTCTGAATGGAGGTGTGCGCAAAGTCCTTGGCAGACTAGTTAGATAGCGTTATAGTAGTGGGGACCTTATGGATGTAAAAATAAACTCATTGTACGGGTCAAGCAGCAGCATGTGCCATCAGGCACCAAGGAAATAACATTATAAGCGGCTACCCCTCCCACACACCCAACTCAGCATAAACTAACAAAAAAACACAGTTTTTCAAATATTTTGGAAATGCATTTCAAGAGCTTTGAATTGGACTTGCTTGGTAACAGGCAGGCAGCGAAGCTGACATCATTGGGGTGTTACTGGTTGATACGCTGGAACTTTCAGAATCAGGCGAGCCGCAGCATTTCGCACAATCTACAGTACATTCTCCCAAAACGTTAGGGTGGCATTTTTTTTTAAATCATAAGCATTTTGTTATGAAATACCAGCTTTTCATTTTTAGTCAAACACTAATATTTACTCCTGGCTGACATGACTTGATACAGATTATCTAATGTCACTGTGTCATATCACATGCCAGGGATGCCCACCTAGAGCCACATTACACATGGTGCCCCAGGTTACAACAGGTGTGTGTGTCTGTTGTCAAAACCCTCAGAGCAATATGTAATTGTAGAACAGGCCACAGATACAGTCCCTTTAGTAATATGAATTGCACCGGTGGAAGATGTACATCAGAGCAATCACAAGGGGCATTCAGTCGTTTGCATTAGAGTGTGGACACAGGCAAATGTGGAAACTCTTTTCAGTTGCATCTGCACACATATTAAAGATGCAATAGCAAAGAAGCTGCCAAAAAACTTGACACACTATCAGTGCACTTCCTGTTTTGCTCAGTGTGATGGATGTGCCCAGAGGTGGGTCCCCTGCTCACTGTGCCATAGGACCCAAGCTGCACCCTACTTATGAGGTCCAAATAGGCTAACCACAGTCTGGGTATACTTGTGCTTCTGGTCAGAAGGGGCCTGGGCATGGTAGACTTTATTACAGAATGGCCAAGGTAAATTTGTATATGTCTGCTTCCTGTATCAAGTGTCAAGGTGGGCAATAAAGGTTGGACTGGATTGTGGTCCAGAATAATTGCATGGGGCTGAGATTAATCCAAGCAATCAGCACATCACTTTTTTGTTTTCCACATTGAGGGGAGGTGTACACACAGTGAGGGAGGTGTACACACAGTGCACCCCCCGAAGGTGTTCCCTGGGAGGGGATCATAGGTGGCACAGGAGCCTCTAAGGCATTCCTTTGAAGATGGTCGCAGTAACACACTGTCCCCATCTACTGTAGGGAGTTCCCATTCTCCTCCTTCAATCTGAGGCAGTCTGACTCCAGTCAGAGCCATACTGCATATCCCTAATACCCATCACACAAACAGAAACATGCAGATACAGACACGCTCACACTGAGAGACACTCCACCTTCCACTGGTGAATGGCACCTTCAGAGCGCTCTTCTCTTCGGAAGACTACTCCATGGGCCTGTTCGTTCAACGCCTTGGTGCCTAGGAAGGTGGTTTGCCTGCGCCTCAGCTCTAACAGTGTTTAATAGAACTGTGCACACCAGCACAGGCAGAAAGTAATAGCCTGAACAGGACATTTTTAAAAACTGACCCACTAGTATTCTTTCACTCCGCATATTATGCCCTGTAACAAATACAGGGCCTTTTTCTGCAACTCTGTTTCAAACCAAGATTGCCGTGTGTGTCTGGGATAGTAAGTAAACTTTCTAACTGTTTTAACTGATTGTGTTCTGAATAGCTGTACAGTTTTCTAAATGCCCTTACAGTTCTATTGTATTGTATTGTGCTGTTATTTAAATAGCATTTTGCATGGCCTTTGTGTGCCCTAAATCGCTTTCGGATTCTGCAGTATATACTCCGTGTATATCATTTGTATAGTAGTTAATTTCCTAGAGAGGTTACTAGAGCGTTCGGACTTACATTGAGTTCCTGGGCTGCAATCGGGGCATGGTTTAAGGGTATTGGCAGTGCTTAATTTGACCCGGTGGTTCAAGCAGGGGGGCACCGGCATTTACTTCTGAGGGCCGGCTCTTATTTTTCCGCATCGGATATTTACAGAGCAGAAGACCGTGAAAAACATACAGATCAGAAAAATGGAGGAAGAGAAAGAAGCCAAACCCGTCTAAGAGAAACACAACAGGAGCCTGCAAGAGTGAGATAAAGGAGCAGGGAGTATATGGTAGTTAATTAAAGAGCCACAAAGTGGTTTTAAGACTACCAGTCTTGGTATTCTGGCACTGAGAGCTTCTAAGCAGAGTTTTGGGCACCAGCACTATTTCTTTTCTCAAATTAAGCATTCGGTATTGGTTGCAGATAGATCTACTTGGGTGCACTGCATATGGTTTGTTGATAGGTAAATATGTAGAGTGAACTTAACGGTATCAGCATAATGTTTGTGCAGTAGAGTAAAGACAGAAGCAGCCATGCATGAGGTACTTAGCAGTAAGAGTAGTGATTATAATATTAGTGATGCTGTTTAGAGTGTTATTTTGTTCAGTTGGTTAAACCAATTATTCAGCTGCGGGTGACTTTGGGAGTAAATACCAAATCCTCCAAGAGTTTCGACAAATCCAGTGGTGTTCTTAGCAAAGCACTCTGTAACATTAATAACTAAAGAATTAGGGGATTTTTTACAAGCCCTTGGGCTCGCCTCTGCGTCTCTTTTTCCCATATAAAAAGTGATGCAACGACGGCGCAAGAAGCCTGTAACTAAGTCCCATAGTCTTTTTTTCTATGTAGTCCATGGTGGCATAACCAGGTTCCACTTACTGCACTGGTGGTTCGTACAGTGTCATCAGATTGCTTTTAGCAATATCATTCGTTTGAGGGGTTGAATTTTATTTTAAGACAAAGCCATGCTTTTATTGCTTTTCTGACTTTGAGATGGTTGTTCATTGTCCTTATTATCCTGTATAAGGTATTCCATGGTTCGCATGGTTGCAATTAGAACAAACTACCACCTTTCTGGGGTTTTTCCTGAAAGGCAGAATGGTTACTTGTGGTGCAGATCTTGATCTGAGGTTTCCCTTCTGGCTGTAGAATATGGATTTTGGTCTTAGAAAATTTGCTTCAGTGCCTCGGATTGTATTGTAGGCTTTGACAGATATTCTTCTTACAACAAATAGCAAGGGATGGGCCATAGGTAACAAGGATCATGTGGTGACATCTACCCAGTATAAGGTCTTGCCTGGCATCAGTATTATGTACTTTAAATCTGAGTTTGTTAATTAGCATTTTATAAACCCAATATATAGTTCTTGGCTTAATTTAGACGTGACAGTACAGGAGCAGCTGAGGTTTGTTACCCTGTGAGGCTCGCACAAGTAGGGAGATATCAGTCATAGAGTTTCATGATGTTGAAGGAGCTTTTCATCACATTGTTGGCCTGACTTTCAAGTGAGAGTCTGGAATGTGTTCACACCCAGTTTATTTGCTCCTGTTGAGGAGGTGGGGGGAGATCCAATTTTGAATGATCGTGCTTTTGTTGGGTCACAGGGGGTCATTCTGACCTTGGCGGTCCATGACCGCCATGGTGGAGTGCGGCGGAAGCACCGCCAACGTGCTGGCGGTGCTTCCTGGGCGATTCTGACCGCGGCGGTAAAGCCGCGGTCGGAAAAGGGGAGCCGGCAGTTTCCCGCCGGTTTCCCGCTGGCCCAGGGAACCAGCCATGGCGGCGCTGCTTGCAGCACCGCCATGGGGATTCCGACCCCCTTACCGCCAGCCTGTTTCTGGCGGTGTCCACCACCGGAACCAGGATGGCGGGAACGGGTGCCGTGGGGCCCCTGGGGGCCCCTGCACTGCCCATGCCACTGGCATGGGCAATGCAGGGGCCCCCTAACAGGGCCCCACAAAGATTTTCACTGTCTGCTTAGCAGACAGTGAAAATCACGACGGGTGCCACTGCACCAGTCGCACCCCTTCAACTCCCCGGCTCGATCCGAGCCGGCTTCATTGTTGAAGGGGCTGTCCCGCTGGGCCGGCCGGCGGTCTTCTGGCGGTCGCCCGCCGGCCCAGCGGGAAAGCCGGAATGACCGCCGCGGTCTTTTGACCGCGGTGCGGTCTTTCGGCAGGAACCGCTTGGCGGGCGGCGACCGCCGCGGTCAGAATGACCGCCACAGTGTTTCTATAATCCACAAGTAGTTGTTTCTCGCTTTTATATAGACTTAGTGTGAGATGATTTTAAGCATCCAAGTATCAATGGCCTTATGACATTCTGGTAATCTGTCCGGGTGTCCCTTGTTTGGATTGTTTTTCCTATTTAAGTGTAATCTGGGTGCCACTGGCATAGCTGTAGTAAAATATTTTAAGGGGTTTATTAGTTTAGGCTGTAGAGTCAGGCGTGGATCAAAATGAAAAGTAGCAGCTATTGTTCCTACTTAGTGTATGAATGGTAATGATAGCAACAGAGGTAGTTACTCATTCTGTGTACTTTCCTTGGGTTAGTACTGTTTCTAGTTTGCTACGCTGCCTTGTATTGTTTAGTTTGGTCCTTTAAGAAATAGTTGGTGGTTTGCAGTGTCAGAAACTGCTGAGTGGTTCACTGGTAGTGGTAGAGAGACTGTCAGAATCCTTAGTGTTCTTGAGATCATCTAAAATAGCGAGAAGTGCTGATTCAGTGCCTCTTCCTGGTCTGAATCCTATCTGTTGGTCATAAAGAAATAGGTTTTTCTATCTGAATTTTGACAGCTGGATGAATGCTGTTATTAAAATAAGTTTATCTATAAATTATGATTTAAATACAGATCTGTATTTTATTGAATCTCTGAGTCCATTCATTGCTTTTTCAGGATTGAACTAATATAAGATGCTGTTAGCTTGCTCGATACTTCTCCTGGTAATCATAATTCTGAATGTCTCATTATGACCAGCATAGTTGTAGAAGCAGCCTTGAGTATGTATGGTGTACAAGGGTCAGTGTGGTAGCCAATGCTACTGATTTGCCTAATTAGGTCATTTGTTCTTATATGGATGGCTATACATAGTTTTGAGTAAATGTTGTATTGGTCGTGATCTGTCCTAATTGATAGTGTTATGTTACTAGTGTCTGTTTTCGTTCAGGAGTAGGCTTCAGGAGTTTTATTTTGTTTACACAACTCCCCAGCAATTGATTTGCAGAGTTTTTTGGAGCGATTGGTGTGGCTGTGCATCCAGTCTGGTTGTTGAAATTCATAGATTCATTTGTGTAATTCTGTGGTTGAGTTGGTAGCACTTGAAACTGTTGGAAAAGTGAGTTTTATTGGCTATTTTAAAAGGTACCTTAGAGTTTCTGTATTGTCTCAGTGTTACTTTTTTATCATCTTGATTATGTGTTTTTCTCCACTGTAGTTTGAGCATACTTGTTTGCTTTTCAGGCTGAGCATAGCAGCGCGCAAGCACTGCTTTTCTGACATGTTGGTATCTATGTGGGCTTTTAACCACAATCACTCGTTCATGGGTTTGACTTTCAAAAATCCTTTGATGACATTGGTGAATGCTTTACGTTTGTCCAGCCTTGGGGCAGTTTTCTTACCGCCTTTGGGACCGATCCTGTTAATTGCACATTTGCCCGTATGTTTGACTGCGAGCCAACTTCTTTTTCCTTTTCTGTCTCTCCTTCCCGTTCATGCTCATGGCGGCAGTGGTGCTTTGAATTGACTTGATTATGTCAACCATTTTACTTTTCACTTTCAACTTATGTGGCAAGAAAAGTCCAGTTAGGAATTTACAACACTAATAGCTCTATCTCTAGCAAACGCGAGGCCCATTGCATTGCAAATGCTTGTTTGTTCATTTGTATCTGAATAGAGCCAACCTACTTTCTGGCCTCGTTCCCTTTGCTTTGAAACTCTAACAGGAAGTTCTTTACTGAAGACCCCAGTCAGCAATGGTGGAACTGGTTTACAAGTAACAGTGCAGCATCAGGATGAGTCTACTTTTTTGTGTTTCTTTGTCCTAAGACCTTAGCCAGGTTTGCTTCTCAAATACTCAGCCTGTGATCTGACCTCTTGTAATACTGTTCCCATGTCAAATGCATATTTTCTGTATGAGCTTCACTCATTCAGGTGTAAATTAAATTTAATTGGAACCTTGCCGTTTTGAGTACGATGCAGTGCTTTAAATGGGCCGGTACTGTCTCCACCCAACTACCAGTACTTTTTTATTTTGAGCGGTTGAGTACCTGCACTTCTCAAGAAAAAGGTAGTACTTTTCATTGGACAGTACTTGCACTTCTCAGAATCAAGCAGGTACTCTGATACAGAGTACCAGCACTTCTATTTTTCCATTTCAAGCACTGGTACCACGGAATCATTATTGTTGATTAGCAGTTATTTGTCATCGAGGCACCTTTGTTTCTTCGTTGCTCAAGTTAAAAACTCTATGGTTTCTCTGGCATAAATTGATAATTGCAAGTCTTTCTCTGCAGAACCCATTCTCAATACCTTCTCCTTTTCATTTGTCAAAGGTTTCGCAGGTTGACGCGATCGAACAGCGTCACTGCAGCTGTGCAAGCAAACATGGAGCGCCGCGAGCAGTTTGCCAGCCCGGTGGATTCATTTGACAGAGACAATCTATACTGTGGCCAAGTGTCGAGACAGCTCTCGCGGGATGGCAGCTCTTCCACGGTTAGCATCCAGGGATCAGGGAACCACTATCACGCCTGCGCAGTGGATGATGACTTTGACGCAGATTTTGACCCTTCCATTTTGCCCCCTCCGGACCCATGGATTGACTCCATTACCGAGGATCCACTGGAGGCCGTTCAGAGGTCTGTGTGCCACAGAGACGGGCACTGGTTTCTAAAACTTCTGCAGGCAGAAAAAGATCGCATGGAAGGCTGGTGTCAACAGATGGAGCGGGAAGAACAGGAAAACCACCTGCCTGATGACAGTAAGTCCCATGACCAACAGGCTAGGCAATACATTATGATGTTTGGTTTTAGTAATGAATAATCAATATTTGTAGTTGTATCTACCAGTTTTAGGAAGCAATTTGCTAATCTGTGGTCACTGTGAAGAAGCATAGCCTTTAAAATGTTGATAATGATGGTGCGGAGACTGATACATGATCTCAGGGATACCTCTGGAAAGTGGGTAGGAATGGGACTGAGGCAGATGCACATCAAGACGTTGCCCGTGGAAAGTCGGAGCAGTATTTCAGGGCAAGCTAGAAAAAAAGGTTTATTTTTGAGAATTCATGAAGTCATTAAATCAGCCAGAGGAGAGGAAATGGGAAGAACAGGAGAAGAAATTAGAGGTACCAAGGCCCAGATTTAAGAGGGCCCTGCGTCATTGTAAGGCCACATTAGCGTCATTCTTTTTACGCTAATGTGGCGTTAGCAGCCCCAGAATGCTGCGCCATATTTACAAAGTGGCGCAATGCGTGCATTGTGCCACTTTGTAACACTTTGCCCCACATTATGCCTGCGCCAGGCATTATGTATGCAAAAGGCGCGTTCCCCCATTGGGGGGGGGGGGGGGTGCAAAAAAATGGCTCAAGGAAATCAAAGTGATTTCCTTGCGTCATTTTTTTCAGCACTTTTAACATCTGCTCAGCACTCCACTCGTTTAAATTGCCATCTGAGTGCTTTGCAGGATTAGTGTCAACATTTTTTATGCTAATCCTGCAAAGCACCGGACTAGCATAAAAAACTGTGATGTTAGTCCCCTAACTACCACCCTTGTGTGCCATATTTTAAATATGGCGCACACATGGTGGCCTTAGGGGGGAGCAAGAACAGTGGCAATGGACTAGGTGCAGCGCCACTTTTCATAAATGTGCCCCCAAGTCTTTAAGTGGGGCTGTTTCCTCAGGGTTTCAGACCCAGCAGAAGCGAAAAATGAACCTTGTAAATGGTGCCTGTCGGCCACCATATTAATATACCTCATTTTACAGGAAAACACGGATTGATTTCCGAACAATGTCTGTAAAAACCCTTATGATAATTTATATCAATGATTTACTTTCTTTTTATAATTCACATTTTACTTAATGTTGCATTCCCTAAAAGTGTTGCTTTTTCCAACAGACTGTGGGGGTCATTCCTAGGTGACGGAGGAAGCACCGCCAACAGGCTGGCGGTGCTTCCAGGGGCATTCTGACCGCAGCGGTAAAGCCGCGGTCAGAAAAGGGAAGCCGGCGGTTTCCCGCCGGCTTCCCGCTGCCCCAGGGAATCCTCCACGGTGGCGCTGCAAGCAGCGCTGCCATGGGGATTCCGACCCCCTTCCCGCCAGCCTGGTTCTGGCGGTTTTCACCGCCAGAACCTGGCTGGCGGGAACGGGTGTCGTGGGGCCCCCTAACAGGGCCCCACATAGATTTTCAGTGTCTGGGTGGCAGACACTGAAAATCGCGACGGGTGCAACTGCACCCGTCGCACCCCTTCCACTCCGCCGGCTCCATTCGGAGCCGGCATCCTCGTGGAAGGGGGTTTCCCGCTGGCCGGGCGGGCGGCATTCTGGCGGTCGCCCGCCAGCCCAGCGGGAAACTCAGAATGACCGCCGCGGTCTTTTGACCGCGGTACGGTCTTCTGGCGGTTCCCACTTGGCGGGCGGCGACCGCCGCCCACCAATCTATGAATGACCCCCTGTGTTTCTTTAAGTATTTTAGTGCAGCTAATTACTCTTGAACAGTGCCAGATTAAACCCGGTGGAGGCCCTTAGGCAGTCGAAATTTCACCCCCCTCGCAAATTATCTTCTAATACGCTTTTCATTTTACCAACCAACAATTTTAATAAAGCAATTTTACTACACAAAAGTAAACATTACACGTACGTAGTTTGCACCGAGTTTTTTGACAGAAGATGAGATTCTAATAGACAAACTGTTATGTGAACACAATATCTATGGTTTATTTACTTTAAGTTGTTAATGAGTACCTTATATTAGTACAGTATTTTCTCTAAAAAGTCTTTAATGTAAATGTTTTGTTTCTTTGAGTTGATTCATTTTTTTCTATCTGTTGGAAACAATTTAAGAAAGCATAGATTGTAATTTTCTTTCAAGATCCAATCAATATTATTTTGATTCATTGTTGTGGGGCCCCGAAAAGGAGAGGGGGCCATAGGCCGGTGCCTACTTTGCCTGTTTGGTAATCCGGCACTGCTCTTAAATAGTGACTACTGAGAACTGAGTCACCTCCAGATGACTGAAGGTCCTGTTTGTGGGACGGTATTTATAATGGGCTATGATGGAGAGCTCTGGGGTTGAAGCTGAGGGCAGTGCAAGTTTCACAGTGGTTGTTAGTGAGCGCTAAACATATGCTTATACAACCCTTTGCCTCATACACCCCTTGGCCTCTCTGGAGAGTGCACAGAGCAATAGCCATGTACGCCAACGGTAACTGAATTTATATCTAAAAAGGTAAATAGCTGTTGAAATATTGGCAGAGCAAAGTAAAATGCAGTGCTTACGAGTGAGTGGATGTGTTGTGTGCCTCAGGTGGTGGCAAAATGAAGGAAATGCAAAGCATTACATGCAGCAGAGAATAAAAAGAGGGCACTGAAGAGGAAAGAGATGTGGGGAGGAAAATAGTGTGTCTAACGGAGTACAAGACTACAGAGGAAAGTGGGGTGAAGGGACGGCTGGGAGTGATTGTGGCACTCTGAAGACCACAACCCCTTCCACAGGCCTCAGTAATATTTAATTTATCAGTCTTATATTTTTAGGAGTGAAAGTTTTCAATTCTAATTATTCACAACAAAATCATTGTTGTTACTCTTCTACCTGATACTACTAATAAGCAATGGCAAATCCAACAGGTCTGGCTTATTTTAGTTGTATCTCTGTTATTGTGTTACATGTCTTGATTTAATAACAGAAAGCTCACAGAGAGGCACCAACATTCTGGTCAGTGGCACACTATAGCAAGCGCACGATTTTAGATTAGATGCTTTAAGCTACACCCTTGTTTACATAGGGCACACCGCTTGGAAAGGAATCCTGGTTGTGCTTCTTATGCCATGTCCCTTTCAGTGACCCCTTGCTTTTATCATCCCACTTAAAGCTCTGGGAGACATGGTGATTCATGAATGCATAAGTAATATTTGAAGCTTCTTCCACCCTGCGGAGCTGTGCATCTCTTTGCTCACTTGCGGCTCCTGCTTTCAGGGGTGGAATGTGTCTTCCATCCATTAGGAATCAGTTGAATGTCACTTGAAAGTCTAAAGGATGACAGCTCTTTGCTGAGGCTTGACCCCATGCGTACTGTGCAGGAGCTCCTTCTCCATCCTGAAATAAAAGAAAATCAAGGGCATAGCAGTCCCCTGCAGCCCATGTGGCGCACCAGGGCCACCAGCACTCCCTGGGGGCCCCATACTCTTCAAGGGGGCCCCTTCTTCAGCCCAAAGTCAATGAATATCTGTGGAATATGGGAGGCTCAGGGCCCCCTTACCCAGTGCTTTAAATGGGTATACAGAGCTGCTGGTACTCACGGTTCCTGCTTGCTGTACTCTCACACTCTCCCTCCCACTAAATTTATTGAAACAGTTTTGAGAAGTACAGCTACTCTCTCTTTCAAATTAACTCAGTACTGGATAGTATCTGCCCTGTTAAAGGACGGGAGTCATCACATTGTGGGGGGCATCATTTTATGTTACGCCGTGGACATAAAGCACATGTTTACAAACTCATTGCCAGACGCAAACAAGTCAGCAACCTAAGCTCGGGTTCCAGGCTCAGTAAGAAAACCAAAACACGATGAGGGATATGCAACGTTTTCCTTGTTCCCATGGAAAAGAGTGTTGTCCATAAACTGTTTCCGGTTGGTTTGCGTGCTTTCCCTCGTTTTCTTTTCAGCTGTGCAATTTGAAATAGCATAGCTTTTCCGCGAAGTTTCCTCGGGGCCTTGACAGCTGTCAGAGTGCTTGTTGCCTCGCTGCTAGCAGTAACACAATCCCAACTCCAGAAAAACAATGCTCGCACTGTAATGGCGGACAGCTGCTGCCTTTGGAAGCAGCTCGCTGATACTGATCACAAAATTGTTCTGTGGGAAGGCCCACTGGGGTACTGGACGCAGCGCAGCGGCTGGTGGTGCACTATAGTACTCTTTATGTAATTAGCCAAAGACTGATATCACAGTACTAACGTTTACTGACAAGAACATTTAGGAGAAAACTATTCGGATCGCAAGAGAACTTTCCCTTCAAGTCTTCCTCAAGCACGCAATGGGTTTAATATCTACAGACATGCCAGCATTTTAGAAGATGAAAGTAGGAGATTTTAAATATAATCGGGAGAATGCATTTACCCCATTCACTTCTATCGAAACAGAGGCAATTTCATGCGTGAGACAGCCAAAATAAAGCCATTTTTTTGTTTCAAAAGTCGGGAGTCTCCCACCTGAAACAGGTCTATTGGCCTGTGTGTATCTGCGAGGCAGAGAAGATAGGGAACTTGAAACCCTACCGTATGCTGCACAGATTTAGGAAGAACAATCATCTGGACTAAGAGAGTTCCCAACTCATTGCCCACAACAACACAAACGTTTAACATATATTATAACAACCCATATCATGCTGACACTCATGGTTTAAGCTAAAATTGGTTTATTTAAAATGTCTTCTACTCAGTGCAGATTCTTGCACTTTCGCTAGGAAAACTAAAATTGAAATTCAGAAAGATTTTTAGCTCTCTTCACAAGAAAAGAGAATAGTTATTTTTTTTAGAGGTAAAGTTGTAAAATCTTGCAAAGCCCAAATAAAGGAGACTGCCACACAAAGAGGGCATGTAAAAATATGCATCAACCAGCAAGCACTGGATATGTAAACTAGTAGTGTTAGCGCGTCAGACCTTATTAAGTAAACTTACAAGGGAGACCCAAATAGGACGATCGAACTTTTGACTGCGCTTCGAGTTTTTCCCACCATATTTCCCATACCAATACAGATAAATAACATCAATAATCAATAGGAGTCAGTAGTTTCTACACACCATGACCTTGCAGTTATCAATAACCACACCTTTTATGTAAAAATGTGAATGTTTATTTCCCTATATTAACAATGTTAATGTTACGTAACAGTCTCAATATCAAATGATGAACATACAAAAACAATACTGGCTGACCAAAGTGGCGAAAGAATCGAAATCTAATCAAAGCTTGAGCTACTACACGTTTTAAACTTACAGTACAAATTAATAGCAAGAATAACTGTGCAAACGATATAACATATATTTAGATTCAGCAAAGAGAAGACATCAACTGTTATTACATGTGGCAAACTTCATCAGTGAGAAACCCTAAATAACATCAGATTAGAATAGCCTGTTTGGACTTCATGCAAAACAATTTAGTCAACACAAATTTAGAAAGAACATCTAACTATAGCTCTATCAAAATAGTGATTGGTACCTAGAAACAAAAGCTAATAGACATAACAATCAGTAACATTGTCAGTTTACCTGTCCTCAATATGGTTCAGCAAACTGTGACAGTCTTCGTCAATAGGACATCTGTTTGGTCAGCAATACATCGCAGACAGTAAAAAGCTGCATGGGGCCCTGTGAGGGGGCCCCACGACTCCCCGTTCTGCCAGCCTTTTCCTGGTGGTGCAAACCGCCAGAAAAAGGCTGGCGGTCGGGGACTCGTAATCCCCTGGGCAGCGCTGCAAGCAGCGCTGCCCAGGCGGATTAATACCGGCGGGGCAAAAGTGGTGGAATACCGCCGGCCCCGGCGGTGCGACCGCGGCGGTTCCGCCGCAGTCGTAATACGCCTAGAAGCACCGCCAGCCTGTTGGCGGTGCTTCCGTCGTTTTAGCCCTGACGGTCCCGTACCGCCAGGGTCCAAATGACCCCCTGTATCTTCTGTTATGTTCACAAGGGTATTTGCAGGAATCGCTGGCAACCTCATTGCTCTACCCATGAGGATTTCATTCGGTGCCAAGCCTGTCTTCCTGTCGGGTGTGTTTCTTATTGTCATCAGAACTAACAGCAATGCGTCAGGCCATTTCAGATTCGTGGACGCACTTATTTTCGCCATTCTTGATTTCAAGGTACTATTCATCTGTTCCACTAGTCCTGATGCTTCAGGGCGGTAACTACAATGCAACGTCTGCTCAATGTTCAGTGCTGCACACAGTAATTTAATTACTTCATGCTTGAAGTGACTTCCCCAATCTGATTCTAAAGAGATCGGAAACCCAAAACGTGGTATAAGTTCCATAAGCAGTAATTTCGCTTCTGCGAGGCTGTCATTTTTTCGTGTAGGGTACGCTTCAATCCAATGACTGAAGATGCAGACAATCACCAACACATATCTCAAACCTCCACCCACAGGCATCTCTATAAAATCCACTTGCATTCTGCTGAATGTGGCTCAAATTAACCACTGTCCCTTTTCCCACGTTCATTTGCTGACAAATGATGCAACAATGGCAAACTGTTTCAGCAACTTGTCTAAACCTCGGATTGAAGCGATTCTGTTTAAAAGTGCGAATCATTGCATCCCTCCCAACATGTGCTTGACCATGATAGTACCTAACCATTTGGGACAACAGACTATTTGGCAAAAACCAATTGACCCTCTTCTAAAACCCACAATTTATCATGTTGTTGTACACATTTCATTTTGCTCCATGATCGTTTTTCCTCCCTGTCAACATTATTCTACAATGTTTTCGATTCTTCCAATGTATCTATTACTTACAATGCAAAACCTGGACATGTCTCATCTTCTTCAGATAACAATACCCGCTTGCGACTCGATCCGCATATCCATTTCCCATTGACACAAAATCTTGCGATTTCAGATGTGCACTGCATTTCACTACGGCAATCATTTCAGGCATTTGGATGGCATGCAACAATTCTTTAATTCTCTCACCATTTCTCACTGGTGAACCAGAAGAGGTCATGAAACCTCTCTGTGACCACAATTGGCCAAAGTCATGGACTATTCCAAATCCATACTGGCTATCCGTATAGATGGTAACTTTAAGCTGAGCTGAAACATGGCACACTCTAGTAAGGGCTTCCAGTTCCACTACTTGTGCAGAATTTACTCCTCGGAGCCAGGATGCTTCCAGTTTACCAGTAATTGTGCACACAGCATATTTTGCTCTCAGTACTCCTGTATTGTCTCTTAGACAGGAACCATCAACAACGATTATTTGATCATTTTCTTCCAATCTGGTGTCTCTAATATCAGGTCTCGGTTTTGTGCACAGATCTGTTACTTCAAGACATTCATGCCCAATGTCTTCCAACTTTTCAATTTCAACATTGTCATTTGGAAGTAAGGTTGCCGGATTCAGCACTGTACATCTTTTCAATGACACATTTGGTGACCCCAAAATATTTGCCTCATATCTGGTCAATCTTTCAAATGTCAGATATTGGGTCTTGGTGTGTGTAAGTAAAACTTCAACCGAGTGAGGGACCATTATGGTTAGGGGATGTCCCATCACAACGCCTTCACACTTTGCGAGGCACTGTCCAACTGCTACAACTGCACGCAAACAGCCTGGTAAAGCTGCTGCAACTGAGTCCAAAGTAGCTGAAAAATATGCTACTGAGTGGTTTACACCTCCATGGACCTGCATCAAGAGAGACAAAGAACATTCATCACGCTAATGACAAAAAAACGTGAAGGACTTTGTGTAGTCAGGCATACTCAAAGCCGGAGCTTTGCACAGACTCTCTCTCTCATTTCAGAAAACACTTTCATGCAAGCCTGGTCTAACAGTAGGGGATCAGTGACTTCTTTATGGGTCAGATTCTGCAATGGGTTGGAAATGACTGAAAAGATGGGAATCCATTGGCGACAGTAGCCTACCATCCCTAGAAACATCCTGACAACTGTCTCTGTGGGGTCGGGGGATTCATCTGCAATATGGCTGTGGCCCTTTCTCTGCATATTTTCCTTATTGCTTTCTCAATCTAGTGACCCAAGTATTTCACTTCACTCTGACAGTATTGTAATTTAAGTGGAGATACTTTATGAACATTCTTTCCCAAATGGTTCAGTAAGGCAATTGTGTCATACTTGCACTCGTCCCTTGTTTTGGACGCAAACAACAAGTCATCAATGTACTGTACCAAGGTCGATTGGAAAGGCAATTCCCACGACTCCAAATTCTTCTTCAAGATCTGATTGAACATGGAAGGCGACTCTGAAAACCCTTGAGGAATTCGACACCAACAGTAAACTCTGTCCAATAATTTGAAACAAAAGAGAAATTGTCTGTCCTCATGAAGAGGCACGAAAAAGAAGGCTAGTGGTAAGTCTATGACAGTGAACTATTTAGCATCATATGGAATCTGAAATAAAATCACAGCAGGAGTTGGCACCACAGGGCAGCATTTGATCACAATGTCATTTATTTCTCTCAAATCCTGGACAATTCAAACTTTCCCACAGGGCTTTTTCAATCCCTTTATTGGTGAATTACATGGGCTGCACAATACTTCTTTCAAGACCCCTTGTTTTACAAATTCTGCTATTATGTAAGCAGCCTTCATAAGGATATCCTGTGGTATTTGGTACTGGGGATGAGGAAAAATGGTGTTTGGCTTTACAGGAACTTTAACGGGCTCACCTCCCTTTATCAGACCTATTTCTTTCCCTGTCAGATCCCACACTTTCTCTTTGACCGTTCCCTGTAAATCAGGCGGAAGCTCCTTCACGGTGAACACTGTAAAGAAATGAATCAGGTGGTACTCATCATTTATCGCCTCACACTCTATCTCTCGAGCTGGGTCATCCTCATCATCACTTTTAGTCTGTATCTCGATTCCATCATTTGAGCAAGTAATCGAGCACCTCGTTTTACACAGCAAGTCTCTTCCCAGTAGGGATACCGGACTTGAATCACAGACTACGAACTAATGCAATCTTTTAAAGTTGCCAATCTTAACCTGAACTGGTTCTGTAATTGGGTTGGGCAAATACTGATTTGCCACTTCTACAAGCTGGACTGTCTTTCCTGAAAGGGGCAAGTTCAGAACTTCTGGATTCCTCACTGTAGAGTGTGTAGCTTCTGTGTCAACCAAGAATGAAACCTTGTGACCTATTACACATATGGCCTTTCTGATCTACTTCTAAAGATGATGCAAGCACACATTTCTCTTCATCCGAACTCTCGCTCACTCAATCATCGTTTATTCCATAGTCACTGTGTAGCAGGAATTGGTGTACTGTGTTATTACTTTGGTTAGACCTCTGACCTGTGACCTGTTGAGGAAGCATCATCGGCTCAATTGTCTCTGTACCACTGTAATGCTTAAACGCCTGCAACAATCTCTCATAGTAAGCATGTGTCAACTCTTTGGCTTCCTGAACTGTTATGTCTATTCTCTGCCAGTCAATGTTTTCTTGAGCGAAATTCTCATCTTCAGGAATTCAATTACTTTGTAGTAATATTTCATTACTTCAGAATATGGTGCACCCGTAACCTGAGCTCTCTCTGGTTCTTTTGTCGGCCAATCTATACTCCTCTTACATTCTATCCACAAATCAGCTGGAACTACTATCTCTAATAGAGTGTCCAAGTCTTCCCACAGGAACTTTGCAAGTTTCACAGACCTGTCTGTCTGCTGGTACCATTCTACTGGCTTCTCCTCAACCTTGGATAGTCATTTGTAAAGGACAGAATATCACTTCTGCTCCAAAGGACATGAACAAAATTCCCTCCTGGAATCTCTCTCATTGGTAAGATTTTCACTGGATCCTTGCCCTGCAGCACATTTGCAGTCAGTTTCACAGAATCCTTTTTTCTTTTATCCCTTTTCTTTGTCCATCTGCCTTCCCATTTGTCTAATGCTCCCCATGTCTGGACACTTTGAAGTAACTCCCTAAGGTGTGCCTTCATCCCTGCAGATCTCATGTGTTCAAAGTCTTTTGTATCAAAATCGAACCTGTAACTCCTTTTCAAATGCTTCGTTTCCTCTATTTCTATGCCTTACTTTTCGGCCAGGTCAGCTAGCTTTGGATGCACATTGCTCACTTCCATCATAATTTTAAGGCACAGATATCTCAACTCTGCTTCTGTGTAGGACTCTAATCTGTTCACACCCATATTTCCTTCAAAGAGCTCACCCGCTTCCATTCCTAGTCTCCTATAGTTCAAGAACTCCTCTCCCCCCTAGGAGCACTCTGCAGGGTATTCAGCTTGTCTAACCATTCAGTCAATTTTTGAGCAGTCAAAACTTGCAACAAAATTTTGCTGGCCTAGGCATGTGGTGTCTGTTGCACGACTGTATTTGGAGTCTGCGGTGTCAGTAATTTCAGACTCTGATTAACGTCCGACCCTATGACAGTATCCAGAGGAACTCCAAAAGGACTAAGGTCAAGCAGTGATCTCGGTCCATCAAAGGTCGTTCCCACAGGAGAGACTACTCGAATATTCTCATTGAGTCTTCCCCTCATTGAGGTCTGACTCAGGACTCCCTGTCCACTTGCACTGGTATTCTCTTATGCAGACAAACTGGACCAATGGTAACAGGTACAGATACAGCCTCTGGGCTTGGTCTGACACTCAAGGTCTGTGGGTGCATGGTTCCCATATTCTGGCTCATAATTATGGACCTGTCTGACTGTGTCCCGATTACCGGCACGTATGTTGGTACTGCTTGAGACTGCACTTGAGGCACTAAAAGTGGAGTTGGCTGAGTCTGAATCAACATCGGTTTCGGGAAAACCTGTCCTGTTGGCACTATTAGGTTTGTGGCAGTTTCCACTACAGGTACATCAGGGTAAATTTTCAGGACATTCGACTGTAACACCTGATTCTGTGCTTCTGGAGTAATAAGTGCATTGAGACTTCTCTGTATTGGGCTCTGTGTCATACTCGGATTAGCCTGTACTGGACTCATTGTTTCATTAACCTGTGTAGGTGCTGAAGGATTTACACTGGTACTCAGACCATTCTCTCATGCTGCGTATTGTGGGGGGGGGCGATTCCTCAATAACTGCAAAATAAACTCATCATAGTCTGACTGTTTCTCAAACGTAAAAGATCCTCTAGACTCCTTTGATCTCCGCTCCTTCCTCTCGGAAAAGGCTCCTTTTTGTTGTTCTGGTAGCTTTCCTTCCTTCTCCCTTGCTGTCTTGTGTAATCACTGGAAACATTTTAATTCCCTGTAAAGTCTCGGCTCTCCACAATTTCTGAGCATTGTCCCATCTAGCCTCCGCTAGTGCATTTCTGCCTTTTTCATTCTCGTCTCAAATTTCTGTCGTTGTTGCTGTCTGGTTACTAACTCCCAGATTGCTAATGCCTCGAACTGTGCTGGTCTCGGAGGGGGTTTCAGATCATACAGCACCCTCCTCAGATTCTCTAAGCTCCTTAAATTAAATGTTCCATGGGCAGGAACCTCTAAGCTCCCATCCTTCTCTTTCACATTGCACCATTGCTTCAACCGAAGACATGGCGCAACACCTTGCTCTTCTATAACAATGTAAGCTGGTGTACCTTCTGGCAGTGCAATATCCCCTATGCTCGATGTAATGTACATATCTCCCCTTCAAACACTCTTTAAAGCTTTGAAAAGCTTCATTTTGCAACCTTAATTTTATTCTAAATCAAATCAGGAAGTTACTTTAAATCTCAGAAATCTCTTCACCCACCTTCTCAACCAATTGCGCTTCACAGACAGCTGCCAATCCGTGCGCGATCCTTATAATTGACCAACCTATCCCAGTGCGGCTCCAAAGACGTCACACTCCCACGTACTGCGACTGACAAAGTCTTGCGGCTTGTCGTCCTAAACTCGGATTCACAAAAAACAAATGCAAAATTATTGCAAGCACTAAACAAAATCAAAAACCAATTGGTCGGTTTACTAGAGGTAAGGTAACACAATCGCTTCAGAAACTTTACAGACCTTTCACTGACGGCATTTTGCTCTAGCACCTACTCCTTCTTTCTCAGTTTCCCTGATTTGCAAGCAAAATTTGACCCACAAATTTTACTCTCAACTGATCAGTGGGTCTGTCCTGGTGCACAAAGGACTCACCAGATCTTAGTAAAAAAATTATTTCACTCACTTTGACTCACACTCTGACTTGTCGACCATGCCCGATTGACCTAATAAACCAGAGACATTACAAAAAATACCAAGTGTCTCATACACTTTTCAATATACACCGGAGTCTAAGACCACGCAGGGTCTGTATACCAACAACCATGTGGACAATTTTTTAGCACAAAGCGCCACACACATGTGAAGCTCGACGACGTCCCTACTCTCACACTTCGGAGTATGCACACACCTTCTACAACTTCATTTGGAGTACACAAACTCCCTAAACCCTCACAAACATCACAATTGACATGCGATTTGCATAAGCTGTGCAAGCGCAAAACCTACTTCATTCACACCGTCACTAGAACCCTGAGAACATCCTCAAACAATCATAGGCAAGCTCCAAGATTCTGGGAAAGTAATTTTAAGTACTTAGGGGCATATTTTCTTTCCACTTTGTATCATCGAATCTAGAAAATCCCCAAATTTCACCAATTTCACCCAATTTGTGAACTATTTCGCTCTTTCTAGGAGACTAATCCTTACCCTACTACCATCTCTGGTGACACCTGTTATTCCTCGCTTACTATCTGTGGAACCAATTACTCCACTACCTATCTCTGGACTGTATGATGGGCTCTTAAGGAGACAAACCATCAATCTCTGCTACCATCTCTTTTAGCGCATCAGACCTTATTAAATAAACTTACAAGGGAGACGCGAATAGGCCGATGGACCTTTTGACTTCGCTTCGAGTTTTTCCCACCATATATCTCGTACCAATACAGATCAATAACATCAACAATCAATAACATCAATAATCAAGTAGGAGTCAGTAATTTCCACACAGCATGACCTTGCAGTCATGAATAACCACACCTTTCTGTAAACATTCGAATGTTTATTTCCCTATACTAACAATGCTAATGTCTCGTAACTTAGTCTCAATATCAAATGATAAACATACAAAAACAATACTGGCTGACCAAAGCGGCGAAAGAATCACAATCTAATCAAAGCTTGAGCTACTACACATTCTAAAGTTACAGTACAAATGAATAGCAAGAATAACTATGCAAACGATATAACATACATTTAGATTCAGCAAAGAGAAGCCATCAACTGTTAGTACATGTGGCGAACTTCATCAGTAAGAAACCCTAATTAACATCAGATTAGAATAGCATGCTTGGACTTCATGCAAAACAATTTAGTCAACACAAATTTAGAAAGACATCTAACTATGGCTCTATCAAAATAGCAGTTGGTTCCTAGAAACAAAGCAAATAGACATAACAGTCAGTAACTTTGTCAGTGTACCTGTCCTCAATATTGTTCAGCAAGCTGAGACAGTCTTTGTCAATAGGACATCAGCTCGGTCAGCAATACATCAGGGCTCAGCATCAAAGTTCGGAAGAAGCAAAGTCTCTCTAAGCAGTTCAAAAGAATATAGCTAATGGCGTAAACTCTGAAGAAGAATGGGGAGAATGCCCCCCCTAGACAGTTCAAAAGAATAGAGCTAATAGCGTAGTGGAAAATGGTGTCCTCCTCTCGGTGCAGTCAGGCTAAGTTAGATTTCTTAAAACTACTTCCCACATCCTAATTGGGCAGGGAATCGCATGTTTACTCTTAGTCCAATGAAACTAAAACCACAAATCTACAATCTTATTACTACATGGTTCATGTGTCGATGATTGGCTCCTTTTCTCCCGCTCTCGTCTTTCGGCTTGTCAGCTATCAATATTGTTGCAGCTTATACTTCAGTCAGTGAATCCATTGTCTTCTCCTTGGAAGGTCAGTCTTACACACATTACATTAAACATTGTTTCACTAGCAAGTACAGCATCTTCTAGCAAGCGGTTTTTCATGAGAACTAACTTCAGCTACGAGAAGATGGCCAGAACAGTGGAAAATCACAATTTAATTCTTTAAGCATCCATTTTATAAAACGCATAAGAAATGCAGCTTGACATGAGGCCATGCAACTAGGCCAAGACCTCACTAAGTTAAGGCCTACAATTAATAAAGCTAATACATAATACATAACCTTTAATATGACATATTACTACATTAATCAAACATAAGGTCAACATTTCACAATAATAAGCCATTAATAAGTACACTTCGTGAACAATGACGGCCACTCTGGTGGGCGCACCTTCAAATGTGTGCATTATTTTTCTCTCTGTTAATACATTTTCTACGCAAATCCAACACTCAAAATACATGAATTATCTTCACAAAAACTCATTGATGACTCACCTTTAACAATAGCACTAACTCCCTGTATAATTAACTTTCAGATGGACCCATTTGTAGGTCTCACCTACCAAACAGCACAAGCTGTCTGGTTTTGAAAGACCTATTGTGAACTTACAGTGGGCAGGCAGTCAGCTATTACTTACCATTGGTTGTCACTGTCCCTTGCTTCTTATTCAAAAAAAATTCTTAGCCTTCCAATGTTTCTTCTTCTCCATAGCATAGCCACTTTACAAGTACTTTGATTGGCTGACCTGTATCTTTCCCCAGCTCACATTTAGAGAATCACTTTTATCTTTTTCATTCAGCATTCAATGAGAGTGCATGTGTTTTCTAGTTCTTTCCCTCCTCTCCTGCTCAACAACCTCACCCTCTGTGTGTCTGTAAAACAACAGCAGTAGGGATGTTTTTGCTGGGGTATGGCTGAACAGCAGACTTTAATTTTATCTCATGTATTCCACATATTGCATAAAAACATATGCTTTGGAGCACGAAGGCTTTTATGGCACTTGGGGGCCCTCTTTCTTCTGCACTCAGCCAGCTAGTATCTGACACAGGAAGATGTACTTAGCATGACACTTCTGCTGGAGGCCCAAAAATCTGCTTCTAAAGAAGACCAAACTGCTGAATCTTGTGCAAAGTAAATTCGGACACTTCCTTCCTCTTTTACATTCTGTTCAGTGTTTCCTGAGGTAAAAATGCTGGAGCAATAAACGTTGCAATGTATCAAGATTGAAATATTGGGAAACTATTGAATTCAATGTACAGTTTTGAGTTACCATAAGACGTTTACTTTCCTTCCGTATTTTGACAGGCTTTTTCTCACACTTAAAAAAAAAAAAAAACTTTACACACAAGCATTGGCAAAGACAACAGTTCAGCACTCGCAATTTAAAAGGTGAGAGCTATTGGCTTTGAAAGTGTTTATTCCTTAAAACGTAGTTTATTGTGCAAAAGCAAACAAGTTCATGACACATGAGTGTGTATGAAAAGGGACATAAGCAAAAAACAAGGCTTAGAGCTGTTACACAGGGCAGTTGTATCATAAAATGATACACATCGATCATAACTGTAAGGAATTGGCAGTCAAGTAGTTTGTGAATGAAAGTGTGCCTGGGGAGAGAGGCATCACTTGCTTTCTCCTTATCTCCTTACACTGATCTATTCTCTACCCTGTTTTATGAGTGAGAGATAAAATAGCACACTATATAAAATACCATAGCACTCAAACAATCTAAACACTTTGGTATTAGTAGTGTATCATGCATACTTTCCGATGTGAATTGATTTGTATGGTTCACTCTTAGTTATATTTGTCATCCCAAGGGGTGATCCTGAACCTATGTGATGATAATAGTCCAAGACCCTTTTCTCATAAAATATATAATTTTTCTTACAAGAGACTGCCTTTGATTTTGAAACTCCTGAAATATATTTCCCAACTAGCTGAATAATTAAGCAGCACATATGCACTTTTCACCAGTAAATCTATGGTGTGTACTTCTGGGAGCTTGGATCGGGCTGACAGGAGTAGGTGAGAAATCAGTGACAAGCAGGTCTCTCATTCAGAGGCGAGAATGGGAACATCCTCTACTTTTTACAGGCACATTCAGGGGTAGATGGATGGAGGGTCCTTCATTTCATCCTGCCCAGAAAGCAGCCCTTGGCTTTCAACTATTCTCTCCCTCCGACTAGGTTTTAGACTATGGGCACTCGTAAAATGTTCCTGGGGGCCAAAAAGTATGATCTGTGGTGTGCCTGAAAGCCTCACTGATGCCAGCAGAGTTGGAGTCGGTTTTTGGTGGGGGTGTAAGGTGGGCATAGGGGAAGTGAAGCATGCACATGGTGTAGACAGTGAACAGGGGAGTTATTATCCCCTCTCACAGAATCCTGTGGTCTCTAGAAGAGTCACAGATTTGACAATCCAGTGTTATGCTGAATCTGAATTGCCATGTTTCTACAGCATCCTGGGGTAATCTTTCTCTGCTTGCTATCGCTACTTGGGGAGAGTCAAGTGTAAAAAGGAAGTAAATTGATTCTAGAAGTGGAATGAAATAGACAATGCAAGACCAGAGAACCTGACAAAATTGTGTGGTCCCAAGCAATTCTTTGATTTCACTTTGCCTCTTTTTTCTTCATCATCACATATAAGAGCACCTTAAAATACCTTAGTCCAGGATGTGCTCTGTACAAAACCTTCTATTGTGTTTGATTAATAAATATAATGTCCATGTATAATAACAACCCAGGCAACCCAGAGAAGTCCACATGACAACTGACTTACCTCTTAGTTCACTCCTGGCATTGTTGTCAGGGTGCAAGAATGCATGAAGGCATGAACATTTCTATGTTCATTTTTAAAAACTATCACTTTCAAAATATTCTTCTCAATGCACTGATAAAATTTGATGCACTAAAGTGAAATGCTTCTGCATGTTAATAAAATACCCTTTTTTGGATTTTGTAGAAACTTTATCACATTTTTACACATTTATTGCAAGATGTCTTTAGAAACAAGCATTGGCAAAGCCAATAGGTCTCACCTTTGCAAGAGCTATTGGCTTTGTCAATGTGTTTTAGCCATGTTGTACACCAGCGTGGCTGCTGTTCAGCATGGCCAAAGGTTGGTGGCGTAGAGGAGAGTTGCATGTGTGCCATAGAGTGGAATAGTAAAGAAGGGAGGAGAGTGTTGTAGAATGGAGTGGCAGAGAGTGTTGTGTATTAGAGTGGCATAGTGTGGGGTCACATAGAGTGGCATACATTGGAGTGGCATAGGGTAGAGTGGACTGGGGTAGAGGGGATTTGCATAGAGTGCTGCAGAGTATAGTGGCATAGAGTATAGTGGCATTGAGTGCAGTGGCATTGAATTCAGCTGCGTACAATGCTCCACTACATGCAGTGGCTTAGGTTAGAGCGATGCATAGTAGAGTGCAGTGGTGCAGAGAGCAGTGTTGCAGAGTGGAGTGGCACAGAACAAAGTGGCACAGAGTTGAGTGGCACAGAGTGGAGTGGTGCAGAGTAGAGAGGCGCTGAGTAGTGCAGAGTGAAGTGGCGCAGAGTAAAGTAGACTGGCACAGAATACAGTGGTGTAGACTGCAGTGGCGTAGAGTAGAGTGGCATAGAGTGGTGCAGAGTGGAGTGGCACAGAGTTGAGTGATGGAGAGGGCAGTAGCACAGAGTAGAGCCAAGTGGCATAGAGTGCACTGGCATGGAGTGCAGAGTAGAATTGAGTGACATGGTGCAGTGGTGTAGAGTGGTGCAGAGTACAGTAGCGTAGAGTGGTGCAGAGTGGAGTACAGTGCTGTAGAGTGCAGGGGCATAGAGAGCAGTGGTGTAGAGTGGAGTAGTGTAGAGTGAAGTAGTACAGAGTAGAGCAGTGTAGAGTTCAGTGGCAGAGAGTGCAGTGTTGGAGAGTAGAGTGTCAGAGTGCAGTGGTGTAGAGTGGAGCAGAGTAGCATAAAGAGTAGTGGCATGGAGTACAGTGATGCAGAGTAGAGTGCAGTTACATAGAATGCAATTGTGTAGAAGGCATGGGTGTAGAGTGCAGTGGTTAATAGTAGAGTGGCATAGAGTGCAGTGGTGTAGAGTGGTGCAGAGTGGAGTAGAGTGATGTAGAGTGCACTGGTATAGAGTAGATTGTTCCAGAGTATAGTGACGTGACGTAGAGTGCAGTAGCGTAGAGTAGAGTGCAGTTGCATAGAGTGGCATATAGTATAATGGCATTGAGTAAAGTGTTGTCGAGTGCTGTGCCATAGAATGCAGTGGTGCAGAGTAGATTAGAGCAGAGTACAGTGGATTGGCATCGAGTGCAGGGGCATAGAGTTGAGTGTTAGAGAGTAAAGTGCACTGGCGTAGTGTGTATTGGCATAGAGTGCAGTGGCGTAGAGTGCAGTGTTGCAGAGTAGATTACAGTGGTAGTGGTGCAGAGTGGTGTTGTGCAGAGTAGATTGGTATGGCCTAGGCTGGAGTGGTGCAGAGTGCAGTGGCAAAGAGTGCAGTGGTGTAGAGTAGAGTGGTGAAGAGTGCATTGGCATAGAGTAGAGTGGTAGAGGTAGAGTAGAGAAGTGTAGCGTGAACTGGCGTAGAGTGCAGTGGCGTAGAGTGGAGTGGTGCTAAGTGCAGAGGCGTGGAGTGGTGTAAAGTGGAATGGTGCAGAGAAAAGTGCAGTGGCACTGAGTGGTGCAGAGTAGAGTAGAATGGCGTAGAGAGGAGTATTCATTGTGTGGTAGCACACTGCCATTATAGACAACAAATTTTCAATTGAAATGACCATTACATTTGGACAGACATACAGTTTTACTAATAAAACTATATGGTGCACATACGGAAATGTGTGGGAATTGCATCACCTACTGTAATGATTTTTTTTTATCATATTAAAGTATTTGTTTCCAACACACTCCAGAAATAACAAAAAATTTGTTTAATTTGTGTTCCTAATTCTGATATATTCTGACATCTTTACACAATTCATTTAAATGTTGTTGTGTGCTAGAAAAAACACCCCACAGTATCCAGCAAATCCAGCAAGATTGTCACAGAAATCCTTTCACTCTGAAGTCAGAGAAAGAAAAGTAAACAAACGCCATTGGAAGACAGTGCCTGACATCTGACTTCAGTCTTTGAGTGCACAGCAAATGTGACCAGATAAGGACAAGACTTACAGGCCTGTTTACAGAAAGGGAGCACTTGGAAGGATACTGTAAATAAGGTTTGGGCAAGGGAAGGTACAAACTCAAGCTGGACAGCCTAAAACAAATAAAGCCAGCAAATGGAAAGCCAGAAATTGAGAGTTACAAACCACAAAGCCAATGGCAAGCAACATGCATAATGCGTTCCTAGGTCAGCTTTCTGAATGTCCCCAAGATGTCTTTAGCTGTCTGGTCGGCTGCAACCTAATGAATGTGTTCCTTAATGGTAAGTGGTGCAGAACACCTTATTTGCTTCTTTTCTTTTACTTCAGTTAGCATGTAAATAAATCCTTGCCCCTTTAGTTAACAGCTTTTGGAATGTTAGTGTGCTCTCAAGGAAATAGCAGCCCAGTGCAGCTGTTCACCATGAGACCACATGTAAGATCAGGAGGGCCGCAAGCGCCAGCTCAGCTCTATTGGCAATGTTGTACGGAATCAGTCACTTTGTTATGCTGTACAGACACCTCTTTCCTTAAGTGCGTATTAGTAAGATTTGTAATTTGCAAGTCACAGGTTCGAATCCTAGCAAAGATGCATCAGCATTTCAACCTTCTGTTTTCATAAAAATTAACACCACCGAAATAGGGTGACAGTAACTCCTGTTATTTGCTCTGCAAGAAATGACAACACCAATCCCTATGTGAACAAACGTGATATTGATTTGTTGACAGGATTAAAAGAGGCATTGCCGAGGTTATAAGCAATGGTGAATAGTTAGTTCATTTTACCTATTAGGTTTCAAAAATGAAAAGAACCTACATGGGCAGGAACCTAATCAATGACGACTGATATAGATTTCCAACTTGTTCGAGCTAATTCTTAGTTGTCAGCGTCGTCCCTAGCTCATTATTTACAGTATGAAGGGGGGTGGCATTTGGAAATAACCCCCCAAAAAAGGTTGATTTGTGCTGTCACAGAAAAGAACTGCAGGTCCATCCCAAGTAAGGATCGTTATGGTGAATTTTCCAGTTTGGAAGGCAGTGCACTCAAGAAGAAACCACAACTATGTCACGCCTGACCTACACAAAAGGGCTTCTGTTTTTGTTATCCCTTCTAGCCACGAGCAGAAAATTCCTTTCTTGCTCTGGGCTTAGGCTGAACTCAAAAGGTCAGGGTGCAAGGCCCCCCCAAACTGGTGTCGCAGGCAGTGAGGAAGTCTCCTGGGGCGTCCGAGATACCACAATAATGGCTGGACTGAATGGTGTCTGCGGTGCACTTTTATGAGACACAGCTATGCGCGGTGTGGTGCATCTCCAACAATACAATCCTCGCGAATTGTCACATTCCTACTGGTATTGCAGCATTGTTAGCATTACAGCAGGCATGTCATATAAAATAGGACACGGTGCATTCAATGAACACATTGTATCCTTTCAGTAACACCACCTATGCAGGATGCATTCAAAGCGCTCAATTACTAGAACTTGAGTGCTCTGTTATATGTAGCTATGTTTCATTAGGTCGTTCTATGCTTTTTGCATAACTCACAGTCTGCCATCAGTACAGCGCTAAAGTCCTGGTGGTCTTCCAGGCGCTCTTCCATCACAAAACCAAAGAATGAGCCGTGATGTGACAATATGCTTGGGTATAGTGTTCAAGCCTGCTAAAGTTTAAGAGTCAATATCTGATTCAATGGACTGTGAGTGTATGGTTTTTATATCAGAGACGTGTGGCTGGAGGTTTACACCGGTTGTTTACACATTTCCAAAGTTGTTAACCCACCCATTGGCCAGCTGATAGTCTAAAGTTGGTGTTTGTCCCTCATGCGTTGCATGTTCTGTGGCAAGCTTGTGATGTATGTGATGTTCAGTCTCATGTGTTGCGTTTGTCATGTGCTCGACTCCCTATTACTGGGCGCCGTTGGTGCGCCCGAGTTGTTTGGCGAAGGCCAGCATGTTTAACCCCTTCGTCGCCATGGACGTAATGGTTACGTCCATGGCAGCGCCTGTGTGGCGCCATGGACGTAACCATTACGTCCTGTGACCGGCCCTCGGGGGAAGCGCTAGCGCTCCCCCGACAGCCACCTCCCACCCCCCAAGGCCAGGGCTGAAAGGGGAATCCCTTCCCCTTCCACCCCCGACCACCCCACCCCCCCTGTGACATCAGCGCATGAGTGCACGCTGACAATCACATAGCCTCCCTCATCGCGCTGGAAGCTCAGCTTCCAGCGCGATCGGAAGAGAAATGCTTTGCATTTCTCTTCCGATCACGTCGGGGAGGCCGAGAGAGGCTTCAAAGGGAAGGAAAGTTATTTCCTTCCCTTTGAAGTCTCTCTCTGCGTTTTGGCAGACAGATTGAAAGCAATCCGGCTGTCAAAATGCCCACTAGACACCAGGGATTTTTTTTTTCTTCTGAAACTGACATAAGGGAGCGACCTCTTGGGCAAGGGTCGCTCCCAGAGAGGGCATTTTTTTGAAGGCCTTTTTGGCCTATTATTAGGCCGATCTGCCCCCAAACCTCTAGGCACCAGGGATAAATAGTTTTTTGTTTGTTTTGTTTTTGTTTAGTTTTTTGTTTTGGAGGTGGGGAGCGACCCCTTAGGCAAGGGTCGCTCCCATAGGGGGCAAATTATATTTAGGCCATTTCTGCCCCCCTTGGCCTATTTTTATGAGGCCAATCTGCCCCCAAGGGGGACAGAAACCACTAGACACCAGGGAGTTTTTTTTTTTTGTTCGTGAATTTCACGTAAGGGGAGTGACCCCTTAGGCAAGGGTCACTCTCCTGGGGGGCAAATTTATTTTAGGCCATTTCTGCCCCCCAGGGGGGCAGATCAGCCTATTTTAATTAGGCCGATCTGCCCCCAAGGGGGTAAGAAACCACTAGGCACCAGGGATCTTTTTTTTTGCCCCGTCACGCAAGGGATGCGACCCCGTAGGCAAGGGTCGCTCCCGCGGGGGTGGAGGGTGGTCAAATTTATTTTAGGCCATTTCTGCCCCCCCTTGGGACAGATCAGCCTATTGTTTTTTTTGTGTTTTTTTTTTTGTTTGTTTGTTTTTTTAGAGATGGGGAGCGACCCCTTAGGCAAAGGTCGCTCCCCTGGAGGGGCAAATTGTATTTAGGCCATTTCTGCCCAATTCGGGGGCAGATCGGCCGATTTTTGGTCAATCTGCCCCCAAGGGGGGGTAGAAACCACTAGGCACCAGGGATCTTTTTTTTTTGCGCCATCACGTAAGGGGAGCGACCTTGTAGGCAAGGGTCGCTCCCCAGGGGGGGTTGGGGGGGCACATTTATTTTAGACCATTTCTGCCCGCCTTGGGGGCAAATCGGCTGATTTTAGGTGAATCTGCCCCCAATGGGGGCAGAAACCACTAGGCACAGGGGATCTTTTTTTTGGGCGCCATCACGCAAGGGGAGCGTCCTTGTAGGCAAGGGTCGCTCCCTGGGGAGGGGGGGTGGACGGGGGGAAATTTATTTTAGGCCATTTCTGCCCCCCCCTGGGGCCGCTGACTAAGAGGCCAAATACACAGGTAGGCACTTTGCAAAAAACACCTCTGTTTTCTGTGAAAAAATGTGATGTGTCCACGTTGTGTTTTGGGCCATTTCCTTTCGTGGGCACCAGGCCTACCCACACAAGTGAGGTACCAATTTTATCGGGAGACTTGGGGGAATGCTGGGTGGAAGGACATTTGTGGCTCCTCTCAGATTCCAGAACTTTCTGTCACCGAAATGAGAGGAAAAAGTGTTTTTTTGGCCAAATTGTGAGGTTTGCAAAGGATTCTGGGTAACAGAACCTGGTCAGAGCCCCACAAGTCACCCCATGTTAGATTCCCCATAGGTGTCTAGTTTTCCTAAATGTGCTGGTTTGCTAGGTTTCCCTAGGTGGCGGCTGAGCTAGAGGCCAAAATCCACAGGTAGGCACTGTTTTCTGTGAAAAAATGTGATGTTTCCATGTTGTGTTTTGGGCCATTTCCTTTCGTGGGCGCTAAGCCTACCAACACAAGTGAGGTACCATTTTTATCGGGAGACTTGGGGGAACGATAGGTGGAAGGAAATTTGTGGCTCCTCTCAGATTCCAGAACTTTCTGTCACCGAAATGTGAGGAAAATGTGTGTTTTTTAGCCAAATTTTGAGGTTTGCAAAGGATTCTGGGTAACAGAACCTGGTCAGAGCCCCACAAGCCACTCCATCTTCGATTCCCCTAGGTCTCTAGTTTTAAAAAATGCACAGGTTTGGTAGGTTTCCCTAGGTGCCGGCTGAGCTAGGGGCCAAAATCTACAGGTAGGCACTTTGCAAAAAACACCTCTGTTTTCTGTAAAACAAAATGGGATGTTTCCACATTGTGTTTTGGGCCATTTCCTTTCGTGGGCGCTAGGCCTACCCACACAAGTGAGGTACCATTTCTATCGGGAGACTTGGGGGAACGCAGGGTGGAAGGAAAGTTGTGGCTCCTCTCAGATTCCAGAACTTTCTGTCACCGAAATGTGAGGAAAATGTGTTTTTGTAGCCAAATTTTGAGGTTTGCAAAGGATTCTGGGTAACAGAACCTGGTCAGAGCCCCACAAGTCACCCCATCTTGGATTCCCCTAGGTCTCTAGTTTTCAAAAATGCACAGGTTTAGTAGGTTTCCTTAGGTGCCGGCTGAGCTAGAGGCCAAAATCTACAGGTAGGCACTTTGCAAAAAACACCTCTGTTTTCTTTTAAAAAAATGGGATGTGTCCACGTTGTGTTTTGGGCTATTTCCTTTCGTGGGCGCTAGGCCTACCCACACAAGTGAGGTACCATTTCTATCGGGAGACTTGGGGGAACGCAGGGTGGAAGGAAAGTTGTGGCTCCTCTCAGATTCCAGAACTTTCTGTCACCGAAATGTGAGGAAAATGTGTTTTTGTAGCCAAATTTTGAGGTTTGCAAAGGATTCTGGGTAACAGAACCTGGTCAGAGCCCCACAAGTCACCCCATCTTGGATTCCCCTAGGTCTCTAGTTTTCAAAAATGCACAGGTTTGGTAGGTTTCCCTAGGTGCCGGCTGAGTTAGAGGCCAAAATCTACAGGCAGGCACTTTGCAAAAAAAAACTCTGTTTTCTGTCAAAAAATGGGATGTATCCATGTTGTGTTTTGGGGCATTTCCTGTCGCGGGCGCTAGGCCTACCCATACAGGTGAGGTATCATTTTTATCGGGAGACTTGGGGGAACTTAGAATAGCAAAACAAGTGTTATTGCCCTTTGTCTTTCTCTACATTTTTTCCTTCCAAATATAAGAGAGTGTGTAAAAAAGACGTCTATTTGAGAAATGCCCTGTAATTCACATACTAGTATGGGCACCCAGAAATTCAGAGATGTGCAAATAACCACTGCTCCTCAACACCTTCTCTTGTGCCCATTTTGGAAATACAAAGGTTTTCTTGATAGCTATTTTTTACTCTTTATATTTCAGCAAATGAATTGCTGTATACCCGGTATAGAATGAAAACCCACTGCAGGGTGCAGGTCATTTATGGGCTCTGGGTACCTAGTGTTCTTGATGAACCTACAAGCCCTATATATCCCCGCAACCAGAAGAGTCCTGCAGACGTAACGGTATATTGCTTTAAAAAATCTGGCATTGCAGGAAAAAGTTACAGAGTAAAACGTAGAGAAAAATTGCAAATTTTTTCACCTCAATTTCAATTTTTTTTTTTTTCAGTTGTTATTTTTTGTAGGAAACCATTTCAGGATCTACACAAATTACCCCTTGCTGAATTCAGAATTTTGTCTCTTTTTTCAGAAATGTTTCGGTTTCTGGGATCCAGGATTGTTTTCACACCCATTTCTGTCACTGACTGGAAGGAGGTTGAAAGCATAAAAATCATAAAAATAGGGTATGTCCCAGTAAAATGTCGAAATTGTGTTGAAAAATTGGGTTTTCTGATTCAAATCTGCCTGTTCCTGAAAGGCGGGAAGCTGGTGATTTTAGCACCGCAAACCCTTTGTTGATGCCATTTTCAGGGAAAAAAAACACACGCCTTCTTCTGCAGCCCCTTTTTCCCATTTTTTTTAAAAAAACGAAATTTTCACTGTATTTTGGCTAATTCCTTGGCCTCCTTCTGGGGAACCCACAAAGTCTGGGTGCCTCTAGAATCCCTAGGATGTTGGACAAAAAGGACGCAAATTTGGCGTGGGTAGCTTATGTGGACAAAAAGTTATGAGGGCCTAAGCGCAAACGGCCCCAAATAGCCAAAAAAAGGCTAGGGACCTGAGGGGGAAAAGGCCTGGCAGCGAAGGGGTTAAGAAGTGTGTTAAGATCTGCTTGGTGTGCGTTTGGAGTTCATGGTGCTATGCGATTTTGTGGGCAGAAGGGAACAGAGAAGGGAAGCAAGACGCTCACGTTTCTTGGATGACCCAGGCAACACATTTCAGTTGTTATGTCACGTTTCATCACAGTGCAGTGGATTACATTGCAGTGATCACATCCTGATTATCTTCACATTGCAATGTATTAGCTTGTGGTAACCTTACGATGCAGCTTAGATGTTAAGTAGTATTTACACATTGTAAAGCTATTTAAGTCACTGAGGAGTTCCATGACTGTATACCTTTATATGGTTGTGGAAGTCGAAGGTGAATTATTCTTATGTACAGCAAGGTGTACTTTATTTCTTATATTACTTGGACAGACCATCACCTTTCTAACAAGCCACTTAAACCCATGTTGAAATGCTGCTTCATAAGAAATAGATAGGATGATTGCAAACATGAAGAACAAAAGTGGAATTGGTAGTGCAAAATTAAAAACGCCAAAAAATGCAGGTAGCTATTTAGAATCAGTTTAACACGAGTTCAGATTTTGTTAGATAAAGCGATATAGCTCGGAGCGTGCACAAACACAGAGAGAGATCATATCTTTCCAATAATTACCCAAAGTATGCACAAAAAAAAAAAATCTTGCCATAAATATCTCCTTTCTGATTATCACTGTTTATTTTAAAAAAACACAAAAAAGAAAAGGCACATTTATTTATGTTTTTTAAACAGCTTTAAATATGCTCTGTGTCTTGCCTTTCCTTTTGGCTGCTGGTCACTGTCATTGTGGCATCAGACCTCAACAGAGATAACTTAATACAGTTGAGCGATTATGTCATTTCTTTATTACAAGCAGTGCTTAATTTGTAAATAAAAAGGTGCAGGTGCCCACAGCCCTCCGCTTAAATACGCGGCTCCTGCAATTATACGGCAGCGTAATCCTGAAGCCATCTCGGGCCTCTTCAATCCATATAAAGTCACTCCCTGCCCCTTCAGCTCACTCTTGCAGCTTTCTACTTTCTCCCTTTGTGGCGCTTTTTCGTTTTTCCCTTCCTCTGTCATTCCCATTTGTGTCTTTTGCTCGCAGCAAATGCTTGAGGCAGAAGAATAAATCCCCGGCCCTCAAAAATAAGTGCCGGTGCTGAGCACTGGAAACAACAAGCACAAATTAAGCACTGATTACAAGTGATCTAGACAGAAGGAGCGTTCACATGCACCTCCTGCAATTCCTCATTGTCAGCACTAACAGCGCAAGTAAATCTTTGCCATCATTCAAGATTTCACTGTGCTTCCTGCTCCCTCATAGTTTCTTTGTAATATGCTCTCATAATCCTTCTACAACAAAATCACTTCCATAAACAGCAACTTCGACCCGCAACTGTACCCCTTTACCACTGTAACTCATCTTCACATCATGGCAGAAGAATGAACCCTGGCCTAGTGGCCAGTTGCCCCCACCAACAGAATTGCTGCTACCATGAAGACCATCCACTCAGGAGCTACATCTGACTGCTGACCATTGCAACCACCGAGCCTTCACCAAAAAACTCTGAACGATCAGTCAAGCACTAGCACCTGTCTTCAATGCCTCCATCAGCTCAGCCACATTACCGGCACCCGGAGACATGCCACCACGATGCCCTTGCTCCTGAAAGCATCTTTCCACCAAGCCACAATTTACAACTATAGACAATCTCCCTCCTACCGTACGGGCGCAGGTCAAAGAGAAACTAATCAACCAACGCCTCACCGACCACCTCATCAACAACTAGGTCCTCGATGCCACCCAATGCAGATTTAGGTTCAACCACAGCACAGAAACAGCACTCATCACCTCCACATATGATACTTGACAGAAAAGAGACATGGCAGTCCTCATTCTCCCGGACCTCTCTGCAACATTTGACATTATCTCACACCTCATACTCATCAGGCATCTGCATGATATTGGCATTCAAGGGCCCACTCTCTACTGGATCTGCACCTGCTTAACAGATAGAACACCTGCTGTAAGCCTGGCCCCTTACTCCTCAGAAGGCCCCAAACTCATCTGCTGAGTACTTCAAGGTCATTTTTCTGCATTTCACTCTTCAGCGCATACATGATCTCTTTAGCCAATGTCATCCACACATACATCCTCTCATATGCAAACGACACGCAGCTCTTACTCTCCCTCTCAGACATGACCCCCAACACAAGAAATAAGTTAACCGGCTGCATGACAGAAGTTGCAAACTGGATGAAAGCCAACTGTCTCAAGCTCAACACCGATAAGACAGAAGTAGTGATCTTCAACAAGATCACTTCAACATCAGACTCCAACTGGTGGCTGGCCAAAATGGGATCCACAACAGAACCCACAACAGGAACCTCACAACAGTCATCAACAGAAAACTGGACATAACTGCAGAGACAAACGCTGTCACTGCATCCTCCTTCCATACCCTGAAAAAGCTGAGGAAGATTTTCAAATGGCTCCCAAGCAACACTAGAAAAACTGTCACTCAGGCTCTTGCCACCAGCTTGTTCGACTATGGGAACACCCTCTATACCATGATCACCAAGTAATTCACTAGAAGACTACAAATCATCCAGAACATGGCAGTCAGACTCCTCTTCAACCTCCCACACACAACTCACATCCCACCACATCTGAGGGAACTAACTATATTGACTCCGGATACACAAACACACTCAATTCAAACTCCTCACACACACACACACACACACACACACACACACACCTTCAAGACACTACACAACTCAGGCTCCACCTACCTGAACAGTGGCATCTACTTCCACCAAGCACCCAGACACCACATGTCCGCAGGACTCCTACTTGAAAACATCCCACACATACACAGAACCAGATCAGGCGGCCAAGCGTTCTCTTACATCACTTTTAAATTGTTGAATGACCTCCCTTCTCTTCTTTAATTCTGCAAGAAGCTGAAGACCAGGCTTTTCAATTAACCAACCTACCTTAGGCACGGCTAGGAACACACACCTGCTTGATGCCAGGACACCCTCTTGGGAGATGGTGCGCTTTACAAATACACATAACATAACAAATTGTGTCATCATGTGATTCTCTTTTTGAAAAGGTATCTATTTATGTGGATTACTATTTGGCACCCATTGTTCAGACCTTGAACTCCTTCATTAGAGACACTGATGACTTCTTACGTATACTAACTAAGACTGGGATGGCAAATATCTACTACTGACCATTGATGTGGTGTCATTGTACACATCTATAAAACATGAAGTAGGTTTGAAGGGGTGCTCATACTTCCAAAGACAGTGTAATGTGGAGGAATTATAACACTCCAAAATGGTGTTAACTATGACTGAACTGTGCCTAACAAGTAATAAGAGCATTTCTCTTCAACCAGGAAATTTACCATCAACAATGCAGAACTGCAATAGGCATTTCCTTTTCACCAAACTATGCAAATATAACAATGGGGTGGTGGGAAAGGTAGTATGCATGGAATCATGATAACCCACAAGTGTTGGTGAAAATAATTGTACAGGTCAGATATTTAGACGATCTGTTCTAATCTGGAATGGTGACATCAGAAAGTTCAACAATGTTTTTGTAGGTTTGAACAACAATAAGTTAGGACTTCAAATTACTTGTGCAAACCAGTAAACTGAGCATAAGTTTCTTGGATCTACAAGTCCACGTCCACACCAGGAGGACAAGTCCACACCATGTTCTTCAGAAAAAAAAATGACATGGAACACATTTCCACCCAAGCCACTCCTTAGGAGCATACCATATGGGGAGTTATTGAGGATGAAACGAAACTGCTATCGTAAGGTACATGCTGAGAAAAGGTTTGAAGAGACAATACAAAGATTAAAATCTAGAGGCTATAGACAAAGAGATCTTGACAAAAGTTTACAGAAAAATGAGATCGAAAGCTCATTCAGAGAAGCTTATTGCCAAGAAAGAAAAGGCAACAGTATTGAAGGACAGTCAAGAAGCCCCTATATTGATGCTGACATATAGCAAAGAGAGCATGGAAATTAAGAACATCGTACACAAGCATTGGCACTCAATAGCCAAAGATCCAGACATTGACACACTTCTAGGGGACTATCCACAAGTGAACTATAGAAAAGCACAGTCACTTAGAGACATGTTAATGAAAAGCCACTTTGAAAACCACCGGCCAAAAAATTGGTAAGAGAATTGACAGAGTGGGTTCATCAAAAGCAACAGCTGTAAAACATGCAAAATTGGAATGAATATGGAGATGATTATGGACAGAGACCAAAATTCAATTCAATTCAAAGAATCACATGCAGTTTACAATATGTAGTATATGGAAGTACGACATGTATGTTGAAAACAAGAACATTGGAACACATAAGACCAGTGAAACATCGGGAACCAGTATATTCCACAGCCAAACATGTAGCACAATTTCAGACAACAATTGGAAGTCATTGTGGTATGTTGGACTGGATAGGATTTCACACAGTGAACGCGGTAGAAATCAAACTTTGAAACTTAGACGCTTGGAATATATCATCAGACTTAAAACTAAGTCACTGAGTGACGTGAATAATGATGAAGAACTTTTTCTACAGCTCTAATTTTTACATGCAGCTTTTTAAATGTAATTCATTATACAACTCAATTTGGGTTGATTGATAATAATAACAGTGTGGCGTTTTTGTGTAACAGACTTCGATCTTCCACAAGAATATCAACACACAGCTGTGCTAGCAGTCATACATCAACCCGTAACCACACAGAACAATAATATTCAGCCATTTCTATCAGGTACTAGACTAAGATGGAATACTAAATTGGACAGGGCATACATATTGGCACAAATACACTTGGGATGGCCACATGCATATGATGATATCACACCATGATGTACTATACCTTGTAGAGTCTCAGATACAATCAGTAATTTAGACCAATTAAGATTGGATGGCTGATTGTATGGAAGAGATACAGGTTGACATAAACAATGTGGGATGACTACATGCATAAACTATAAATGCACCGACTGCACTATATATTGCCAAGTTTTGGTTTGATGACTCTTTTGCCATTCTTACAAATGCGGTTCTCTTTAATACAATTTTGTTGCTCTTTGCTACTGAAATACAATAGTTTTTTGGTTTTTTTTTTGCACGACAGTTCCCACAATTCCCTATTATAGGTAATAGGTGGTTAAGGTATATAACAGTGATGAGAAGACAGACTCACCTACTGTGAGAAAGGTCCTGTGAGGTTGAAACATGTTGATTGAGTAATCGTGTTTTGTTATAAAATTCCTGTTACTGGCAGTTCATAGAGTGCGGCCTCATCTTTGGAGATTTGAAATTACAGGGCGAAGCGGTGTCTAGCCCCCACACCAGCACCAGCTGTTGTGCACACCAACAATCATAGATCAGATTGGCTTGTGAAGGAGAATGTGTGTGTTTGTATATATATATATATATATATATATTCATATATATATATATATATTACATAAATATACCTACAAATTAATAAAATGGCAGCTTGTGATTGGTCGAGGGAGCTGTTTCTCCCCCCTGCCATTATAGTCTTCCAGATTGAAAAGATCCAATTGGCTTCTGTTAAATCTTGCGACTACTATTACTGAGTCCTAAATGTCAAGAAAAAAGGCCACAGAAGGGGGCAGGGTGGGCACACCCTAAAACTGGGCACACGTGGGGTAGAGGTCCGTAGGGACCCCAATAATTAATTTCTGACAATAATTTTAAAAAATGCAGGGGAGCAGCAAGTGTTGGGCACCCTGCAGAAGGTCTGACACAGGGCTAGGCCCGTGGCCAATCCATGCTGTGCATGGACATAGGCCTTGGACATCAGAGTTTGGCCACTCCTGTGAGTTTGGGCCAAGGGCCTGGCCTATGGTCAGGTCCTGCAGCAAACCCCTACTGCCCAAGACTGTAGGGAGTGCCCAGCAGGGGCTGGCTATATGGTGGCAGGTAGGGCACAGAGATAGCCAGGCCCTGCAACCTAGCCGCAGTGCACACAGTCAAATAATATTGGTTTGTGTTAGAAAGTATATACAACCACAATGTTTTGCAGTGGGATTGCATTACAAAAATAACCCAAAACCTGCATAGAGTGTTAGTAAATCTGGGATCATGTTTGTATGCTGTACAACATTGTGCCAAAGAGTATCACGTTTGTCCTTTAAAATATACTAATACAGTTTAACATTAAGGCACACGTGACAAACAACAAGAATTATTTTCATTTTTCTTAATCAACACCAGTGATTCTAACAATAACCTTTTTTGTGATTTTTTACATTTTTTTATTTTTGGGGGGGTGTTCAATTAACAAAAATAAAATAAAACGGGGCATCTGAACTTGGATTAGAAAAATATTGCTTGCAGTGAGGCTGGTGGGCAGTCACTAGTTTTAATCAACTAAAGAACTTTCCTCCCCAATGTAAATGACTTTGGAGCATTTGGTGCAGTATATCCCTATAGGGGAATACAGAGGATTGAAATCCCTCCGTGTTGCCAGGTCATCTGATGACATAGAGTCTCCAGGTGGCACGGATGGACCTACTACACCTGGGTTGAAGCCTCCTTTTCCTGTTGACTTCATCTTTTGGCAGCATTAGATTGACGAGTGTGCCACACATTCAGGTGCTTGATCACACCTGCATGCCCAAAAAGTACTTCTTTCCAGTACCCCTACTAAAATCTTTGTGGCAAATATTGCATGGAACCACCTTCACTGAGGCAATGGACTCTGGCATGGTCTTAAACTGCTATTCCTGTTCTTGAGACTCTTTATGTGGTATCTCCTCTCCTCCAGATGCCTATTAGTTTTCTAAATATCCCAGAAACAAAGAAAAACTCCCAGAAAATGCTCAGGGCAAAGCAGGGCACAGCACAGAATGCTGACACGCCTGATTGCAAATCCCTAATGAGGGTTATGGGTAGGAAACATGTTCAGAATTCTTCAATACAGTGATTTAAACTAATCAGAAATGCTTTTACTGTTAGTCACAGATTCAGCTGTACCATTTTTAGGTCAAGCAACTCCTACAAGTCAAAACTACAAGAGATCTTGGTTGGGTGCCTGTGAGGAAACCCTTAGGCTCAGATTTAAAATAAAATTACCCCTTCATAGTAAATAAAACTTTTTTTTTTTAACTTCTGGGTCCTGTGGTACTTCTGTGGGACCCTGAAAGGGACAAACTTTCCTCCCAGAAGTGAAGCGATACTCTGTCATTGGCTCTATGAGACCTGCATGAGTGCCATGATATTTATGGACATAAAAAAATTTAAAAATAAAGCAGCCATCTGTTTGGCCACTCCGGGAACACTATTACAAAATTAAGCCCACAGCATTTAAGAAAGGCCTCAAACGATTTTCCTCAGCACTATAACCAGATTGGTGGTTTAGAGATGCAGTTTGCTATAAATAGAACCACACTTCATCATGGCCTAAGAATAATATGGAAACCAGGAGACACCAAACACACTATCCACCAAGCCTAGGACAAGTACAGCATCACAAGATGACAATATTATTGTCATTCTGCCGACATTTACATCAGGACAACAACCAAGATCTGCGAAACAATCAGTGCTATATCTGACTTCAGCAGGCCAAAAAAAAAAAAAGTGTTCAGGAGGTTACGTGCTCTTTAAGCAACCAGGTTGGATAAGTTAGCCCATATTTCTTAGGACTTAATGGGATGTGGCAGTACCTTGGGGCTATGCATCTCAAAAACTTAGCTCATACTGAGATGGACAGGAGACAAGCAGCAGAAGGGCAACAGACTGTGCCAGAGAAAGTGCTACATCAACACTGAGAGAAGATAATGATACGATGCAGCATTTTGCTACATATTGCAGGCACTGCATAGAGATCTTGGCCCTCAGAGTAACAAATAAAAGAAAATTTTCCAAGGCTATGGAAGATCATCTTAACAAAGAACACAAATATGTGTGGGACAAAAAAAAGAAATAAAAAAATACATTAAAAATTAAAAAGTTAATAAAATACAAGTTTGTTCAGAACTGTAGAAATATCCCACAAAAGCATGTAAAAAACACAAATAAATCCTAGAGTTGCGTACAGCATCTTAGTCAGAGACTAAGGGCCATATGTATCAAGCTCCCGGTTTGCATTTCTTAAATAGTGAATTTAAGAAATCGCTATTTAAGAAATGCAAAATGGGATGTATGAAATTTGCGAGTCGGTGATAGCGATTTCTTAAAATTTGCAATCGCTATTACCGAATCGCAATTAGGGAATGGAACTCCATTCATCCCTATGGGCATGTAGGCCCTTAGGTGCGAATGGTTTTGAATTTCCTGTTAGGATTTCGCAAATTAGGTAGTGCAAACACCAGGGTGCTGGGGGCCTAAGGACCTCCTCTGATGCACCCCAAAAAAATATTTGCGGACATGTGATGCACACACATGCCCTAGGGGCATGTGTGCGCTACATGTCATTTTTAAAAATGCATTTATAATGCATTTTTTAAAATTGCACATGCTTACTTCCAAATTGGATTTGGTGGTAATTGCATTTCCTAAATGCCCAATTCACATTTAGGAAATGCTTGATACAGGTGCTTTGGAAATCGCAAATAGGAATTCCCTATTTGCGATTTCCTATTTAGAGAATCGCAATATGCGATTCTCTAAATGGGGTCGCAATTTTAAGGAATCGCTATTTTTGCGATTCTTTAAAATTGCACAGCGAATACCTTTCTTAAATTTTTAAAGCCATTTTTGCATTCGCAAAAGGCCGAATTTTGCGATTCGCACCGTTTGCAAATACAAAATTGCTTGATACATCTGGCGTCAGGTATTCTGCCCAAAGGTCTTCTGCATATGGGCATACGACATCTGCAGTGGGCTCCCCAACTGATGAAGGAGTTACACATGCTACATATAAAATATGACCACAACCTCCTGAAATTCTCTGAAGAAAATAAGGGTTAAAGTGCCATTATAGCTAGGTATAAAAAACAGACCTTAACTTATGTAAAGGTCCTGCAAAAATGTACTGAAAAAACATTATAGTTAGGTACTGATGTAACACAAGAACGAATGTTTAAAAATGAAACCCTCTTAAAATCCAACATTTATTGTTCAGAAATCGAACTATAACTTTCTCCCCCATCATGCACTGCTTACGAGATAACATATCACTCATGACATGTTAAATAACACCATTGATGACATCTCAAATTAAATCACTGGTGACATCATCCAATAAAGGTGGCAGTGTGCTATAGGTTTCTCTGGACTGGAAGTGATTCACCAAGGTACACCTAGAGGCAGTTTTCTATGTTATGTTATGTCATGTTATGTTATGTAGATCAGTAGAGTGCACTGTCTCCTGGAAGGATATCGTGGTGCTGGGCAGGCATGAGCCTAGCCAGATCTAGGGCCTAGTAGAACTGTTTGAAAAGCCAGGTCTTCAACTTCTTGCAGCATTCAAGAAGTGAGGTTGATGCTCTTATGTGTAGTGGCAGGTCATTCCATGGTTTAGGAGTGATGTAGAAGGCTTCCCTGCCGGAAATGGTTTTTCATATGCATGGGTGTGTGCAAGAAGGAGTCCAGACAAGTGGAGTCGGCTGGAAGGTTTATGAAAGCATATGCAATTGTTGAGGTACGCTGGGTCTGTGTTATGTAGTACTTTCAAAATGTGGGTGAGGAGTCTTAATTGTGCTCATTTCTGTATGGTGAGTCAGTGAAGCTCCTTCAGGTGTGATGTGAATGAGGCATGGAAGGTTGAGAGTGATTCTGGCTGCCAGGTTCTGAATAGTCTGCAGTCTTCTGGTGACTTTTGTAGATCATGGCATAGATAATGTTCCCGTAGTTCAGCTTGCTTGTGACCAAGCCATTTGGAAATGTTCCTCATCATCTTCAGGGTATGGATGCATCAGACAGTGAGGAAATTTTCTTGTGTGGTCAGATCTAGTTTGTCCTTTGGTTCTTGGTGTGAATGTGGGAGTCGATCCTAGCTCTGTTGGCCACCAGGTGGCGTTCCATGGTGAAGTGCTCTTCCCGAAGATCACAATTTTGGTCTTGTCGGTGTTCAGCTTTAGGCAGTTGGTCTTCATCCAATGGGCGAATTCCATTGTGCTGGCACTGAACTTGATCAGGGTACTGTGTGTCTTGTCTGTGAGAGAGAGAATGAGTTGCGTGTCAGTGTGGGAGAGGACTTTGATGTCATGAGAGCAGATGATGCTGTCTATAGTGCTTAATTTAAGCCGGTGGTTTCCGGTGCTCGGTACCGGCACTTAATCATCAACACCGGGAATTATGACAGCCATCCACATGGCGCTGCTTGTCTAATTTTGTAATGAACACAACAGTTGTTTAATAATGCTGTATACATTACAAGGGCCCTGGCACATCTTTTTCTTCAAATTAAGTACTGGCTGGTTAGAGGGATCATGTATGCTTTGAAGAGTATATGGCTTGAGGAGGATTCTTGGGGAACTCTGCAGCTGAGGTAGCAAGCATCTGAGGTGTAGAGTGCTAGGCCGGGTCCTTCCAAGCAGGAAGGAGCAGATCCATTGGAGTGCACGTCCCTGGAATTGGATGTTGTGTAGGCTTTGGATGAAGATGCGGTGGAAGTCTGTGTCAAATACTGTGGAGCTGTCCAAGAGAATGAGGGCCATCGCTTTTCCTCTGTCCAGTCATAAGGATGTCATCTGTGGCGGTGATGAGAGCTGTTTAAATGCTGTGGTTGGGTCAGAAACCAGACTGAGTGGTGTCAAGGAGCTGGTGGTCATTAAGGTATTCAGTTAGGCATCTATTGATGATTTTCTTTAGAACCTTGGCTGGGGATGGCATCAGGGAAATCAGTCTGTAGTTGGCAAACGTTGAAGGGCCTGCGAGGGTTTCCTCAGTAATGGGAGGATATTTGCATGTTTCCATGTGTCTATCAACATTCAAGTTGAAATGGACATAACCTTTTCCGGCATGCAGGACATGAAGCATATTTAGAACACGTTATCTTCTTTTTACTTTGATTTGTCTGTCCAAGAAACAAAATGGCTCTGTAAACATTAGCGGGATGAGCAACTTATTAGTCTTTCAATACCCTCCACAAATTGTCAGTTCTTCATTTACTTTAGTGGGATCAGCCTCATCTAACCCACAATCTTAAGTCTAGAGCTCCACATCAATGCATTAGCCACAGATGAGGCATGTACAGCTAGGCCGGATGGATAAGGAGTTTGTGAAAATACACTACCCACATTCCTAAAATTGCCAGAATGGCGTACACCGTACAACCATGCAACTATGGTTAGAATCATATTGCGTGTTAAACTGTCTATCACTGGGTCACTTATACATTATACATTTTTCAATAAACTATAATGTCTCAAAATATATAGGGAAGTTCTGAAAATGAATACCCACACCTTATAAACCTCCAGTTTACTTGAACACATGTGATTAGTCTATTTTAAACAGAAGGTTTAGCCTTTCTTGTATATTTTCACTAACAGACCTTTGATTTAAGCATCACTATTTGATACATGCAACTATTATGAGTTTCTCTCAGTCAATACATTGTTTAACACAGAGCACTGCTTGCACTCAAAATGTTACTGGTAGGTAAAGTGTGCACCATAAAACTTTTTCCATACTAAATCAGACTTGTATCAAGGACAATGCTATTTCCACTCTATACAAAAAAAGCATGCACACAGAGTAACGTGTGCTGTATATGATTGTAGGCCCTTTACCTCTAACTTTGTTTTTTAAAATGATCTAAGGTTATATGGTGTAATATGAATAGCAATTTCATTGTTGATATCCACTATGCCACTGATTTCATTTGAGATGTCATCAGCTATATCGACAATCAACAATGTTATTTAACATATTCTGAGTGATGTAATAGTTAGCATGTTATAAGTGATATATGTGGTACATTCAGTATATGATGAAAGCTATTTGAATGAGTTATTTCTCAGGTGTGATTTTTTTATTTATTTTAAATTAACCATCTGAATTAACAAACGTGTAAGTATAAGACAAGGACAGGACAGACAAATCTGCACTATTAAATGTATGTTTGTGAGCCTACAGTATTATATTTAACATATCATGAGTAAGGTAATATGTGAGGTCATAAGTAGTGTATGATGGAATTGCAAGTTAGTTGACTAAACTATAACTGGCAAATTTCAATTTCGTTTAGCTTTTAAATGTTCGATAATGTCTCATTCCATCACATATCTAGAACATCAATTTAACTTGTTTTTAGTACATTTCTCTGTTTTTTTAAGTATGATATGATTTTATTACCATGCCTAACTATACTGTCGTTCAACCTTTGCTTTTTCAGTGAATTTCAGTTTTGTCATCATATTCTAAATGTAGAGGTATAACAGCTTCTATAGGCAGGCAACCCAACTGCGCATGTGTTGGACACAAAGCCTAGCCTCACTTCCCCTGGCACACATTTAGTGCCATTTCCTTTGACTCTCTCCACAATCTATGTGGTTGGGATGCATAGCCACAAGCTCTTCCACATCCCTCTTATTCCCATGGAGTACTGGCCAGGTTTACCCCTCTGGAGAACACGTTTACACAAGGTGCATGTAACTTCTTACGTGAATGTATTTTTTTTTTACGAGCTGGTCACAAAAAAGACTTGTCACGCCACTTTTTGGGCCTAGCTGGTTGTGCTGCTGCAGATGTAAAATGCAGCCCAATTAGGTTGTCATCTTGTGATGATCCTGCTGTGGAAGGGCCAGTAGATGGTGTAGTTGGTGTCTGCTGCTGTGGAGTTCTCCCGGAGGCCATGAAGGACTGTGACTGTCTGCACAGCATTGTGCGTCTATAAAACACCAGAGTGCTAATGATGCTGAAGAAATTAATTTCAGCGTTTTTCAAAATGATATGGCCTTATTTTTGTGTAGTGTTCCCTGAGTGGCCAATCAGCCACTTTCAGTTTTTTTTTTTTTGATGTCCGTTGGGTATTGCGTTACTCCTGTGGGACCCACAGAGCCAATGATTATCTACTAACTTCTACAAAGAGGGCTATGCACAAACACATAACACATCTTTGAGGCCGATGTAAAAAAGGAGAAATATTTTGTTTGTACAAACCTTTCCAACTTTACATGTATGCTGCACCATACAGCAAACATCCAAAGTAGGAAAGATTTTACACTTTGTCTAAGCTTAGTATTTTGTACTGGAAGGGTACTCTTCTCATAGAAAACCTAAGCTAGACAACTGGGCACTATAGTAAAAAGGTTTGAATGTTGCACTAGACAGCTTGATTGTGTGCCAGCGGTAGGGAGTGAGCAGGACAGTGCTATATGCTAGCAGATAGGTGCTTCCCTGCTCTTTACCACTAATGCAATGACACCTCTGTAAATATGCACCTGAATATTTTTCAGGCTGTAGTACCACTTTTACCACTTAGTGCTCTCTTACAGCTGCCAAGAGATGTTATGATTAGGCAAGGGTTAAGGCAGCTGTACAAGAGTGCCTTTTGCAGTACAATGTGTTTTCATGTCTTTTGACATGTTTCATTTCATTTGAGGCCTCTTTGTTGCTCTTTGCTGTACCTTCGTATTTGAGTGCAATTAGAGTGGCCTTGTGCAGGTTCCTCCTGGCCGTCCTGCTTGATATCCATAGTAGACATGTCAAAGATGTACTCAGGAGTGACATTTTAGGATCGTTGACAGAAATTGGCGATAAAAGTGCTATGTGTAAACAGTAATATTCAGTATTTCCCAGGCCTACGTCTTCAGGAGTTACTAGTGAAGTTTTCCAAATACTTTTCCCTGGCTTAAACTCCTGATTCAAGTTCATGAGATATAGAAATTGTGTGGAGAGGTCATGTGCAGTGAAAGACAAAAGTGAAAAGTATATTTTCGGTCAACTTTTTGAAAGCTATTTTTACCCTTTAAAAAGGCCTATATACAATCTACTTTTCAGACAGAGTGAGTTTCAAGGGGTTCCCCATGAATTGAGTTTCCATTTCTTTGTCAGGGTGTAAGAGAGGAAAGTGAACATGTTTCCAGGTGCAAATTTTATGGATACCTGAGCTGACACCAAAATATTTTCTTTTTAGAACAAATTTAAAGATTATTATTTTAGGAAAAGGGGTGAGTTGCTTCAAATTGTCTTTGGCTTTTGGTTGGTGACTTACGCCAGTTAACGTGCCAACCTCAACAAGCTAAACCTCTTGATCTGTTTAGAGTTTAAAATTTCCCTCCTTTTGGTAAAGTATGATAGCCTGTACCTGTATCCTTAGTTGATCTGCACTTTCACAGATACAACTGTCTTAAGCCTATTCTCCTAAAACTACATACACTATTACTACTGCAGAAGTAACACCAACACTTGTTCCACGTTTTCCACAATCTATGAATTTCAGACTGTACTTTAAACATTCACTACTTACTACTCTCATGCAGGTCATAGGGTAGGTTCTACTGGGGGAAAGGATTAAGATAGCTCTACAAGAGTGTACATGAAAAGAATGCTTGAATTAATCTCAGTCACTGGTAATGACTCTGGTTGCTTCCTAGTCTGTTGTTATTTTGCACAACATGCCACCTCAGTTTGGGCCCAGCCATTTGCAAATCAGTCTTGACCCTCTTCCAGTAGGAACAACCCAGCCCAAACTACAGGCCAAGCGCTTCCTAAACTGGAATAGAAGCAAATGAATACTGTTTGCGCCCTGATTGTTTTTTTTTAGTCAGGTATACCAGGCCCTGCACCTAACCCGAATATGTGAACAAACCACCCACCCTGCTGTGCACAGCACCAGACCCCCATATGAGCAACCAACCCCCCACTGGTGCACACATCCTCTGGCTGTGTGCGGAGGTGGTTTGGGCACAGGTTTGCACTCAGGCTCTGTACCCAAACCTCGCAAGAGTAATCAACCCCTGCTGCTGTACAAGGCCTTTGGTTGTGCACCGCAGGGGTTGGTCACAGGGGCTACACCCAACACCTGTGTGATCCAACAACCCACCCTTCTGCTCATAGTCATAGGCTCCGTGCAGCAGAAAGTTGGCCACAGAAATTCCACACAATGGGGTCACATTCCCTTACAATACTAATTTACTACTACTTTAGGTTTTGCTGCACCAGTACCACCATACCAGTGCTTAAAATGGGGCTTGCACAACACCCCTAATAGGGTAGCATGGTATATCTGGCACTCCTGCTGTAGTACTGTTGCACCACATGGTAATTTGCACTGGGTCCCGTAATATTGTGTCTGTGATGAAACTTTTTTTTTTGCTACATTGGTGGGGGGGTCCCTTTAAAGCACCCCACCTCCTGCATAGGACTGGGGTCTACCCTCTTACAGGCTTTTTTAACGCATGACGCAGAGACCAAGTCTTTGAGTCCTACAATGCAGCTTCAATATTTTCTTCAATATTCCATCCATCCAATAAGATTGTTTTGATACCACTGGAATGGTACTGCATTACTGAAATGGCCAATAGGAGAAAAGGCTTCCTCCACCACTGTGATCTCCATACTTCTTGAATTTTGGTACCAAAGGAGTACCATGGGACCACCGTTCAGACCAACCTTCCAGTTATAGGTTTTTCTCATGGTTAACCCCTTCTTGCCCAATCTATGCCTCTTTTTCAACAATAATTTCTCAAAAATGGCTAAACGGTTATACACCCAATCACAAAAAGCAGACTTCCTGTCCAGTTTGATGTGATTCCATTCAGTCATTTTTCTGTATCAGCGAGCAACGTTTCCTGTGGGAATTAACATTGGAAATTGCACTTTTGGGACTCCCCTTTTTTCTTTCTATCTGCTTGACTGATCAGTGCACAATTTTCCATGATAAGACTAAATGGATGTAGTTTTCTTTGGAAAGTATTGTGCAGGTTAATCAAAGGGCACCAACCCTATTAAAGAAACAAAAAAATACCAAATCTCATACCTATATTGGAAGGTGTAACACACAACACGGGGAAAGTATACATAAAACAACATGGCTGCCTTTAATGTTTGGAAGCCTCTAGGGCCAGATGTAGGAAACACTTTGCGAGTCGCAAACGGCAAAATCTGCCGTTTGCGACTCGCAAATGCGTGTTTCCTATGCAGAAATGCATTTTGCGAGTTGTTACCGACTCGCAAAATGCATTTCCGAATCGCAAATAGGAAGGGGTGTTCCCTTCCTATTTGCGAGTCGCAATGGTATGCAACTCCATTTGCGACCGCGTACGCGGTCGCAAATGGAGTCGCAGTTACCATCCACTTCAAGTGGATGGTAACCCACTCGCAAATTGGAAGGGGTCCCCATGGGACCCCTTCCAGTTTGAGACTGGACCCCAAAATATTTTTTCAGGGCAGGGAGTGGTCCAAGGGACCACTCCCTGCCCTGAAAAAAACGAAACAAAAGGTTTCGGATTTTTTTGAAATGCAGCTCGTTTTCCCTTAGGGAAAACGGGCTACATTTAAAAAAAAAAAAAATGCTTTATTGAAAAGGCAGGTGGCTAACATGGAGGCCTGCTGACGTCAGCAGGCCTCCATGTTAGCGAGTACCTATACTCGCAATGGGGCCGCAATTTGCGACCCACCTCATGAATATTCATGAGGTGGGTCATTGCGACCCCATTGCGAGTTGCAGACGGTGTCTGAGACACCGTACTGCATAGCAATTTGCGACTTGCAAATTGCGAGTCGCAGGGACTCGCAATTTGCAAGTCTCAAATTGCTCTCTTCCTACATCTGGCCCCTAGTGATTACCTAATCAGCTAATGACTTGTAATAACTATGTACCATGCTCCTAACGCTAATTACCGCCTACGATTCGCCAAAATACTGTGATAAGAGTTATCACTAAATAAAAGGCATTAAAACTTTTTTCTTTATTACATTGCTTACATGCATTACACAGCATAAACATCTGTGCACCATAATATCTAATCCAGACAAATTTAAACAAAATAACAATTACAGTTTTGGAACAATGCAAAAGTGATAACATATCACTAAATTTAAATACATTATAAGTTACAAAATACTTAACTCCACTAGACAAAATAAACATCTATCCAACACAATATTTTATCCTGCTAAATTTTAACAAAATAACACTCTAGGTTTTGGCACAACACAAAATATAAAACTACATGGTTAATTGTTACCTTTGGTAAACAAGAGCACCAACCTGTTACATCACCAGTTCGAAGCAACATGTATCGTGGTATACTGTCACTGTACACAGTATACTATAGCACAATATGTAAGTATGTTTTAAACAAATTATACATTTACAAATACTTACACTATTTATATATATAGCCGCAAAATTAACATTTACCTATTATAATTGACATTTTGGCGATATAACATTGAGATGTTTTCATATAATTTTATGGTACCTTTTATTTAATTTACACACTCCACTTTATGCCACTCCAGTCTATAAGAGTTGATTTTACACTGTATGCTATTTACAGTATGCCAGGCCATTTTACTACACTCCTCCATATACCACTAAATTCTACGCTAAACCACTGTACGTTACCCCACTGTACTCAATCCAACTAAACTGTGTGTCACTCCTGTGTACACCACTATACTGTACGCTTTTATTCTGTTCACTACTGTATTCTATTACACTTTTGTGTATGCCATTTCACTCAATGCCGCCACAATATGCTGCTCCCAACTGTATGCTATTCCACTGTATGCAACTCCACTTTATGCTATTCCACTATATGCCACTTCAGTTTGTCCCACTTTATGGTACACTACCGAAGTGTACGCTATTCCAGTGTACGCTACTCCACTCTAAGCCAATCAATTCTACTAAAATGCAGTCTACACCACTACAGTGTACAACAATATACTCAGGGTCACTGAAGTTATGCGGCAGGGGAGGGCCAAATTATGTGGCAGGATGCAGTAAATTATGCAGCAAGAACAGGCAAATTATGCAGCAAATTGTTTTAGGAGTATTACTTTATTGTTTTGTTCTTTTTACACTTCTTAAAACTGCCTGGGCATTGGGTGCACCTCCTTATCACCAATTTAACACCAAAACATAGCAATAAGCAACAGAAAGGTGCCCAGTAAACCTTTGCAAAAGGCCTTCCACTGCGCAGCAACATGTGTTGCTGCATTTTTAGTAGCTGTTGAACCTTTTGAGCTAGAAACAATTTATTGAGGTTAAAATCTGCATATTATGCAGCAGATGATGGTTTGTATGGCAAAAGTGTCAAAACTATAATTATGCGAAAATTGCCACGGCTGCACAATCGCATAATTCCAGTGGCCCTGAATATACTGTATACTATTTCATTCACTCCAGTCACCAACACTCCAGTTTACATTACTAGACTCTATGCTTCTATAATTAACCCTATTTAATTCTACAAGGAACGTCTCAAGACTTAGCACTTGTAAACTCAATGATATTACAATAAACGTTACTTATTTGTATGCTACTCCAATGTATGGCGCTACACTTTATGGTACTCCACTATACACCATTGCACAGCACCCTCTTACACTGTACCCCACTATAGTGTACGCTATTCCACTCTGCCATTCTGCACTGTATGACACTGCATTATATACTCCATTACACTCTAAACAATTTTAATTTACAACACTACGCTATACCACTGTAGACTTTACGCAAGCCCACTGTACACCACTCATCTGTACGCCACTCCACTATATGGCACTCCACTGTATCCCACTCCTGTGTACGCTATTCCAGTTTATGCCTCTCCACTCTACCACACTCCACTGTACGCCATTCAACTGTATTCTATTTTAGTGTACAAAATATATGCCCGTACAGTATACAACACTCCACTTTAATCCACTCAACTGTATGCCACTACAGTGTACATAAATACACTCTACATTATTTACAGAACATAACTCCACTTTACCACACTCCAGTTTATACTATATACCACTACACTATATGGTACTCAGTTTTATGCCACTGAAATGTATGGCACTCTACTGTATCCGACTTCAGTGTACGCTAAAACACTGTGTGCGACTCTAGTCCACGCCACTCTGCTGTATGCCATTCTAGTGTACGTCACTCCAGTCAACCATATTCCACTTTATTCCATCTATTATACCAAAATATACTTCCCACAGTAGACTTTACAGCCCTAATCACCAAAGTATTGTACCTCCTGAATAGTAATAGTGCTGCAGTAGTGGTGAGTCTGCCATGTCGGTCGTGGTATTGCAATCAGCAGGGACGGCGGCTCCAGTGCAGGCAGCAGCGCAAAGTTGGACAGCGGTAACAGTTCCAAAGTCACTCGGAGTCGAAATACTTGTTTTTTCCATGTTACAACAGAACTTACTCCCCAGGGCCCAGGTACTGAATTTGGCACCACTTGGCAAGTCAAGGCTCTCCACAAGAGAGCCCAGGTGCTGGCAGGTGAAGTCTTTGATGTCCCTGAGACTTCTTAACAGGAGGCAAGTTCAGTACAAGCCCTTGGAAAACCTTTGGAAGCAGGATTTAGAAAACCAAGTCCAGTCCTTTCACTTCCAGGACAGAAGCAGCAAGCAGCACGCCAGCACAACAAAGCAACAGGCAGAGTGGCAATCCCTCCTGCAGTATCCGGCGCTTCTTCCTAGCAGAATGTCCTCAGTCCAGAAGGATTCTAAATTTGTGGAGTCAGAGGTCCAGTACCTATACCCATTTCTGCCTTTGAAGTAGGCAAACGTCAAAGAAACGTATTTGTAGTGAACAAGGCCCTGCCTTTCCAGGCCTTGCCCCAGACACACTCCAGGGAGTTGGAGGCTGATTTGTGTAAGGACAGACACAGCCCTATTCAGGTGCAAGTGTCAGCTCCTCCCACCACTTTAGCCCAGGAAGACCCATCAGGATATGCACGGCACACCTCAGTTCCCTTTGTGTGACTGTCTTGAGTGAATTCACAAACAGCCCATCGGTCATCCTGACCCAGACGTGTATTCCACAGCCAGACAGAGGCACAGAATGATTAATCAAGAAAATGCCCTCTTTCTAAAAGTGGCATTTTCAAACTTACAATTTAAAAAACAACTTCCCCTAAGGTTGTATTTTTAAACTGTTTGAGTTTGGAAACCCCAAACTCCACATCTCTATCTGCTCCCAATGGGAAATTACACTTAAAATATATTTAAAGGTAATTGCCATGTTATCCTACAGGAGAGATAGTCCTTGCAATAGTGAAAACTGAATTTTGCAGTATTTCACTAACAGGACATGTAAAACACACCAGTGCATGGCCTACCTTTTAAATGCACTGCACCCTGCCCATGGGGCTGCCTTGGGCCTAACTGAGGGGCGACTTACATGTAGTAAAAGGGAAGGGTTGCACCTGGCAAGTGGTGGCATGTGACAAAATGGCAGTATAAAACTGCACAAACAGGAACGGCAGTGGCAGGTCTGAGACATGTTTACATGGCTACTCATGTGGGTGGCACAATCAGTGCTGTATGTCCACTAGTAGCATTTGATTTACAGGCCTTGGGCACACACAGTGCACTTTACTAGGAACTTACTAACAAATCAAATATGCCAATCATGGATAAACCAATTGCCAATACATTTTAGACAGAGAGCATTTGCACTTTAGCATTGATTAGCAGTGGTAAAGATCCCAGAGTCCTAAAGTCAACAAAAACAGGTCAGAGAAAATAGGAGGAAGAAGGCAAAAAGTTTGGAGATAACCCTGCAAAAACGGCCAGGTCCAACAGTACTGCTTCTCATTTTGTACTGCCCTACATCTGCAGTCCTGCCAACTCACACTGTTCTACTGTGTGTCACACAATATTGGCTCCTTCACACTATCACCCAGTGAAGAGCCGATTTCACACGGTGGCAACACCTGTACTGAATAGAAACCACAGCAGAGTGGATTGCCAGCTCGTCTTAAAAGGCTCTAAGCAACCAATGTCCATTAAGGGGTTTGAAAATCTCCCGGGACATCGGTGGCCACGTCAGAAAGCCTTTATTTACTTTGGCATGGGTGAGAATTTGATGGGAGGTTGTAGAAATGCCTCATAATGCACAAAGCATCTCCCCCTCCAGGGTTCTGCCCCCCCAACACAGTGAAATTTATTTTGAAGTTGTCAGGTCTGCATCTGCCATTTTGACAAAATTTCTCATATTTACCTGCGTCAATGAGCCGCTATATTTTATACAAAGCCTGGTCTGGCTATTTTAATAGATTAGGCTTTGCATAAAAACTAAGGGGTATATTTACAAGAAACTGGTGCATAAGCACTGATGCACCAGTTTTCTTGTGTCACCCCTGCCCCACCTAACGACCCCACGGGTGCACTGTATTTACAACACGGCGCACCATGGCGGTAATTAGGCCAATAGCATCAGAATTTTTTACGCTATTGTGGCGCTTTGCTGAACTAGAGCCAAAAGTGTTGACGCTAATGCAGCAAAGTACAAGAAGGCACCACAGGTTAATATGACATCAAAGATGGCACAATGAAATCTTGAAAATTTCACTGGCCATTTTTGCAGGCCTCCTAGTGCCAGAATGCCCCCCTTGCATACATTATGCCTGACGCAAGCATAATGTGGCGCAAGGGGGTGCATAGTGGCGCAATGCATGCAACGCGCCACTTTGTAAATACGGAGCACAAAAATGCCTCATTAATGCTACATTAGTGTAAAAAAATGCACTAATGTGGCGCAAGGAGGCGCTACAGGCTTGTTAATATGCCCCGAAGAGTGGTTGCACTGATCTCCCCATGTTACACCCAAACAACACACCTTGACAGAAAATGACACAAAACAAAGCAAATCACTTTTTGCGATGAGGAAAGGGCATCTTTCTACTGCAAAATATTTATTGCACTAGAAACTAAAAGCCTGATGTATAAAAGGATTTTTCTCATTCTGTGTCTATGGGAAAATGTTTTAATACCCTTGCAAGACTTTGTGTCACTTTCTGTGACTTTGTCCCCGTGCAAACCCTTAGTAAATCCGGCCCATGGGGCTGCAAGGACGAGGAGCAATTTGAGCTCAATTAAAGTCGGCAAAACTATTAAATAATTATCGTAACACCATCAGTACAGCCTGTGTTATGTACTGTCAGAGATGCCACCGGACCGGTTTCCTACCTGCACCGCTTGAATTTTGATGTCCTGGCGAGAACAAAATAAGCAAAGTCGTTAAAGCCGGTATTTTAGAATTTTTTCTGTACATACTTCAAACAACAATTATAAATAGAAAGCACTTTCAAATGTGTTCGGGAGTTGTGTAAGTAATCCGTGACCAATCACTAAAACGATGTGACAATTGAATACGTTTCCAGTCTGCTGTATATCATGGAGCCTCGGGCCGGCTGAGCCCGGTTGCGAGTGTTCGGGCCTGCTGTGCGCACTAGGCCGCAGCCCAGGCGGCTCCAAGCTCAGCTTTCTGCCGCCCAGCAGGTGCTCCTTTACATGGTGCAGGGGAGGAGGTGTTTGGCAAAAAGGGACGCTGCTAATTGATCGCGGCACTTCAAAGAGGTTACGGATTTCAAAGGAACTACAACTAAACCAGAAGAAAAGGGAGGAGAACTGGTGCGGGGGGCGGATGGGCCGTTGGAAAATGTTTCCCCAGGAGACCTGTAAAAGGCGAGATTTGCAGATCGTTTGGCGGTGACTCGCCTGACGCCTGCTACATTACCTCATTTCATTTGTTTCTGAAAGCCAGAAAAGTACGCTCACGCTGAAATAAAGCATCCGAGCCTTGTTCCACGAGTCTCTTGATTAAATATGTCACTGATGTGGCCCATTTTTTATTGAATTGTGGAACCTGAACCAGAGACGTTTTCCTTCACCGATATAACTGTTTTACATAGAAAGAGTACAACTGGATTCAAAAGCAAGATTCGTGCAACGTCAGTTTGTGGTCCGTAGCACTTGTTACTCCTTTCTTGTCCTCTGGTACCGCCCTTGAGGGTCCCCGTTCACAGAGCCCGTTCACCTTCTGTGATTTCTAACCCCACCCTCCCGCTGGACCCTAGGCGTGGAATAAGAGGCATAGGGCCAGATGTAGGTAGAAAGCAATTTGCGAGTTGCGATTTGCGAGTCCTTCTGACTCGCAATTTGCAACTCGCAAATTGGTATGCAGAAAGGTGTCTCAGACACCTTCTGCTATGGGGTCGCAAAGACCCACCTCATAAATATTTATGAGGTGGGTCCCAGTTTGCGACCCCATAGCGAGACAGCAGACCACCATGTCCGTGACTGCTTTTAAATAAAGCAGTTTTTTTTTTCTCTTTGCAGCCCGTTTTCCTTAAAGGAAAACGAGCTGCAAATAGAAAAAAATACCGAAACCTTTTGTTTCGTTTTTTTTTCAGAGTAGGCAGTGGTCCATAGGACCACTGCCTGCTCTGAAGAAATAATTTTGTGAGCATTCACAAAGGGGAAGGGGTCCCATGGGGACCCCTTCCCGTTTGCGAATGAGTTACCATCCACTTCAAGTGGATGGTAACTGCGAGTTGATTTGCGACCGCAAATCAACTTACATCGCGGTGCGAGTCGCAAATAGGAAAGGAACACCCCTTCCTATTTGCGAGTCGGAAACACATTTTGCGAGTCGGTACCGACTCGCAAAATGTGTTTCTGCATCGCGTGAGGGTATTAGCGCCTCGCAAATGGCGTTTTTCGCTGTTTGCGAGGCGTTAATGCCTTCGTACATCTGGCCCTAAGTCGTCAACCAAGGCAACCCACAGGAGATCAGTGGTGCATGATGTCACTTCCTCTATGCTTGACACTTCAGTCAGTGATATCCATAGAATATTGCATTTTGGATGCAGAGCTGTCAGACACCAGCCTAGAATTTTCACAAAGTCTCTGAATTTCTTCACTGAGTGTTAGGAAGTTGTCACGACCCACAGAGAGGTAACCATAGGTACTCAGAGGCATTTTCAATACATTTTCGTCTTCTACCTGCACATCTAAAAGTTTACCTGAATGAATCAGGCCAAACATGTTATCTTTATTTGTATGGCTCATTACTACCATGTTTAGGTCTCGCCTGAGACAACTCATGCACTGTCGCTTGCAAGACATTTTGTTATCCAAAAGGGGCTTGGAGCCTTCCCACTGCTTAATATTCATTTGCTTCATTGGCACTCTTGTTTGCTGGCTTCTGATTGGTCAGCATGTAGCCGGTTTCCTTTTCCCTTTGTTTGTTTCTCCCGTGGACCAAGTACTGATTGCCTCTTTTTAATCAGTGTCTTTCCACTGGTTGCATGAGATGGAGGTATTTTTCCTTCTTCCCATCATTGTTGTTACTTGGGGCCAGATGTAGCAAACTGTTTGCGAGTCGCAAATGGCGAAAATCGCCGTTTGCGAGTCGCAAACGCGTGTTTGCTATGCAGAAATGCATTTTGCGAGTCGGAACCGACTCGCAAAATGCATTTCCGAGTCGCAAATAGGAAGGGGTGTTCCCTTCCTATTTGCGAGTCGCAGTGGTATGCAATTCCATTTGCGACCGCGTACGCAGTCGCAAATGGAGTCGCAGTTACCATCCACTTGAAGTGGATGGTAACCCACTCGCAAACGGGAAGGGGTCCCCATGGACCCCTTCCCCTTTGTGACTGGACCCAAGATTATTTTTTCAGGGCAGGCAGTGGTCCAAGGGACCACTACCTGCCCTGAAAAAATCCGAAACTAAAGGTTTCGTTTTTTTTCCTAAGTGCAGCTCGTTTTCCTTTAAGGAAAACGGGCTACACTTGGGAAAAAAAAAAACTGCTTTATTTAAAAGCAGTCACGGACATGGAGGTCTGCTGTTCCCAGCAGGCCTCCATCCCCGTGAGTGCGCAGAGTCGCTATGGGGGCGCAAATTGCGACCCACCTCATTAATATTAATGAGGTGGGTCTTTGCGACCCCATAGCGACTTGCAGAAGGTGTCTGAGACACCTTTCTGCTTATGGTTTTGCGACTCGGAAATTGCGAGTCGCTCGGAGTCGCAATTTCCGAGTCGCAAAACCTACTTTTGCTACATCTGGCCCTTGCTCCCCCGTATTCTATGATGCCTCATTGCTTGTTTACCGTGCACCACACACAATATGTGGTTCCAAACTCTTTGCTTGAGGAACTTGTAATAACTGCAAAGTTCGTTTTTATGTTGCACATATGATCAGCTTTTACTACTTACAATACATGCATTTTTAATTGCAGTGTTAAATAAAATGAGAATTAATTGTGCACACTATTGAGTAGTAACATTGTATCTATGTGTCAGTTATAGCCATGGTGCACTTCAGTCGTCTCACATTTATATGGAAAATTGGTCAACACAGCTTTCTGAGGGCAACTAAAATGTTATGCGGTGTTATCCATGTCGACAATAACAGCTAATGGGGAATGACCCCATTTTGTCTAACCCTCATTCTAAGCAGCCTGATCCGCGCTTACTCTGCACTTTCAGCTATTACTTTCGACCCCCTTAACTCCCTCATCCACATATTGCACAACCTCCGCAAAACCATACACAACCGCTGCCACACCCTACACACCAATCAGACATACTCTATCAATCAATCAATCAATTTGTAAAGCGCGCTACATACCCGTGAGGGTTTCAAGGCGCTGGGGTGGGGGGGGGTGGGAGGTGCTGCTACTGCTCGAAGAGCCAAGTCTTGAGGAGTTTTCTGAAGGAAAGAAGGTCCTGGGTCTGTCGTAGTTCCAGGTCTTGGCAGCGAGGTACGAGAATGATCTGCCGCCGGAAGATTTGCATCGGATTCGGGGGATGGAGGCGAGGTTAGCGGAGCGGAGATGTCGGGTGGGGGTGTAGAAGCTGAGTCTTTTGTTAGGTATGATGGTCCGTTGTTGTGGAGTGCCTTGTGTGCGTGGGTGAGGAGCTTGAAGGTGATCCTCTTGTTGACAGTGAAGGTCTCTTATGTGGGGGGTGATGTGGCAGTGGCGAGGGATGTTGAGGATGAGTCGGGCAGAGGCGTTTTGGATGCGTTGGAGGAGTTTGGATGAGATACCGGTGTAGAGGGCGTTGCCGTAGTCGAGTCTGCTGCTGACGAGGGCCTGGGTTACTGTTTTTCTTGTTTCTGATGGTATCCATTTGTAAACTCTGCGAAGCATGCAGAGGGTGTTGTAGCAGGAGGAGGAGATGGCACTGACCTGCTTTGACATGGAGAGTGAGGAGTCGAGGGTGAAGCCGAGGTTTTGTGCACTGTCGGTGGGTGTCGGTGGGGGACCCAGCGTGGACGGCCACCATGAGTTGTCCCAGGCGGAGGGGGTGCGCCCGAGGATGAGGACCTCTGTTTTGTCCGAGTTCAGTTTTAGCCGGCTGTCTCTCATCCAGTCGGCGATGGCTTTTAGTCCTGCGTGGAGGTTGGTTTTGGCGGTGTGCGGGTCCTTGGTGAGGGAGAGGATGAGTTGGTTGTCGTCGGCGTAGGAGATGATGTTGAGGTTGTGCTGGCGGGCCACTTGTGCGAGGGGGGCCATCTAGATGTTGAACAGCATCAGGCTGAGGGATGAGCCCTGGGGTACGCCGCAGATGATGTTGAAGGCTTTGGATTGGTACAGGGGAGGCGGACTCTTTGGGTTCTGCCGGTGAGGAAGGATGTGGTCCATTCGAGGGCTTGGTCCTGAATTCCTGCTGCGTGGAGGCGGGATTTTAGGGTGTGGTGACAGATGGTGTTAAAGGCAGCTGATAGGTCTAGGAGGATGAGGGCTGATGTTTCTCCATTGTCGAGGTGGCTTCTGATGTCGTCTGTGGCGGCGAGGAGGGCGGTTTCGGTGCTGTGGTTGCGTCTGAAGCCGGACTGGGAGGGGTCGAGGATGTTGTTGTCTTCGAGGTATCGAGTGAGCTGAGTGTTGACGATTTTCTCGATGAGCTTCGCCGGGAAAGGGAGCAGAGAGATGGGCCGGATGTTTTTCAGGTCCTTGGGGTCCGCCTTTGGTTTCTTGAGAAGGGCGTTGATTTCGGCGTGTTTCCAGCTTTCCGAGAATCTTGCAGTTTCGAAGGAGATGTTGATGGCTTTCCGTAGGTGTGGTGCGATGGCTGTGTCTGCTTTGTTGAAGTTGTGATGTGGGCAGGGGTCTGATGGCGATCCAGAGTGGATGGAGTTCATGGTCTTGTGGGTATCGTCGTCGCTGATGTTGGTCCAGGAGGTCAGTTGGCTGGAGCGGGTGGAGTTCGTGGTTTGTGGGGTAGGAGTGTCCGGAGTGTGAGGAGAGTTGAAGCTGTCATGGATGTCCGTGATTTTTTGGTGGAAGGCGGTTGCTAGGGCGTCGCATATTTCTTGGGAGGGGGTGATGTCGTTGACGGTGGCATTTTGGTTGGAGAGTTCTTTTACGATGCTGAAAAGTTCTTTGCAGTCGTGGGCGTTGTTTTCTAGGTGGGTTTTGAAGGAGGATCTTTTTGCTAGCCTGATGAGTTGGTGGTGTTTGCGTGTGGCATCCTTGAGTGCCGTGTGGTTGTATAGAGTGCGTTCGAGTAGCCATATTTGCTTGAGTTTTCGGCAGTGGCGTTTGGAGGCTTGGAGGTCGTCGGTGAACCAGGTGGCTTTTTTGTTGATATGGTTGTTGGAGGGTTTTCTGAGTGGAGCAAGGTGGTCGGCGCAGTCGTTGATCCATAGCTTGAGGTTGTGTGCCGCGATGTCGGGGTCGGTGGGGTTGACGGGTGGATTCTGGGCTAGGGCGTTGGTTAGTTGAAATTCGGTGACTTTGCCCCATCGACGGCGTGGTGGTTGTTCGGTGAGGTGGTATTCTGTCTGTTTCTTGAAGGTGAAATGGATGCAGTGGTGGTCGGTCCAGTAGAGTTCGGAGGTATGGTTGAAGGTGACGTGGTTGCTTGTGGAGAAGATGGGGTCAAGGGTGTGACCGGCTGTGTGGGTGGGTGTGTTGACGAGCTGTGTGAGGCCGAGGTTGGCAAGGTTTTCGGTCAGGGTGGTGGAGTTGGTGTCATTGTTGTTTTCGAAGTGAAAGTTCAGGTCCCGGAGGAGGATGTAGTCTGTGGAGGCGAGTGCGTGGGCGCTGGCCAGGTCGGCGATGGCGTTGCAGAAAGGTGACCTGGGTCCTGGGGGTCTATAGATGAGTGTTCCTCTTAGCGTGGTGTTGGGGTCGGTGCGGACGTGGAAGTGAAGAAGTTCGGCGGCGCTGAAGGAGTCGTCCAGGGTAGTTTTGACTTCGAGGGTGGCTTTGTGGACGATGGCTATGACTCCTCCGGCTCTGTTGGTGCGGTCTCGGCACGCGACTTTGTATTCGTTCGGGATGGCTATGGCGATGTCGGGTGCTGAGGAGTCGTTCCACAAAGTTTCGGTTAGACAGGCCACGTCCCAGGAGGTGGAGTCGAGCAGGTCCCAGACTTCGATGGCGTGCTTGCGTGCTGAGCGGGTGTTGAGGAGTATGCAACGGAGGTGGTTGGTCTTGATCCTAGGAGGTATGTGGGCTCTGTTGCAGGTGAAGCTGCAGTTGTGGCAGGAGAAGGGTCCGTGCGTGCTCTTATGGAGAGGCCTGGAAGCAGGTGGTGTCTCGTCTGGTGTTGAGTGCGCGGAGGGTGTCGGCGTTGTAGCGAATGCTGGGGCCAGGGGTTCTGGCGCTGGGCGCGGACGGGCGCAGACGGGCGCAGACGGGCTTGCCTTTGGCGCGCCAGCGGCAAGGCTGCTGCACGGCTGCGCCGCGGCTGCCATAGGAGGAGGGGAGGGTGGGAGTGGCAGCTGGGAGGCGGGAGGTCCTAGCGAATGAGAGGGTTGGGGGGTGGAGCTGCAGGGGACGCAGCGGCGGGAAAAAAGCAAAAAAGGAGGCAGCAGCAAGGAACGGTGAGAAGGAGGGGGGAGGCGGGAGGGGCCGCAGGGGACGCAGCGGCGGGAAAAAAGCAAAATAAGGAGGCAGCAGCAAGCATAAACCTCATCTACATTGTAACAGCCATCAGCCATTCCCGGCACATCCTCAGCCATGTGTAGCAGGACCTCAGCCACACTGCACAAATATACCACCCAGGCGCTTATTCTCCACCGAGCTCTGCACATCCTCTTCCACAATCTACACATCAGTGACTGCCCTAAATCCACTCCCTGTTACCCCCTGCACGCCCTGTGCGACTGTCAAGTTGTGCACAGTCTTGGCTGCATTTGTACACCTGTTAATCCCTTTAACTACACATCTTAAGCCAATATGCACAGCCACACTTTGCACACCGTAAGAAACAAGGGGCACTTCTGCAAACCCTCAGTCATACTCAACTCACTGGCCACGAAGTGGCCCTCCTTCAAACCATCAGTCAGCACCCATTCATGCCCTGCACCTTTTCTTGCACATTTACACCCCACACACTGCAGACCTGCCTTTGGCCACACCATGCAAAGGCAGTCTAAAGCTTATCTATGTTCTAAGCCCACTTGACCTGCACACTGACATTGCAAATCCTTAATCAGGCTGTTCACACAACTGGTTTTGCTCTGCATGCGTTTTTCCATTCTATTCTGATTTAAGCAAGGCTTAAGAATAGTGAGTTGTATGAAGCCACAGAAGCAAGCTTATGTATGGGTGGGGTTGGTGAAGGGGAGGGGCGTTCAGCTCGTCCTTCAACTTATCCCTTCATAATGACAAACTCAAACCTACCAGAATTTAATACGTTAACCATTCTTACAGGCAAAAACAATGTTGTGCATAGACTGCAACAGAATGATTTTATATCTGAATATCTTTAGCAAAATATCGTCTGAATAAAAAATCTTGTCTTAGGTATTGTTTACAAAATTATCAGTTAATTAAAAATTATTTGTTTAAGCAATATTTAGGGCATAATATGTCAGAGAAAAGTTTTGGTACTGGTATTTTGACATACAGCTTTATAAATGCATATAAATCCAACTATAATAGGTGTTCTCTATTAATGTAAGTGTCCATAACATCTGTGCCACTGCCTCAAAAAATGAGAGGTTAATTTGTTTATAGCATTACATTCATGGTGACTACCTTCTTAACTTGAGTTCTATGATGAATATTTTATATTGAGCTGCATAAATCTAGTACTGCAATTTCCTAATTCTTGGATCCAAAAAACATTTTGCGTTTCTGTCCTACAGGTTAAAATTATACTAGCATCCTGTATAAATATCCCACATGAAAAAGAAAAAGAAGAGAACATGGTGCACCAATCATAATCTAATATTTGCTGTTTGAAACAGAAACAAAACAGTCATGTTGTACAGCAGCGTGGCAGCTGTACAGCATTGCCGAATTAAGAAGAAATGCTATTATGAGGCCAATGGCTGTGATTTCTGACTGCATCATAGTGCTTCCTTTTGTTTTACTTTCAAAATGTTGTCCCGAACAGGCATAGGTTGGTTGGAGAAAGACATGGTGGAAAGATCTGCTGGACTGAGCTTTGGTAAATCATCCTGTGTCATCCAATCATTGTGAGATGTAAAGAAGTGGTCATAGTATGCATCTTGATAGGAGCTGCACTGGTGGACTCATTCAAAGTCTGCCATTAGCCAGCAGCATGTGACATATCTCTTCAGTTATTCCATGCCTGTTCAGTTGGCCATGGGTAGTTTATTTCTGTTGATTGGTACCGTAATGGATGATGCATGTGACCTGTAGCAGTTTTGTGTTGTGTGTGCTAAGTAATATCACAATTTCTTTATGTTGTCTCTATGAATTGCAGGCAGCTGCTCAACAACTGAGTGTTATGGTAATATTGTGGGTGAGAGCATTATATATTGTATTGTAATTGCATTTATATAATGCTTTCTACCCTTGTTGAGGAATTGAAGCACTTTACACAAGGCAGCATGCTGCTTCGGAACCCTAGAATTGTAATTTTTTCTTTGGTTACTGGTATTAGTCTTGTGCTCTTAGGAATGCCTTTCTATACATGAACTCCAGTTTATATGTGGTAGAGTCAATCAATAGAAGTAAGGTGTATTCTCTGGTGGGAGGGTCTATGTGAGTTCATTCAAATGGTTGGAAGTACTAATAAATGAGCTGCAGGAGATTATGCATTGCTGTGTTGAAGTGTATTGACTTTTGAACGCAAGGCTGTGATCTTTGCAATGAGTGTGGGCAGTTTGCAAAGAAACAATAACAAGGATTAAGGCAAACATGCATGTGAATCAGAGCGGGCTATGCTCAGAGTGAAAAGGCATGCAGAGGGTGGAAAATAAGGTGAGGTTCATTTGAAAGAAAAACGGAGTGGCAACAATCAGAAGTTTTAATTCAAGGTCAGTTTTCATGAGAATACACAGGAGGCTTTTTTTGAGATTCCATGCAATCTTACAATGCAAAACTGTAAAAATAAACAACATTATTCCATTTGAGATAGTGCTAAATTAGTTAAGTGCTAGAATCAGGTGTTCAGTGTATCCCCTAAAAGGCTACTGCTAGACCAGCTAAACAAGAGGAGCTTATCAGCTCAAGGGCTGGAGGACAAAGTCATGGCTGGACATGTATATATGGAAATAGCGAGATGTTTAGGCTCTATTCAAAGGAAGCAGCAACCTCATAATCATAGCAATGTTGGAGGGTATAGGGTTTAAATAGTGCAAACAACGAAAAAGAGATTCTGCAAATGCCTGAGCTGACGACTTCTGATGTTCGCTCTCAAAGTTTGGCTCACACTATTAATTACGAGAGCAAAGTGGGACCCTTGCATTTACCTACTTAACCTTCTACAGCTCTGTAGGACTCCCGCACAAACTGCCAAATGCTGGCAAGGGCCTGGTAGAAAACAACACCTGCTATGTCCTCCTAAAATGGTCGTGCAAGGATTATCCCAGTGCAGATCTTCAAGGGATTGTTTAAGGAAGTAACCAACACCAAAACCTTATCTAGTATAGTAACTATGTGCGCATTTCTAGTACTGCTTTCTGAGGGGCATATTTATACTCCGTTTGCGCCGGAATTGCGTCCTTTTTTTTGACGCAATTTCGACGCAAAACTAACTCCATATTTATACTTTGGCGTTAGACGCGTCTAGCGCCAAAGTCCATGGAGTTTGAGTCATTTTTTAGCGTGGACACCTACTTTGCGTTAATGAGATGCAAGGTAGGCGTTCACGTCTAAACAATCGACTCCGAGGCAAGTGCGTCGGATTTATACTCCCGGGCAAAATTCACGCCCGGGAGTGGGCGGGTCAAAAAAAATGACGTACGCCCGCTTTTGCGCCGTTTTTTAGCGCCTGCAAAAGGCAGGCGTTAAGGGACCTGTGGGCCCTGAAGGAGCCCAGAGGTGCCCTCCCATGCCCCCAGGGACACCCCCTGTCACCCTTGCCCACCCCAGGAGGACACCCAAGGCTGGAGGGACCCATCCCAGGGACATTAAGGTAAGTTCAGGTAAGTGTTTTTTTTCATTTTGTTTTGTGGCATAGGGGGGCCTGATTTGTGCCCCCCTACATGCCACTATGCCCAATGACCATGCCCAGGGGACATAAGTCCCCTGGGCATGGCCATTGGGCAAGGGGGCATGACTCCTGTCTTTGCTAAGACAGGAGTCATTTCTATGGGGGTTGGGAGTCGAAAAAAATGGCGCAAATCGGGTTGAAGCGAAAAAATTGCCTCAACCTGACTTGCCCCATTTCTTGACGCCCAAGCCCCATATCCCCCTACGCCGGCACTGCCTGGTGTACGTCGTTTTTTTACACGCACACCAGGCAGCGCCGGCGGCTAACGCCGGCTAACGTCATTGATTAAATACGGCGCCCGCATGGGGCTTCAGAATGGCGTTAGCCGGCGCTAATTTTTTTGACGCAAAACTGCGTTAGCGCAGTTTTACGTCAAAAAGTATAAATATGGCCCTAAGAGTGTTGCTGCCCTTTCACTCTGGTGTTATTTCTCACTGCCCCTTCCCTGTGAAATCCCTATAAGGGCATATGGTTCAGTCTACCTTCTCAGAGCGTTGATATCTCTTTATGATATTGCCATCTCTTAGGTACCACCCTGTCTCTACTGCCTGCTGTCCCCTCTGTTTTGTACTATTTGTCAAGGCGCTTCTTCTTCATACAGTAACACCTCTCAGGTCACTGTTTTTCTTTCTTTCTAGCAGGGTGTTGCACTTGCTCACAGTCCTACGCCCTCTGCTACCTTGCAAACTGCTGTCCTTTCCATCTGCAACTAATGACTGTTCCCCTCATGCCACTACTGGTCTCTCAAATGCACTCAGCTGGCTGTCCCATCCACTCAGGTTGCTCTGTCTTTCTACATATACCTTTGCCATGTTACCTATTTGACCTTTTTATGTCCACCATTCACATTGTTTCACACAGTTTCTCTGTCATGCAATGAGCTTTGTGTCACAAAGCTGTCATTGTTCTGATTATGGCCCTCATTATGACAGTGATGGTAAAAACCGCCTACCGGCACAGTAACAGCTGGCAAAAGACCGTCGCCGTAGCTACCAGCCGTCCGCCGTATTATGACCACAGCTGGATTATCGCCAGAATGATGGCGGAAATCCAGCTGTGGCCATGCCGGCGGATGATGGTAAGGTGGCGCTGCCGCCGGTAGACCGTCACCGGCCGTATTATGACCAATAATATGACCTGGCCATGTTCTGCTGGCAGATGCTGCTGCTGGCAGCAGTGCCCCATCCCGTCTCCTGTCGGAGGACCCCCTAAACACAGGTAAGTGGGTGCTCCGACAGGGGGTGGGGGTGTTGTGTGTGTGTGGGGGGGGGATGTATGTTTGTGCGTGCATGTATGTGGGTGTGTATCATGTTGAATGTGTGTGCATGTATGGATGTGTGAGTGCGTGTATGTTGTGTTCTGTGAATGCGTGTCTGCTTGTATGTATGAAAGTGTGTGCGGATGTGTGTGTGAATGGATGTATGCATGCGTGGATGAATGCTGGATTGGGTGTGTGTATGCGTGCGTGTGTGTGTGTGTGTGAAGGGGGCGTGAATGAAGGGGGGTTTGGAGAGGGAGAGGAGTTGGGGGACCTCTAGGGAAGGGGGTGGGAGTGGGGAAAACCTCTATCAGTGACAGGGAAGGGATTCTCTGTCACTGATAGTGGCTACCGCCATGGTTTTCGTGGCGGTAAGGGAGCCATGAAAACCATGGGGGTAGGCGGGGTCATAATCCCGCATCTCCTGCCCGGTGGCTGTTAGCCAAACCGCCAATGTCATAATATGGTGGGAAGTACCGCCAGCCTGTTGGCAGTACTTTCCACCATATTACCGCCGACCTCCAGCGTCGTAATGAGGTCCTAGGTGTCTTATGACAAGGATCCATTTGTTGCTACTCTGAACCATTCCTAAACTTAATTAGCCTTTTATTAATGCAAAACATGTATGTGATTTAGAAAACTCGAACACACTCTTTTCACATTCTATGTGTGAATCGGTTTACTTTATTTGTTGTTTTTGACCTTGTAGTTCTCCATCCCTTAGCACTGCCTTCCTTTTCCATCCATTGGCTATGTCTGTTGACCCATCTCTGGACTGTGTTTTTCCTCCCTTCCACTGTTCTACTCACTGTCCTCTCCTTGGCACTGTCTCTGTCCCTATCCTTTGTCCCTCCACCCAGTAATTGCCTATCTACCCATCCCTTATTCTTGCCTGCCCATTCATCCATTCACCTTGTCTACCATTCAGCCCCTACCTTTTGTCTTTTGGCCTCTGCTTTGGCCCTCACTTTCCATCTTTAGAGTATCTCTCCACCCATTCCTTGACCTTGTCTTCAAAGTATGCCCTCATCTTGATCTCCTGTTGTCTGTTTCACCACTAATCTCGGTCTCTCCTCACATCCCAGGCAATGACTCGCACCCCTCCTATTTTCCTTCCGCCCATACTATGGCTCTGTTTCTCCTATCCTAAGGTAGTCTGTCCATCCATTCTTTCACTTTTGTTTCTCCACTGGTTGCTAGTATCGCCATGCACCTACAGTCCTTCTGTCCATACCTGGCTTCCTCAGCTATCCAGTGTCTTTAAACTTCCTTTGTTCTTTCTCTCCTTTGTCTCCACACATTCCATGCCCCTTCACCATTCCATCATATCACCCTGCCCTTGTATCTAACCATTCCATGCCTGCCTGTGCTACACCAGTGCCACCTGTCCTCGGTCTGCTGCCTGTCCCTCTTCCTTTCACCCACCTACCCCTTGGGTTTGAAGCTGCAGACGATTCACATTTTAAATTAAGGACAGAGTTGATTTTGTTGCCATATCAAGAAACTTGCACACTAAATACTGATATATAGTAACGAGATGGCACTGAGTTCAATCCCTTTCATGAAAGCATGTTTAGCTCCTGAGGTACCACAGATGGTTCATGTGCTAGTTGTGGTCATCTCCACGTAGCCTGTGTGTTATGTTAACATCCTGATAATGCAGGCCTGGCCATGTATTTAATCCTTTTGCGCTTGCCTAAAGGAGCATAAATTATAGAGGGCAACAAATCCATCTACTAAACAACGAAATAGGGTCCTTCACTGTCTCAGGGCCTTCAGTTCCTCCTATTGCACGGACATCAGCAGCTGCCCCTCAGGGCCTCAGGTACTGCTGGTTTCCCAAATGCACTCTCTTCCCCTCCCTACTCTTCACTCCCTCGTTTAATTTAACTGCCCCAATGGAGCAACCTTCAGGCTCCTACTGCCCCTTAAATAATTATGTTCTTTGGGGTGGGCTGAACCATCTCCTCAACCGAGGTAGCGCCGCAGGTCAGGCTCCAAACCCTCCCATCAGGTCATCAACTTCAGTTGCTGATTAGGTGTCTCCAGGCTATTCAGCTGAAAAGGGTTTGCCACTCATAGCTGGTGCCCAGCCCTACAGATGTGTATTGAAGCTCCTCGCTTCTGAGCTAAAGGGGCAGCATGAATTCTGTGAGAAGAAACTGGTTCTGAGTATGCTCCATTTTCACCATCCCTTGTTGTTGTTTACCTGCATCAAATGCCATCTTCCCACTTGATGCACGGCCACCAAACTGAGGTCAAATCTGAAGGAGAAGTTGCAGCCGGTCTGCAACCCAGGCTGAAGAAGGCGACGAAGGGGGCTGAAGCCCTTCTAGCCCAGAAGGAGTTGCGCACCTGGTAGCAAGGATGTGCTGCATAGTTCTTCTGTAGCTCTGCTAGTTGGTAGATGGTAGGAGTGAAGGGCGGGACTGTAGTTACTGTTGTTCAAGATGCAGTTCATTTATTTTTTATTAAGAAAAGATCATTTGTACATTTCTGAATGTATTACTTTAAGCATTAGTTTGTGGATCTAACTGTTATGTGTACTTAATTCTTAACAACTGTCTATTGCACTTCAGCTGTTTTCTAACAGTGGAAATGTAGCCTTCTATCCACACTCCACTACCAGGTACTTTCAGGCATGCTCTCAGCCTCCGTACCTTGTCTGAAGGCTCTGGAGGGCACCATTGTGTACTATCCCACTCAACTGAGCCCCTTCTTTACACACTCTCAGATTGCGATGCACGCTCAAAGTTGTTTACTGTTTTTGTGGAACTGTAAGATAACAAACATTCATCAGAATTATATAGCTCACACTGCCAGATTTGAACTCTTCCTGTAACATCCACCACCATCTACCATACAATATGTGTATATGTACGCCTCAACAAGCTTTGAAAGGAAAAAGGGATCCTTTCCGTTTGCTCGTGTAAAATTGGATCTGGTATTGTGCAATAAAAATACAGTTCTATATCCCTTCAAGGCAGTGCTTAATTTGTGCTTGTTGTGTCTGGTGCGGGCACCAGCACTTATTTTTGAGTGTCGGCACTTACTTTTCTGCCTCGAGCATTTACTGCGAGCAAAAGACACATATGGGAAAGACGGAGCAAGAGAAAAACGAAAAGGCGTCACAAAGGGAGAAAGCAGAAAGCTGCAAGAGTGAGCTAAAGGGGCAGGGAGTGGCTGTAGATGGATTGGAGAGGCTGGAGACGGCTCTATTATTACGCCACCACAGTATTCTGTGTTCACACATTTAATTGCAGCAGCCGCGTGTTTCTTTGGGCACTGGCACCTTTTTATTTACAAATTAAGCACTGCTTCAAGGTAACTAAGGCTTACTACTTCGAACTATTAACGATTGTTAACAAATATGAATTAAATCCTTAGAATACTTCTTTGTGGTCTGTTTCAGGCTTAAAGCACGCTTCCAAAGGAATACAGGCCCATATTTATACTTTTTTTGCACCGCATTTGCGTCGTTTTTTGACGCAAAATCAGAGCAAACTTACAAAAGACAATTGTATTTTGTAAGTTTGCGCCGATTTTGCGTCAAAAAGCAGCGCAAATGTGGCGCTAAAAAAGTATAAATGTAGGCCACAGTGTCTAAGGTTTTCATAAGGTCTGTTAGAAAGGTCCTGGCTGCCACAACAAAGTATCTCCAATGCCTAGAAATGTCAGGGTAAATATGAGGGAAAGTTCCTGATTACTTCGCAATTAGCTACCCCTCTTCCCCAACAACTTGAGAAATCAGTTGATTAATGGGAAGTGTTGTTAGCATTTTTACCAAGTGGAGCTAATGTTCCAGAAACATACGCCAGTCCTTCTTTCCTCTGAATAACTTTAGCATAAGTGAGTTTGGAGTATTGTGCATGCACACATGTTGCCTCCAAGAATCTACCGAGGCCCCAGGTGTGTGATCATTCAGTAAGAATATCCTAAACAGACAGCTGTGTAATAATTGAAGACATAAATCTATGTTTCCATTACTTCTTTAGAACAAAACAGCCTTCTCTTTGATGAGGGTCAGTAAGATTAAGGCTACATAAGCAAATACAGATCCTTATTATATTTTTAAAAAAAATTAAAAGGACTGAACAGATCTTCATGAAAAATGTTGAAGAATTGAAAAAGACAATTAAACAAATGAAAAATACAATCGGTACAAGAGTATTTTTAACCAATCATTGTGTATCACAGAACTCAAGAAACCTGCAGAGGTGATTTGCATTAACCGAGATTTAGCTCAGACAACCCACAAGATAGCAGTAATAAGACATTTAATTTGAAATGGTTGCAATTTTGATGATTTTATAGTGCAGAACAACCATGGACCTCACAACCATGGACCTATTTCAACTGCATAGGGCATCTCCATTTATCCACTGTGTGTAAGTAACCACATGGATAAATAATCTGTAAAAATGGATTCCATGTGATGAAGAGAGAAAATCTTAACTCTGAGCATGCAGATTTCCCTCCATGCAGGTTTTCCACCATGCAGAATATTAGCAGACCTAGGACTAAGGGTCATAGGTATATACAATTAAAGGTACAGAAGTCGAACCTTTCCCTGGCTTTTAATGGTTTTGTGTATTGTGTAGTGAGTTGTAAGTTTCCTACAATGAATGGAAACATTGAGGCCCATATTTATACTTTTTGACGCAAAACTGCGCCAACGCAGTTTTGCGTCAAAAAAATTCGCGCCGGCTAACGCCATTCTGAAGCGCCATGCGGGCGGCGTATTTATTGAATGACGTTAGCCGGCGTTAGCCGCAGTCGCCGTCTGGTGTGCGTTAAAAAAAACGACGTACACCAGGCAGCGCCGGCGTAGGGGGATATGGAGCTTGGGCGTCAAGAAATGGGGCAAGTCAGGTTGAGGCAATTTTTGCGCCTCAACCCGATTTGCGCCATTTTTTTTCACTCCCAACCCCCATAGAAATGACTCCTGTCTTAGCAAAGACAGGAGTCATGCCCCCTTGCCCAATGGCCATGCCCAGGGGACTTCTGTCCCCTGGGCATGGTCATTGGGCATAGTGGCATGTAGGGGGGCACAAATCAGGCCCCCCTATGCCACAAAAAACAAAAAAAAAAACCACTTACCTGAACTTACCTTAATGTCCCTGGGATGGGTCCCTCCAGCCTTGGGTGTCCTCCTGGGGTGGGCATCGGTGACAGGGTGTGTCCCTGGGGGTATGGGGGGGCACCTGTGGGCTCCTTCAGAGCCCACAGGTCCCTTAACGCCTGCCTTTTGCAGGCGCTAAAATACGGCGCAAAAGCGGCCGTACGTCATTTTTTTTGACCCGCCCACTCCCGGGCGTGATTTTTGCCCGGGAGTATAAATCCCACGCACATGCCTCGATTTTTTAGACGGGAATGCCTACCTTGCATATAATTAACGCAAAGTAGGTGTCCACGCAAAAAAATGACGCTAACTCCATGGACTTTGGCGCTAGACGCGTCTAACGCCAAAGTATAAATATGGAGTTAGTTTTGCATCGAAATTGCGTCAAAAAAAACTACGCAATTTCGGCGCAAACGGAGTATAAATATGCCCCTGAGAATGTTGTTTTAGAATCAGACGCAAATCATGTTAACTCTTTAGCCAGATAAATACCCACAAATTTCATTAAAAGAACATGAACGTTCAAAGCTCTTCTATGTGGCCGTTCTCTGCTCTCATCCAAGGAAAGCAGTGCACTGTTGGAGAGATTTTGGCCCATATTTATACTTTTTTTAGTGCCGCATTTGAGCCGCTTTTTGACGCAAAAGCGGCGCAGAATTACAAAATACAATTGTGGCCCATATTTATACTTTTTTAGCAGCGCACTTGCGTTATTTGTTGAAGCAAAAACAGCGCAAACTTACAGAATACACTTGTATTTTGTAAGTTAGCGCTGATTTTGCGTAAAAAAACGAGGCAAATGCAGTGCTAAAAAATATAAATATGGGCATGTATTTTTTTAAGTTTGTGCCGCTTTTGTGTCAAAAAACGTCACAAATGCGGCGCTAAAAAAGTATAAATATAGGCCTTTGTGTCAGAAGGAACATTTGAAATGGAAAATATTGGAATTCTACTTGAGTTGCCTCTCCCCATGCGTACTCGGTCAGATTTAAAGTCCCTAGGTGATAAAGTGGAACAGACTCTTTGTAGTCTTGTTTTATACACACAATCCTACATATACTTTTGTGTATGTTAAAAATAAAGCATAACACCTCAGGTACCTGAGTCCGACTAGATTTGAATGCAAAATAACAAGTAGCAAAGCAAAAAATAAAAAACAAACGTCATTTCAACTTACCAGTACAAAAAGGTAATTTGGAGTTAAGAGCTAAAAATACATGTAAATGTAACCTAGTCTATACACAGTTTCTCTTAATACAAGACAATGTAGCACGATCACATGATAAACAAATTAAAAACAAATCTAATGTGGAGGTGCAAGGATTTTCACCTCAAGGCAGCGCAGCTCATCCTTAATGGGAAGATATTATTCATGTACACAATATTGTCCCCGTTAGTCTCACAAAATCCTGCTTCTTTTGCCAGGTCTCAAAACAGGTTTACACACTTGGAAAATGTGCAAAATACAAAACTGAGCACTATTACTTCGGGCTTCCTAGAAAGTTTTGTAAACTTTCAACATCAGGAGAAGCTTCAAGCAAGCAGAAGGCAACAATCATATTTAATAAATAGTTGATACATTTATAACTACATATGTGGTTGTTAACAAGGCACCTCCTGGGAATATATGAAATACGTTCAAACGGATTTTAAATATGTTTTTACATGTATGCACACACATGTAGTTGTATTTTTTTAATTTAACTTGGCACGTGTTACGATATCGCAGTTTCAGAGCCTTGTAGGTAGATTGTCATCCTTCTGTCCCTGACAAAACGAGCTCTGCGAAGTTTGGTTAGTGTAACATCTAAACTGGCCACAGTCACATTTGGAGTATGAACCCATTAATATCTTCTAGAGGATGTATTTGCTTTCTAAGTGTGTCCCCCTTCCATCCCCCCCTCGTCAGATAGCTTAGTGGGTTATCAACGATTCTGCAGATATTTCGATTTGTGTTTGTCGGCAAGTTTAGGAAACAGACTTGAGTCATTATAATACCTACTAGCGAGGTTAATGTGCTTGCTGCAAATGTAATAAGCACCACTTTGAGTATGCCGCAGGTTTGGATTTTTGTAAGGTGGTCATGCACACCACTTGCGAACATTCATGTAACATACACAGCATGAGTGTGAATCTCTGCTGGGCCAATTCAAGCTTTCATTCTTCCAAAGTTGATAAAATATGTCAATGAATTATTTGATAATTAACGCCTATTATTTACTCTTCTTCACTCCTCTCCTAAACAAGCCCATGTTCCTGGGTCCACCAGCCCACACCACCTTTTGACCATCTAGTACCACTGTTGCGGACTCCTGACCCTTCTCCTGCTCTCTTCAAGGTAGTCACACCAAGTAGTGTTACAGTCCTAAACGAGCCTTTGACAACTGAGACTTGACTGATTGTTCTTTGTAGTATTTCCCCCCCCCACTCATTACCATAGATCTAAGCACTTACAACTGTTCAGATTCCCAGCTGACAATTCACAGCAGACAAACCTGAAACATTGAAACCATTTGCAATTATCCATCACTGCTCGAAACCAACAAAACGTTCAGCCATGTTGCCATTTTGCAGTAAAATGCTCTCTCCCAAAGATGTGCTGTGAAGTGGGAGGGTGGCTACATTTACCTGCAAACAATGCTCTCTGGTCTTGTGGGCTTTGTCAATGCCTCTTGGCCAATCATGCAGCAAACCAGCTGCAGTGGCAGCTACTTTTGATCAGGGCTGCACATATACCCACAATTCTCAAAGAAGGTCCTTGGTGGCGTTATCCACCCTCCCTTTTCATTTGCTTCAGTCTTTCCTGTCGAATGAAGAAACCTCAAAAGGTTTCCAGTCCTTGCTCAATGATCCATGGGGCTTCCACTTATCCAATTCTCCCTAAATGATTCAAAGGGTTTGCATTATTCCCCTACATCCTCAATGCCCATCCCCACCTTCTGTAACCCCACCTTATGGCCCATGCATCCCAGCTCCACTGCCAGAGATGGGTACTCTTGATTTGTAGACAGGGGTGTAGAGCACTCTAGCAATGCCAGATGGGTCTTCATGAAGGGGCCAGTGTGTGGGGCAGCTGTTTTGATCCATTGGGCCATAATAGGACTAAAACAAAAGGCCCACACTGACCTTTTCAAGCTAGCCCATATAGCAGTGCCTGAGAGCCTGACAGGCCACCAGTTCAACACTGGAACTTTGACAAGGCAGTGGAGCAGTCCATGTACAGTATACCAACATCTGAGGGACGACATTTTCAGAAAATAAGACGATCTTCAGTCTTAACAAGAAAGTAAACCTTTTTGGCTGAAGAAGCTAATCAACACTTTTTCATTTTGAGACAAACACAAGATCTAGTACTTGGTGCCTTCTCACATCACGATATTCTTTAGTGGTGAGCCCATTCTCCAATCCGTCAGAAGTGTGAGTACATATTAATATTGCTCATCCTTTCCTTTGAATCGGTGAAGACATATCTATATTTCTGTACTTCGCCCACAAAATAGCAAGCACTGCACCCTATTTGAAGGCATGTTTCTGTGGGATTAGTGACATGGTACTTTGTTTTCATGTTCCCACACTGAACCAATGAAGTACAATGTCATTATGTAGTGTGAAGCCAATGGCTCAATCTGGCCTGTGTTTAATAGGTTATCTGGGAGATTTAACACTGTACAGATCCAGAAATATGCAAGAGCAGTATTTAGAGGCAAAATAATGATCAATCAGCACATTTTGTTACTAACACATGAAACACAACTCAAGATCCCGTCTTCATTCTTAGAATTTGAGATACAATATACAATATCATATAAAGCAGCATATGTAATGCATAGTCTATTTTCAATCTCAGTTGCCAGGCTGATCACACAAAAGATAGCAGGCCTGGCTCTCCACACACACAGGGAACAATAAGTAACCACTCTTACAGGGGTATGATACCTAGGAGAGTCACGCACTTTGTGAACAAGCAAACAGTGTTGCATCATGCATGAAAATAGGTAGATATTGTTGTATTTGCTGCAATGGTGAATATGTACAAAATGCATCACTTTTCTATGAAAAGTCGCAGATTAGACTTCAAGAGACCCACCAATATTATTTTTTGTAGTTTCTGCTTAAAATCCCATGACTCTTCCAGTTTCATTATTGTTAAGTATTCATAAAGAACTAGTGATTTTTATTCTGCAATGCCATTTCTGGTAGAGATTCTAACCACAGATTCTTCACCTTGTGAACTTCCACAGGCGCCAGATTGTATCTGGAGAATTTTTAAGCGAATTCCCTTGCGCATCAGTAAGTGGTGTTGTGTGGCTCCGTATTGGGTCTATCTCACCTCAGGTGTGACACCGGGCCCACCATAACAGCATCTCTTCCGCATACAGATGTCAGTTTCTTTCTGATAGCTGTTCGCGCCGTTTGATGCGGAGCACAAAGAAATAAAATATGCCAGTGTGCAGATCTCTAGGTTGGCATCTCATTAGCGGACTGTATGAGTCCATTCCACAGACTGGTGAAGAGGGTGGGTCGGTGAGGAATCTGCAGTTAAACAGAGTCTCTACCAGTAAATGCGTTGCCAAAGGCAAGTAACTCATTCTTCTGATAGAGACTTTCATCCACAGATTCCTCACCTTGTGCATGGATAGCAAGGCAGTACCTCGCCAAGTGGTGAGTCTGTAGAATGTTCCAAGCCAGGAAATCCTGCAGGACAGAGCAGGTAAAAAACCTGTCTCTCCAAACCTGACTATTCAGGCAGTAGTGCTTCGTGGGATGTCCATGTCGCAACTTAGCGATGTCCAAAACTGGTAGTAGTTGCAGCCTTTACTCATGTAGAATGAGTGTGCAAGCCATACGGGGGCTTGTTTTTCGGCTTGATCATAGCAGATTTTATTGCATAAAATAATCCAGCAGGTGATAGTTCTCTTTTGCACCACCTTTCCTTTTTTTCCCTTTTGCGCTCCAGAGAAGACTACACAAAGTTGACCATCCAGTCAATGGTTTCTGGTCCAATCGATGTAAAAGCTCAGGGCCATCTTAGGATCAAGATAGTGGAGCTGTTACTCCTCCTTAAAGGGGTGAGGTGGAGCATAAAAAGATGGTAAGGTGATGGACTGCCATATATAGAATGGTGTGGCTACCTTCGGCCGGAATTTCGCTTCTGTCCAGAAGACCAATTAGTCCGGGAAGAGGTATGTATCTGGTTGTTGCACCGAAAAAAAGTCTGGCATTGTCTCACTCGCGGGGCAGATGTTGTAGCAGTGAGATATACTGTTGTTATGGTCAGAAGGTGGAGAGAACAGCTGTGCATTGGTTCAAAAAGGCATGCATATCAAACCAAATTATGGTCCACTGTAGCTTTGCAAAAGGTGTTGGCGGGAACATGTAGATCAGTCCCTTCAAGTAATGCATCACAACAGGTGATTTGTACAGGGATGGCTGATCTGGAAGAAGTAGGAAGACCGAAAGTGCCAAAAGAAATCCCTTAACTGTTGCCACATCAAGGCCTCACTGGGCTAAAGAAAGACAAAGCATTAGGGTGTCAGATAGCTCGGCTTGTAAGGGTTGTATGTCATGGGAGGAACACCAGACATCAAATATCTCCCAGCGTCCACATGTACAGTTTTAGTGGAGGAGTGCATGGCTGCCCGGATGACATCAAAGCACATCCGGAGGGAGATTAAAAACCTTCAAATGTTGCCGTTCTATCTCCGTGCATTGAGCTGTAGGCTCGTGTACAGGATTCGTCCCTGCTGTTGCAACAGTAGGTCCTCTCCAAGGGGCAGGTGGATTGGAGGACCTATGCTAATGAAACAGAAGTTTTAGGTACCACATTCTCCTAGGACATGGGTACTCGCAAACATTTTCCCTGGGGCCAAAAAGTTTGGTCTGTGACGTGCCTGGGGGGTCAGGGTAGTGTCGGTCGGGTGGGGTAGCTGGAGGGATTGGTGGCAAGGTAGGTGTAAGATAAGCAAATTATATACATCTAGTGGCTGAAAAAAACAATGGGAAACCAGAAAACCTGGAATTAATCGCAGCTTACCCACTTTTCCAAATTTTGTGTTCTTAGGCAATTGTTTAGTCTCACTTTCCCTCCTTTTTCAACATTATCACATTTAAGATGACCTCGAAATACATGATTCATGGTGTGCACTGCACAAAACCTGCTTCTATGTTTGATTTATTAAACTATAATATTGTTAATGTATGATAGGAACCCAGGCCACCCATAAAGTGCACATACCAAGTGGCTTGCCTCTTTAACTTACTATTGATGATGTCTCATGGTAGAGGAAAGAATTTATGTTTCCAAATTTATGTATGAAAACTATCACCTTTAAATGAATACATCTCAATGCACTGATGAAATAAATTGTACTAAGGCAAACATGTTCTGAATGTTAACTAAATACACTTTTTTAATTTTGAAGAGACTGTCTTGGTTTTACACTTGTGCTGCAAGATGTCTTTAAAAATGAAGGCATTTCTAAAGTTAAGTGCAGGAGTCCCTAGTTACTTCTTTTCTTTTACACCAAATAAGTTTGAAATAAATGATTGTGTGTCTATTTAATATTTTTATTGTTAGTGTGGAGTTGAGCAAACAGCTGCCCAGTGCTCAAGTTGCCAGAGGGGCCGCATGTAAAGGTCAGAGGGGCTGCATGAGGCCCGCGGACCGTACTTTGAGTATTCATGTCCTAGGACAACTTGGGCCTGGTCTTTTTTTAAATCTTTTTCAGTATTCTGGGTTGGGCATTAAGGCATACAGGTGTCCCAAATCCCAGTTCAGGCAAATAGCACCTCCAAGTGAGAGCTGACTTTGGAACTCCAGTGCGAAAAATGTGGAAATTGTGCATTCTCTGCAGTGGTGAATAGATAGAGCCAGGGTTCTCCCCATTACTGGACGATGCCCTGTGCAATCTCTGAGTGCAACTGTCATTTGTGATCTGTTAAGAAGTGGCAGCTGAGTTTGTTCACGCTGGTGTTTAAAGATCCAGGCAACCAGGGACATGACCTGAGTGTTCAGACACTTCCAGAGATGTAGCACCTCCTGGCACAGTACCAATGACTCCACACTATCCTGTTTGTTCCAGTACCACGTGGTGGTCATAAAAACCTGCATCCCTTCCTCTTGATTGTTGTGATGGATGCCTTCAGTGCCAAGCGAATCACTTGCAACTCCAATAAGTTTATGTGAAGGCAAATTTCCTCAGGAGCCCAGAGTACTTTGATCTGCATCTCACCCAGGCGCCGTCTACAGCCCAGCAGCGATGCATCTGTCATGACTGTTACGTCTGGGTGGGGTAGGTAAGAGAAGTCTGCCGCCTATCCAACTGCGACTGAGCAGCCACCACTACATGTCTTTTGAAGTCTCCTTCAACACTTGGATGTACTCTGATAGGTTCCCTTAGTGCTGAGCCCATTGAGACTTCGGACCCCACTTCAGAGCCCACATGTGCCAAATGGTGTGGTCCACAAGTAGAATGCAGGAAGCCAAGAGACCAAGAAGCACTGTTGTGTGGATGGCTCTGATGAAGGCGAGTTGCTGTGAAGAACTTAGATGTCACTTTGACACGTTGATGGGAGATTGGCCGTCTTCTGGAAGTGGCTTATGACTGTTTGAGGCAAGTCTGCCTTTAGTAGCCAGTCGTTAAGGTATGTGAAGACTGGTATTCCCAACCTCAGCAGATGGGCTGCGCCCACCACCATCACCTTTGTACACCCGAGATACACTGGTAAGGCTGAAGGGGAGCATAGAAAAGTGAAAGTGCTCTTGGATACCTGAAACTGCAGATAATGTCTGGGGGATTGCAGGATGGGGATATGAAAATTGGTGTCCTGCAAATGCAACACCTCCATCCAGACTTCTGGATCCTGGGCAAACAGCACTTCAGGCAGGGATAGCATTTTGAACTTGTCCTTCTGGAACAAGAAGTTCAAAGGGCCCAGAGGAAGGATGGGATGAACACCTCCATCCTTTTTTCTGCAAGAAGAAGAAACAGGAGTAACAGCCAGTTTCAGTCTCTGTTGTCAGAACCCTCACTATGTCTCTCTTGGCCAAGAGAGCTTGAACATCCTCTCATAGTATGGCCAAGTGGTCCCCTGGGAGGTATTGCAATGTAAGTGGCATTTCTAGTGGATGGGACAAGAAGGGTAGGGAGTAACTGTGTACCATGATCAGGAACATCCATTGGTCGGATGTAATGCTTCTATACTAGAGAGAAGAAAGTTAATGCAGCTTCCCAAAGGACCAGTGTGTGCTGCCGAGGATGACTTAAAGCAGTTTTGCATCTGGAGTTTGAGTAGATCATTGCCCCTGGTGGCCGGGACCCTGTCGGCCTGCTTCCCTGTCTCTGCCTTGAGAGGACTGAGAGGCCTATTGTTGTTAAGGAATGTTGTGGCGTTGCATCTACTATATGCTGGTATACCCTACGAAAGCCTAGAAATGGGTGGAATTGCTGGGGACCCTCCCAAACGGGCAGTGAGAGGCCTAGGGAGATTGCTGTAGCAGTGTTCTCTTTAAATCGCTCTAAGGCTCTTTGATGGCTCTCAAAATTGAGAGCCATCAAAGGGCATGCCTATTAGCGATTGCTGGACATTGTTAGAAAAGCCTGTGGCACGAATCCAGCCAGGTGGCAGATGAAAACATATGTTTGGAGAACATCTCCATGTGTTTAGACTCTCTGTCTGGCGGTGTGGTCAGAAACACATAGGGGGTGAGACAAGTTGGGGGCACCTGCACCACCAGGCTCTCTGGAGTGGAATGTTGCAGGGAGAAATCCAGATCCCCGGGGGCTGGCCTATGCATCCTTTCACCTGCCTATTAACTGCAGTGCAAGATCCTGGTTTTGCCCAGGTGTCCATCAGTACATCATTAAGATCCTCATTAAAAGGGAGGAGAAGTTCTTGGTTTGTCCTGCTTTAAGGACCTCAGTAAGTACATTTGTCTTGGCCTTTGTTGAGGGCAAGATTAGGTCTAAAACTTCTGCCACGCTCCTTATCACTGTAGCAAAGGAGGCAGTCTCTACTGATGCCAAAGCAGGATCAAGGGAGGATAAACCAATGTCTTCTGTTGCCATAGCCGGGTCAAGGGAGGATAAACCACTGTCTAGAGAGATATGCAGCCCACTGGCATCGAAAAGGTCTAAAAAAGGTTTTTGTCACTATATGTGGTGTCAACATTAGCATCATCATCATCCTGTAGCTGTGAGGTCTCATGTCTGAATGTGAATAAAAGAGAGTTGCCTATGACCTCGGAGTTTACTGGTGCTCTTTGAAGTCAGATAACCATATCAACTCCGCTTTCGCCATTGGTGACATCAGTGTCGATGTTGAGACTCAGGCTGGTGGAGACCATTGTGGTGCAGAAAGCAGCACTGGGCTTTGCACGAGGGCTGGTGCCATGGAGCTGAGCTTGGATTGAGGTTGAGAGGCACAGTCGGTGTGAGAGATGAATCCACAGTTGGTCACCCAAGTGTTGGCCATCATGGATCCTTGGGGCCAGAAGACATGCAGAGGGCTATGGAGAAGTACCAAAAATGTTGTCAAGGGCCTTTTGAAGCTCTTTATGTTGTTGTGGCGTCGCTAATGGCCCTGGTAAGTTGGGTGAATCAGGATCAGCTTTGGAATCAGTTCCGATGTCAGTGAACAACTTAGCTGCCTGGGGGTACTCAAAGCATCATGTGACTCCATATGGTGGGATTGATGGGGCCTGACATGTCCCTTGAACACTGGAAAAGTTGAGGGAAAAATTTGTCAAGTTGACAGGATTTGAAGGAGCTCCCGGCTGGCATTAGAAGGCGCGAAAGAAAGAAACTAAAGTTATTGTATGGCAGTGGTACAGATATAGTGGCCCTATATGAATAGACCTGTCTCAGAGCAGCATAATGCCACCCACTGACACTCAAGGTAATTGCTACTGAAATTCTCTCAATCCAGTCTGGGCCCTGGGGAAATTCCCAAGTTCTGGATCCTGGATTTGAAATCTCTATCAGAAGGGGGCTTAGCCAAGCCAGTGACCAAGATGGCCGCATGGCAGTAAAGGTCCCAAAGGCATCGCCCTAATGTGGCAGGTGTCGGGCAAATACCAGTCGTAATGCAGCCTTCAATCCATAGATATACGCTTAGCTAACAGTCCTCTGCCTCATGATGCTGCTTGCGCACCAGGAGACTAGCGAGATCATGGCCATAGCCTGAGCCCGTCACTGTGGCCTGATGTGGCCTCGTAGGACCCGCAGGGACAGGGCCCTTGGGCCAGCCTGAGGACAGGGTCACAGTATGCGCAGACCTTGTCGGCCTCCCCTGCCTTCTACCCTCGCAGTGCTGGGGAGTCTATAGCAGCAGCAGGGCTTTTCCGGAAATTGTACTGAGGCCCTGTCTCTCCATACCAGATGCCTTGTTGTTGGACAGCGAAACCGGCTGAACACCTTGAATCAGAGACCCAGCCCAGATGACTATCAGCGCTTGGTGGCCTTTACCCCCGCAAATTCATGGTTGCTACCACAGGCTTACTGCTCTTGCCTGCGACTGAGATGCAGCCGACAGCGATGAGTCCCAACACTTGTGCTATTGCTTGGTGGCTGCGGAGGTGGTGAGTCATCGGTCTGGCTGAGGGGGGCTGGGGCACGGAGCCCTCATCTCCCACTATTTACTTCACCATAGACTGAGGCAGAGGTAAAGTTGCTCGCTCCCTATATTCTGCACAACCTGCTTGAGGCCCAACGCAAAACCTGCAAATTATCTAGGCTGCTTTTCACCTGCTACTAAGAATACATTGCCTGTGTCTCTTCTGTTGGTGCTGGTGTTGCTGCTGCACGAGCCCTTGCTGGCTGGGGCCCCTATACCATCTCAAACCCCATCAGTGGCGCAGTCAAGACCTCCCATGTTGCTGGGTTCAGACCATAGTGCACAGTTCTTGCCCTCTAATGCTCATTGCGTGCTGACATACACCATTCTGAATGCACTATTTTGCTGGGCTGGCTGATTTCCCTATATAGGTGGCGTTCAACCTAGAATTGGCGTGCTCTCATGCTGTGTTTGACTGACCCAATCCTGCTGCATGACGAGTCATACTACAGTAGCTAAAATGGGTCCCGGGCGATCTCAAGCAGAGGCAACTTACATTTGAGGCTGTGAGGACCCCGCAAATACAGCACACTCCCCCATGTGGCAGTGTCCCCTCTGGTGACACAGACTCAAGCCCCCAACTTGAGGGGACTGCTGTCATTATGGCCAAATTATGGCTGGCTACAAGATGATTAACACCAGGTTTTACACACTGACGCACAGGTTGTATCGCATGAATAAGTCTCACCAGGCTTGATGGTGCTGAACGCAGGCTCTCCGAAATCGAAAACCGAAATACTAACATGGTTAAGCGCATTGAAAGAGTGGACCACATACAGAAAATCACTGTCACCTAAAATGAAGATTTGGAGGCACGGTCCCACCGCAATAACATGCATATCGCGGGGGTTGCTGGAACCACCAACAATGGCCACATCGACAACTTTGTGGAAACAATGTTGGTTGAACCTTTTGACAGAGACTCCTTCACTGCCACATTTGCCGTTGAGAGGGCCCACAGATCACTCGGGCAGTGCCCCAAACATGGAGCACCACCTCGCCCAATCATTGCGTGACTCTTTAATTTTAGGAATCAGGACAAAGTCCTGCGACTCGCCTGGGACAAAGGCCCATTGCCATATCAGGGCAGCACCCTCTCTTTCTTCCCAAAATTTACCTTAATGATCCACGAAGCGCAGCATAAATTTGCAGACATCAAAAACACTCTTTGGAAGAGAGGCCTCAAATATGGCATACAATGCCCAGCACATTTATGTGTGGAAATGAATGGTCAGCACTATATCATTGATCCCCCTGGAAACTTTGTCATGTTCTGGAAGCAACACAAAAGTGCAAAGACTTCGCTGGGGCATACACCATCCTCGATTTTCCCCACTACCTTGGCGCCAGATGTCCACGCTGAACCCTTAATCAGACTATATAGCGCTTAGCCCTGTGTCTAGCATGGCACTATACAATGCTTACACTATCAATGGGGAAACACCAATGATCCTACTAGCTGCTGGAACACCGGATGGGCTATTGTTAATTATGTATAGTCATGGTTTAGATGGGCATTGCCTTTCCTGAGCATTGTCACTTCCCCCGAGGTATATACTAATACCGGGTTTTTTCGGATTTGGTTGGGGGTTTACAGGGTTTCGCCAAACACTGTTTGGGTTGGTGTGCGAGGGGGAAGGGAAATTCCAGTTGTTCTTTATTGGTTTACAGGAGCTACACTTTCACTTCACTTCATGACACTACACCGCTACGTTCTGCACTCCATGCTCCATGTTTACCTTTGGTTCTATGATGACACACAGTAACAGGGCACGAGCATTTGCACTTCATTGTATGACATGGAACATTAGGGACCTTAACAACCTGAGGAAAGGGAAACATGTTCTCACTTATCTTCACAGGCATGGCGTTTAGGTGGCCCTTCTGAAAGAGACCCACCTGCCACCGTGCCACGACTGCATTTATGCGGCTCAGTGGGGTCCCCACCAATACTTTGCCCAATACAGCTCATATTCACATGGAGTTTGGGGAAGCTGGCTGGGAAATCTCTGCTACTAGTGAATATCCATGCACCACATACTCATAACCCTGAGTTCTACAAGAACTCTCTGCTCAGATGGGTCGGTGTAAGGCCGACTATGTATTCTTGGGAGGGGATTTTAATATCACTTGCCAACCCACCACTGACTCCGCTGGCTCTACTGCAGTTACTAAACCACACTCACTACAGGCCCTCACCGACCTTTTAGACACCGATGTGTGGCGCTTCCGCCACCCGCACGAGAGATACTGTACCTTCTATTCTGCTCCACATAATGTCTGGGTCCCTACTGATCATTGGTACCTCTCACTCGGAGTCTTGCTATGGCCTGATGATATTGTGCACCTGCCTCACACGCTCTCAGATCATTCCCCTGTTGCTGCCACATTGCACATCCCATGCCATGCCCCACTCTTGCGGCCCTGGCATTATCCCACAAATGCCCTCCTTGATGAGGCCTTCTGAATGGAGGTTTGTGATGCTAGAACTGAGGTCAAGATTTATACTTGCTTTGTGCTGAATTAGCGTCCTTATTCATCCTCCCGTGCAAAAATGGTGCACGGAAGGGAGGCAGGCCTACATAATGGTACTAAACCTTTTTAGCGCCATTATTTAATGCCTGGGTCAAGGCAGGCGTTAGGGGACCTGTGGACCCAAATCCATGGTGAAACACCATGGAAAGAGCCCACAGGTGCCCTCCCCAAGCCCCAGGATCACCCCCACCCACACCAGAGGGACCCCAGGGGTTGGAGACCCCATCCCAGGTAAGTATAGGTAAGTAGAGTTAAGTATTTTAGATTTTTTTTAAATTGCCAGTGGTGGCCCTGAAATGCCCCCTCCCCCCCACATGGCACTGGGTGCAATGGCCAGGCCCAGCGGACCCTTGTCCCCTGTGCTGGCCATTGGAGTGGTGTGCATGACTCCTGGCTTTTGTAAGACAGTAGTCATGTGGTATGGATGGTTTTGCATCAAGAAATGACGCTAGGCTGGTTAGAGTCATCTTTTTTTACTCTAACTAGCATAACATAATTTTTTGGTGCAAAACTCCCTTCTCCCATACCGCCACCCTCACCTGCCTAACGTAATTTCCCAGGACATTAGCCCACCCTTTGCCCCGGATTGCTCCATTCCATAAATTTGGTGCCTGGCTGGCATAATGGAATGGTGCAAGTCAGCGCTATAGTTTTTGACGCAAAACTGCATTTGCACAGTTTTGCGTCATAAAATGTAAATCTGGGCTTGAATATTTAGCTACTAACACTGGCACTTGACAGACACACTCTATGTTGTGGGAGGCCTTTAATGCCTCTAAAAGAGGCATCTATATTGTGAAACACGTGGGAGTCCTCCACAGCATCGGAAATTACTTAGATGGAGTTGAGGTGAATCTGTGTGATATTGATGCACTTACCATGGCAGACGCAGTTATAGCACCTCTCTATGCCAGAGCCATACATCAGCAATATTTTCAGGATCTGGCTGAGCAAGAGGTGAATTATTTGGGCAAGTCTGCTAGGGCACAACACTATGGTGAGGGCAAGCGGCTAGGTAGCACACTGGCTTGTCTGTTCAACCCACCTTACCATACCACATGTATACCTGGTCTTCAGCAACCTGATGGCACTATCACTACTGATGGCCCGGTTATTATAGATGACTTCATGACATACTACAAGCAACTCTACCCATCCCGTATGAACAATGGCGCCTCGCTGGGTGGCTTTTTGTCTGAAATAGCGATGGTCTGGCTTGAACCTGGCCAACAGCAATTCCTCCCTGCCCCCCATCACCTGTGAGGAAATCATTCAGGCTATTGATTCCCTGGGTGGCATCAAAGCCCCTGCACTAGACCGCTTCACCTGTAACTTTTACAAAGCCTACAGGCCAGTTTTGACCCCACATTTATTAGAAATGTATGCAAAGTCCCTTCAAAAGGGTACACTTCCCACCACATTTCATGAAGTTGTCATCACCTTGTTACTTAAAACCCAATGAGCCCCCACAACTCTGCACTTCTTACAGACCTCTATCGTTATTGAACCATGACAACAAAATCCTAGCCAAGATGATAGCCCCATGCCTTTCCCTGTTAATGTAACACATAATCTCTCCTTTGCTATCCGGGTTCATTGCACATTGCTATACATCAATTAATCTCTGCTCTTTGTTTGCGGTCATTAATCAGATCTCCCCCTACTATCCCTGCGGCGGACACCCTGCTTGATGTTAAAAATGCATTTGATTGTCTTGAATGGCCATTCCTTCCTGCTACTTTAACCAAGCTGGGTATCCCAAATGGTTTTAGGAGCCTTATTGTGCAACTCTACAAGGCTCCCCTGGCCTGCCTTCAATTGTACTGCGTACTCTCTGAACCCTTTCCCCTGATGCGAGTTACATGGCAGGGTTTCCTGCTTTCCCCTCTCCTCTTCATCATTGCTATGGACCCCTTACTTAGGCACCTGAAAGAGCAACACTTAGAGAGAGGCCTTAGATTCCCTCATGGTACGTTATTAATGTCTCTATATGCAGATGACATACTATTGTTTGTGAGAGATCCTCCTACCAATCTTCCCCCCCCCTCATTCGTGAGGTGATGTGCTTTGGAATTTTTTCCAGACTGTCCATTAACTGGAACAAGTCTGAGATATTTCCTTTTATGGATGCCATGAGGCCCTGTGACTTAGAGTTATAAATACACTGTCCACTGGGTTCAAGCTGCCTGGCTAATGAAGGGTGATACCCTGAAACCGGTCCTCGGATGCTTGTTTCTGGTCCAGGAAGGACCTGGCTTGGCAGTTTGTCGCCCCAAGTAGGAAGGGTATGCCCAGACGTGGGTCCCATGCTCACTGCACCACTGGGTTCAAACTAGCCTGGCTGATGAAGGGGGATCCCCTGAAACCAGTCCTAGGCTGCTTGTTTGCAGTCCAGGGAAGACCTGGCTTGGCAGTTCAGGGTGGACTGTTCCCATGGAAAACAGGGTCAAAACTAATTTGCATAATGCTGGGTCCAAACTGGGGTGGTGTGGTGAGCAAAAAAACGATGGATTAAACCCAGATATTTGTGACTGAGAGTGAATGTCTGCATTGTACCGCATTCCGTCCATCATTTGTTCTTTTTTCGTTTGTCGCCCCAAGTGGGAAGGGTATGCCCAGACGTGGGTCCCGTGCTCACTGCACCACTGGGTTCAAGCAAGCCGGGCTGATGAAGGGTGATACCCTGAAACCGGTCCTAAGATGCTTTTCTCCAGTCAAGGGAGGACCTTGCTTGGCAGTTCAGGCTGGACTGTTCCCACGGGGAACAGGGTCAGGACTAAATTCTCTATGGCTGGGTCCAAACTAGGGTGGCGTGGTGAGCAAAAAAACAATGGATTAAACCGAGATCTTTGCGACTGGGGGTGAATGTCTCCATTGTCCAGCATTCTGTCCATCATCTGTTCTTTTTGCATTAAACACCAGAAAAGGCACGACGCATGCATGCCTTTCACAAATAAAATCAGGTGTTTTTAAAAAGGCAAGCCCACGAACCAATGAAGCCGATAGGCGTGTGGTGGGCGTGGTTAAGAGCCTACAGAGAGATTACAGCAGACTAGAGTGCTTGCGCGCTTGACCCTAAAAAGGAGAGTAACTGCGAATTAAAGCAGATGGTTTATTTAAAATGGATAGATGTACATGAGAAACCATGATGCTGATTATACATTTGTAACAGCATGTGTCTCAAAAAAAAAAAAACTACTGATTTTACGGCAGGGGTGGCTCAAGTGGTTCCCTAAGGGGCTATGCCGAACCACTTTTAGTTGTCTTACTTTGTTGACTTGCATAACAATATATTTTCTTGTCCTTTTTTCCTTTCTCTCAGTTCTAGAGAAGATTCGCAGTGCTGTGGGTTGTGCTCAGCTTCTCATGTCCCAGAAGTTCCACCAGTTCAGGGAACTGTGCGATGAAAATCTCGTAAGTAACATTCTCTTTTGTGCATGTAGTCAAATCCATCTACGTCCCCGTAATCCTCCTTACAGGACCAAAGAAGTTGGATGTTGCTCTTTGGGTAGCCTCAGAGCAGTGGGATCACAGAGACCATCTGGATACTAGATAAGCTGTGGGAGTAGGTTCACGTAGATTTAGCTGGTATGGTAAGGATGCTTTTCGTTCGGGAGGCAGGTATCCCCATAGCAAAGAGTGCTAGTTACATGGGGAGAGTTGGGAATAGGGGTGGTGTGTGCTATAATTTAAATTAAGCAGCACATCTGCCCCTAGGACTATCTCGCTGCAGCTGTCTCGATGGTCAGTGGGAGTGGTATCACAGCATATGAAACTTCTGTGGTCTTTGCATACGAGCTTGCTAAATTTGTATTCATCAAATTAGTTTTTAGTTTTTGGGGAAACCTGTGATGTATACACTTGAGCTCTAATTTGAGGAACAACAATACACTCCTCTTCTTTCCATGCTCGTGTGATTACATGCATCTGTGATTGGCTGATGAAGGGGGAAGAGAATGCTGCAGTGGTGTCTATTCTTGGCAAAAGAGGTTACTGTATGTTTTTTTGGGAACCTCTAGAAAAAGAAAAATACCATAATTATGGCCAAACTATATGCCACCTGCTTAAATCTACCATTGTGGACGCATGTAGAACTTATCTTCCAGATCCCCTCCTTACGCTCAACAGACTGGCTGGATGAGCAGCAAGAGAATGTAAAAAAGAACACACAGCCTCAAATACGTAGGTTTTTCTGGGTTTTTTCATACCAGCACCAAAGGTGCTTTTTCAGTCCTTAATCTGCTCTGCAACCCAAGGAATACTGCTGAGGACTTCCTCATTGCAGTGATTCATTCTGTGGGCAAACGGACACTGAGGCAGAAGATCACTGTATGATTGTATTATTACCTTCCTTTTTCAACTTATTACAACAGTCACAGACACGGATACAGTAACACCTGCCTGCTGCAAAACCACTGAAATTGCCCAAATTCCCTAAGTGTCTATCAGTGCCTGCCACCACATTCCTCCAGGTCTGGCTAGGGTGTAGCTCCTCAACACCCAACCCAAGAAATGGCCACATCCTTATATGGAAATCAGCAGAGGTGAGTCAAGCCACAGGCCTGGACGTGGTGACCCCAGACCTCGAAAACTGGAAGAATCCACATGGGATCTGTAAAATGTACTCGCACCTGTGTGCTCCCTTCTATGGGACACAGAAGGCACTGGGCATCAGGTCTCTGACCTGTTGCCTGTCGGCATGTGATTCCCTAGGTAGGAGAAGACTTGTACACTTATCTAATATTTTAAACCCTCCATGACCATCTGCCAGCACCTGCTGTGTCAACCAGAGCAGGTGGAATATATGCTTTCAGAGGCACAGCAAGGAAAGAGAGTTAATAAATGTGGAAGGTCCATGTCCATCACTAGGCAAAGTAAGCCAGTATTGTCTGTAAAACAATGTGCCAGTGAATAGGGTTGTAGGTTAACTTATGCATGCAGGGGGTCCTTCTGAGGAATAAACTCAACCAAGTTGAATATTTTTGATAGGCAACATATGGCACATCTGCCAGAAAGTAAAGGACAATGAGGAGGAAGGGAGAAGATGGATAGTGGCTGAACAGAGCAGTGACCCCTCCTTTCTGTAACTGGACTTGTATCCCCATTCATGTAGTTATGTGTCAGAAATTCAAAACACTCCTCCAGAATTAAGAATGGCCAAGAAGTGAGTGTATACAGAGATAAGCTTACTGAGAAAAATATAAAACTTGATTAAAGTATTTGCTCCTCCTGCCCACTATGTATATTGTAGTATTCTTTAAACCAATGATGTCATTCTCACCCAGATTCAAAAATATTACCAGTCAAAAGCAGTTTACTGACCTAGGGCTACATTCAGATACAGTTCCTATGTTTCTACATATAGAATCAAGGGGGAATATCAGATTCACACTGGTCATCTTGAATTGTAGGTCAAGTGCCTCCTGAAGATGCTGGCAATGTCTTAAAATGTCTGCCATTGCCAATCTTTGTTACTACATTTTAGAGTTCCATTTTCACATGAGTATCTCAAATATGGTCCTTACATCTCCATATTGTCTCCAAGGCAAACATGACTGATGATGGGTGATAATAGCTTCTTAAATTCTGGTATGCTTCAGGAAAATATGTACTAAGGGCCAAATGTATGAAATGGCTTTACCCATTGTGTGCCAAATGGGAGATATGGCCCTAAATATTAGGAAAGATGACTCAGAGATAGGTACACCTTTTATCTGGTGTTTAATAATATCAGTCCTCTCTCTTGACATTTTGCATCTACTCAAGGGAGAATCTGCCTCCCAGTGCATTGCCCCTGTGCTGTTCTGCCCTAGAATGGCTACTTGCCTTTTTCACTTCCAGTTTTATGGACATTTTGTCCTCTGGACTCTACAACCCTTCCATCAATTAGAACTACAGGACATCTCCCCCTTCTTGAGAAAGGTCTGCCATCTCACAATAAGTAGAGTCTTTTACATTAGTTCTATGAATTTCAGTGATCATGTGATCCTGGTTGTCATTGGTCATTTCAATCTGTGTAGAGATGATTGGATAATTAAGTCACAATAAAGGTGCATCTTCTTTTCTAGATCACAGCATCTGTTTAATCTGTTGTCACAACCTTGTTGAACTGCAAATTCTTTCAGTCCAACTGACATCCTGTAGTCCTGGCGGCCATGACCATGGATTCTTCTCATATTCACTTATTCTCAACAAAGAAGGACACAATCTCCTTTTTGAATTCATGAGTACTGTGCTTCCCTTTCTCTTGCTCATCAGTTACATGAAACAATGGTTGTTCTACAGATTGATAATAGAAATTGTTTGTGATTCATGGGTATGTAACTCTATCTCCTATGTGCAATTAGGCTAGATAAGATCATTTATATCGGTTGCTTTCAAAGTCAACATAGAAAATGGCCGTACAACACATTGTGAAATTTATTACACAATTGTATTTTATTTTCAAAAGGCCAGGAGCAACAAAAAAGTTTACAAGTGGTACATATATTTCAGGTGGTCGGGCTTGAGTCATTAAATAAATGAGCCGACAAAGTCAATCGAAAAATGGCTGAAAAACTTTTTTGTACGGGAACCATTGTAATCACAGAAAAGCATGTTCAAATATCAGTAAGTGATTATAGGATGATAACGCAATTTGAAAAATTGTCAATGTCTTGACATGCCCATGTATCTGATACTTGGTCTTCATCACAAAAGCAGCGACATGTCATTCAGGTAGCAACCTAAAGAGAATGCAATTATAATCTTGTGTCAGTCTCAAAATGAGGAGTCAGTGTATATCTTGGTTCAAAAGCAGACATGAATTTTTGTATTGTAATGTAGTATCTATATAGCACTTACTACCACAAAGTGCTTGCTACACTGTGTAGGATGTGTACTTGGAAGGTTGTTGTCTTTGTTTTGATCCTATGTGAAAAGTGTTTCCACGTCATGCGTGATGACCACAGACGAGTGGTTATCATGTTATGGGTTGCAGTGCATAGCAGTGTGGTGGATGATAAAGTGTGAGAGGCAGACACACAGTATGTTGGTACCTTTGAGCAGCTCTGCAGGTCCATTTATGGTATTTCTCATGATAATACTCTACTTAGCTGGTTACAGCGTTATGCACTGGGTTGTCCAATCTGAGATTTTGTGTATAGTTGTCGTCATGAGTTAGCATTGTTGGAGGGAGACAGAGAAGCGTAAGGCTCTGTTGGATTTATCATTTTATTATACCATATCTGAGTGCCTTTTTGAGACGTGAAGGAGAGTACGGATTGTATGGATTGTTGGGAGCTACAGTGGTGAACTATACTAAAGGCCTCTGAACTGTCCAGTAATGTGTGACAGATCTCTTAACATCATTCCATGCCTGTTCATTTGGTGATGTTTCTTTTTTGTGGCTCTACCATGCTTCTGATGAACAACCCCCATAGCAGATATGTCTTATGTGAATTTAAGAGGTATATGTTAGAATTTGCTGCTTACCACTGCTTAGTATGGTCTTAGTGTTATTTTGAGCTGTAACTGGCATATGTGCAAGTACATAACTATATAAGGCCAATATGAACCATAGGATAACCCTCCTTGGTATACCTGCATATCGAAAGCAATTTACTGGTTAAGATGCTTTCAATTCACAAGTTGTAAACTGAGGATTGCGCATGAGGATATGACTGTTTTCTTGGCTTTGTTGCCAGGATGTGGATGGTGCAAATTATCTAGGAAATGGCCATGTTTTAAACAGTCTTTTGAAGTTTGTATGAATTTTGGTGCTTCTTATGTTGGCTGGCAGCGCGTTCCAGAGCTTGGTGGCTTCTACTGAGAAAGCAGTGCCTCCTACAGATTTCCTATGGTGATATGATGATAAGTGGTGTGAGCCTGGAGCGTAGTGTTCTGTTTGGTTTGTACTGCTTGAAATGAACTTGTAGGTATAGCTCTCCTTTTTCTTGGTAGGTACTGTGGACAAAACAGAGTGCCTTGAACATTGCCTTTCTAGCTATATGTAGCCAGTAAAGCAATTGCAAGACTACAGTAATGCGTTCTCTTGGATGAATGCTTTGGAGCGACATTTTGGATGATTTGCATTTTGTGTACGATGAATGCGGCTACACCAAGGTATTAGCTGTTGACATATGCAAGCCCAGAGATGACTAGAGTGAGGATGGTTTGTAGTTCATGCTGGCATGCAAGCTATGGGAAAATACAATGTAGCATTTTCTTTGTGTAGAAAGCACTTTTTGTGCTGTTGCTAACATGCAGTATTAAGGATAGGTCTGAATCCATGGTTACCCCTAGGTTTCTAACGTATCTTGATGTTGGAGGAGCTTCAAGTTCCTTAGGCCATATGGTGGAAGGCTGGAACTTCTGCCTTTGTCCACGAGGCATAATCTGTATTGAGCTTTATATTGGTATTCATCACCTATTTGTTTAAGGCATGAAAGCTGTCATCAAGTTGGGAATTGTAGATGTCTTTGGGGCTATCCATTTCAGTATCATCTGCATGATTGGAACAGGTGATGATTCAATCAGATTTAGTAACAGGGTTAAAGGTAGCTGTTGAATAACAGTGGGGATATGATAATTTCATGATGAACATTGCAGTGTTGTGTATGAGGAGGTGAAGCAAAAGGTGGTAGGTAGACTACACTTTGTCTATCTATGAGATAAGACTCAATCTATTTTAGAGCATTTTCAATGATTCCAAGATTGTTGAGTCTTTGCAGTAACCCACTTGATATGGGCCAGTACTTTGCTAGGTCAGATGGTATGAGTTATTTATTTTTAAGGAGAGGTCTAATATAGGTTTTCAGCTCAAGGGGGAATAGCCCTAGTTCCAGAACTTACTGAGTAGGGATCTGGCTATCTCCTCTGCACAGGTTGAGCAAAATATATTTTTATAACTTTTTTTTGGCGATGCTGGATCTAAAGGTAATCTTGATGACCTGCCTACAACGATAATATTGAGTTAATGTTTTTTCTGACAGAGTTTTAAAAGAATGCATTGATGGATGAATATTGTTGTCCTTTTCTATAGTGGTTAAGATGTGTGTTTTTGTGGTGTAATCTGAATTCTCCTTATGGTTATTTTCAATACCTTTTAGTTTTTTTTAGATCAATTATTTGGATATTTTGTGACAGAAGTCTTCTATTCATGTTGACTCTGTGTTTGGCACTTTAAGTTGCAGAATTCTATTTGAATTGTATGGAGTTGTTTAGAAGGGCAGCCTGCATCAGTTATGCAAGTGGAGTAGTAGAGTCTTTTTGTGTTTCTGATGGCTCAAAGAAGCTTGAAGGTAATTTCTTTCATCCAAGCTAGGCAGATTTGGCCTCCAAAAACGTTAGGGACAGAAACCAGGTCATCATTTCTCCTGACATTTTGCATCACAAGCCTCACTTTAGATGGCAGTCTGTATCACTAACCTCAGCTCAGTTGTGGGGATTAGAGGTTCCAATGGGAATTGGGATTAGCATAATGTTGAGCCTCTGTTAATTAAATTAACTGGGCTTTACTCCAGGGATGTGCTCAGCGAGGTGAGGGGTGAACAATGTTACAACCTTCAGTAATGAGGCTTCCCAAGATACTCATGCCTTATGTTAATCAAAGTGGGCGTACAGTCCCTTAGAAGACAAAAGATGTCTGAAGCTCCGGCTTTGGCAATATGGAGCCAGAATTATGCTTAGATAAAACAGGGCTTGCTTCCACAGTGAGATCTGTTGATATTTACAAGTCAAAGCATGCCTTTGTGTTCAGCATCCAGACTTATACCTTAATCCATTTAAGTGATATTTTCTACATAATAGACATTGTGAAATGACCTTTTACTTCATTTAGTTAACACAGGAGTTGCTGGCTTGGCTGATAGAGTGGCTGGCCATATACAAGGATGAAAGTGTTGTGCTGCCATTTTTGAGTGCAGGAGTGTGCTTAGTGCTACGTGTCCTACAGTACAGTAACTGTAGTTCCAGAGGTGGCTTACCGGAGGGAAAAGGGTGGGGTGGCGTGGCATGTGGCAGTGGGGGCGGGGGGTGGACAAAAACATATAGATTCATTTTTTAAAACTTACCTTTTTTGCCTTCCAATCCTAATGCTGCCGCAGCCAGAAAGCAGCATTAGTATTAGATGGAGCACCCAGCTAGGGCGCTCCGAGGCAGAGTGAGAGTCTCTGCCTGCTGTCTCCATCCTGGGAACAGTGCTGGGTTGGAGAGAGCCCAGTGTGCATGTGTGTTTGGTCGGCCCAAGTCAGCCGGCCAAACATACATGCGCACTGAGGGGAAGCGCCATGCACTCCCCCTTTTTGCTCGTCACAGCCCGATGTCCCCGCCCCTTTTACTATAAAACAATAATAAATGTAGTTTATTATCATTTTATAGTAAAAGTTTTGCAGCTGCTGCTGCTGTCGGGGGAGGGATGATACTCCTCCTCCATAGTGAAGGAGCCGCCCCAGTGTAATTCTGTTTTATCTGAAACGTTAATGTAGTAGTAGCTTGTGATTACCTTTGTTCAGATGAAGTTTGTATAATATTTCTTTCCTGATAGTATAGTCAGTGATTAGGTTGTTGTGTGTACTGTGCCATTGTGTTCCGATTGCAGTGGTGAGTAGGCACATATTTACACAGTCAGGTACTTCCTTCTTCATTATTTTTCGACACAACCACAATAGGGGATTACCACAGAGCCAGGCCTTGTGATTTCCCATTCATGTCAGTGTTGCAGTTACTGTACTTAAAGCCAACTTTTTGCGATTTGACAGAACTTTCTCGCATTTTTTCAGCCGTAGTAACAATTTAGAAACAGCTTGTACATGTAGCATAAAGTCATTGACCCTGTACAGTACTGAAATTCGCCTCATTGCTTTCCCTGTGTGAAAACAGTATCAGTCAGCCCAGCAGGGTCCATCCATAACATGAATGTTTGCCTTTGCTGTTTACTCTTCAAATGTTGGGCTGGTGAAGAATCATCCTATGCATTTCATGAGTTCCGTTTTGCTTGCAGGATCCCAACGCCCACCCGAGGCCTACTTCACAAGATTTGGCAGGTTTCTGGGATATGCTGCAACTCTCCATCGAAAACATCAGTATGAAATTTGATGAACTTCACCAGTTAAAAGCCAACAATTGGAAACAGGTGGACCTGCTCGATAAGAAGGTATGATGCTCTATATATGGTAGTCCATGTGTCTCTTTACAGCTTTCAGCGATTGTATTTGGGCGGACTAGACATGCAAAGGAACGGTGGGTATCTGCAGCACCTCTGTACCACTGGAATACTGGCCCTAGCACTGTTAGATTGTTCCCAATAACAAGTAGACTGTGAAGCCATATGTTGCCTCTTCATGCTGGAAAACCTGCCGTCTTCCCCCAAGTCTTTCCCATTTCTCTATCTGCTTTGTTTGGCAACCAGCCCAGTACCGACCACTGAAACGGAAAGAGCCATAAAAAAACATCGGGTATGCTTGTCCTAAGTGTGTTCCCATTCTGGGCCCTAAAGCCCTCTTCTGCGCACTGAGGTGGGCAGCTCTAATGCTGTCACTCACTAAAACGGGAGTCTGGGATCACTGGTGCCTCAGAGATGAGGTTTTGTTCTGAAACCTCGGGCCGCATTCACAAAGTCATTTGTGTATGTAAATTCAACCTACACAAACAATTGCCCTTTTAAAGTGTAATTTCACGTTTTGTGAATGGTCTAGCTTTCTATAAACCTACAAAATAAATAAACATGGTTTACAGTAAAAAATAATATCAATGCATGTGCACAGATCTCTCGGACACATGCACTGTCCCTTTCAGGACTTTTGCGTCAAAAAACAACGCAAATGCGGTGCTAAAAAAGTATAAATATGGGCCTGGATTTGTTGTTGTAGGGGCAACTCTCGACATTGGCTAAGATGTAATTGTTGTGCGACATACAGAGGCAGTTGTCGCAAACTCAACACAGGTTGTTCATACACATGTTTTCGTACTGTATGCCTTTTCAGAACCAAGGACCTACTACATGGTGGCATGTTATAGTCACCAGGGGCGGCTCCTTCATGAGGGTGGAGGAGCGTTGCCCCACCGCCAGCAGCAGCAGCTGCAAAACCTTTAAAAGAAAACAATAATAAACTTAATTTATTACTGTATTCTTTTAAAGGGGCGGGGCCATGGGGGTGACAAGCAGTGAGGGGGAGTGCACTGCACTCCCCCACACTGCGCATGTAGGTTTGGCCGGCCAAACACACATGCGCAGGGTGTTCTCTACAATCTGGCAACACTGTTGCCGGGCTGGAGAGAGCAAGCACAGGCTTCCAGTCTGCCTGGGAGCGATGTGGCTGTACGCCCCCAGCCAGTCCTGATGCTGCTCTGAGCAGCATCAGGATTGGCCACAGGGCAGGCTTGGAGCCTGTGCCTGCCTGAAGCAGAGGAGTTGAGTAACGGCACGGCGGCAGAGAAGGTAAGTGTTTTTTTATTTATTTAATACATTTAATTTTTATTTTGCCTCCGCGCCCAGCGAGCCACTCCTGATAGTCAAAAAGAAATAGTCATCTTGATTTCCAACACCTGGGACATATTGAACAGTGCTTAGACGTGCCAATTTAGCATTTTTTTTGTTAAGAAAACTTTAAGACATGCTGCATAGCAGGTAGCGCTGCTGTGTGACATGTAAATAACATTGACAAAACCAAAGGCAAAACCTGTTGGCTTTGCCAATGCTTATTTTGGTTGCTTTTCATTTGGGAGTGGTGTTTACAATCGCCACATGCCTATAGGTTCCAGGGTCGATTGAGTGACTCCAGTCATCCCTGCCCACATGTTCGATTCTCCTGTCACCTGGAGCCTGCTGCTGTCTTGAGCCAGCATCTGGCTCCCATAAGGATTGTGCTGCAAGTATGCAATTGTGGGTGCCCCTGGAGTGCAACAGGAGTGTTCGGCTGATTTGTGCCCTCCACGGCACTATGGTATTACAGAAGGAGCCACAGACACTTGTGGAGCTTCTTCTGTAATACTGGTAGCGCTAGCATACATGTATCACAAGTGCTATCCAGAGAGGGCGTTCCCTCACTTGCATGGTGTGTGGCTCCATGCAAATGAGAAAATCACTTTGACTTAGCACCCGCACCATAATACGGATGCCGGTGCACAGGCACTTAGTAGGTACACTGATAGTGCACCACAAAAAAGATGGTACACAATAAATGCTCCCCCTCTAAGTTAGCTCTATGGAGGGAGCAAATGGTGGGGTCCCTGGGCCCCTCAGACATCCTACTGCTGGCAACTATAGTGACTCACCACACCTGCTTGCAAGGAGATCTTTATCTCCTCTTTAAAGTGGAGGGGGCATACCACCTGTACTGTAAACACGCAGGCCCGTATATTTACTTTTTTTGCGCCGCATTTGCGTAGTTTTTTGTCGCAAAAACGGCGCAAACTTGCAAAATACCATTGTATTTTGTAGGTTTGAGCCGTTTTGCGTCAAAAAGTGGCGCAAATGCGGCGCTAAAAAAAGTATAAATACGGGCTGCAGTCGCTTGTAAACTGCCACTCAGTATTTCACTGATTGAGCTGTAGTCTGGGGAGGAGCGAGTTCGTGGCTGCCCTGTTGACAGAGCACTACTTGTAATAGGGCTCGCTGTCCGTGTTTGCACCCAGCGTGCTGTTTTACGATGCACTGTGGTGCAAACGGGGACAGTGACCCCATCTGTAATAAAGGTTCAGATGTTTAGGTAACCATCATGGCTATGCACAAATATCTTTTTCAGTCAGTCTTCACCTGGGGCACAATCGTTTAAAAAAATGCTACCAGCCCGTAGGCTCCAGGGCTGGCCACGTCATGCTTTTGATCACTTCTCACAAGGACTAAACTACCTGACTCCTGCTCCTATCACATCCAGCTAGGTCATCCAAGTGAAGGGCAGAGAAGTCAAAAGTGACTCTTTGTGACATGTCCCCTCTTTCGGCCATTGCGGGACTACAGTTAGGGCCAGAACCTCAGTTTCTACCTATCCCCTTTCTTCATTTCGTGGAACAACACACCTTCCATTTCCTTTCTTATTAGGTAGCCTAAATGTTTTCCTTTTAGAGAATCATCAACTGCATACTTTCGTCAATTTCCCAATTACCCACACAGCAATGAATTGTGTCAACAATCACCATGGATGAATTTCACAGCCTAATATGTAATGCCCATTCCTATGACGATGCTCCAGCTGCTCCACAATGGATTCTCCTGAGCATATACCATGGGCTCAGGGTATAAACTTTTGCTGCTTTGTCACGCCATGCCTCCAAATTCTAGACTTCTTACACTTTTGCATGGACCCAATATATTTTTCTCGGGGTCTAGCTATCCCTGTAGTGGGAGGGCCTCTGTCATTCCTCGGTGGACTTCATATAATTTTCTTTGGTTGCATCGGTGTCTGCAGGCTTTCACTTCTGTCTGTCCTTTGCAGGTTCGACCCATTAATCCACATAAATGCACGACAAAGAAGGTAAGTATCCACATAATCAACTGTGTCTCTTCTTACACTCTTCACAATACTTCATACTTTACCGCCACACTATTTTACAGCATGGGGAAGATTTAAGCAGGGTCGCCTCCTCCATTAGGGTGGAAGAGGGTAGCCTCCCCTACCCACCCGCCAGCAGCAGCAGGACTGCAACCTTTAGAAACACAACAACAATAAACACTTTTTATTGTTGTTTTGTTTTTAAAGGGGCATGGCCATGAGGGTCACGAGCATGGAGGGGAGTGCACAGAACACTCCCCTTAAGTGTGCATGTATGTTTGGCCGACTGTCTCGGGCCGGCCAAACATACAGGCGCACAAGGGCTCTCTCCAACCCAGCACTGTGGTGGCGAGTTGGAGAAAGCCTGCACAGACTCCCTGTCTACGCTGAAGCGCCAAGCTGGGGCGCTCCAGCCAAATTATGATGCTGCTTTGAGCAGCATCATGATTGGTGCAGGGTAGACTGGGAGCCTGTGCCTGGAGTGCGACAGCTGCGGCGACGCAGGAGCAGCGCAGCAACGGGGTAAGTAATTAAATTTTTTTTTTTATATACATGGATTTGTTTGGCCTCCCCACCCCCATGCCAAGTCGCCAGCCGTGACTGGATTTAAGAGCCCCTTGCACCACATTAGCACCTCCTTAGCATAATTGTTTTATGCTAAGGCGGCGCTAAGGTGGCCCTTTCCCGCTTCATATTTACAAAGTGGCGCAATGCATGCATTGCACCACTTTGTAACCCTTTGCGCCACATTATGCCTGAACCAGGCATAATATGTGCAAGGCCGATGTTCCCCCATTAGGGGGAACAAAAAAATGGTGCACAGAATTCTAAAAGATTACTTTGCTCCATTTTTTGCGCAATTTTTAACGCCTGCACAAAGCAGACATTAAAAGGAGGCACACCTTTATTTATAATGGGCCTCAATGTACTTTGCAGGATTAGCGTCAACATTTTATGCTAATCCTGCAAAGCACCAAACTAGCATCAGAAACTTTGATGCTAGTTCCCTAACTACCTCCATGGTGCGCCATATCTTGAATAAGGCGCACACATGGTGGTGAGAGGGGGCGCTAAAAGGCGCAATAAATGTGGCGCTGCATTGGATGCAGCAGGACTTTTCTTAAATCAGGCCCTATGTTTACAGCATGTCTTTAAACCTCACCAAACATCTCCCTTACAGGCCAGCCTATAACCAGCATAACTTCCACCCACGCTCAGTAACGTGACTCAAATCAGAGAGCTTTGCAACCTTGTCAGAGCAAGAGCTGCAGAGCCATACCAAAAGCAAAGCAGTGATGTTCAAATAATAATGAACTCCAAAAACATTTGCATTAAACACCTTTTGATCAAGCATCCATCTGCAAACTTTGAACGACCTCCCAGAACCAGTATAATAATGTTTTTATAGAATGCACATTAACTAGGTCTCAAGTTGTTTCCCGAATCTGAGAAGAACTTCTTCGTCCTTAAGTGAGTCTGGAAGTGAGTTTCAACTCATGACAGAAAAGGCATGTCTGCAGAACTGCAGGGTCGTCTGATTACTTAAGTGAAGAGCTGCCCTCAAAGTGCAAGAAGGGAACTATTGCATAAAACAAGACTCAGGAGGTGAGTTGCTAGACGAGTAGTCCGCCTTGAGTCCACCTTATGAACCAAACAAAGGGATTTAAACATGATTCTCTTTTTCACCAGGAGCCAATGAAATAGATCCAGAATCTGGGCAATAGGAGAACTGTGAGAGCCATCAATGGCTAACCAGGCTGCAATATTTTGGATCAGTTAAAGTCAGTGCTTAATTTGTAAATAAAAATGTGCTGATACCCAAAGCTCTACTTTCAAACATGCAGCTGCTGCAATTAAATGCGCGAGCAGGGAATACTGAGGAGGCATAATCCTGAAGCCTTCTCACACCTGTTTAAACCGTTTACAGACACTCCCGGTCCCTTCAGCTCACTCTTGCTGCTTTCTGCTTTCTCCCTTTGTGACTCTTTTTCGTTTTTCTCTTCCTCCATCTTTGCCACATGTGTCTTTTGCTCGCAGTAAATAATTGAGGCTGACAAATAAGTGCTGGCCCTCAAAAATAAGCGCTGGTACCCCGCACCAGAAACCACCGACTCAAATTAAGCACTGGTTTAAGTTTTCTAAGAAGCAACACAGTTTAGGTCAGACAGATGGCATTGCAGTAGCCTAAAAGAGATTAAATAGATGCATTCAAGATTGAAATCTTTTGGACAGGAGAGAACAAATAAAGCCCATGTTTAAGCACATGGTCTCCGTGCCATCTCCACCCTGCACTTCTCTCCGCTGCTCATCTGCCAGCTCCCCCTGCTTTATTGCTGCTTTTCTGCAGTTGTGTCTCTCCTGTCCCCCTTCTGTTTTGCCTCTCTCTGCTGCCTCTCCGTTTGTGCCTCCTTTTTTCCTCCTGTCTCTTTTGCCTCCCTGCTGCTTTTCACCAGTTGTGCCTCTAGTTTGCAGCTTTTTGCACTCGCTGCCGTTTTTTTCCTGACATCTTGCCCCCATCTTCCCACCTCCCGGAGAACCTCCATCCACCCAGGACTTACTTAATGGAGGCGCAGGGTGACCTCCTTGAGCAGGACCCCGTGCTGGCTCCCCCCTGTGCGTCTCTCCACTCATTTGCTAGCTCTCCCTGCTTTTTTGCTGTTTTTCCCCTGTTGTGCCTCCTCCCTGCTCCTTCTTTTTTTGCCTCTCTCTGCTGCTTCTCTAGTTTGTGCCTCCTTTATCCTTTTTCTCTCTTGCTGGTGCTTTTCACCAGTTGTGCTTCCATTTTGGCCCTTTTTGCCCCGCTGCTGCTGTTTTCTCGATATTCTCACCCTGCTTCCCGCCTCCCAGAGCCCCTCACTCCACCCAGGATCCACTTAATGGACGCCTCAGCCCGACCCTATTGAGCAGGTCCCCATGCTAGCTCCCCCTTGTGCATATCTCTGCTCCTCATATACCATCTCTCCCTTCCTTTTTGCTGATTTCCCCCAGTTGTGCCTCCTTTCTCCTACTTGTATTTTGCCTCTCTCTGCTGCTTCTCCAGTTTGTAATTGTAATTGTATTTATGTAGCGCTTACTACCCCCGACGAGGCATCGAAGCACTTTTCAGCGAGTAGCACGTTTCTCCGGGACCCAAAAGGATTAGTGGTGGATTAGTATAGGGAAATATGAGTACAGTATTCATATAGGTATAGGGAGGTCTGAGTTAATTTGAGCGGAGGATATGTGAGTCTGTTAGCTGGTTTGAATAGAATAATGAAGGGATAGAGGAGGGAAGAATCCAGAAGTGTTAACTGGGAGATCATTATAGTAAGTAGAGGTTTGGGATAAGTAAAGGAGAGGTTGAGGATGGAAGAGTGTGTAGAAAGGGATTAGAGAGATCACATTAGTTAAATGTGGTTTGGGATGAGTCAAAGGAGAGATAAATGAGGGAGAATTTAGTAGGGTTGCTTGGGAGATCATAGTCATAAACCGAGGTTTGGGTGAGCCAGGATGGGCAGAGGAGAGAAGAGTCTGCGAAGGGTTATTTTGGAGATCATAGTAGTACAATGGGTTTGGGATGAGTCAGAGAGTGGATATAGAGGATAGACTGATAGAGTTATAGGGTGATGGTCAGACAGAGTAAAGCTTTCAAGAGATTTTTTTCCTCTTGTACAGTAGAATTAGAGTAGTAAATGTACAGATACAGGAGTGCATAATTAAGAGAATAAATAAATGCGTAAGAAATATAATATTGAGATTTAAAGTTGTATCTTATAAACACAGGCTTTCAAGAGTTACAGTATTTGAAGTTCATTTATTTGTGTACTTGTATAACCTTATTTTATATTTCCTCAATATTTCAATAGTAAAATGCTTGTAGATAAATAATTAAGAAAATATTTACCTATTGTGATAGTTAAAATAAAAACAGAGACTTATAAGCATCTAATCAAGCAACTTATGTAGAAACTATGCAATGACCTATGAACATGTCAAGTGTAGAATTTTATACACATATACATACATAGAAACATAGACATACATAATATATATATATATATATATATACATATATATACATATACACACACACACACACACACACACACATGCATACAAATACATACATATATACATTTAAATGAAGTAAAATTTACATTTGTTAAACAGGCCTAAAGATTATGTGTATATTTTAAGATAAAATAGTTATTATATGTATTTGTACAAAGAAATACACATATCTAGATATATATACACACAATCAAATTATAACGTGTTTACATACATGGGGATATGCAGTCCATTGCTGTTTGAGTATGGTGGTTATGTAGGAAAGAGACAATTCTTGAGTAGTATTCTGAAGACAAGATAATTATCTGTGGATCTTATGTTTGGGGAGTAATAAATTCCATAATTTGGTCACTTGAACAGAGAATAATTTACCACCTATTGTCTTTTTCTTGCATGGTAGGGTGACAATCTTGAGTGAAGGTTTCTTTGTTGAATGTATTTGGTAATTTTATTCCTGATGAAAAGTGGTCCTATCCCATGTATTGCTCTATGGGTGATAGAAATCAGGTTGAAGGTGGATCGCCTTGCAACCAGTAACCAATGTAGGGCCCTCAAGGCTGGTGATATGTGGACTAGTGGCTTTACATGTAGGAGTACTCCGACAGCCGAGTTCTGAATGCATTGTAGTTTTTGCAAATTAGATAGAGATGATCCATGGTAGAGGCCATTGGCATATTCATCACAACACATAGCAAATAAGTTCATATAGAATTTTTTTTACAACATAAAAGTTCAATAGAGCTTAGGTGAACCATGATTAGGTACAGGAAAAAGCTTACACAATTTGATACAGTACCCTTCACGCAGTAGCCCTAATTTCCTACTATAGTAAGGCATAATAAAAAGGTGCACAAATGCCTAAAGTGTTTATGCCATACAGTACTCACATTCTAGAATCATTGCTGACTCGTTACTCAATACTAAAAACTACTTAAAGTGCCATATATATATTTATTGAGATAGCAATACCATTTATCTCCACGAGAAAGTAATATTAGACCTATACATAATATTAACATATTGAAGCGAGACCGGTTCTTTGTACCCAATATACCTAATTCAGGATGTGGCACTGTAAAGGCGCGACTTAATCAATTTGCAATAATACCTTGCCCTGGCACCTTGGCTTTTGAAACCTCACACGACCAATAAGTTGCGGTGCTGGTATTTACATTCTCAGTGCATCTAATGCCACCCAGATGCTTTGGTATTTCTTCAGGTTACCCATTCACTTAGCATAGGCCTCTTCAAATTGCCTTACCTGCTGTAGCTTTGCCAACCACTCCTGAGGAGTTGGCACTGTGGTTGTACACCAGCATTGTAGAATCAATTACCTTGCGACAGCTAATGATGCTGGAACTAAACTCTGAATTTGGTTATCCAGGCTAGATGTTTGACTTGAAACCCCAAACAGTACCAACTTCAATGCTTCCTGCAAGGCCATCCGAATTCCTTGGCTCAATTGAAAAACATACATCCCAGAATTGAGCTAACTTGGGACACTCAAAAAAATATGGACCCAATGTATGCATTCATAACAGATTAATACATTCTATGAGTAGCTTTACAGGAATAGTATGCAAACCAGAGAGATAAAACGCACATTCTCATTAAATGTGCTGCCCGAAGAGCTTTATAACCCAAAATCGAGATACATTCACAGTCTTCAAGTGTCAGACTACATCCTGTCTCCTGCTCTTTCTTGGTTAGATGCCTTTTTATCAGTGATGAATCAGTGTATTTCGATAGAGATCTATACCAATTTCCTATTCCGACTAATTGGCTTTTGTAGCAAAATTTTATGATAACTTCTGAAACATAATGGACTGGGGTGGCATCACTTGGGAATGCAGGACTCACAGATGGTAGAGTCCAGATGCCACGATAAAGGTTGTTGAGTTTTCTGATCAGGAGGCCAGGCAACTAGCCCTTGAGGTCACTCTGGGGTCCTGGGTTTAGAGATGTAGGTCCAGTGCTTCTCATCCAGGCACGAGGGCAGCAGATCAGCAGTCCAGTCCATGGCTCCAGTACTGCATGAAGTTGAAGCCGGCTTTTCTTCAAGCTTCTAAATTGGATAAAGCTACACCAAAGCTTGGGCGCCCGAGCCCCAATTCAAAGTTTTATCTCTGCCCAATTGGCAAGCCAGGAGCCCAGAAAAAAATCTCCCAGTGTCAAATACCCTTTAGAATTCCAAACCCTGCAAACAGTTTCTGGAATTGCCAAGTCAAGCCCCTGACAATCCTGCAACCTTACCAACTGATGACAGGCTTCACCAGAAAAAAACGTTTGAAATGAACCAACGTATGTCACCTAGCACCTTATACCTTGTTCTTTTTGGCATTTTTGCCATTTTAAGAAACACAGGCAAACTACCACCACTCTCCTGTGCCATATTCCCTGTAAAACAAATATCATAATTCCCACCTGAGCCCGTCCCCACCTTACCCTTTTTAAGCATTGTATTCAACCATGCAGTCTGATAATATAAAGAAAAATCTGGTAAAGCAAGTCCTCCCTGTTCTTTATCTAACTGCAAAATTGAATACTTCACTATATGATGTTTTCCTTTCCATAGGAACTTGATAACAAGAGAATCTAGGTGTCTAAAACAGCCATTGTTAACCTTTATGGGGAGATTTGTGAAAAGAAATAAAAGAATGTTAATACTGACATTTTGATTAATGACACTTTGCCTATTAATGTGAGAGGCAGCAAGGACCATTTTTCAAGCAGATCTTTCAATTTGAGCAACGCTTTTTCATAATTGAGCGTAAATGAATTCATATAGTCATTTGACGCCATAATCCAAAGATACCTTATGGGGCAATTATTACTAAAGCTCTGGGTTAGTGCTTGGGGAAACACTGATGGACAGGCATTGAAGAGCAATGCCATGGTCTTGTCCTGATTGACCTTGTACCACTAAGATTCGTACAATCTTGGATAATATCAAATACTCCCTATATATTTTGCTGGTCAGCTTTCAAATAAAGTACCAGGTCATCCGCAAATTACTTCAATTTGGACATCTCTTGCAAGAGGGGATAATACTACCTGAACTACGAATGCATTCTGCTAATGGCTCAATAAACAGTGTGAAAAGTATAGGAGACATTGGGCACCCCGTCGTGTGCCACGTTGTATCTTCCCACTGCTGACTCACCTTGTATTGATTATTACATGTGCTTCTGCCCCTTGAAATAGTCTTTTAAGCATTGAGATAATTTGATCCAGAAACCCAAATTTCTCTAATGCAAAAAAGGGCATCCCAATTCACAAGGTCGAACGCCTTCTCAGCATCGACCATTGCGAATACGCCCCCATTTTGGGTACGGGAAAAATAATCTATAGCCTGAACCAAATACTGCATATTGGCGACCGATGTGCACTTTGGTAGAAGCCCACACTGGTCTTTATGGATCAGAGACTGCCCAACCTCAATTATACGAGATGCCCAGATTTTGGCTAATAGTATGTAGCGCTGAGTAGGCTAAATGGGCGATAAGAATGAACACTAAGGCCCAAATTTATACATTTTTAGCGCCGCATTTGCGCCACTTTTTGATGCAAAAGCGGCACAAACTTACAAAGTACAAGTAAAGTATAAATATGGGCCTAAGAGAATCTTTCCCTTTTTAAAAAAAGCCCCCCACTACTGACTCTTTGAATGTCACTGGAATATCCAAACTGTCACTTAATTGATTGAATAAGCGTACAAGCTGGGGCAATAACTCTTTCTGAAATACCTTATCCACTTCAGTAGGAATACCATCATTATCGGTTGCTTTGACATTAGTCATTCGTTGGAGCCCCCTACAGCCTCCTCCAGTGCAATATCTGCTATTACATGGTCGACCTGCACCCCGCCAGACCCAGAAGCCTAAATTGGCTATAAAACGCTTCCAGGCTGGATCGAGAAACAGCCTTATTATGGCCATAAATATTACTATAGTGACGTCGAAAAATCAGGGCAATTTTAATATCCTCTTTTTGATTCAAATTAGACCCGGGATCTTTCATCTTCCTAATATGCAGTTTTTCTTGTTTCGCTCAGACAGACCAGGCTCACAATTTACTCACCAACTGACTCTCCTCATACTGTTGCTGGAGAAAATTCTTTGAACTAACAATTTCTTCACAAACAGAGAAGTCACGTAGCCTCTGTCTGGCCTGATCGAACTTAAGCCTGCGGTCAATCCCACACCGTGCCCTCTTCTGAATTAGAGCCTTATGTGCTTGATCAAGAGTATCTTGCAATTAATTGACACGTATTTCCCAGACCCTCCTCTGAGCTGACTTATAAGCAATGACCTGCCCTCGGAATGCAGCTTTAAATGATTCCCTTACTGAGAATGGAGAGGCTGTGCCCTGTTTAATCTCAAAGAATTCCGGAATAAATTTACGTGTACTGATCACCCACTCCTGGTTGATAAGGAGTGCCTTATTGAACTGCCAGGGTACCTTTGAAATTCGAATATGCTCCATTGCCATGCTAACCCCAACCACCAAATGATCTCAGAATGCATTAGCCCAAATCCCAGTCCCATCCCATTTAGCTGACTTGGAAATTAAAAAAATAGTCCAGACAGGAGTTGTATTCTACTGGCTTGAAAAACAGGTAAATTGCACTTGCCTGTTACGGTCAGCTCCCCATGGATCCACTAGATTTAAACTGCTTTTAATTGCTGCCATCACTTTGGTTGTTTTAAGCTTCAACTGTTTTTTGAACTTGTGTGAGGTATCCAGCTTAAGATCCTGTATGAAATTAAAATCACCCCCAAATTAATGGGTCTGAAAACATTTCCTTCAGTGTGGCATCATCATCCTGGACTGGGCCATAGTAATAAAGGAGATTGAGAAAGACTTCCTGGACCTGAACTTTCAACAGGATCCATCATCTCTCCTTATCCCTAATGACTTCACTTATTTCCCAATCTAACCGCCTTAACAAAAAAATCTCCAGCTTTCCCACAGCAAGCCCTGCGGACAAAAAAAAAACATGCAAATTGGCTTCAGGAATACAAATATGTTGGTGTACTCTCTTTCAAATGGGTCTCTTAAAGAAAAACGACTTCAGAATTAAAAGTACAAGAATGATCTTGACGATGTGTGGTGGACAAGGGTCAGAAGGGCAGCCGGAAGGCCTGCTTGCTTTGACCAGATTCATAAATTCACTTTGTGATATTTGTTTGAAGGAGTGTAGAGGCTGAGCTGGCTTACCCTTGGAGGGGATTTTTGAAAATGGGTGGTGGTTTTCATTTGCTTTGAATAGGAGTCCAATGTGTCTGCCATAGTTGCGTAATGATTTGCCGGTTTGTCTGCAAAATCTTGACTAATGGGTTGGTTTCCTTCCATACATTTAGGTTTTCGAAACTTGTTGAGAATTTTACAAAAATTCTTTATTTGCAGATGTAGCATTTTGAGTAGTCCCTTTTTTAAAAATCTTTTTTGATTCATGATTTGTATATTTTGTTAAGTTTGCATAGCTGAAGTTTGTCTTGAATATTGTTTGATTTGATCCAGGTTCGTTGCAGCCTTCTGATTTGTAGTTTTATATTTATTTAGTTCTGTATTTCTCCAAGGTGCTTGTTTTCTTTTGTTGTGTTTTGTTTTTCTTAATGGTATTAGGATATCGAAAGCTTCCTGTAGCCACCTGTAAAGTTTTTGAACAGAATTTATTGTTTCTAGATCTGTGTTGGCTGTTAGTTGTGTTTCAAAGAGTTCAAACTTGAGTTTGTTCCATGGTCGATAGTTAAATGTATGTAAGGTGGATGTGGGTGTGTTGATGTGTGGTGTTTTATGTTGGAAAGTTACCAAATGGTGGTCTGACCATGTGACTGGTGTAATGCTTTGAACAGTAACTAGTTCTGGATGTGTCCAGCGATTGTGTACAGTGTGATGTAGGTTCAATGTGACTAGGCCAGTGATGATAGCTTTTGAATGGGGCATATTGGGTTTGCCAAACTAAGGGGCAGAATTATGGAAAGTGGCGCTGTACAAAGTGCAGCGCCACTTTCCCTGCACCCCTTAGCACCCCCCTTTCCGCCACTATGTGTGTGCGTATTTAAAATACGGCGCACCATGGTGCAGGGTAGGGGGCAATAGCATAATTTTTCAGGAAGCTATTGATGTACTCTGCAGAAGTAGCGGGAAGATATTGGCGCTACTCTTGCAGAGTACATAGGGCCCCATTCTAATTAATGGAAGCCCCCTATTAACGGCTGCTTTTGAGCAGGTGTTAAAAGCGCCATGAAAATGGCGCAAGAAAATCTAATAGATTTCCTCACGCTGTATTTCTGGCTCCCCTAATGGGGGAACGCCCCCTTTGCATACATTATGACGATTATTGCAAAAATAATGACGTGAATGTGGTGCAAGGTGGCGATAGGGCATTATAAATATGCCCCCAAATTTTTAGGTCTCCAAGAATGCATAGGTTGGATCATAGGGTTATATCGTTTAAAACTGTGTCCAGAAATGTGTGAATTGCTAGGTGGTGGTCTGTAAAGGAGAAGGAAGTACCAGGAGGTAGTTGGTGTAGGTTTGCATCTGGTGACGAGGGTCTCACAGCTTTGTATGAAGATGTTTGTTTTGCTAAGATTTATTGCTTGTTTGAATATAACAGTTAGTCCACCTCCTATTTTGCCTATATGATTTTGTGTGATAGTTTGATAGCCTGGAGGAATGGTTTCATGCAACACTGGGGCCATGTCATCTCCCAACCGTCATTCAGTTATGAAAAGTAAGTCAGGTTGTGTTAGTAAGTAGGTTGTAGATGTGGTGCTTGTTTTTAGAGAGTGATCGAGCATTTATGAGTAGGCAGTTTAGAGATTGTGTTTTGGTGGTGGTGTGATTTTGTTTTGTAGAGGAGTTATCACTATATTTTGAACTTGTAGCAGGTGTGTCAGTGCTGATATTAACTGTATGAGCGTCACAATAGTGTTGTTTTTCTATATTTTTTCCTCGTCCAGCATGTTTAGAAAATATTTTTGGGGGTCTGCGTATGTTGATGGTGGAGATGGTGGTTGAGAGTGAGATGGTGAGTTGTGTTGTTTTTGTAGATTACCCTTGTTTTGTAATAGACGAGGATGCGAAACAGTAAAGAGTGGCATGTTGTACATTTTGTTTGCATCTGTTTAGGGCCGAAGGAGTATGGGTTAGGGGTGTTGGTGGAGCATGTGGGTCATATTTTAAGGCTCCAAATTATGCAATGGATGATCGGAAGGTGAATGAATGTTGTGTCTGCGTGTTTGTGGTAGATGTTGGTGAAGAATGAGAATTTCTGAGTAAAGCTGGTTTAGGATTTGTATTATTTCTGTAGTCATGAATTTGGGAGTGGGCATTGTGGAAAGGTTTTTGAAAGTGTGTGTGATTTTGATGTGGTGGTGTTTGTGAGTTTTTGTGGAGTAGAGAGAGGAAATAAAGATGTAGTGTTTTTGTGAAGGATTTGTATGTGAGTTACTGCTGATGAGTGGTATTTCAAAAGTACAGAGGGTGGTGATGTATTTTGGAGAAGAGTGTATGTTGTGAGTAGGAGGGGATGGACAAGAGCTATGATTGTTTGTTGTGTGTAATTGGTAAAAAGAGGAGTGTGTTTGTGGAGTGTGTGATGAGAGGCTGAGTATAGGTTTCACCATGAAAAAGGGGGTCTGTTATGAGTAAGTGGGAGCTACAGCTGGTGTTGTCTATGAACAGGGAGTGTGTGTCTGCATGCATTAAAGTTTTGTACAATGTGGTTTTGTGTTGTGTTTGTAATATGTGAATGTGTTAGTGGTATGGGACAAAGTTGTGTTTTGTGTGAGAAAGAAGGTGCCATAGTGTTATAGTTTTGGTAGAATGGTGCATAGGTGTAATTTGTGCGGTTTCGTGGCGGTTGATGAGACATTGAAATCTGTATGAGGTTTGTTTGTGGTGTATGAGTACAATGCCTTTGCTGATATTGTGTTTGGATGTTGGAGGATGTGAAGGGCTCAAGGTTCTTACTGGAAAATTGAAAATTGGGCAGCATCTCTGGCCTAGGCCTGACCAGTCCCAAACAGGCCCAAACAGGCAACTGTCCTTGTCCTCTCCGCCCTCAGCCTTGGCTCCCGGGTGGAGACGCCCTGAACTCTAGGCTTAAGTAGCCCTATTGGCCAATGTTCTAACCCTAACCAATCAGAATTCTAACCCTAAACCCTAAAGCCAATGGGAGACCTGGTCATATCAACCAATCACAGCCCTAGCCCTAACAGCCAATAGAAATCAAAGCTCTAACCCCAGGTCCTATAGGAAACCTAGCCCTGGTACCAATCAGAATGCAAACCCTAACCCTAGAACCAATGAGAGACCTTGCCTTATTAATCAATCACAGCCCTACCCTAACAGCCAATCTAAACCAAAGCCCTATCCCTAGGTCCAATAGAAACCCTGGCCCTAGTAGTAGTCAGAATGCAAACCCTAGACTAATGTAAACCGACACTGGTAGGGAAAAAACACTTTTTAACAAATAAGGATACACAGAAAATATGCGATCTTCCAACCTTCTTGACTCAGGCACACCTGGCTGGTTAGAGCGCAGAGAAGCTGGGCTGACAAAATGGAGGTGGCTGTCTTGTGGTTCCCTCCACAAACTCCTTTCTCTTCCTTTCTCCTTTGTCTCCTGCTGCTGCTTCTCCAGTATGTGCTTCCTTTTTCCTTCTTTCTCCTTTGCCTTTCTCCGCTGCTTTTCACCAGTTGTGCCTCTAGTTTGCTACTTTTTGCCCCTGCTGCTGCACTTTATCCTGCCATTCTTACCCTGCGTCCTGCCTCCCAGAGACCCTCCCTCCACCCAGGACCTACCTGCAGTGCGGGTGCGCCACCAGCCCACCAAATCCAAGCCCATCTGCGCCCATCTTCACCTGGACTGCACCCAGTGCCAGGAACCATGGCCCTCTGGCCACCCACAGATACTCTGCCACAGAACTCCGAGTCCTGGAGCCCGGACACCGCAACAACTGCTGCCTCGCATCTCCTCATTTAGAAACAGGACCATTCACCTGCCACTGCTGTCTCTTCACCTGCAACTCAGGACCCCCCCACTCTCACAAAAACCCATGTGACTCCCACTTTGTGACCATCCTGCAACCACTCCAGTGCCTCCTGCTCAATGCCCATCTCTCTGCAAAGACGCCACCGAAATCTGGGGCACCATTTCCACCCTCGCCCCTGACATGATCATCACTGAGACCTGACTCAGCCCCTTCTCCACCCCTAAAATCATCACCGCAAAGCCCAACAGCTGCAAGATGACACACAGGGACCGTATCAACAAACACAGAGGAGGCATCACCATCATCCACAAAGAAACAATCCGCTGCACCTCCACCTAAGATGACAACCCACCGATCATGGAACACCTCAACTTCCAACTCCACACCGACGACAAAATGACCATCAGAGGCTCCCTCACCTTCATACCCCTAGGACCACACATCGGCTTCTGCGATACCATAACCGACTTCATCGCCCCACTAGCCATTGAGTCCAAGCACTACATATTCCTCTGAAACCTCAAGTTCCACCTGAATGACCCCACAGACACAAACTCCACCAACCTCCTGGAGCGCTTGAGCAACATCAGCCTCACCCAACTGGTCACAGACCACACACCCAAAGCAGGACACACACTGGACCCAAACTTCACAGCCATCGACAAAGTCTAATACAGAACTCACCTGGACCGACTGCTCTGTTGTCCATTTCACCATCACAGGATCACTGTGTGCTACCGTCAACTCCACAAACACTCCTTCCACAGCTAGAATATAGTGGCACAGACCCAATGGATGGACACTTTCAACACCACCCAGCCCGATCCCACAGCCAACCTGGAACAAGCAGTCCAGAACTTCACCACCTGGATCACCAACGCCGCAGACCTAGTCACCCCCATCAAACCATCCAGCACCTCCAGATCCACCAAACAAGCCAGCTGGTACACATCAGAACTCAGGACAATGAAACGCAGCTGGAAACAACTGGAGAGAAGATGGCGCACCAGTAGAGGCACCTCAGAACGAGCCACGTTCAAGTCAGCCCTCATCAAATACCATGAACGACTCAAAGATGTAAAAAAAAGGCCAAGCAAACCGCATCAAAGCAAGCATCAACCCCACCAAGGTACTCTTCAGCATCGTCAGAGAGTTCTCCTGCCCATCGGCCACTGAGAACACAATACCTCCCTTACAGGAACTCTGCGATGCCCTAGCAAACCATTTCCATAAGATATCCACCATCTACAGGAACTTCGAGCCATAACCCACTGACCCTCACAGCCTCCTCGCTCCTATGGATGACTCATCCAACCAGCCACTCTCCATGTGGTAACAGTTCACCACACAGGACACCACAGCTATCATGAACTCCATCTACTCAGGAGCACCCACAGACCCCTGCCCCCATCGCCTCTTCAACCTAGGATGAAAGGGTATCAGCTACCAACTCATCACCATCCTCAATGCATCCATCATCACAGCCACCTTTCCCGATGCATGGAAACATGCAGACGTCAGACCTCTCCTCAAGAAACGCTCCACCCACCCCATGGAGGTCCAGAACTAACATCCCATCTCACTTCTCCCGTTCCTCACCAAAGTCTTTGAAAAGGCCATCAACCAGCTCTCTGAACACCTGGAGAGAAACAACCTACTCAATGCCTCCCAGTTTGGTTTCCTCACCAATTACAGCACTGAGACCACCATAACTGCCGCCACTGACAACATCCGCACCCCCTCGACAGGGGAGCATTCAACACCGTATCCCACCACACAATCATCAAGAGACTGCACCACATCAGGATCCAGGGAGACACCCTCAGATGAATCGCATAATTTCTCACGAGACAAACTCATAGAATCCACCTACCTCCCCTTACCTCGAACCTAAGAGCATTGTCTGCGGCATCCCTCAAGGTTTATCCCTCAGCCCCATCCTCTTGAACACCTACATGACACCTCTAGCCGACATCGTCAAAATCCACTATCTCAACACCACATCCAACGCTAACAACACCCAGCTTATCCTCTTGCTCTCAGCAGACCCTACCACCATAAAGTTCAACTTTCACAACTGCATGAATAATGCCACAGACCTGATGAAGGCCAACTGTGTGAAGCTCAACACTTCCAAGATCAAAGTGCCGATCTTTGGCAATAGCGTCTCTTTCTGGAACGACACCTGGTGGCCCGCCGAACTCGGACGTACTCCCACACCGACAGACCATGCCTGCAACTTCTGCATCATCCTTAACAGCAAACTCACCATGAAATGACAGATCAACGCAGTCTCTTCTGTTTGCTTCCACACACTTTGCATGCTCCAAATGATCTTCAAATGGCTCACCACCAGCACAAAAAAACATAATTCAAGCCCTAATAACTGGACTACGGCAACGCACTGTACGCAGGAACCACCACTGAACACACAAGGATATTCTAGACGATACAGAACTCATTGGCCAGACTCATCTCAACCTGCCCAAACGGGCCCATCTCAGCCCACACTTTACAAACCTTCACTGGCTCCCCGTCCAGAAAAGATGCCAATTCAAGATTTTGACACACTCCTACGAAGCCCTCCTCGATCTAGACCAGCATACATTAACCACTGCCTGAACTTCCACCAACCATCTAGAGACCTTTGCTTCGCCTCCCTTGCCTTGGCACAGACACCATGCATTCGCCTCAGCTACAGGTGAGAGGCCATTCCTTCTCCTACCTCACCGCCAAGTCCAGGAACTGCCTTCCCCTACACCTCCATAAATCACCCTAGCTAGCAGAATTCTAGAAGAGACTCAAGACTTGGCTTTTTGACTGAGCCCAGCAAACAAAGCATCTGGATAACCTCAGGGATGATTAGCAGCGCTTTACAAATACAGATTGATTGATTGATTGATTGATTGACTGATTGATTGGACAGTTTTGCTGTAACAGGCAAGACTTGACCACTGCTACTACTCATTCTGTTAAATGTAATGAGGCATCAATTTTTACTACAAGGTTCTTGACCACTAGAACCAGTTGGAGGGTACGACCCATGATGGAAAGTCAGAAATTATCCGCAGGTCTGGAGGGGCCAAGGATCTCTGTTTTAGAGCCATTTAGCTTTAGATAGTTTGAATTCATTCACTGGCATACACTGGCTAAACTGGCATGTACATTGTGGTTCTTAATCTTTTGACTCCTGCAGACACCACTTTATTAACACTGGAACCTCAGGGACCCCCCATGAATCACCTTTGGAATCTTGGAGCCCCCTGAATCCAGGAACCTCCACTCGGTCATTACTTGAAGCAGGAGATACCAGCCTAAGCATTTTAGATGATTTGAACTGCAAAACAATACACAAAAAATACAAAAGCAAGCATTTAGCAAACAAATACACAAAATACTTAATCATTTTTTTAATTCACAAATAAATATTTAAAAAATCAAAATTTTAATGGGAAGTTTGGAGCTTTTCTAAATTCAACTGAGGACACTAGTTGTTCATACTAAATTCTATTTGATGCACTTGCGTTGCATCCACAAATCAAAATGAAGACACCAACTTAATTGTTAGCCTTCAATTTTAAATTCCTTCACATTTATAGAACAGTTATAGTTTGCTTTTTCAATTTATATTCCCTTTTTAATTTGCTAAGCAGTTGCGGACCCCCCGAGGACCTTCATGGGTCCCCGGACCACGGGTTGATAGCCACTGAGGAAGCCTTGGTGTGAACATCTTTGAATCTGGCAAAGATTTGGGTGTCACTCACCTAAAGAAAGAAATTTACCAGTTAGGTCCAACAGGGACAGTGTGGTAAGTGTGTCTAAGTCTGTGGATAATCTTGAATCATCCAATACTAACACTATAGTGAGATTTGCGCTTTGACCTGCACAAAACCCATCCATGCCACATGAAGCAGATTGTTTCTGTAAATAAAAAAAAAACTAGCATGGTTCCCAATCCCCATAGTCACTTGCATTATCTAATGCACAAGCGCAACAAAGCAGCAAAACAACAGGCCACACTAATGCATGGCATAGAGCAACACATAAAGACAAACAGATTTCTTCTTTCTGAATCCAAATGTAACTACCCACATTATATTAAGTGATTAATTCTATTCTTCTCCATGCTGTAGTGACGCCTTACTACATTTATCAGTGCTCAAAGTCCTGGATTGAAGACCAGCAACTGAGCTCAGTAAGATGACAAACATCTTCATTGACTTGTTTTGCTCTGAAAAAGTGTCTGAAAGTAACGCAAGAGCAAACAAACACAAATGATGGATGGAATGCGGAACCAATCAAACATTCACCCCCAGTCACAGATCTGGGTTTAATCCATCCGTTCTTTTGCCCACCACGATGGACTAAACCCAGATCTGTCTGACTGGGGGTGAATGTTTGCATTGTTCAGCATTCCGTCCATCATCTGTTCTTTTTGCATTTGTCGCCCCAAGTGGGAAGGGTATGCCCAGACGTGGGTCCCGTGCTCAGTGCACCACTGGATTCAAGCTAGCCTGGCTGATGAAGGGTGATACCCTAAAACCGGTCCTAAGATGATTGTTTCTGGTCCAGGAAGGACCTGGCTTGGCAGTTTGGGTTGGACTGTTCCCCTGGGGAACAGGGTCAAGACTTATTTGCATATGGCTGGATCCAACTGTGGCGGTGTGGGGAGCAAACAAATGATGAATTAAACCCAGATCTTTGTGACTAGGGTGAATGTTTGCATTGTTCAGCATTCCGTCCATCATCTTTTCTTTTTGCATTTGTTGCCCCAAGTGTGAAGGATATGCCCAGACGTGGGTCCCCTGCTCACTGCACCACAGGCTTCAAGCTAGCCTGGCTGATGAAGAGTGATACCCTGAAACAGGTCCTAGGATGCTTGTTTCCGGTCCAGGGAAGACCAGGCTTGGCAGTTTGGGTTGGACTGTTCCTATGCGGAACAGGGTCAAGACTGATTTGCATATAGTTTGGTCCATACTAGGTGGTGTAGTGAGCAAAAGAAATTATGGATTAAACCCAGATCTTTGTGACTGGGGTGAATGTTTGCATTGTTCAGCATTCTGTACATCATCTGTTCTTTTTGCATTTGTCACCCCAAGTGGGAAGGGTATGCCCAGATGTGGGTCACGTGCGCACTGTGCCACTGGATTCACGCTAGGCTTGCTGATGAAGTGTGATATCCTGAAACCAGTCCTAGGATACTTATTTCTGGTCCAGGGAGAACCTGGCTTAGCAGTTCGGGCTGGACTGTTTCCAGGGGGAACTGGGTCAAGACTGATTTCCATATGGCCTGGTCCAAACTGGGGTGTTGTGGTGAGCAAAAAAACGATGGATTAAACCCAGATCTTTGTGACTTGGGGTGAATGTTTGCATTGTTCACCATTCCGTCCTTTATCTGTTCTTTTTGCATTTAAAAGTAATGCAAAACAGGGCTTTACTATGCTTTGCATTACTCTGCATCAAGAGGTCGTTGATGCAAAACCCTATCTACTAGCAGTAGTAGACAGGGGTTTGTGCCGGAGAATAATGCCACTGTAAAGCAGGTGTTTTCCTATTTTTCCTCTTCGCATGTGTGCTGCACTGTACAGCACACACCAAACGTGGGAAATGTTTTATTGTTTACCTAGGCATAGTATTCACTACAGGAACCGTACCCTTCCAGTATAAAACCGATGTTAGACATCACACACACACCCTTGCTCAAAGGTGCTAAAATGTGTCTGAGGCGCAAGTCAGCATAATTCTGCACCTAGGAAAAGTTCAGGATAGTGTCAAATCTCTGTAGGTATGGTGTTTTACTGCTCTCTCCTGTCACACAACGCAGCGTAGCAGCTGTGGCTGAAGTGCTTTCCCTGACATCTTTGTAAATATGCCCCAACTATAACCAGGCAATGTGACTCGAGAAGAGGAGTTCATTACAAAAGTGTTATTTGAGAAATATGAAAAACACCATCTTACTTTGGAGTTTTTAATTATAGGGGCATATTTATACTCGTTTTGTGCCAAATTTGCGTCATTTATTTTTTACACAAATTCGGTGGAAAACTAACTCCATATTTATACTTTGGTGCTAGACCAGTCTAGCACCAAATTTATGGAGTTAAAGTCATGTTTTGGACGTGGAAACCTACTTTGTGTCGAGTTGCAAAGTAGGCATTCCCGTGCAAAAAATTACTCTAAGGCCCTAGCGCCATATTTATCCTCCTGTGCAAAAATCACGCACGGGGGAGGAGGGGGTCAAAAAATGGTGCAAACCTTGCTTTGCACCATTTTTTAACGCCTAGGTCAGGGTAGGCGTTAGGGGACCTGTGGGCCTATTTCCATGGTGGAACACCATGGAAAAAGCCCACAGGTACCCTCCCCACAACACAGGGAGACCCACACGAGAGGGACAGCGAAGGATGGGGGACCCCATCCCAGGTAAGTATAGGTAAGTACAGATAGGTATATATATATTTTTAAGTGCCATTGGGGGCCCTGAAATGGGCTCCCTACATGGCACTGGGTGCAATAGCCATGCCTAGGGGACCCTGGTCCCCTGTGCTGGCCATTGGGGTGGTCGGCATGACTCCTGTCTTTTCCAAGACAGGAGTCATGCGGTATGGATGGTTTCGTGTCAGAAAATAACTCTAGGCAGGCTGGAGTAATTTTTTTTACTCTAACCTGCCTAGCGTCATTTTTTGGTGGAAAATCACCTTCTTCCATACCGCCAGCTCCACCCGAATAATGTCATTTTTATTGATGCTACCCTACTCTTTGCACCGGCTTGCACCATTCCATAAAAATGTTGCACGGCTGGTGCACAGAAATGGTGCAAGCTGGTGCTAAACTTTTTGGTGCAAAACTGCGTTAGTGCAGTTTTGCACCAAAAAGTATAAATCAGGAATTAGGCATTGACCTGAGCCAGCTTTAAACCCTTTTAACTCAGTTACAACACTGTTAAGAAAGGCGGGGAGTGATGACAAGTTGTCAATAGTAGGGAAACGACAACAAACAACTTGGGCGAGATTCAAACATCTTGGGTGAGATTCAAACAGCCTGGGCAAGATTCAAACAGCCTGGGTGAGATTGTATTTCTGAAAACATATGGAATAGGTATTACAAGCTTAAAAGTAATAAAAAGTAAAAATGCCACCGCCTAACGGTGGTGTGTACATGTTTGCAAAAATTAATGAGAATAATTAACAGAAAATGAACTTAAGCAGAAATAAAGACAGAGGAGCAGATTTAAGGAAAGTAGGGCTGCACTAAGTGCACTCCCCTACCGCCACCGTGAGTGCGCCGCAACTAAGATACGGCACACCATGGCGAAGGGTAGGGGGCGATAGCGTCAACATTTTTGACACTATTGATTTACTGTTCAAAGTTAGCACCAAAATTTTAGCACTAACCCTGAACAGTACATAGGGGCCCATTGTAAACAATGGTGTACCCCCTTTTAATTCAGAAAGAACAAGTGATGGACGGAATGCAGAACAATGTCAAACATTCACCCCCAGTACAGAGATCTGGGCCTAAATCCATCGTTTTTTTGCTGCCCATGCCATTCCAGTTTGGACCCAGCCATATGCAAATCAGTCTTGACCCTATTCCCCATGGGAACAGTCCATCCTGAACTGCCAGGCTAGGTCTTCGCTGGACTGGAAACAAGCATCCTGGGACCGGTTTCGGGGTTTCACCCCACATCAGCCACGCTAGCTTGAATCCAGTGGCATGGGAAGCACAGGACCCATGTCTGGGCATACCCTTCCCACTTAGGGCGACAAATGCAAAAAGAACAAGTGATGGACGGAATGCTGAACAATGACAAACATTCATCCCCAGTACAGAGATCTGGGCCTAAATCCATCGCTTTTTTGCTGCCTATGCCATTCCAGTTTGGACCCAGCCATATGCAAATCAGTCTTGACCCTGTTCCCCATGGAAACATTCCAGCCCGAACTGCCAGGCCAAGTCTTCCCTGGACTGGAAACAAGCATCCTGGGACCAGTTTCAGGATTTCACCCCTCATCAGCCAGGCTAGCTTGAATCCAGTGGAATGGGAAGCACAGGACACACATCTGGGCTTACCCTTCCCACTTAGGGCGACAAATGCAAAAATAACAAGTGATGGACGGAATGCTGAACAATGTCAAACATACACCCCAGTACAGAGATCCGGGCCTAAATCCATCTTGTTTTTGCTGCCCATGCCATTCCAGTTTGGACCCAGCCATATGCAAATCAGTCTTGACACTGTTCCCCATGGGAACAGTCCAGCCCGAACTGCCAGGCCAGGTCTTTCCTGGACTGGAAACAAGCATCCTGGGACCGGTTTTCGGGGTTTCACCCCTCATCAGCCAGACAACCTTGAATCCAGTGGCATGGCAAGCACGGGACCCACTTCTGATGGATACAACTACCTGTGGATTCCTCACCTAATGCATACTCCCATGGCGCCAGCATTCGACGGAAATCTTCTTCCTAGCTTCTGCACGTCGACGAGGACGTCACTCTAGCCCACGCGACGCAGTCTGACGTCATACAGGCAATAAGAGGTCCTCGCCGACGTCAGTTCCCTTTTTTCCGTGCATTCGAAACGGTTATCTTCGAGGGAGCTACTGTTACTTTCGTAGCTACAGTGTATTTTCTGCTGCGAAGTTCTTCTCAGCGGTAATAATGTCTCAGAGGAAGTCGGGTTTCAAGCCCTGTCGAGAGTGTGGGGGCAAGATGTCCGTTACAGATCCTCACTCCGACTGTCTATGGTGTTTGAGCTCCGACCACGACGTCGTGACTTGCGATTCATGTCAGAACATGAACCCGAAGGCCCTCAAAGAACGTGAGGCTAAACTATTCATGGCGAAGTCGAAGAGAAAGGAAAAACATCATAAAAAGTCTTCTTCGCCAAGGTCTCATCTGCGTCATCGAGACTCCCGGCGCCGTAGAGATTCACGGCGTCATTCCAGCAAGGAGACTCGTTCGAGGTCGCCATCGGCTCGGCGTCGGAGAACTTGGGAGGTCAGTCCCACGGTCACGCCGCATCCATCGACGCCGTTGCCCTCTCCGGAGTCACCGACTTCGTCTGGACAGGCGTCTGTGATTGAGGTGATGCAGCCTCTGGTGTTGTCTCCGGCGTCGGGGTCGCCGTCGATCCAGGCACCCCAGTATCCGGTTTTTCCCACCCCTGGAGCCGATAGTACCGCATTCCTGAATGCGATGTATACCATCTTTCAACAGATGGCTCCAGGGGGTGCTCCGGCTGGTCCTTCGGGGCCTTTGGCCTTTTCATTGGGCGATCCTGCGCCTCTACGGCCGGCACCCTTTATGCCCTTTCTCCCTTTTGGGAATGTGGGCTCGACGCCGGTGGCCGCTCCTGTGGCTTCAGAGGGATTGGCCCCGGAGGTCTCCATCCCGTCGACGTCAGGATTTCGTCCTGTGACTCCGGTGGGTCCATCGGCTCCAAGATCTCTTCGTCCTGCTCCTTCAACGGCGCCGAAGCTGCCTGTGGCGCCGGACGCGGCGTCGGATACTGCTGGGGATCGGCGCCGATCTTCGACTTCGGCGGAGGCCATGTCGACTCCGCGTATCGAGCAGAGACTACATTCGAGGAGGCGTGCTCTCCGTCTTTTGGAAGAGCAGGAGTACCAACGAGTCCTGGAGGAAGGAGAGGTTGAGGACTCTGGTGATGGATTGCATGGTCCTGGATACAGCCAGTGGGCTGGATACTTCCCCTGAGTGGGACCTTTCATCTCCAGGGGAGTATACGGAGGAGGCTGCTTCCTTTCACGCTGTGGTACGGAAGGCAGCTAACTTTCTGGACCTGCCTTTGCCGGTGGCAGAGGCGAAGCAGAATTTATTGACGGAGGTATTGCATCCGGCCTCTGCTGCAGCGGAGCCTCTCTTGCCGTTTAATGAGGCTTTGCTTGATCCGGTGTTAGAGGTGTGGAAGAAGCCAGTATCTTCCTCAGCGGTTCATAGGGCTGTGGCCAGGAGATATCGAGCTGCACCATCTGACCCTGGCTTTCTTTCTAGACACCCTATGCCGGAGAGCTTGGTGGTGCAAGCCTCCTGTTCATCGAAGTCAGCGCCTGGATCTTTCCCAACGGTACCTGGAGACAGGGACTCCAAAAAGCTGGATTCACAATCCAAGAAAATATTTTCATCTTGCAGTTTGGCGTTGAAGGCCACCAACGCAACTTGCATTCTGGGGAGATACATCAATGCCCTTTTGGACGATATTTCATCTTAAATTTACGGAGCTTCCCCAGGGACTCTTGGATGTTGTCTCGGACGCCCAGGCTGCCGCAACCCAGATTATCCAGTCTGGGCTGGACACGACCGACTCGGTGGCTAGGGCGATGGGCACGGCTGTGGTGGCAAGGAGACAGGCCTGGCTCCGTAATTCAGGGTTTTCTGCGGACGTGCAGTCGACCCTATTGGACCTCCCGTTTGATGGGGACAAACTGTTTGGAGCCAAGGCAGATTCGGCCTTGGAGCGATTTAAAGAGAGCAGGGCCACAGCCAAATCGTTAGGGCTGCAAGCTCCTTCTTCCTCTGCCTCTTCCAGGTTTTTCAGGAGGTTTCGTGGATTTGGGCGTGGCTCTTCCTCCTCTTCCTTTCGGGGGAGATTTCAGCAACCTGCCTCTTCCCACCCCTATAGATCATTTAGAGGGAGAGGTAGGGCCCGCACTCTGCCTCTTCCTCGTCCTCTGGAGGGGTGCAGCAGGGAAAGCAGCCTTAGGCTTCCACCATTTCCCACTCACTCCTCTCCTGTAGGGGGAAGGTTACGGCATTTTCTCCACAAGTGGGAGACTATTACAATGGACACTTGGGTTATCAGTGTTGTGGGAAAAGGCTACACCCTTCCCTTTCGGGAGTTTCCGGCCCCCATCCCGCCCCGCCCATCTTATTGTTCAGAAGAACACCTCCTGTTGCTAGAACAGGAGGTTCAAGTCCTCCTTTTAAAGGGCGCGGTGGAGTTGGTCCCAGAGCAGGAAAGGGGTCGAGGTTGTTACTCAAGGTACTTCCTGATTCCCAAGAAGGATGGTCGGTTGAGACCGATCCTGGATCTGAGGATCTTGAATTGGTTCCTCAAACAGGAAAAGTTCAAGATGCTGACCCTAGCACAGGTGCTTTTGGCGTTGAACAAAGAAGATTGGATGGTGTCTGTCGACTTGCAGGACGCTTATTTTCATATCCCGATACTCAAGTCGCATAGGAAGTATCTCCGGTTTGTGGTAGGGTCGCAGCACTAGCAGTTTGCGGTCCTCCCGTTTGGTCTTACTTCAGCACATCGAGTTTTCACGAAGGTGATGTCGGTGGTTGCGGCAGAGCTCAGAAGGAAGGGGATAGCAGTATTCCCTTACTTGGACAACTGGTTGATCAAAGCCAAGTCTCCGGAGCTTGTGTTGCATCATCTGCAGTCAACAACCCAGTTGTTGTTCGACCTGGGCATTTCGGTGAACGTGCCCAAATCTCACCTGGAGCCCTCTCAGCACCTCCTGTTCATAGGGGCAGTACTGGATACAACATTGAATCAAGCCTTTCCTCCGCCTCAGCGGATTCAAGACATTCAGGCGTTGGTTCCAATGTTTCAAGGTGGAGCGGTCATTCCAGTCCTCAAGGTCCTTCGTCTGCTCGGTCTGTTTGCCTCCTGCATACTGTTGGTCATGCATGCTCGCTGGCACACGAGGGCTCTTCAGTGGTGCCTCCAAAGGCAGTGGTCTCAACACAAAGGAGATCTCGAAGGTGTGGTCAAGATCTCCAGAGATGCTGCTGTGGACTTGAAGTGGTGGATTGCGAGCAACAATCTTTCACAAGGAAAGCCGTTCACGCAGTCGCCACCAGTGGCCACGGTCATAACGGATGCTTCCACTCTAGGGTGGGGAGCTGATCTGGGGGATCTGGAGATCAAAGGACTTTGGTCTCCAGAGGAACAGATGTTTCATATCAATCTGTTAGAGTTACGGGCTGTACGTCTGGCTCTCAAGGCCTTCCTCCCTTCCCTTCGTGGTCAGTCGGTACAAGTCCTGACGGACAATACTACCACGATGTGGTACATAAACAAACAGGGAGGAGTAGGGTCGTACCTTCTCTGCAGAGAAGCTCTTCGACTATGGTCCTGGGTAAAGGACCATCAGATTTGCTTGGTAGCAAATCATCTGGCCGGGGTCTTGAATGTACATGCGGACAGTCTCAGTCGCCAATTCTCAGCCGACCACGAGTGGCGTCTCCATCCAGATCAAGTCCGTTTAATCTTCCACATGTGGGGGTTTCCTCGGATAGATCTGTTTGCCACTCTGGAGAACGCGCATTGTCCGTTATTCTGCAGCCTCCAGTATCCGGTGCAGGGAGCATTGGGGGATGCGTTTCTGATAACCTGGTGCGACCAGTTGCTTTACGCGTTTCCCCCCATACCCTTGATTCCTCGAGTGTTGAGGAAGATTCGCCAAGACCGGGCCCAAGTCATCTTAATAGCTCCGGATTGGCCAAGGAGGGTGTGGTACTCCGACCTTCTCCAACTCTCGCTGTGCCCTCCGCTCCGTCTCCCTGTCAGGGCAGACCTCCTCTCGCAGTCGCAGGGGCAGGTTTTACACCCCAACCTCCAGAGTCTACACCTACATGCCTGGAGATTGAACGGGGCAACCTGAGTTCCTTCTCTCTCCCGCCTGATGTAGTGGATGTTATATTAGCGGCCAGGCGACACTCCACTAAATCTATCTACGCTAATAGGTGGTCTAAATTTGTTTTGTGGTGTGGAGAGAGACAGATTGATCCCTTACATGCTCATCTGTCGGACGTTTTGTCTTTTGCTCTGTCTCTAGCGCAGAAAGGTTGTGCAGTGGCTACCATTAAGGGTTATTTGTCGGCTTTGTCAGCCTTCATTTGTCTTCCAGACCAACCATCGTTATTTAAATCCCCTATTGTTCTCAGATTCTTGAAAGGTCTTCTAAATAAATATTCTCCAAAACCATTCGTTATGCCTCAATGGGATTTGTCCTTGGTCCTTACTTTCCTTATGGGGTCCCCTTTTGAGCCTATGCATTCTTGCCCCTTAAGGTATTTAGTTATTAAAACAGTCTTCCTGGTGGCTATAACATCTGCAAGGAGAGTGAGTGAGTTGCAAGCCTTATCGGTAAAACCCCCTTATACAACTTTTTATGGGGATAAGGTGGTGTTGAGGACCAAGGCTGCTTTCCTTCCGAAGGTTGTTTCACCTTTCCATTTGGCCCAGACAATTACTTTGTCCACGTTCTATCCTCCGCCTCATCCTTCTAAGGAGGAAGAGAGACTACGGCCCGTATTTATACTTTTTGACGCTAAACTGCGCTAACGCAGTTTAGCGTCAAAAAATTTTGCGCCGGCTAACGCCATTCTGAAGCACCATGCGGGCGCCGTATTTATTGAATGGCGTTAGCCGGCGCAAGCAGACCGGCGCTGCCTGGTGTGCGTGGAAAAAAACCACGTACACCAGGCAGCGCCGGCGTTGGGAAAAATGGCGTTAGGGCGTCTTAAAATGGCGCAAGTCAGGTTGACGCTAAAAAATCGTCTTAACCCGATTTGCGCCATTTGAAACGACGCCCAGATGCCATTTACATGACTCCTGTCTTAGTAAAGACAGGAGTCATGCCCCCTTGCCCAATGGCCATGCCCAGGGGACTTATGTCCCCTGGGCATGGTCATTGGGCATTGGGCCATGTAGGGGGGCACAAATCAGGCCCCCCTATGCCAAAAAAATAAATAAAAAAATAAAAAATTATACTTACCTGAACTTACCTGAATGTCCCTGAGGTGGGTCCCTCCAGCCTTGGGTGTCCTCCTGGGGTGGGCAAGGGTGGCAGGGGGGGTCCCTGGGGGCATGGGAGGGCACCTGTGGGCTCATTTTGAGCCCACAGGCCCCTTAACGCCTACCCTGACCCAGGCGTTAAAAAGTGGTGCAAATGCGGGTTTTTTTGACCCGACCACTCCCGGGTGTGATTTTTGCCCGGGAGTATAAATACGACGCATTTGCGTCGCCGTCATTTTTTTAGACGGAACGCCTTCCTTGCATCTCATTAACGCAAGGAAGGCGTTCACGCAAAAAAATGACGCTCTTTACTCATACTTTGGCGCTAGACGCGTCTAACGCCAAAGTATAAATATGGCGTTAGTTTTGCGCCGAATTTGCATCGAAAAAAACGACGCTAATTCGGCGCAAACGGAGTATAAATATGCCCCTACATCGCTTGGACCCAAAGAGGTCGTTAAGCTTCTTCATTGATAGAACGAAGGATTTCAGGCTGGAGGATCAGCTGTTCATCGGATACGTGGGCAAGAGGAGAGGAAAGGCAGTCCACAAGAGAACACTCTCCAGGTGGGTTGTTCTTTGCATTAAAATCTGTTACTCTTTGGCAAAGAAGGATCCTCCTGATGGCATTAGAGCTCATTCCACCAGAGCTAAGTCGGCCACTTCGGCCTTGGGCAGGGGTGTTCCTGTGGTCGACATCTGCAAGGCCGCAACTTGGTCGTCCCTTCACACCTTTGCGAAACATTACTGTCTGGACTCTGAGGTCAGAAGGGACGGCCATTTTGCACGGTCAGTGCTGCAGGATTTCTTGGTTTGACCATTTCGGCACCCACCACCGGGCGTGGTACTGCTTTGGGACTCTATTCATTAGGTGAGGAATCCACAGGTAGTTGTATCCATCAGAAGAACGAGTTACTTACCTTCGGTAACGACTTTTCTGGTGGATACATTAGCTACCTGTGGATTCCTCACGGTCCCACCCGCCTCCCCGTTGCCTTTCTGGTCTTACCAAGTAATCCTTGAGTGTGCTCCTCTTGGTCTTCAAGGCTGCAATAGATTTTGTATATATGGATACTTGTATATATATATATATATCTTTGTTCAACACGCTCCATTAAGGGGCCACAGACCCTGACAGGGCAGCCTCCGCATGAGGGCGAAGCATCCCATCTTAACATAGAACAAAAGTAGCTAAGGCACCAGTTTGGGATCCATCCAAACACTTTATTCCAGAGTGAACAACAACTCTTATATATATATCTTTTTGTATATACTTGATTTGCATATATTTGTTTGTTTGATTAATGTATCCACCAGAAAAGTCGTTACCGAAGGTAAGTAACTCGTTCGTCTGGGCATAGCCTTCCCACTTAGGGCGACAAATATAAAAAGAACAAGTGTTGGACGGAATGCTGAACAATGTCAAACATTCACCTCCAGTACAGAGATCTGAGCCTAAATCCATCGTTTTTTTGCTGCCCATGCCATTCCAGTTTGGACATCAGTCTTGACCCTGTTCCCCATGGGAACAGTCCAGCCCGAACTGCCACACCAGGTCTTCCCTGGACTGGAAACATGCATCATGGGACCGGTTTCAGGGTTTCACCCCTCATCAGCCAGGCTAGCTTGAATCCAGTGGCATGGGAAGCACGGAACCCCTTTTAATGCCTTCTCTGAGCAGACGTTAAAAATGCTGATAAATTGATGCAAAGCATTCTCTTAGATTTCTTTGCACCATTTTTTCAGCCTCCCTAATGGGGGAACGCCCCTTTTGCATACATTATGCCTGGCACAGGCATAATGTATGCAAAGGGTTACAAAGTGGCGCAATGCATGCAGTGACGCTAGGACCTCTTAAATCTGGACCAGAGTTTTTCTATCACTGTCCAAACCCATCACTGAAGTAAACTAATTTTTAGGTGGACATTGAGATATGCAAGCAAAATGAGAATTACACTTCAACGGGCTTAGGGACAATGAGGGCTGACCGCACACACACACACGTGTGGTCATGTAATACCCAATGGTGTATGGGTAATCCAAGCTATACAGACCACCTGCTCAAATAATATGTCATTGTAGGAACAGAACAACTTAAACATTTGTCAAACTTTAAACAGCCTTAGTCATAATGAGAATTAATTGAAGAAGTGAGATAGCTTCTTTGTAGTTGCCAGTGACATGGAAAAGTATTAAACTGCATCGTCCCAGGTGCCTTTGACTGAGCTCTGTGATGTCCAGGATACTTTTGAAAACTAATCATTTGAAAATGACATAGTTTCACATCTAGGTTCAAAGTTAGAATCGGTTCACAGCATTGCACTTGACTTTTCAGTAATCCTACAATGAAATTGCAAAACCCAATTCTTTTCACGTGGTTGCATACAGAGTCATTTTTTGGACGGGAATGCCTACCTTGCATCTCAATAAGGCAAGGTAGGTTTCCACTTCCAAAAAATGACTTTAACTCCATAAATTTGGCGCTAAACGGGTCCATTACCAAAGTATAAATATGGAGTTAGTTTTGCACCGAATTAGAGTAAAATAAAATGACTCTAATTCGGTGCAAACAGAGTATAAATATGCCCCTTAGCATCAAAAAATTACGGTAATCTGGTTAGAGTCATTTATTTTGACTCTAACCTGCCTAACGTCTTTTATTTTTACCCTCGCCTACCCTTTGCACTGGCATGCACCATTCCATAAATATGGTGCTCAGCTGGTGCTAAAAAATGGTGCAAGCCGGTGCAAAACCTTTTGGTGCAAAACTGCATTAGTGCAGTTTTGCACCAAAAAATATAAATAAGGCCCTGAGTTCAATGGCCTGAATATTAAGATGTGCAATAGCGTACCAATGTTAAGAAGGTTGTGTGCCATAAGCAGTTTCTCATCAGGAGTATTGTTAATTAGCCCAACGTGATCAGTCAGTTGTTTAAAGCGTTTGATAGTCCTGCCCACACAAACTTTGGAACATGTGCATTTCATGATATAAACCACATATATTATATTTAAATTAATATATATATATATATATATATATATATATATATATATACTCATTTCATAATGTAAACTATATATATTTAAATTTATATATATATACATATATATATATATATATATATATATATATATATATATATATACACACACTTATTTTATATTTCAAATGAAAATCTAAACTCCAAATGAAAATCTAAAGCAAGGTTTCTTTTTGACTACTGTTTCAGTGCCATTCCAGATCGTAATAACATGGTTCAATAACCGGACCCCATAAACCTCATAGTCATAACAATCATTGGACCAGGTATCCTCCCCTTTCAAAACAATCAGCAAATAGATTGGCATAATAGGGGATACACCTTGACCCAGTCACTATATCTTAAAGTGTTTGTAAATGTCATCTCCATAGCCAATAGCCCTAAAGCATACAATAAAGCATATCCTTTTCAAGAACATTACTACATGATTATAATATCGAGTAAGGAAAGATTACCCAGCATTCAAATTAGTGTAATGAATGGCACTAGACTATACTCTTTGAATATTTACAGTTGCGAAATAGCATTCAGAAATTGCTGGTAATGTCCAGCAGTTTATTTAAAACACAGATTTAGAAAGAGATATCAATGGCTAAAATTATACCCCTTAGAAACTATATAATTATAAAAGTCACCAATAGCATCGGCAGGTCTTCTCCTTCCTAAATCAACCTATAAATAGTTTGGCACGAGAGGAAGAAACCCTGGTCTCTATCACAGTGTCTTGACATTGTTTGTAAATGTTATCCATGTACTTTAAGCACTATCACAAAATCTAAATTACATGATATCCAGTAAGATTACTGAATGCCATAACAGCTAGCAGACTTGAAGTGAAAATGATTCAACACATTTTAAACCAAAGTCATGTCTGTAAAGATTCACAATTATGGAATAATATTCAGAATACTATGATATGTCCTGTTATGTGTCAAGAATGATATGTAGAAAGAAACAACAATGGTATTTGAATAGAGTTTTTACATTCATAAGTAGATAGAACTATGTTTAAGCAAAAGATTTCCCATACCAGTGTTAGGACGAGAAGAATATCAGAGACAAAAGATGTGAGCAAGAAACTAGAGTTTCCAACATGCTTCCTCATTACCAAAGGTACTTTTCCTGATTAACGTTTTAGGTTACCTACCTATTAAATGATTTTCGTAGGTAGCCATCTGCAGGGGCGGCTCCTCCATAAGGGTGGAGGAGCATTGCCCCCCCATCCCCCGCCAGCAGCAACCGCTACAAATCCTTTCGCAAGGAAAGGAAAATAAAATTTGGCCCTGATTTATACTTTTTGATGCAAAACCGCACTAGCACAGTTTTGCACCAAAAAGTTTAGCACCAGCTTGCACCATTTGTGTGCACCAGCCAGGCACCAGATTTATGGAATGGTGCAAGCCGGTGCAAAGGGTGGGCTAGCATAAAAATAAATAAAAATGACGTTAGTCGGTGGGGCTGGCACTATGGAAGAAGGGGGTTTGCACCAAAAAATGACATTTGGCAGGTTAGAGTAAAAAATAATTTACTCTAACCTGCCTAGAGTCATTTTCTGATGCAAAACCATCCATACCACATGACTCCTGTCTTAGAAAAGACAGGAGTCATGCCCACCACCCCAATGGCCAGCACAGGGGACAAGGGTCCCCTGGGCATGGCCATGGCACACAGTGCCATTTAGGGGGGCCATTTCAGGGCCCCCTATGGCACTTCAAAAAATAAAATGTAATACCTGTACTTACCTGGGATGGGGTCCCCCATCCTCCACAGTCCCTCTGGTGTGGGGGGGTGGTGTCCCTTGGGCCTGGGGAGGGCACCTGTGGGCTTATTCCATGGTGTTCCACCATGGAAAAAGGCCCACAGGTCCCCTAACGGGTGCCCTGACCCAGGCGTTAAAAAATGGGGCAAAGCAAGCTTGGCACCATTTTGTGACCCCTCCTCCCTCCTGTGCACCATTTTTGCACGGGGGTATAAATATGGCGTTAAGGCCATAGAGTAATTTTTTGCACGGGAACTTGCATCTCATTAATGCAAGGCAGGTTTCCACTTCCAAAAAATGATGACTTAAACTCCATACATTTGGTGCTAGATGGGTCTAGCGTTAAAGTATAAATATGGAGGTAGTTTTGCAGCCAATTAGAGTAAAAAAAAAAATGCCACTAATTCGGTGCAAACAGAGTATAACTATACCCCTTTGTTTATTATCCTTTCCTTGTGGAAGGGGCGGGAAATTCGAGGTGACGAGCAGAAGGGAGTGCACTCCTCTCAGAGCGCATGTCTGTTTGGCTGGCCGTCTCAGGCCTGCCAAACACACATGTGCACAGGGCTCTCTCCAGCCCAGCAACACAGTTGGCAGCCTGAACCTGCAGCGACGATGAGGGAAAGAGGAGCGGCGCGGCGTGGGAGAAGAGGTAAGATTTTTTTAGTTTATTTTTTTTAATGTTATTAATTACCACCCGTGCGCAGCCCCGCCAACAGGAATCCCCGCGAGCTGCGACTGGCTATCTGTACAGAACATGTCTTTTTTGGGGATGTTTTCACACTATGGCCCATATTTATACTTTTTTAGTGCCGTATTTGCGTCATTTTTTGACGCAAAAGCGGCACAAAATTACAAAATACAATTGTATTTTCTAAGTTTACGCCGCTTTTGCGTCAAAACACGGCGCAAATGCGGCACTAAAAAAGTATGAATATGGGCCTATGTGTGCTTTTTTCGAAAAATGTGGTGGGTGTTCCACAATGCTGTGCTACCAAATCCGCCTCCTACCTTTTTTAAGTGCTCTCTAGGTGGCCGGTTTGGTGCAGTGGTGAGGCTATTGTCGATTCAAGTACAGGTTTTATCCAACTGTTCCAGTTTGGGCTAGTCTGATGGAGTCAAAGAAAATACCTATTTTGTGTTCACTCGGAAAAAAACTTGTTTTGGTTTGAGAGAAATTCCGTCTCTCTTTGATCAATGCAGCCCAAAAATGTTTGAGTCTGGAGAAACTGCAGTATAGCATTGACTGGATCTATGTTTGAATAAAATGTGGAGCTGTGCCGGCATAGCGCTTGCTTAATATGGTCAACAGCACCTCACATTTCCAGCATGAAGAGTTGAGCAATTGGCTTCACAGGTTTCACTTTTCTACTTGCAATCTGTCTATTTCAAAGTGGAAGTGCACTACTTCTTGACACTGCTTGAAGACTGTCAGTACTACAGAAATATATTTCACAGGTAAGGATGAAATTCTCATTTTCTTTCATGCAGAGTTAATCACATTATGCTTACACCTGCACATACTGCTGAGCTATGCCTTCTCTTTATATTTTTTGTCAAAAGCTATCTGAAATATGAGATGCAAACTAGTCTTTTGTGAATTACGGTTTGGGAAAACTACCGATTAGTTCTTGATTTCTCTGTTAAATTAAAACAAAACCACATTTGCCCCCATATTATGGTATAAAGCACAATTTCAATTTACTTGCACATTCTAGGAGGTGTTACCAAGAAAATTAAGGAAGCACAGAAAACACCATTGAACCTGGTAATCACCTCACAAATAAAGGAGCAAATACAGAAAAGGATCCTTTCTCATCCTTCACTTCCACAAATAAACAGCCACAAAAAGTGTTACAAGGTGCAATGATTGCTATACAATACACTGATTTGGGGAGAGTCGGGTGAAGAGGAGGAAAACGCCCCGGTTCACTTCTCAGGAACTGTCTTCACAAAATGCCTTAGAAGTAAACATCATTGCGTTGTCAGGGTGGGCACGGGGTGGGTGGCACTTTAATAATTTGACATCCTTAAGAGTCTATCAGAGAGTGCTCAGTAGAGACTTTGCATCTAAGACTTAGGTGCAGAGTACTAAACTTCTCAATTTTTTTGCCCAGCGTTATGTATACTTCTGTGAAAAAGAAATATGAAAAATGCTTACTTTTAACCCCCTTGAAGTTCTGCTCATGTTCTAAAGGAAACAGAAGGATACTAGACAGAATATGCAGCAGCTTCAAGGTAGCGGAAAGGTGCTCTAAAAATCAGCTATAGGCAATGCGTACATTATGGGGGGTAAAAACAAAATCGCCGCAACAGCGCCTTCACTAGGAGAAGGAGAGAAGGGCAGTTCGTGGGGCATTAGCTATTTCTGTACAAACGCTAGCACTGTAACATTGTAACATCTATTGCCATTGGCACTATAGCACTTAACACACCTGACCATAACCACTGTGTAGTGGAATAACAATAAGCAAGGCTTATAATAAAACAGGCCTCACCCCATTAAAATCAAGTTAGTAAGCACAAATGAAAATAACAAAACTACCTAGTCAAAGAAACCAAGGCCATAATCTTCATACTGTAACTAAAAAGAAGCAGTGAACATATGTACAAAAGCTGATTACATGTTCAGTTTAGAAATATATAATTGGTACTACAGTGCCATTTAATTATTTTACCTATATACGATTGTTTGCTATGGAGTAAGTGAGGGAGGCGACAGCCACTCTTGCAGTTGCTTAATATTTGTAAGGCCCGAGGCTGTCTGTACTAAAGAAATCTGCACCTCCGTGTGATGGAAGAAAGAGAGAAGGAGAAAGAAAAAAAACTATTGTTCACCAGCATTATGAAAAGTCTGGGCATGTTTATCTTCGCTGTTCTCCTTCCCAGTTTTCCCCTGTGTCTCTCTCCTTTAATCTGCAGATATTTCCTAATGTGCCCCCTTGCATTCCACACACCCTTCATAACATGTCTACCTCTTGTATGTACCATGGCGTCACTGTCAATTTCTCTTCTTTCATATCTTCTCTTTTTCCTCATATTTTGAATGCTCCTGCCCATCATCAACTCATTTCCTACTGCTTTAAATCTTAGAGTTCTTTACAAGCCTACGATTGACAGACTATAATTCATTCTTGAATATTATCACATATTTCACCATGTCCTTTCAAATACTTTCCACTTGCCATTTCCCAATATGTTCAACCATGTAGTTGTCCCAAGAAGCAAGGGTTGTTTAGAGAGCAGTCAACAGCCAAATTCTTCATATCAGTTCTATGTTATTTGATCAAAGCTGAAAATGCTGTTTGCTATGTTCCAAGACTCAGATATTTCGAATCGATTTACTTATCAAGTGACTAGTACACAGCCACATCAGAAGCAGCCCTGAGGTAGAAAAGGGATACAGATGAATAGAAGTATAACCTTGTATGTGTGGTCATGAAGATGAGAAGCATGTATTTAATGGGGGATAAATGTAATGTGTGCTAAACTCTTTACTGAATTCCAAGAAGTCACTTCAAACTATTGAACCGTAGGGAAGGGAGTTCTAAACTTACAGGCCTTGTAATACCAATTCAACAGTGTTTGCTTTGGTCACTCACGATTATGTGAGATTTTACCATTTGTAGCTCATAAATGTATATAACTATCAGAACAAACTGCAGTTGAACATGGCAACGAGTAGGCTTACTGTCACAAGGAAAGCAGATCCAATGTAGTTCTATACTCTCCTCTGTGCTTCAGGACAGATTAGCATTTAACTGCAACACAATGCCAGTTTAGGCTGTTTCACAAAAATACCTCTTCAGTGGTTCACACATTATCGCCAAAGTAACCTCCATTCCACAAGAATGATGTTGCTCTTCTGATATTTTAATTGTTTGCATTGGTCATATATTGTTAGATCTAATACACAAACAATTCCATCACACATCTGCATTCCCCGTTCAAAGTGCTTCTATTGCCTGTTGAATGTCAAGGCTTGGACAATAATGTGACCCAAAAGCTGAAATTACTTGCCCTTTCTGTTTTAAAAGCTACATATTTTGCATTCAGGGCATACAACCTCGGCAAATAGACAATTTGCTTTTATCCAACTGTCATGCTTATAAAGCTACTACTTATAGATTATTGTTTTTTTTTTTTTTAGCTTTCACTTGAAATGTCTGAGGGAAAACATTGGGTGTTTCCTTTCAAAACGTAGCACACTCATAGCTTCTACCCATGCTTTGATTCGGTGACCAGTTACTGAACAAAGAGCCATTAGAGAGGATATGTGAATTCTGACCAGTAGCTTGTCTTCTCTACTGGCTTATAAATCAAAATTGTATTTATTTAAGTATACCTCAAAGCTCAAAGTCATTGAAAATGTTGAAACAAGCATCCAAAAAAGTGCCTCAAATCAAAACAAGCATCAGTCGAAACCCAGATGTCTTTGTATGTCTAGTTTAATATTACCTTTAAGATGTAGTTGACTGTCTGTAGTGGTAGGCAAAAATACCTCAAACTGTGCTCACCCACCTTTTGTTGCTGTCCGATTACAAAAGACACTACCATTGTAAGTCGAAAAGTGTTACTGGCTAGATTTGTACTCTCTAAGTATGAAAATATCTTATTGAATATCCACAAGTAAAAAGCAGAATATTATCAAAACCCACCAACAAGTTATCAGTGTTATCCACAAACAAGCATCTGGATCCCTAGGTGAAAACAAAATGGTACTATGCCATAATTGCAACATTAATATTTTGCCCATGCCCTCCACTTTTAAGTCCTCGGTCGGCATGTCCGAATACGGTATACTTAAAATAAAGAGAGGGCTCCAGGGGATTATAAATGTATGTCTGATTTGCAAAGATGTATCATGAAACTAAAGTCACAATCCATCTACTTGTCACCCTCAGTTCAGCAAGACTACATGGAAATTATTATTTTAAAACATCCCCTTTATCTAAACATTGTTGGCACTGAACATTCTAATGTTGGTCCGTGTCATAGGTAACAAAGTGGCAGCCATATTAGAAACCATACCATTAGACTAGGAAATATTTACGTAGGCTTAAGTATTGCATATATGATTTAGAAAATTGATTTGGTCCTACTAATTTCTCTACATTGTAGCTATTGCAACTTGTGCAGCTTAAGACAGTTGCATCATTAGGCATCTGCCTAGGGACATTACCGAATAAAGATGTTGGAGTGCATAGGATTATCACATCTGACTCTTTGTACAACTGAGTAATAGATTTTGTTGTTCTATCTAAACTTGATTTAATCATCCCAATATTGGAATAGTGTTGGGCAATCCTTCTAACTTTGAAAAAATGTTCAGACCTGTGCATCCTCAAAGCCAAAACAAACCAATCAACCTCTTTAAGCGCAGTTTCCCTATGAGAACTAGACATCAGCACATCTGCTAGTTCCATGCGTCAAACACATTAATTCTGATTACTTTTTTCATCAGGTCTTCTCTTAGGTAGATGCCTCGATTTATTTGCATGTTCTTTTCTATTAATTATTTTTCAATGCTTAGTTACATTTTTCCTACTTTTGATTGATTGCATATTATAAGCTTGCTTTTGGGCATCGATCTTAGAAAATTGGATTTTGGTTTGAGGTCTTTGTATAGCCAAATCAGTTAATGTGGTGCTATCCAAGGTTCCTTGGGCTCCACTTCCTGCCATATTCCACTGAAATCATTATAGTTGGGCTTTCAGGTAGGATCTCTTTGTATTGATAGATCTGAAATGTTCCCCTAACAAATCACATCTCATCCTCTATTATCTTTCACTCAGTCCAGTATAACTCAAAGCTTTCTCTTTCAAAGTAATTCATTTTTGCTCCTCACTGTCTTTGTTCTTTTCTTGCACTGTGGTTCTTCTGTACTCCTTAAAATCACTCATTTTCATCTCAGTCCTGCTCATTACCCTTTTCCCATGCTTTATGCTTTTAAACCTTCTTTTGCTTCTCAGGATGGCTGCTCAATCCTTTTGCCATTATCATCTCACCCTCAGCCTTAGAAACATGTTCCCAATTAAAAACAATTCTGATTCTACTAAGCACCATTACTTCAAAATACTTGTTGTTCTCTGTGATGCAATTTAAGCTTTAATGACATCCTATCTAAGACGGCCATAAGAGGAGAGGTGAAGAAAGTGACATGGCATTAAATGAGAGCAGAATAATCTGGCTTATTTATAAGTGAATCCCCTACAACCACTGGCCAAGATAGTTAAACTCAACTAAATCTATGGCACTATGCCAACGGAGTAATGAAATATTTATTCCACAATACATAGTTATAGAAGACGCTTTCAGTGGTTCTCACTGCCCCTTCAGGATGTGATTAGTCAAGATAACCCATGTTCACCATTACATTTTTGACAGACAATAGTTTTGTCTCCTTCACCCTTTGATAGTTCCTCCTCAAATCCTGTCTCTCGCAACAATTAAACCCAGAATCTGAGAATGGGGTGGAATATAGTTTGGCATTGTATTTTATTCTGACGTTTTTGAGCAGCACTCACACTTTTAGTCTACCCTTGTAACCCGCAGCATTTGGGTGAAGGTCTCAGGCAATATATTCATAGTGAAGGTGGAAATTACTCAGGTTTACATTGTAATCATCAAATGAATGCTAGTGCAGCACAAAGAAGCAAAGCATGTGACTTGACAACACCCGTTGTGTTCAATCTGCTTTAAAGGTTATACTTCGCTCCCACTTTAACTCATCAGTGAAGTAGTTTTATTATAGTCACACTTAATAATTCAATATTGTCATGCTAGAGCAGTGGTATACTAGATACATATTCTCTGTAACCCCAGTGAGCTTTACTCATGTAGTGCATAATATTAAATCTGCACAGCTCCTTTTTCTCATTATAATAAGGCTGGACACTTCACTAAGGGTCACCATTCCTGTTGAGGAAAAAATAAATTCAAAAGCCCATGTTTGGAGAACCTATGTATGACTGTTCAATAACGTTCCTGATAATATTGCGTCAGTCCATATGTTTATGATAGTGCAGTATTCTCTATTAAAATGTTTATAGGGAAGGTACATTGTAGTCCTAAAATTAATAATTCAAGTAGGTAAATGAAATGAAAATGCAAAGTCTACATATACCTTAATAGGCCTTTGCTTCTATGGGATTCACAATCCTCAAATGGAGTTCTGAAAATTATTTCCTAGATATATATTTCTTTATCCATGCAGTTTACATGTTAATGTGTGAATCTTTTTAAAAGTGCGTAATATTTCACAAAATGGGTAAAATGTTCCACCAATATGGTAGTTGCAAAAGGTATGTTGTTCTATATTACTTTAAGTGATATTACTGGATGATAAAACAGACAATCATTCATAGTTCTGTTTGCAGTGGGCTGGAAGATGCCCATGGAATTTATAGAACACCTGCCAGACGTTTGATATTTTTATCATTCACTTCTCATTTAAAACTGACTACATTACTTTAATTGAAAATATAACCTGTATTTGCTTCAAGTTGACTCAAGTAACAGCAGTTACTCTTAATCTTGGACACAGTTGCCAAAATGCCCAAATCAATCCATAATTATTTTATTTTTTCTATGTAGGATGCAGATATATTCTTAAAAGAAGGCTAATGCCTAAAGAGATGATGGCATATCAACTTAAAGTAGTGAAGTTTCCCAGAACAATAAATAATGTATATTCTCCCCGTCATAAGGAATTTAGTCTGATTACCTTAAAGTCTGTTGGAGATGAAGACTGTTGACTTAAATAGATTTTTCCAAAATCGGAGCTATCTATGGCGCTCAGACAATTGGAGTCAATTTATCTTTAAGGGGGGATGCTTTGAAGTGCTCAGTTAGAGGCCGCCCACTCTCATTTGGCATGAACACTGTTTTGACTGATGTGGAAGTAAAATGTGTCTGGATTCTAGTAAAAGACGAAAATGCTGCAGAAAGGATCCTCGCTTTCACATAAGTCCCATGCCTATTGTCACTGCATAGTCAATTTTTCATAATAAATGCTATTCAGCTTCTAGACAACTCATAGGCGAATATAATGTGCTTTTGCTTCCCAACCGATTAATGAAGATTGCCAGTAGTGGTTCTTCGTTATACAGAGCGCAGAATCATGACTACTGGTTTTACTTGGTGCATAATATTCCTTTATTGAATATGTTCTCCTGTAACACCAATGGCAGGGTATATATAGTAGAGTATAGTGTGTCCGTTTACCCCCATTGGTATTTATTGACTTACAGGCATGCCATACCTTCCCACCAATCACATTACTGTTGCAACGTTGCAGTATGAGCTCTTGTTTTCCTCTTCAAAACAACTTGAACTTGCACCTTCTTGGAGTCCTTTGTTGTAAGAAGCAATATTTTGGATCCTTCCTCTAGCAGGCGATTAAAACATGCTTCTGTGCAAGCTATGCATAAAATGCTATATTTTCCATTAAAGTTATGCCTCTTTTAATATTGCATGAGATAAAAAAGCTACCAGTACAGAGTACAGAAAGCTGATAACATCTAACATATCCTGTCCAAAATGTATTGATTACCTACTGTGCAAGCATATCCCAGTTCTTCAAACCAATGCATAGAGGATCTGTATAATGTAATGAACCTTCTGCTTTAATCAGGAGAGAAGGGTCCCTCCTCCAGTGCCAAAGAAGCCATCGAAGGGTCAGGTTCCACTTGTGCGGGACAGATCTCTTGAAAGCACAGAGAGACAACGTCACGAGGCCCGGAAACGCCTGATGGCTGCCAAGCGTGCCGCATCTGTCCGACAGAACTCTGCCACAGAGAGCGCGGATAGCATTGAGATCTACATCCCCGAGGCCCAGACCAGGCTATGAACCCCACTGCAAGGATCTGGGAAGTCTCTCTCATTATCCGGCCCTAGGTCCTCATTTGAAAACAAAACAAAACAAAAAAATACACAATTATTTGTACTCTTTTTTTCTCTTTTTCTCTCTCTCTCTCTCGCTCTCTCTCACTCTTCTTCGGTGATCATTGTTTTAATGATCTCAACTAAAAGTCCACTTCTGTGTGGTGTGGTTGTCGGCCCTTGACGCTCTGTCCTATAACCCTGCTTTTAACCGTTTGCCCATTGCTTCATGCTGCTTTTTAAACACATGCATCAATGTTGTCATTGTGCCTCATGTTGAGAAAAAAACGTATAAATTCATACATCCATCATCTAGGACAGGGATCCCAGACCAATCCAAAAAATGTGAAACCTCCATGCTCAGCTAACGGCAATGGGAATCATTTTGTTGGCGAACCAGCAGCCAACGCAAATATTAGAAAACAGACTGTAATGGGTTGATTATTTTTGCTGGGGCCAGTTTAATTTTAATTACTTTTCATAGGTTTGCATTAATGCCAAAAAAATGATAAAGGCCCAGGTCTGATTCTTGAGTATATTACTGACAACTGTTGTCCATTATTACAATGATGACTAATATTGCTGTACATTTCAGCAGGTTACTCCCCCCAGGTGATACAGTATCTGCATGAAATACGTAGCAATTATGGTTGGTAAAGCTATAGTGCTTTTAACAGACACACTACAAAAAGGTCTAATGATATATTAAAGCCACAAACCATCCTGTTTGTCTCTCATATTACCATCAATGATAATCCAAGCGTTCCATAAGGGTATTATTCTGATTTTAATTCACTAGCATTTAGAAAAAGAACAATGCTTGAAAGTCATCTACTTGATTATAGTGTAGGACAAAAATATTGGTTACAACTCTTATGACACCGTACAAACCTGCACTGTGGCAGAATTCTGAGCAACCAACTGAAAAGCTTCTGATATTGTGCATCTGTGGCAGAGAACATGGGACAGCCATTCATGAATTATAAAATAAGAAAACTTAGATCTTATAGATGGAGGCAACCGGCTTACCAGCTGGATCTCAGGGACCTAAGTGTTAGAATTACCTACAATGTGGCAAACATATTCTCACTAAAAAGATTATTAGTTCATCATATACCCCAGTAAGAATGTGTGTGATAGAAAGTGCGAAATAAAGACACATTCACCACAACATATTCTCATAGTCGTTATGATGGTACAAACATTGCACAGTAAACATTCTACCTGGCTGTGTGTTTTTGCAAATGCTGAATAGGTGCGCTCTGAATGTCCTGAATGAAAAAACCCCTCAATGGCAGTTCCTCTGGGATCGAATGAGGTGAATTCCAAATGCTAAGCTCTCTCTTTAAGTTTGCTGAGAGCTGTCCCCTTTGGAATACAACATAATTTAACTCACAGGTACATGCGTGAAAGTCCAGCCTCTGAGTTTGTTTCAGAATTGCTTAATGCTGTAGATCACTGGGGTTGGTATTTTGCAGCCGAGCGCCCTACTTTAGAAGGTACAGGGTATTATGAAGGTAAAAAAAAAATATTGAGCAGTGTTTGCGGGACTCTGCTGGCTTCCTTGCGAGCAATGTAAAGAGCTGGAGCTAAAATTCAGTTTTTAAGGAAAGAAAACAGGGAGCGCACTTTATTCTGCATTTTAGTTGCTTGCTTTCGACATACTCGGTGGGAAGGAAAAAGCTGTGCGACTTGTAGTGAGAAAAAACGCAAAGCCTTTCAGTGACACATGGAATTGCAATGAATCGGCTGGGCGGGTTTCCTGCACATTCTGTCAGCCACACAAAACTGACTCATTTTTATTTTATATACCACATTTAAAAACTATTTTATCAGCAGAAGATTGTAAAATCGATCTTCCAGGGAAAAAACGTTTTTAAAAGGCAATAAACAAGCAGAGATTTATTTAAAGAAAAGAAAGGAGATGGCACACACAAAGCATATGATAGGGCATCTTATAGAATAGTGATTGCTGTATGGCATTGTTTAGCTTTACAATGTATTGTCATTTCCAAGCGTGTTGTAATATATTGGTAACATTAGTGAAAGCGAATGTTTTTTTTTTTACTTATTCTGGAACCCGGAAGCTTTTGTCTTACCTATTAATGAAATGTACATGATATACAAATTAAAACATGTTTTACTATGATCAGTTAGTTGTAGGCAGCACCTCCAATTGTTTTCTGTGCAACACTAGTTGTTTGGAAATCCCAGTACATTTTGTCACCACTTAGCTGCAGAGTCTTTATTTATATACCTGTATCCTGTTAGGGGAACACTGTGTGGTAAATTCGCTTATCTGTAAAAAGCACTTCCTGCATGCCTCACTCTGCACTTAACAAGAAAGTGAAGAGAACTCTGTGACAAAAATTTAAAAGCAACACTGCCTAGCTCATAACCTGCCATTTTGAACAAAACCCTTTGCACAACAAAGCGCCTCCCCGCTTGTTAAAGGAACATTAGTATTTTTGTACAAACGCTGTGTGTGTTTAGTGAATGGGCCTCCTTAATTACTTCAAACATGGCCACTTTATAACTTATACATTTAACGTGCTAACAGTAAATATACAACAAGCACATAGCAATATAAGTCTCAGCAACCTCGGGAATCTGTAGCTCTACAAATGTCAAGCACGGGTCCTTCCCATCTTCTATGCCTAGGTTCCTTCACCCAGTCTATTTCCTTAGATCAAGTTTAAAAAAACAAAAAAAAGGACTGACACTTACACTTCAGGATCCATTGACACCGTTTAAAAGTCTGTAAAACAGGAATACAGAGTTTGGCACAAAATTGGAGGGTAGGGCACACCTTCTTGTCTTTAACAAAATCATAGTTTTCTGTCAGTCTTTATCATGTGACTTTTTTATTCTGCACATTCAAAGCTTATCCTTATGATATATTGAGGCATTTACGGCCCAATGTATGGCGCAATTTTGCAGTTGCAAAAGGCAAATTTCGCCATTCCAACGGCGTCCATTCCTAATTGCGAGTTGCAGTGGCATGTATGATTGTTTTGATATTGCAACTGCGGTTGCAAAACAATCACAGTTACCACCAATTTCAATTTTGTGGTAACCCATTCGCAAACGAGAAGGGATCCCGTTGGGACCCTTTCCCCTTTGTGAATGGAAGCTAAAATACTTTTTTCAGAGCAGGTAGTGGTCCCACGGACTATTGCGTACTCTGAAAAAAATGTAAAGAAACCTTTTCATTTTTTTGTTTGAAATGAACCTCGTTTTACTTGAAGGAAAATGGGCTGCATTTCAAAAAAACAAAAAAATGCTTTATTTAAAAAGCAGTCATAGACATGGTGGTGTGCTGAACCCAGAAGGCCACCATCCCTGTAATTGCGGCCATTCCCAATGGGGTCGCAAATTGCAACCTACCTCATGAATATTGATGAGGTAGATAATTTGTGATCCCATTTGGAATTGCAAACAGTGTGGATGATACTGTTGTACATTTGGTTTTGCGACTCGCAATTTGTGACTCACAAATGAATCGCAAAACATACGGTCATACATCTGGCCCTAAGTGATTTAAAAAAAAATTCCAATGCTTTCTTCTACCAACCAATTCAATTATTATTACACTCAGAGCCGAGCTGAATCTTCCTAAGCATGCCATGAATGTGAGTGGTGTGATGACCACCTACATTGCTACGTTGCCTCTGGTGATAAGTGCAAACAGCATGTACACTATGCCCATTTGTGAAATTAACACACTTGGGCCCATATTTATACTTTTTTAGCGCCGCATTTGCGCCGCTTTTTGATGTAAAAAAATTACGCAAATGCGGCGCTAAAAATGTATAAATAAGGGCCTTGATGTGTTGGAGAGATGTGAAAGACCAGCATTTGGACTTTTTTAAAACTACCTGTATTATCCTTTTGATTTGCTTTTTTTTGTAGGATAGCTTTAACAATGGTTTTGGGGAATTTACTGAAAAAATGGGGGATAGAAAAAAATGTTAACACTCCTGAATTATCACAAAGTATAAATTTAGCACAGGAGAGTCACTGTTCATTGCACGTTTTGGATCAGCTAAGACAAGAGCAAAGTCCTGTTGAATTTTTTGTTGGTCATATTCCTCTGGATATTAATCTGGTTATCACTGGATTTCACAATTTGGCGAAACAACAAATGGATGTAGATTAACTCTACTGAAGACATGCAAGTCTCATTCATTCATAGCAAAGGTGTACATGGCCTCTGGTATGGCACAGCACTATGCTGCAGTGACGGAGTACTCTAGAAAGGTCAAGTGATTGCTGGTTCCAGCACACAACAGATTACCTAGTAAGTGAGCAACTGAATATGTCATTAAACCCTTCCAGTTTGTATCTTACTTGCATAAGGCTGCTTTCATCTAAAATGTACTGCTTTGCTACATAACTTTCAGCTCCCAACATACAAGAATATTGTACAACAGTAGCTTGCTTTGCAGTGAGAGCAGAGCCCAAGTTCTAACCAGGCAGAGAGCTTTAGCAGCAATATTCTCCTCTCATATGCAGCAAAAGCATTAGAAGCCACAAAATCAATTTCCAAGTGAGCGATCTAAAAATCATCTAACACCTTACCAAGATTAGCAAAGAGCAAGCCTGCATAAGGAAAATAGCTAAGTTTAAAGATGAGTTCATGTAGTGCAATAGAGATTGATTCTAATTGGATTTGAATGGGACTACACATTTCTAAGGGTTGTTGGGACCTGTACAATATTTATTATATTTAGCCTTGGTGACGTTGAAGTAATTATGGATGTTTACACAAAATAATATAGAGTTTCAAGTCTTTCAGCTACTAACAATGATGATATCTGTCAGATACAGCTGTTTGACATGATGAATCAAGTCACTGAATGAAGCAGCATGCACACTTTATCATTCCACAAAATTGGGACTGATTTTTCAGTCACGCCAGTAACTTTTTCAGTAACATATTATTATTTAAAGTTGTGTTGATTACGCTATACTTAAAAAGAAAAAGAAAGTTCACATATTCTGCATGACAGGATATAGCACATTTCAGAACTGCACATTGTCAAGTCAAAAAAGATAAACACATTGATTTTTCACATTAGTTTAAATTTTTAAAGCCAGCCTATCTTGCCTTTTTGGCTGAATAGAGGTTTCTAGAGACTCTTTTGCAACATGGATGTAGTAGTTTGAAAATAATAATAAAAAAATGTCCGGGAAGGCCATGCTATAAAACTGCTTTTCTAACAGCTTTAAAAGAAACAAAACATACAACAGTGAGAGTACTATTCTCTACCTGTTTGGTTCAGAAGTCTTGCTATCTGTGGCATTCACGTTCCATTTGTTGTTTTATTTTGGATCAGAATTTAAGGGGTGGAGGAGTTTTTTGATACATACATTAGCAGAATGCATCATTCAGTACGAGTTCTTTAAACAAACAAAATACTTTTTTGTTCATAGTAGGAATGCCTGCTCTACAGTAATCAGTAACATTCACTAACTCACAAATTATAAAAATGTTAATTTGGTTCTATGTCTGAGATTTTTACAGAATCGAAACAATTCACCTGATACATTAAAATATATAAAACTGATGCACTGATTTGAGTTATCCATAGTCAATGGTCTTTCACACCTCCAAAAAATGCAACTGGAGAGCATTATTTTGCTGTCAATAGAACTCAAATCTGGAATGACCAATCATCTTTAGAGCTAAAATTAACCTGTTGTTCTGTGTGGTTCTCAAATTCTAGGACCATCTTTTTCAGGACCGTCTTTAGACACTGTTGTACAGTTTTTCCCAGTGTGTTCTTACAAAAAGGACCCCCCTTGTTCAATATTTGAAATGGCAGAATAATTGTACAAACAATAGAAGGCTAAATAAAGTGTAAACATGGCCTACATGAAAAAAGTGTGTAAATACCGCAATTCATAGACATACAGTGATTTCAACGAATGCAAGTATACATCATTAGAAGTCTTCCTTTGGAAAGTTTAAAGATAGACCTCTAGAAAGTGAAGCGGGCTACATTTTCATAGTAAGTCTAATTTGAATGATATAGTTACCTTTATGTGACTTTGTTATTCTTAGTCTATATTATCTTTCCTATTATAAACTTGTGGCTATCAATATGAAGATTAGTGAAGTTTAAGAATTTGGTTGATACAACTAACCCAATTTTGTAGGTGGAAAGTTGTTTCCCATAAGGATGAGGTGAGATATAGTTTTTGTCTGTTGTCAACATTAGATATTAAAGGTTTAGGTCATGGAACTTTCATTATCAGGGATAATACATTTATGTTCAACTTACAGAACCCTAACAGGACAAAAGAGACATTATACATTTAATGAAAAGGACAGAAGATATATCATGTTGTTTAGTATTCAGCAGCATGTTTTCCAATGCATTGAGCAAAATACATATTCAAACAAATACACGTAAATGGAGAGCCATTAAGCCACTTTGCATTCTGTCTATGAGGTAGCATGATCTCAGTCTGCAGCATGTAATTCATAGGGCAGGGTCTTGGAGTGTGTTTTAAACCATTAGCACGAACTGGCTTCTGTCTGTGACCATGCATATGTTGACATCTACAAATGTTCAGAGTGTCACTTGAAGAATAATAAAAATGTAGTAATAATGCAACATTTCTGAAACCTCATCAAAAATTATAAGTAGAAAACTTTTTATACAATCTCAGAGCCAGGTGCTAGTTTGATGTTCTTTTTAAAGGAATAAAAGAGGTGACGGGTTCTGGCAGCAAAGGTTTTTATTGGGATATTTGAACACCTTTAGAGACTTTGCTACCTCTAAAAGCCATTGACAAAGTATGTACTCACAAAGCACAAAGTTGTGCTTATTGCTATGGTTTACACAATAAGGGCTATTTAATAGATACGACATCCTGCACAACCACAGCAAGATCCATCTCTACAGTTTTCAAAAGCTAAACAGACAAAGATGAGAACATGAATGCTATGGAAATTATAGGTTTTTTAGGGTAAACAATACACTTCATATTATCTTTTTAAATGCTATAAAAGGTTATATCACATTTTTTGTAGTCTCTAGGAAAGCCAGTCTCAAACATATTGAAATAAGTATGAAGTTTGGTAATTATCGTCCCCATCATTTTAGAAACAAAACCTGTAGTGAAATCCACAGTCCACAGCTGCCAGATTTGTAAAAGCAAAGCTTAAGGTATTGGTTTACAAGTGTCTGCATGAGCTCTGTTAGTGTCATAGCTTTATTCTGGCTCCCGCTAGAACCTGGACAGGAATCGTTTTGCTATACTGTAAGAAAACGTGAAGACTTTCTAGTCTAGTAAGTGCTCATAGTATTATTGTTTTCAAGACTCGTTTTCCAGCAAGTATTTGACCAGCATCCATTCTTAGAAGCTATGTTCATGACGCATTGGCCACGTTAAGCTTTCTGTTTTTTGTACGTACAACATTTCAACTGCAAAGATTCTACAAATCAGCAGCTAAAATGCTATATGTGAAAAGCAGCCACATCATCATCTCTTGTATCTTTGCCACTAGCCAACCACTTTTCTTGCTTCTATAAGCATCTACTTTACTTCGTCATCTGTTCAGATATATTGCCATATATTTGATGTAAATGGTATTTTTTAAGTCCTAACATAGCCAATCCTAATGTAAGGTGACAGAGTCATTATTTTGTTGAACACTGGTATGCAAAGAGTGCTTTTCCTTTTTCCTGTGGAGAAAAACTTTTTTTTTGTTTTGTTTTGTGTTAAATTTAAAAGAAATGCATATTTAATATATTTTTTGCAGATGTTTCCATAAAGTCCTCATATTCCTTTTTGTAAAGAAAGATGATGAAATGGGTTTAGGATTTTTAAAATGTGAAAAGAGAAATTAATTAATTTATTTGTAATATATTTCAGTTTTTAATCAGTGTTCCCTTTAAAACTGGAGTTGCGTTGTCACCTTCTCTGGAAAAGTACATTTATTTTTGAGTATTAACTGTTTATTTTCAAGTGTTTGCCTATTTTACAATAATAACCGGAATGTAAATCACTGGCCTACCTGCATTCCTCAATGTGATTTTAATAGTGTCTTGATTTTTTTAAGAAAAAAAGGTTACAACATTGAAAGCATTTTGATGGATGGAGAGCATTTCTATGGTGTTATGAACTGGATTTTCATAGGATTATCTATCTAGTTTGTGTGTGAACTGAATTAAAAATGTAAATAGATGAATGTTTCCCAAAATGTAAAAAAGAGAAAATTAATAAAATAATTAATGCACTGCTTGTAAGACTTGCCTGCTTTTTGTTGATTTTGTCACTGTCTGAGTCTGGTTCTTTCCTGATGGAAAATGATGGAGTCCTCGAGATCAGCTTCTGCCCTGTCTGAAAAGCCAGGAATGTGGGGAAGAATTCTCAGTTGTACTGTGCACAGATAAATCAAGATGTACTAAAACAATAATAATGTCAATGGATATGGAAATGATTAACCTTTATAAGTCATTAATTCTGTACGTAAGTATGGGTATTTCTATTCCGTGAACCCAGCCAAACGTAGTCTCCCACTGTACATATTGATAATGTTGTTCTAAGTGGGATGGACTTCACAGTGGCTGGCAAGACTGTCCCAGTTCTCCCCAATTGCATGATGGTGCAAGCGGTAAGAGTCTTTACTCACTGAAGATAAGTGGGTGGTTGTATGCACAAACACAGTGAAGTGATTGTTAACCATTGACAGATGTTTCTACAGAAGGGTAAGTCTTGGAAGAGGCATGTCTTCCTGCTCTGTTATTCATGGATAGATGCCAGCACTGCTTCTAGGTTCTAACCTCTTGACTTGTATTGTTTGTTTTATTATTATCCTCTTGCTAGAGGTGTGAACAGAGTTGTTTGGGGGGTGGAGGGGGTGGAAAGGGACCGAGCAATCGATATGGGAATGAAATGTAACCTGTTGAGACACATATAAAAACTAGTTTTCATGAGACTCACAGGTCAGAAAAGAACTTGGTTAAGACTGAACAAAATAGGAATTTGCATGTGCTGCTCTATTTGAAACAATGGAATCATGGTAAGACTCCGTTCAGCTCATTTTCTCTTTTGTACCCTGAAATGTCTTTGACTTCTAATAATGAAAGTTCAAGTTGCCTGGGAGGAAATACTAGAAGTACAGACAGGAGAATTCCTCCTCATGTAAGCTAGAAGGGGCATAGTTATATGATGAAGAATTGAGAACGGAATGGTAGCATAGGGCATACCTGTTCACTCTTGCACTGTTAGAGCATCAAGTTACCAAACTCTTTCTCTATCACCTTCTCATGTGCAAGGTGCTAGTACGGCTACAGCCCGAGATATAATCTGACTAGGATCTCCTAAATGGTACTCATTTGCCTTTGGGAGGCAGTGGAAGAATGAGAAGGGCCTTGTGATGCGAAACTCTGCTCAAACCTTTGGCTTTGCAGGAAAGATTGAATTTAGGCCTTATAAAGACTGTGTAATTTCTGCTCAGATTGCTAACTGTGATTGCTCTTACATTTCTTTACTGGTTCATGAGGTGTTTGTACAGCAGTAGACAGTATCCCTACTGTTCATGTCACCAACTCCTGTCCTTTGCTAATATGGTATCAATTTACTCATTTGACAGGACTTTGCCCTGTGGATGTTAATACACAGATTACTGAGACGTTTGTCATTACCCCCATTTTGTTTTGGTGAACATGCATACAGAACCCCCACTGCCCATTTGGCTCAGATTGTGACGTGTAGCAACCTACATGGTTTAGTCCTAACTATAATTAAAACTTGCTCACATCTCTCACCCCTCCTCTTCAGTCACACTAGGAGCTGTGCCCAAAAACAAGGTAAGAGCACCTCTCTGGTCACTCATACACAACACTAAAACTCTACCATGTAGGATCAGAACAAATACAACACTCTGCCAACCACACACTTCCCTAGTGTGCTACCTATCTGAAAATGTGTCTCGGCACACCGTGTAGCTGTATAAAGCATCATATAAATTCAACAGTACTTTCAAAGAAAGATCTTGAAGTCTTCTACTGGAGTGCCTAACCCTGCAAAATCAATGTCTCACAACATTAGTTCAGTGAAGTGCAGAATCAAATAATGAGTACATTCCTAATATGCCAGGCCCTATCCATATGGCTAGAGGTAAATGTCTGTCCACTGAAGCAGTGGCTACAAAAATAACAAAGTAGATGCTCTTTGTAAGTATGAAATTGGTAGTAAAATGTACAGTTTGGTTTAGTTACACTACAGCAATCAACATGGCTGCAACACATGCTCCAAAGCACTGGCCTCATGGGAAATACAGTTTCTGTTCCAAAAAATATATATTTAACTGTTCCTACCTTTGGTAAATAAGTAATGGTAAAACGCATTGTTCCTGCTATTTCCTTATTTCAAAACAGCAGAATTGTATTATTTGTAAAACAACAATTGTTCCAAATTTCATACATTTTAGCAATATGTTATCATATGTAGGGGGATTGAATTCTACCACATGCCCACTGCATTTCTTATCTACAGAAGTCTCTTTCAAATAAACACGAACGTGGCCCAGGCATTTATATTACATCCTATTTTGTGACAGATATTTGTGAATGCCATGATTCTCGAAAAAGGACCATGACTACCCTGAGTGCAAGTGGTGCAGCTAGAAGCTTCAGTTACCCATGTAGGGGCCGTGAGTGCTAAACAAATGCTAACGTACAAAAACAATACTCCAATCCTGATACGCGTGATTGTAAAACATTTTGTTCCTTAGCTTGCCTGCCTTTCACAGATTCTGTTTACTTTTTTCTCTGTATTTATTGTGGTCAATCCTGCAATAGCATGTGCTAGCGCATGCGTCTTGCTTGTGAGACACTGTTAACAAAAAGGACTTAGGGCTCACCCAGTGCTTGCCATTTGTTGGCTTGCACTTGCCTCGTAATTGGTCACTGCAGGCCTAGCATCATTTTCACTCATTTTTGTGTAGCAGGGACCCAACCACTGATTGAGTCAACTTAATCCGTGCCCGTCTGCTGCTCCTCACATGATTGAGGTACTATTTTGTTCTTTTAACTTCTACTGCCCTGCAAACAGAAGGGTCGTGACTGGCAAAAACATGTCCAGCAGGACAAACAAAATTGTGAAGTTTTATTTTCTAGAATTAACTTTATTTTATTTTGCCTAGTCTCCCTTTCTCATATTGCACTCGTTTTGTTTTGTTTTTGGTCATGGCCACTGTTTTCAAAAGATGATGATTATCTTGTTCTAAATGCAACACAGTGTATTTGCTTCTTTCTTATGTGTAATTTCCAAAATTATTCTTTAACACATAATTGTGCAGTACACCCCAATCCACCCCACTCCAATTTAATCTGCCCAGATCCAGTCCACCCCACACCAATCCAATCCACCCCTCTCCAGTCCAAAACAATCAATTCCACTCAATCCAATCCACTCCACTCCAATCCAACCCAGCCCTCTCCACTCCAATCTATTTCACCTCAATTCAATTCCTCCAATCCACCACACTCCAGTCCTCCCAACCATCCCAATCCAATCGACACCACACCTATCCACCCCAATCAAATCCAACCTATCTCACCCCACGCCAGTCCACCATACTCCAGTTCAATCAACCCCTCTCCAGTCCAATACATCCTAATCCAATCAACCCTACTCAATCCAGTCCACCCCAATCCACTCCTTCCCACACCAACCCAATCCACCCTACTCAAATGCAAAACAATCCACCCCACTCAACCCAGTCACTCAAATCAATTCCACCCCACCCCAATACAGTCCACCACAACCCACCACAACCCAATCTACCCTACTCCAATTCATTCCACACATCCCAGTCCAATCTAATCCATTTTAATCCACGACTTCAATCCAATCCACCACACTTCAATCCAGTCCACTTCAATTGACCCCACTCTAATCCAATCCAGTTCACGGTAGTCCACTCCACCACACCCCACCCCTATCCACCCAACTCCAATCCACCACAGACCACACCAGTCCAGTCCACCCCACTCATTCCAATCCATCCCACTCGAATCCACTGCACTCTAAATCAGCCCAATCTAATCCAGCCCAATCCAATCAATCCCACTCCAGGCCAATCCACTTCACCCCAGTCTACCCAACTCCAATACACCCAACCCCACTCTGATCCACCCCACTCCAATCCACCACAATCTACCCTACTCCAGTCCAATCCACCCCACTCCAAACCAGTCCACCCTACACCATCTAATTCACCCCACCCCACTCCAATCCACCCAACTCCAGTCCACACTGATCCAATCTAATCCACCCAACTTCAACCCACTCCATTCCAACCTAACCCACTACACTGAAATTCAACCCACCCTCCTACAATCAATCCACCCCACTCCAGTCCAACACACTCCAATCCACCCTACTCCAACCTACCCACTCAAATCCATACCACTCCAATCAACCACAACCCAATCCACCTCACTCCTAATCCATTCCACCCATCCCACTCCAAGTGAACCCACCTTATTCCACTCCACTGTAGTCCAGGCCACCCCACCCCAATCCAATCCACTTTAATCCACCCATTCCAGTCCAATCCATGCCACTCCAAACCAGTCAACCTTAAATCAGCCTAATTTACCCCACTTCAATCCACCCCACTCCAATCATATCTACCCCACTCCACCCACTCCAATTCAGTCCAGTGGACTCCAGTCCAATCCACCTCACTTCAGTCCAATCCAGTCCAATGCACCATAATCCACCTCACTCCATTTCGGTCAACCCCAATCCAGTCCACCTCTATCCAATCCAATCTAATCCACCCCAATCAAATCCACCCATTCCAATCCAACCCACCTCAATGCAATCCACTCCACCCCACCCCAAGCCAATATCCCCAATGTATTCACCCCACCCCACCCATCACACCACAATCCAATCCACCCCACCCCACTCCAATCCACCAACCCTCCCCAGTCCATCCACTCCAGTTCACCCGAATGCAATCCACCTCACCCAATTCACCCACCCCAATCCAGTCCACCTCTCCATAATCCAACCCACTCAGCCAAATCCACCTCACTCAATCCAATCCCCACCCAACTCCAATCCAATCCACCCTACTCCACTCCAATTTACCCCCACTCCAATCCACCCACTCCATTCCAGTCCACCTCACTGCAATCCAATCCAGACCACTCCAATCCACACCACTCAGATCATTACACCCCATTCCAATATAATCCATCCCACTTCAATCTCATCCTATCCACCCCATCCCAAACCAATCCACCCACCTCACTCCAATCATCCCACTACAACCCAGTCCACCATAATCCACCCAACTTCAGTCCAATCCACTCCACTACAGTCTAGGCCACCATAATCCACCCCTTGTCCATCCAATCCACCCCGCTCCAAACCACTTCAATCCAATCCACTCAACATCAATCTAATTCACCCCACTCCAGTTCACTGTACTTCACCCCACTCCAAAACAACCCACTCCACCCCATTCCCATTAAATCCACCCCACTCCACCTCAATCCACCCCACTCTAATCCAGTCCACCCACTCCAATCCAATCACCCCATCTAATCCAATCCCTCAATCAAATCCACCCCACACAAAATATCCACCCCATTGTGGTTGAATCCAGTTCAATCTACCCTACTCCAAACCAATCCTTCCCAATGCAATTCACCCCACTCCCATCCACCCCACTAATCCCACCCACTCCACTCCTATACATTCACCCCATCCCACTCCAATTGACCGCCACAAATAATCCACCCCACCCAATACAATGCACCCTACCCCAATCCAGTCTACCCCACTCAATTCAATCCACCCCACTCAATCCAATTCACTTACTCCAATCCATTCCACCCCACTCCAATTCAATCCACCCACTCCAGTCTACCCACTCTAATCCACCCCACTCAAATCTGTCCACTGCAATCCACCACACTCTGTTCCAGTCCACCCCACTCCAATCCACCCAATTCCAATTAAATCTACCCCACTCCAATTCAATCCACTCAACCCGATCCAACACATCTAATCCACCCCATTCAATCCAATCCACCCCACCTCAATGTAATCCACACTATTCCAAAGCTACCCCATTCCACCCCACTCTAATACGATCCAACTGACACTGGACCAATCCACCCCACTCCAGCCCACTCCACTCGAATCCACCCCAACCCTTCCCATTTCAATCCATCCGACTCCAATCCAATACACCCTACCTCAATGCAATCCACACCACTCCAACAAAGCTACCCCACTCGAATATGGTCCAGTTGATACCAGGCCAATCCATTCTACTCCAGTCCAATCTAGTCCACCACAATCCACCCCACTCCAATTCAGTCGACTCCACTCCTATCCAATCCTCCTCTATCCAATCCAATCTGCCCAATCACATCCACCCCACTCCAGTCCACCCCACTCCAAAAACAAACACAGTACTCCAGTCCAATCCACCCAATCCAATCCACCCCACCCCAATCCCCCCCACTTCACTCCAGTATACCCTACCCCAGTTCAATCCATTCCAATCCTAACCATCCAATCCAGTCCACTCTAGTCCACCCAAATACCCTATCTAGTCCACAAACTTCAATCCACCCCACCCCATTTGAATCAAATCCACCCCACTCTACTTCAATTCATCCCACTCAGTCCACCCCACCCTACTGCAATCAACCCCACCCAATCCAATACACCTCACCCCAGTTCAATCCCCACACTCCAATCCAATCCACCTTACTCCAATCCATTTGACCACACTCCAGTCCAATCCACCCCACTCAATCAAATCTACCCTACTCCAGTCCAATCCACACCACTACAGCCCAATCCACCCCATTCCAATCCAACCCACCCCACTCCATTCCAATCCAATCAATCACAATCCATGCCACAGTCAATCCACTACATTCCAATCCAATCCACCACACTCCACACCACTCCACCTCACTTCAGTTTGCTCCTCTCTAAACCACCCCATTCCAATTCAATACACCCCAATTCAATCAATTCCATCACACCCCAATCTAATCCACCCACCCCAATCCTATCTCTCCAACCCAATCCACCCACTCCAATCCGTCCACCCCAATCCAACCCACCCCACTCCACCCCACCCCAATCCACTGCACCCCATTTCAATCCACCTCACTCCAATCCATTCCACCCTATCAGTCCATCCACTCCAATCCATCCCAATAGACTCAATCCACCCCTCTACTCCATTCCAATCCACCACACTACCTCAATCCACTCCACCCTATTTCACTCCACCCCACTCTACGCCACTCGACTGTGTGACACTGCATTCTACGACACTCTCTGCCACTGAACTCTAGTCCTCTCTACCCCCTTTGTATCACACTCTACTCCTCCACTCCACTCTATGACACTCTACCCCAACAAACCCACTCTGACACTTTGGCCCACATTTATACTTTTGCACGCAAAACTGCGTTAGCGCAGTTTTGTGTGTAAAAGTATAGCGCCAGCTAGCGCCACTCCTGGACGCCGGCCAGGTGCCATATTTATGGAATTGTGCTAGCCAGCGCTAATGCCCTGTTAGCGTCCCTGTAAAGGATGGTAACCGGGTGAGGGAGTCGTAGGGAGAACGGGAGTTTGTGCGCCGGGTTATGGTGATACACTGCTTAGAGGCATTTGTTTGCCTCTAAACAGTGTTACGCCATTTCCTGGCTCACAACCCCCATGGACATGGCTCCTGTCTTAGTACAGACAGGAGCCATGCCCACCACCCCAATGGCCAAGCCCAGGGAACGAATGTTCCCTGCACATGGCCATTGGGGCCAGTGCCATGCAGGGGGCCCCAGGTCAGGGCCCCCAAGCGGGTGAAAAAAACATACTTAGCGGGACATACCTGGGATGGGTCCCCCATCCTGTGGTATCCCTCTGGTGTGGGTGGAGTGTCCCTGGGGCCAGGGAAGAGTACCTGTGGGCTCTTTCCATGGTCTCTGACCATGGAAAAAGGCCCACAGGCCCCCTAACGCCTGCCCTGACCAAGGCGTTAAATAATGGCGCTAAGAAAACGTGTGCCAGTATTTAAGGCCCCCATCCCCCCATGCTAGATTTTAGCATGGGGGATAAATATGGTGCTAAGGCCATATCATAATTTTCTGGCCGGGAAACACCTACCTTGCATTTCATTGACGCAAGGTAGGTTTTCAAGTCCAGAAAATGACTTTTACTCCATAACTTTGGTGCTAGGCTTGTCTAGCGCCAAAGTATGTATATGGAGTTAGGTTTGTGCTGAATTAGCGTAAAAAAATGACGCTAATTCGGCGCAACCTGAGTATAAATATGGGGCTTTACTCATCCACTCAACTCTACAACACTCCATGCCACTAGCTTTTAACCATGCTGAACAGCAGCCTCACTGGTGTATGACATACCTAAAACACATTGCCAAAGCCAATAGCTCTTGTATAGGCACGACCTATTGCTTTGCCAATGCTTGTTTTTATCTTGTCATAAATTGTATCTCTGCTACATTTTAACACCCATTGATCTGGTATACAGGCAAGTTTATTTCATAAGTGTTTGCTCTGTACCAAACAACGACGGTAATTGTTTTGTGTCCTCCATAAAAGAAAATACGTTTGAAAAGACACGTGTCAGTCTAAAATGACCAATAAGCCGTTTAGTATGGCCAGCATTTGCAAAAAGCCATATAAGACACGACAGTCTGGCTAGATGCTCAATTCTTTTTGATTGCCGTTTGGGCATTTGGTCTGGAGTGTGCAAGTTAAGGCAACTGTTAAAGCAAGTCTTGTGCCACTGTTTTCAAGGAGTCAGCATTGCAAAGTACCTGGTGAACACTCCACAACCTGAATAGCCCCTCGTCACAATCCATTTTCCAGTCAGTACAACAATGGCTACTCCAGAGTTTCTCCTATAATACTTTCTTTACACTTTTGAGGTTATTCTATGTATTCCTACATGGCAAAAATACAAATGAAGGCTCCACATGCAGTATAGAAAGTTCACCTATAAGAGGCTCAGATAGACACTTATTGTAATCCAAAATAAACAAGGTGGTGGTCCAAATACAAGCGGGACAGCACATCGCACGTGAGCTTTGATAAGGTGATTAGTGATAATGCAATGCACAAACATACAGAAACAACTGTATACATCAAATACCCAAATGTGGGATTATTTTATTTACTTCACAAACAAATATAAAAATGTTGTTTTTCTGCATCTGTTTTTTATTGCTAAAAGATACAGCAATATGCTACATTCTGTCTTTTTTCCACCTAATACATAGTTTATTTTTGTTGGTGCTTCTATTGAGGCCACTCATCACCCGCACTATAATCGTTTTACTGTAGTTGCACTGCTCCCCCAAAACCAGTGGAAGATACCAATTTCACTTTTAGTCTTCAATTCCAAATTCCTTCATATTTATCGAGAGTTTTAAAATGTTCATTGTTAATTCTGTATTTAAATATACTTTTCAATCTGCAAATATTGTTTAATTGTCTAAACAGTCGCTAACCTCCCGAGTAGACGTCACAGATCACCAGAGGTCTGTGGACCTCAGGTTAAGAACTACTGTATTAAATGATCAACAAAAAGTGCATCTTTCACACTTTATGAATAACTCTGAGGGAACCATTGTTGCATAGTTTGTGTATTGACCGGGTTCCAGTTGCTGCTCTATGAATTATTCTTTACAACACGTTTTTGGGTGTAGCAGAAGAACAGCATTACTTTCAGGTGTGGTTCTCCCCCCCCCCCCCCGCTTCCTAGTAATGTAATGTATTGCATTTTGGATCTTGCACTTACGATTTTAGAGTTCATCTGCTGCCTCACAGTTACATTCACTCCTTGGTTTGAAAATCCAATTGCTCAAGTACCAATTAATAAGATCCAGAATATTTTCATGTGGAAGCATTATTTCTTACAGCCCTGTGCTCAAGCGTTCGTCATTGCTGATGGTGCAATTCACGCATCCAAACTCGTTCCGTCCTTGGACTCAACCTGCTTTGGGAAGCGGTTCAGTAATCTGACCTTCGAAGGAACCGGGGGTTGTGCAGTACGCCTCTGTATCTACAAGTTACAAATATTGCCAGAGGCCCAGGTAACAACTTCAGCACCAGGCCGACGGGATGCCTGCCCAGGAGAGACTTGCATACACTGGCATACGGGTGGAATACCACTGAGGTGACAGTCGACCTACAACTACGAAGTGGAATTTCATTAATTGAGTGATATATACATATATTTTGTTTTTCTTTTCTGCCACCAGCCATTTTTTTATCAACGACTTCTCACGGACCCATGATATATTTTCATACATGCCCCTGTAATTTCGTCAGAGCAGATGCCCCCACTGCCTCAGCTCTGTATTGTGTGAGTTTAGCCATCAAGCACTGAAATAAACCAAGTAGGCATTGGCAAAGCCAATTTCAACTACTGATTTTGCCAGTGTTTTTTGCTGATGCTGTGCAATATCAGCAACTTGTTAAAAAAAAACAAGGAGTAAAAGTGTGCAATGACGTGTACACACTAATGCACGCATATAGCTCATGATGCTAAGGCGGCCGAGCATGGTGATATATGCTTGAGAGTGTCACCACACATGCACTGATACAGTATCAGGTTTCTACCATTTTATTTATTTTTTATGTGCCATATAGAGAACGTAGACAATGAATTTAAAGTGTACAAAAATATAAAACACTTTAAAAAACAGAGCTGCCAGATAACAAATGGTAGCTATTGTGCTCCTCCAACAAAAAAAAAAATATATATATATATACATATATATATAAATATATATCCACACGGCCACATTCCAGCCAGCGCATTCTTGCTGCCAGTGCAGATGCAGGGTGCAGGGGTTGCGACCAAAACCACTGTTTAAATTTGAAAGCATTGCTCTCCAGGAAGCAGTTTTAGACAGCAATTCTCTTTATTCGTGCAAAAGTGGATGCCTCCACCACCGTTGCGTTTCAACCAACAAGGTCTTGGTCTCCGTGTTCGAAATGCGTCGATGGTGTGGGCATCCACTTTTGCAAGAATAAAGAGAATTGCTCTCTAAAACTGATTCCTGGAGTGCAACGGTTCAATGTGTATATATATATATATATATATATATATAAAACATTTTTAATAAGGGGTCAGGAGCAATGGCAGAGAGGGTGAGAGGAGAGGGGGCAGCAAAGTGGGCTAGGGAGCAAGGGAGGAGTCTGGCAGGGAGATGAATTAAGAAATAAATTAAAAGCAAAAAAGATGGAATTGGAATAGCAATGTATGGGGCTCGGAAAGAGGGAGCAATACTGAGCGAGCAGGTGGGTATCATCTAAGCAACAAAGCAGCACACGAGAGAGATAAAGAAAACGCATTCACACTCATGAAGTGTTGGAAAAAAAACAAAAAACTAAGGGCCAGATTTAAGAGGGTCTAGCACCATCTAACAACACATTAGCATTATTTTTTTTACGTTAATGTGGCATTAGATGGCCAAAAACGCAGCACCAGATTTACAAAGAGGTGCAATGCTTGCATTGCGTCACCTTGTATCCTCTTGCGCCACATTATCCCTGCACCAGGCATAATGTATGCAAGGGGGCGTTCCCCCGTTAGGGGGGCCAAAGAAAATGGTGCAAAGAAATCTAAAATATTTCTTTGCGTCTTTTTTTATCAGCATTTTTAACACCTGATCAGAGCTTGCGTTAAAAGGAGGCTCCTATTGTTTTCAATGGGCCTCTGGGTGCTTTGCAGGATTAGGGTCAACATTTTTTACGCTAATCCTGCAAAGCGCCGAACTAGCATCAGAAATTTTTATGCTAGTTCCCTAACTACTGTCATGGTGTGCCGTATGTTAAATACAGCACACACATGGTGGCATTAGGGAGTGCTAAGGGGTGCAAGAATAAATCTACCCCTAAGGAGTTTATTTACTAGCCCCTAAAGCCGCTGGTGCGTCACTTTTTATATGGTAAAAAGTAATGCACCGGCGGTGCAAGGGGCTTGTAAATAAGCCCCTGAAGCCGATAGGTCTGGCACTGGCTGCAGGCACTTCGGCTTTACCAGTGCTTGTTTCATTTTATCTTTTTTTTTTTTTTACTAAAAACTTTATTGTTGGGGCTGTGCCCTCATCAACATATAAAATAAACATTGGCTAAAGCCAAAAATATTTTTGATCTCAAAACGTATAGAGTCATCGTTGTCCTTTTTATGAGGATGTGCTCCTTGTGAAAGGGCAGAAAGCCAGCATTCTCTAGTTAGCCAATGACTAAAAGTGAGCAAATGCACTGCCCCATTCTCAATACCGTAGTCAGTGGGAAAATACATGAATGATACCAAAACAGACGAAAGTGGAGTCCGTGAAATGCACTCCCATTTAAAAACACAAAAAAACACTGAAATTCGCAGTTGTATATAACTGACACAAATATTACTTGTACCACCAGAGATTTTAGATGTTATAAACAATGTAATATGTGAGGTCATAAGCAGTGGATCACAGCAGTGCAAAATATACTTATGGCACAGAAGTGATAATGCACTACGCACTGCAGCGCCCAGGTGAAACTATAATTAGAGGATGTCCTCTCAAACTTGCTTATCTTTCCCCTTCCCCTGGCTGTCACAAGCTTTTGTGGAGCCCCATAAACCAAGAATTTTATTGACCTCAGGAGGATATAGAGCTCAGTAGCTCGGTAAAGATTTAAATGTGTAATATAGAGGTAGTACATAAGAGTAAACAGCAGGTACATTAGCCCATTCCAATTGCATGCAATAAAGAGTGTGATCAGAAATAGGTGGAATCACAGCACTAAATTTATTGAAATTGTAATTGGATTGTAATTGTATTTATATAGCACTTATTACACCTGACAACACACTTTTCAGCAAGCAGTACGCTACTCCGGAACCTAAAAAGGATTAGTGGTGGATTAGTAAAGGGAAATATGAGTTACTATAAGCAGTACTGTTAGTTGGATAATGGAGGGACAGAAGAAGGAAAAGTCTAGAAAGTGTTATTTGGGAGATCATAGAAGCAAGATGAGGTTTGGGGTGAGTAAAGGGAGAGATGGAGGAGGGAAGAGTCTCTAGAAATGGATTAGGGAGATCATACTAGTAAAATAAGGTTTTGGATGAGTCAAAGGAGGGATACACAAGGGAAGAATTTAGAAAGGGTTGTTTGGGAGATCAAAGTGGTAAAATGAGGTTTGGGTAATCCAAGGAGGGATAGAGCAGGGAAGATAGTTGGATGTGCTGTAAGAAATCAAAACTATGATAGCATTAGGTGGAAATTTTGATACCAAGTAATCCAACCTCTCTATGGGAATCCAATTTCTGGCCTTGGATTTGGATGAATCCTCAAATTGGATAAACATGGTGAACAACATAGGGCTCAAAACAGATACAGAACTGATCAAACTCCAGATATTAACATTGTCACTCAATCATATTGTTTTATCATTTAGGAAACAAAGTATGTGCTTCATTTCATCTCACTTGTCGAGAATATGAGTATGGTGAATGCTTTTATATCAGCAACACCACTTTATGCCAATACAATCGATGTAATACTGTTCAAGCCATTCAAAGGCTTCAGTTAAATCATAGTTCTAAAATGCAATAGGATGCAAGTGATTATGCTGGTAGATCAAATGGTTCATAGCAAAAAGACTTCCCCAATGAAATATATTTTTTCAAAATATGTCTCATCTTAAAAAAAGCTTTCACAAAATCCAGACAAGCAACCTTCGCGGGCAGACTGTGGACTTTCCAGCTGTCTCCGACCAGGCTTGACACCATCTTTCTAAGATTATGGAAAACCTGAAATTAAAATAAGGCTATTTCCATGCCGAACTTCAACTGTGGTAGTTAGTGGTAGTTAGTATTGATCCTTGGTGCCAAGATGCAGCTCGATGAATATTGTGATTTACAATATATATATATGTGTATATAAAAATAATAAAAAATTCAATTCCTTAAACAAAGCCTTGCAAAAAAAAAATCACGGCTTTCTCTGGGTCTCTTGGTATTCCTTAATGCTGCTCTAGTTTTTTGCAACACATATTAAACATCAGAGAGTGTAGAAAGAACAAAGTATCACCTGCCACCAGTGCTACTCAGTCTCTGCGTCTGCTGGCACTTCCACACCACTCCGCCAATTTTGAAACACAGGGGTGTGCAGTATTTAGAGGAATACTGCGCTCTTCTGCATTTCGCCCTGTGCTGACGCTGAATTAAGCTGCTTAGCACAAACACAGGCATCCTTGCACCATAGTGCAAAGGTGTCTGATTTGAGGGGATAGATTGTTTATGTGCAGGAAGGTGTCCCTTCCTGCACGTAAACAATCTTCCATTATATTTTGCTTCTTCTGTGTGTGCTGCAGAATGCACACCATATAAAAAAAGCAAAAAATGTGGCAGAATAAAAGCATTTCTCCTCGTTTTGCCATGCTAACGCCACTCCGGGGGTGGTGTTAGTTTTTGGCTGTGCTTCAGGTTTACAACAACTCGTAAATCTGAGGCAGCGTCAAAAGCAATGGGTGTTGCTGTGAAATGCCTAAAGCAACAACCGTTGCTCGCCCCTCTGATGCAGAAAACTGCCTCGGAGGGGCCCATATTTACAAGGAGGCGTAACGCCACAGAAAAGTGGCGTTACACCTCCTTGTAAATATGGAGCAGTGCTTAGCGGCACCAGAGCGTCACAAAAAATGCCCCTTAATATCTGATTATGGTTACCATTACAGCGACACTGGCCTGTAGCCTCTCTTCAATTCAACCTGCATTCAAGTCACCACCCAGGATGCTTGGGCAGCAGACAAATTAGATCAGATTCCCCCGTCCCCTTAAACCCCCACGACCATTGATTCCCTCTAACAAACACAACTACACAGTAACTGGAGTCTCAGGACATTATAGTAAACTTGTCAATTTAAGCTTTGGACTGTGCGTTCAAGACAACCTCAGAGACAGAAAGTTGGAAACAGAGTGAAGGAGACCATGAGACTAAAATCACCACAAAGCCAAAACAAGCACTGGCAAAGCCAATAGGTCTGATATTGGATGCCGGTTTGTTGGCTTTGCATTGCTTATTTTGTCTTTTCTGCAACCCAGGATCAAGGAGCAATTTGAAGCCCATGGCAATGGAGTGTGGTCAGGCACACCAGCCAAGTTTTTCCTGGTCAAAGATTTTTCCCAATGACTTTAGATCATTTGAGGCCAGATGTACAAATCTTTTTTTGTCGCAAACGGACCTATTCTGGGTAATCAGTGGCATGTATGATTATTTTGTGGCCATGAATGTAGTCGCAAAACAATCGCAGTTAACACCAATTTCAAATTGGTGCTATCCCATTCGCAAACAGAAAAGGGGTCCCTAAGGGGCCCCTTCCCCTTTGTGAATGGAAGTGAAAATAATTTTGCAGAGGAGGTAGAGGTCCCACGGACCACTGCCTACTCTGAAAAAATTAAAAGAAAACTTGTCATTTTTTGTTTGAAATGCATCAATTTTTCCTTTAAGGAAAAAGGGATGCATTTTAAAAAAAAATCTGTCTTATTTAAAAAGCAGTCACAGACATGGTGGTCTGCTGTTCCCAGCAGGCCACCATCCCTTTCAGTGTGGCCATTCCCAATGGGGTCGCAAATCGCGACCTACTTCATAAATATTGATGAGGTAGGTCATTTGTGACTCCATTGGGAATCACAAACAGTGTACTTAACAGTGTTGTACCTTTTGTTTTGCGACACGTAATTAGTGATTCTCATACGGATCGCAAACTGCGAGTCTCGAAACAACAGGTCGTCCATCTGGCCTTAAGTCACAACTAACTGCAGGAGTACACTCCTAAGGACCCCAGGGTCTTACTTATAGACCAGCAGAGTGCCAGGTAGAGGTCAATAGTAGGGTCCAGTCCAGATTGTTACACTGATCAGCTAGGTACTTCCAGGAAGCGCCTTGTAGGTTGTTTTCTCCCTATAGCCCACAAATCAGCCACCTGACCCTTGGGGTTCACTTCTTTGTCCAAGGCACAAGAGGGAGAAAGTTCAGTCCTTCAGGGCTCCTTAAGACAGAGAGCAGGTCCAGAACGTATTCTTTATATTATTTTATTATATTTATAGCAGTCTCTTATTTTAATTCAAATTTGTGGCACCTTTAACGTGGCCCAGCTGGAAAGTAATTAAGACATTATAAATTAACGTGTCAAGTTGCATCAACCCTATCTTCCCAAAACATGCTCTCCCATTCTCTGTCCTGTCTTTCCTCAAAACATCTCTTTTCTTCCTTTGCGCCTGTGCGTGTTCGTATAAACACTGAAATGTGTTTTGCTACACAAAATGAAGGCCCTGGTCAATATGTACTGAACTAAAACACAGAAACATGCACTGTAGCGTCGCTGGGCCGGACTGTTTCCCGCAGAGCACCTCTTCTCCTGAAGCAGCTATCACAAAGACATAAACAACAGAATGGAAATTATATTGACGTTCACGCGGGAATATGGAACTTTGTAACGTCCAGTGATGCTGGCCAGCGATAGTTGTGTTCTCATTCCACGTTGATTCTTGTTTTGGTTTTGCAAATTTCTAATCTGTGAATGTGAAGTTCAATTTGGTGGTTTAATAATCACAGAACATTGCTTGGAATTCAGGGTATAATTTACGGATTTTCCAAAGAGTACGTGTGAATTTTAATAAAGCATGTTGACAAATCCGGTAGCTGTATGAGGAATGCTTTCCAGAAGATGCACAGGATTTGCACTCCACAAATGGTAAGTCGATAGTGGATATATTAAACAGGAAAGGCTTAAATAAAAACTGAAGAAATATTTATCAAACATTGACAAGGTGAGTGGTGTCCACTACAGATTCTGTATGCCAAGCTAGTGGCTTTGCAATGTTTATTTGTAAAACACTGATAAAAAAAGAAAAAAGTATTCCAAACGGCAGCCGGTGCAAGATTATGCAAAAGCACGCATGTACCATCTTGGAATGCTTTTTCTTTGAGGAAACCCATTCCAAGATGGCTAGTGGTTCGTCTCAAGTTACTCAAGTTATGCACACACGGGCAGTTACCAAAGATCATGATTTCTCAAGCAAAGTGCATTCCGAGGTGGAAAGCAGTGTGTGTGCCTGTGTTGTGATGTACAGATACATATCCATGCGCCATGACGCATCATTGGCTGTCTTTTTGATTTTAAGTTTAATTCCCCACTAGGAGGTGGCCAACAGGCATGTTTGATCACTAAATTAAATAACAAAAACTGCACAGGAGCGCAAAAAGAAAAGACGCATTTGGCCCAGTACCAGTAAGTAGTTGCCAACTACTTTGAAAAAATACCTCCAGATAATAGTGACTACATCTTGAAACAGCAATGCATCTCCACAGAGGTATTTTCTTTTCGGATAGGATGGACTGTAGCCCTGTTCAAATCCGAATAATGGAGTAACGTTGGGTTAATAGACAGTTATTTCTCTCTTTTTGCCAGGGAAAGTTTCCAGTCTCCTCTTCAGGCAGTTTTCCTAGCTCTTCATCCCGGAACATCTTGAAATCCTATTATTTATCCACCTAGAAGCTTACATCCCTTTCCCACCATGCTTCCTAAAATGCTGAATATCCCAATGGCTAACATGCACACAGCATAGGAATCATTTCATGAATTGTCACGTACTATATACTGCTGACAAGCGTGAAATGGTTAAAATTTCATCAAGCCTCATGAATTTGGAAGGCAATGCAACAGCATGAGTTACTTCACACTTGGAACCTTCCAAACTCCTCTAAATGATTATGGGTTAATATTCAGAATGTGTTTCAAAATAATTAAGCAAAAATTGATTATAAAAAAGCTATTGGATATCGAAGAGCCAGAAATATATACATTCATATCAAATACATTTAAAGTCTAGTGCAGTGTGTTAGAAATGGGGTCTCTAGTTGGCAGAGGTATTCACCTTTGTCCAAAAAGGGGACACAGTTCTAGTCAGGATAAGTCACCCACAGTCCAAACTATCCTGTGCCCACACTCTGGTAGCTTGGCACTGAGCAGTTAGGCTTAACTTAGAAGGCAATATGTAAAGTATTTGTGCAATAAATCATACAGTAACAGTGAAAACACTACAAAAATACTCCACACAGATTTAGAAAAATATATTTACCTGGTTAAATTAAGGTCAAAACGATAAAGATTTAATAAGCACAAGTTCAGCTATCACTTTTGCAAGATTAAAATGAGTCTTAAACCTTAGAAATCAACAGTTATCTCTTGTTTGCACACAGTACCTGGTTTGCCGAAACAATAACACACATGGAGACCGCAGAAGAGGAGATGTGTGGAAAATTAGGGTGTGTGTCTGAATTTCTGGCAAGGCACAGACAATGCGTCATTTCTTTCCATGCTGCAAGGAGCTTTGCGTCGATTTCCGGCATGCAGTCTTCATTCCTCAACGCGATTCGGGAACCTTTTTGATGCCCAGGGACAATGCAGGGAAAATCCAGGGCATGTGGGACAAAGTCACAGGCGTCACATTGATCAGGTAGGCAATGTATCTAATTTTCTGTTGCACGGCAGGTGCTGCGTCGACTCTTTACTCAGGAGGTCAGGTCGTGTCGTCCCGGTTCAGCTGTGTGTCAATTCGATGGGCTGTGTATCGAATTTCTGGCCACAAGGCAGGCGCTGCGTCGATTCTTCACTTGGGAAGTCGGGCTGCATCGTTGTGGTTTGGCTGTGCGGCAATTTTCTCGTCATAAGGCAGACTGTGCGTCAGTTCGAGCAGGCTGTGCATTGATTTTCGGCGCACAAGGAGTTTTTTCAAGAGATGAAGTCTTTTTGACCCTGAGGCTTCAGAAACAGGAGGCAAGCTCAATCCAAGCCCTTGGAGCGCACTTCTCAGCAAAGTCAGAGGACACTAAGGCAGCAGGGCAACAGCAGGGCAGGCAGCAGTACTTCTCAGCAAAGCAGCCCAGATGAGTCCTTTGGGCAGCAAGGCAGTTCCTCTTGACAGGTTGCAGGTTCAGGTCCAGAAGTGTCTGACTTGGTGGGGTCAGGGACCCAGTTTATATACCCCAAAATGCCTTTGAAGTGAGGGTGACTTCAAAGAGTGGTTTTGAAGTGCACAAGGTCCCCTTTCAGTACAGGTCTGTCTGCCAGGGTCCCAGTAGGGGGTTAGGAAGTCCATTGTGTGAGGGCAGGCCACTAGCCTTTGAAATGTAAGTGCCAGGGCCCTCCACCCCCCAGTCCAAGAAGACCCCTTCAGTATGTAGATGAGTGCAGGTGTGACTGAGTATCCTGTGTTTGTGGTTGTCTGGGTGAATATGCACTTTAGCACAGGTTAGCAGTGGTAAAGTGCGCTAATTCCTAAAACCAGCAAAAACAGTGTCAGAAAAATGGAGGGACGCATGAACAAATTTGGAGGATGGCCACCCTAAGACTGTCAGGTCTAACATGTGTCCCCACCCCAGCTGAAAGTGGGGAGAGCTACCCAACCCCTTGGGAGCTCTCATCGCCAAGGCGGAAGTATCTGGAGATACCATCAGCATTGCCTTGACCAGTTCCCGGGTTATGCTCCACTGTAAAGTCTATCCCCTGTGGGGAAATGGACCTCCTCAAGAGTTTAGGATTTTCACCCCTTATCTGCATGAGCCATCTGAGGGGCCTGTGGTCTGTCTGAACCCGGAAGTAACACCCAAACAGGCAGGGTCTCAGCTTCTTCAGTGCCTAGACCACATCAAATGCTTCTCTTTCTATGGCTCTCCACATCTGTACCCGTGGTAGTAGCCTTCTGCTAATAAAGGCTACTGGTTGGTCTAGACCCTCCTCATTCAGCTGTGCTAGAACCGCCCCTATGCCATGCTCTGAAGCGCCTGTCTGCACAATGAACTCCTTGGAGTAGTCAGGGGCCCTGAGCAGGGGTGCCGTGCACATGTTTCCTTTAGAGAGTCCAAGGCTTTCTGACAAGCCCCTGTCCAATTCACCAATCTAGGTTGCTTTTTAGATGTTAGTTCTATCAAGGGGGTCACTATGGAACTATACCCCTTGACAAACCTACGGTAGTACACAGTGAGGCCTAATAAGGCTCTCACTTCTGTTTCGGTTCTAGGTGATTGCCAGGCCGTGATTGTCTCAATCTTGTCCTGGAGAAGCAGCACCTTGCCACCACCTATTAGGTGTCTCAAGTACACTACGGAACCCTGCCCAATCTGGCACTTACTGGCCTTGATTGTCAGGCCTGCCTGTTCCAGGGCCTGAAGCACCTCTTGGAGGTGGGGCAGGTGTTCATCCCGGTTGAAATTGTAGACGGCAATGTCATCTAGGTAGGCAGTGCAGAACGCATCTTTACCAGCTAGGACCCCATTAACCAACTGTTGGAAGGTAGCGGGGGCATTTTTCAATCCAAAGAGCATCACTCTGAACTGGTAATGTCCCTCAGGAGTAGAAAAAGCGGATCTCTCTTTAGCCCCCTCAGTCAAGGCAATCCAGTACCCTTATGTGAGATCAAAAGTACTGAGGAATTTGGCAGCACCTAGCCTATCTATGAGCTCATCAGCTCAGGTGATGGGGTGAGCCTCTGTCTTTGAGAATTGAGACCCCGGTAGTCCATGCAGAACCCAAGGTCTGGCTTAGCATCGGGTGCGGCAGCCTTGGGAACCAGCCCACAGGCCTGGACTGGGGACTGCTGGACTTCTCAATCATCCCAAGAGCCAGCATCTTGGCAACTTCCTCCTTGATGCTGGCCTTCATCATGTCTGACAACCTGTAAATTGTGTTCTTTACAGGGGGACTGTCTCCCGTGTCAATATCATTGACACACAAGTGTGTGAGCCCAGGGGTGAGGGAAAACAGGGAGAATACTGCTCCAGTAACTGGTAGCAGTCCCCTCACTGGTCCAGGGTCAGGGAGTCAGAGAGATTGACACCCTCCACTGACCCATCACCTTCCTTGGCAGAGAGGAGGACGGGGAGAGGTTCATTCTCCTTCTCCACGCCCTTATCTGTCACCAGAGCATGCTGACGGCAGTCCTCTCAAAATGAGGCTTCATTCTGTTTGCATGGAGCACATTTGGGGGTTCCTAGGGGACTGGAGGTTCACTATGTAATGGCCTCCCCTTTACACTCCTTGATCTCAAATGGGCCAGTCCAGCAGTCCTGGAGAGCCCTAGGCTCTACTGGCTCCATTGCCCAAAGTTTGTCACCAGGCTTAAACTCTACCAGGGTGGCCTTCTGGTCATAGCAGTGTTTCATGTCCTCTTGACTGGCCTCAAGGTTGCTCTTGGCCTTTTCCCAGAAGCGTTGCACCCGGTTGTGGATGGCTAGCATGTAGCTGACCACATCCTGAGGGGGTGCCTTGGGAGATTTCTCCCACCCCTCTTTTACAATGCATCAGGGTCCCCTGACTGGGTACCCATAGAAAAGCTCAAACGACTGAACCCTACCCCCTTCTGAGGTACATCTCTGTAAGCAAAGAGAAGGCATGGCAAGTCCCACTTACGCCTCATGGTCTCAGGAAGGCATGTGATCATGCTTTTCAAGGTCTTGTTGAATCGTTCCACAAGACCATTGGACTGAGAATAATAGGGTGTGGTGAAGTTGTAGGTCACCCCACACGCATCCCACATGGACTTCATGTATGCAGACATGAAGTTTGTGCCTCTGTCAGACACAGTCTCCTTTGGGAATCCCACACCGGTAAATATCCCCATCAGAGTTCTGGTCACCACTGGTGCAGTAACACTGTCCTCAGAGGGATGGCCTCTGGGTAGTGGGTGGCATGGTCCATCAAAAACAGGATAAACCTGTTGCCTAGGGCAGTTTTGAGGTCCAATGGACCAAAGACGTTGATGCCCACCCTTACAAAGGGGGTGCCAATGACGGGGAGTCGGATTAGGGGGGCCTTGAGCCTTTTTCCTGTCTTCCCACTGGCCTGGCAGGTGGGACAGGACCTACAGAATGCATCTGAGGCCGTCTGCATTCGGAGCCAATAAAAGTGGGTGACAAGCCTGGCAAAGGTCTTGCCTTGCCCTAAATGTCCTGCCAGGGGAATGTTGTGAGCCAGGCCCATTAGGAAGGCCCGGTGAAGAGGCTCCTCGCCTCTGTCCTTTGCCACTTATTGTTGCTTATTGCTGTTCTCAGGGCCCTCACTACAGCCCTCAGGGGGGCTGCCATTTTGGGCCCTTCTTTGTCCCTTCTTGGCCCTGCTTTGGATTTGCGGACAGTGGACAGCCGTCCGGATCTTGGGCCTGTCTTCGGTGCCCCTGGTGTCCCCCCCCCACCATCTGGCACTCAGGGGGGCTAGTGCATCCCTTAACAGGTGACCTGCAAGGTGGAACGACAGTATGTGCAGGGGATGTGGCTGCGCTTAGTACTTCTCTGCCTGTGGCGTCTCAACTTCACCTTGGCGATTGTCAGAAATACCACTGCACACCGCACTGCACATCGCACCTGGAACTCTTACAAGGCTTAAAATAAACAGTACCAGCATCCTATTAGTGACCAGCCCAGGGCCCTAGGGGGGCTCTAAGACAACATTAGATCAGGCCCAGGCTTAGTCATCAAGATTGGAGGTGGCGCGTCTCTGAGCACCTACATCTTCTCTACCTCTACCTCTATCTCTATCTGAAGCATTGGCAACAAGCACCTCCTCAATAGCATCAATCTGACCGTGGCCTGCATCTATCCTGACAGGACATCAAAAGACAAAACCGTGCCACAACCAGCATAAACAGCATCAAGGGAGTAAAGCCCGCAGATGAAGCTGGCAAAGCAGATAAAGGAGGCCAAATACAAGGGCCCGAAAGAACAGAGGGTCTACAGGACTTTTGGTGACAACTGGAAACTGGCACATAGAATTTTCTTTAGACACAAGGATTATAGTAAACCAAAGCGGCAGAAAAAAACATCCAGGGCAAGATGTCCCCTTAAGGGTTTGGCCCCGAGCAATAAACTCAATATGCAAAAGAAAAATCTTTGGTGTCACAACAGCCCCCCTATCCCTATTGATCCATGTCTAAGTGGCCTGATGTCGCGGGAGAAGGAGCCCTCAGTACCAGTGAATCCCATAGACCTTAGTGCTCCCACAGATCTGGCTAGCCGCAAGGAGCACAACATTGATTTGACTTGGGGTAAAAACCTTAAGGAGCACCAAAAAGGCCCTAAACCGAGCCTGAAGCAAAAGGCTCGAGATACCAATCAACCATACTTACATAACTATTTTACAAGAACTAGGAATGATCCAGGTACTGCAGGGGGAACGGTTGTGTCCACCCCCCACAAGGGTTCTCAAGGCTTATGGACCGTTCCAGGAAGTAAGATAACGCAACCAGAACAAGCACAAAACGAGCCCGGTAGCACTGTAGGCACAGACAGTAGCCTGGATGCCTCACTTACTGGGGAATTTATAGAGTTGGCAGATACTGAAATAGGAGGCAGTACGGCCACTTATAACAAGAATCAGCAGTATGATATCCCTGGAATTACCATTGGCAATAACATCAACACCCCTCAAACATATCAAGCTAATGGAAAGAGCCTAACATCGAAGACAGGATTGCCATGTAGTTGGTTGGCTGTGCATGCAAGGGATAGCCGATGGCAATCACCTGTTGAGATGCATTACATAGCACCAACCCAATCGGCGGCCCGGATAGCTCAAGAATCGACAGACACTTGCTGGTCGGCATCTCCCCGTGAACGGGGCTTTGAGTGGGTCCTGCAGGTCTTACACAGTTCATTGACTCAGGAAGGGTGGCACTCGCAAGACCCTTGCCCCAATGAACAAGCCTGTGAAGAGGACCTTGGAAGAAATCCTGGGGTGAAAACAAAAGGAAAACATGCACCCAATATGGATGGAGAGATAGGGGGCAGCACTGACTGCATTATAACCACCATCAATATCTCCTTGCTGGCGGCAGTCGAGGCGTTAACATGGCAATCCCACAAGATGGAGATTCAATTTGAGCTAATCCATATGATGGCTCAGAATGTGCTCCTGTTAGACAATAAATTGAATATGTTGATGGGGAAGTTAGAAGGGTGGGACCAGGGGGGTTCTACGGGGAAGGTAGAGGATGGGAGCCACACGGAAGCAATTTTGGACAAACTCTCAATGCTCCCAGAGCTGTTAACCAGCTTAATCCAATCTTGCAGACTCGCAGGGGCAACAGAAAAAATAAAACAACTAGTTGTATGTCACTTGGTGGCAAGAAGTAGGACACCCGCAAAGGGAGTCCCTCAGCATCCAAGCCTAAGGGGTTGGCTAGCATGGAGTATGTTGTAAGAATTGAGCACCCCTCTATGGCGCCCCCACAATCTCCCATAATTTTTGTGAAGAAAAATGGTCCTGAGCCGTTAAATCTGGAGAAAGCTGCAGACCAGCCGCAAAAAGTTGCTCCTCTCATGGTGCACCCCTCCACTTCTCTGGAAAACAATAGCTTAGAAGAGCTAACCTCGGAGATAGGTCCAAAAGAGTCCCAAAATGAGCCTCCCTTGACTGCGCTGTCACTATCCCCTACAATCACTGCAGGGAAAAGCAGTATAGAAGAACAAACTGTGAAGACAGAGTCAAACCAGCTGCGCAAACTGAGCAAGGGGTATGCTCAACAGCCATCATTGTCAAGAAGACAGAAGAGACTAAAAAAAAACACGTAATTCCACAAAAAAAAACCTTAGATGGAATCGCACTGAGAGACCATTCAACGAAACTAGTAACCCCCCCAGATACATTGTCACCTTATCCCATTTTTATGCAGAGACCAGCAGTTACCTCAGCACTGAGTGATCGCCCTGTAGGGGAAGATCTTCCATCTAACACTGAACCTAAACTTCAAATCAATGACAGTAAGGTGACATTGGCTAACAGAGAAACTTATAACCCTCCGTCTAGCAACGCAGGGTTGGGTGTCCCCAACACAGCACATAGTCAATCAATCAATCAAAAAAAATTATTAAGCGCACTACTCACCCGTTAGGGTCTCAAGGCGCTGAGGGGGGGGGGTTGCCGTTTACTGCTCAAAAAGCCATGTCTTGAGGTGCTTTCTGAAAGTTAGGAGGTCCTGGGTCTTGTGTAGGTTGGTGGGGAGGGAGTTCCAGGTCTTGGCAGCGAGGTGGGAGAAGGATCTGCCGCCGGAGGTGGTGCGTTGGATGCGGGGGACTGTGGCGAGGGCACGGTCAGCAGAGCCAAGAAGTCGAGTAGGTGTGTGGAAGTTTACTCGTTCATTAAGGTAGGCTGGTCCAGTGTCATGGAGGGATTTGTGAGTGTGGATAAGGACTTTGAAGATGATCCTTTTGCTTATGGGCAGCCAGTGTAGGGATCTGAGGTGAGGGGAGATGTGTTCGTGGCGGGGGAGGTTGAGGATGAGACGTGCGGCTGTGTTCTGGATTCGCTGGAGTTTTTTCTGAAGCTTGGCTGTGGTACCAGTGTAGAGGGCGTTGCCGTAGTCCAGTCTGCTGCTGATGAGGGCATGGGTGACCGTTTTTCTTGTTTCCAAGGGAATCCATTTGAAAGTTTTCCGTAGCATGCGAAGGGTGTTGAAGCAGGAGGACGATATGGTGTTGATTTGTGTGCCATGGAGAGAGATGAGTCTAAGATGATGCAGAGGTTGCGTGTGTGGGTGGTGGGTGTTGGGGGTGGTCTGAGGGCGGTGGGCTACCAGAATCCGTCCCATGCTGTCTTGTTAGGGCCAAAGATGATGATTTCTGTTTTGTTGGAGTTAAATTTGAGGTGGCTTGCTGTCATCCATTTGGCGATGTCGAGGAGTCCGGCGTGCAGTTTTGTCTTGGCGGTGGAAGGGTTCCTGGTGAGGGAGATGATGCGTTGGGTGTCGTCTGCGTAAGAGATGATGGTGATTCCGTGGGGGCGGAGGATGTTGGCGAGGGGGGCCATGTATATGTTGAAGAGGGTGGGGCTGAAGGAGGATCCTTGGGGGACCCCGCAGATGATCTTGGTGGATGGGGACCGGAAGGGAGGGAGGCGAACTCTTTGGGTTCCTTCGGCAAGAAAGGAGGTGAGCCAATCTAGGGCCTTGTGTCGGATTCCTGCGTCAAAATGGCGTGCGCGGAGGGTTTGGTGGCATACAGTGTCGAACGCTGCAGAGAGGTCCAGGAGGATGAGAGCGACGGTCTTGCCCTTGTCTACTCTGGTTCTGATGTCATCTGTGCAGGCTATGAGGGCGGTTTCAGTGCTGTGGTTCTTGCGGAATCTAGACTGGGAGGCGTTGAGTGTGTTGTTTTCCTCTAAGAAGTGAGACAGTTGGGCGTTCACTATCTTCTCAGTGAACTTGGCGGGGAAGGGGAGAAGGGAGGTGGGAAGGTAGTTTGTGAGGTCTTCCGGGTTTGCTTTGAGTTTTTTGATGAGCGCGTTGACTTCGGTATGCTTCTAGATGTCTGGGAAGGTTGCGGTGTCGAAGGAGCTGATGATTACGGTGCAGAGCTGGGGAGCGATGATTTGGCTGGCCTTGTTGAAAATGTGGTGGGGGCAGGGGTCTGTGGGGGAGCCTGAGTGGATGGAGTTCATGTTTTTTTCCGTTTTTTCGTCGTTGGTTGGGGTCCAGGTGTGTATTTGGTTGGTGTGGGGAAACGTTGTGCTGTCGGTCGTGTTGGTGGTTGTGACGGTGGGTGCTGATGCTGGGAAACTGTTGTGTATGTCTACGATTTTGAGGTGAAAGTAGTTGGAGAGGGAGTTGCAAAGGTTTTGGGTGTGAGGGGGGTCGACGGTGCTGGATTTGGGTTTGGTGAGCTCTTTGACGATGGCAAAGAGTTCCTTGCTGTTGTTTGAGTTATTGTCTATGCGTTCTTTGTAGAAGGACCGTTTGGTGGTCCGGATGAGTTGGTGGTGTTTGCGTATGGTTGTTTTGAGGGTGGAGAAATTGCTCATAGAGGGTTCTTTCTCAATTTTGCGGCATTCACGTTTGGAGGCTTGAAGTTCTGTGGTGAACCAGGGGGCGGTCTTGATGGTGCAGGTGTTGTTTCTTTTCAATGGGGCGAGGGAGTCTGCGCAAGTTGTTAACCATGGTGTGAGGTTGTGAGCGGCAGTGTTGGGGTCGTTGGTGATGGGGGGTGGGGCTTGTGTGAGCTTGGCGATCAGGTGTTCTTTGGAGATCTTGTCCCACTTTCGGTAGGGTGCGGTGTGTTGTCCGGGTGGGTGGGGGTTTTCATGAAGGAGAAATGGACGCAGTGGTGGTCAGTCCAGTGGAGTTCAGCGGTGTGGGTAAAGGTGATGTGGCTGCTGGAGGTGAAAACTGCATCGTGGGTGCTTTCCGGGTGAAGGTTGAGGTCACCAAGGAGTATGTAGTCTGTGGAGGTGAGGGTGTGGGAGCTGATAGTATCTGATAGTATCTGCGATGGCATCGCAAAATGGGGGGCAGGGTCCTGGTGGTCTGTAAATGAGGGTTCCTCTAAGGGAGGTGTTGGCATTGATGTGTATTAAAAAGTGTAGGTGTTCTGCGCTGTCTAGGGTATTGATGGTTTTGGTGTAGATTTTGATAGTGTTTTTGTGTATGATGGCGATACCTCCTCTTGACTTGTTTATGCGGTCTCTACAGGAGATTTTGTAGCCTTCTGGGATGGCTATGGCTATGTCGGGTTCTGATGAGGGGTTTATCCATGTTTCCATGAGGAAGGCGATGTCAGGGGAGTATGCTGTGATCAGGTCCCAGAGCTCGATGGCGTGCTTGTGGACGGAGCAGGTGTTAAGGAGTATGCAGTTAAAGGGGTTGTGGGGGTTGTTGTTGTAGTGTGTGTTGGTGTTGTTGTGGTGCGTGTTGGTGTTGTTGGAGTTTGTGTGAGTGCAGGAAAAATGGCATGAGTGGCATGTGAATGGTCCATGTGTGTGCTTGGGTTTGGCTTGGGCGCAGTAGTGCTGCCTCAGGGGATCGGAGCAGCGAGGGCCAGGGGGACGGGCGCATTGTCAAGTACCATCCACAGTAGATGCTAGGCTGGTTAGAATTTCAGTACCAGGGCTAACAAAGGGGCCTTCTCTAGATGGAGGGGAGCTGCCTGTGATGCAAAAGGAGTTTACAGGGTATACGGAAACAGCACATGTGCCTATTTACAACCCTGTGCCTTACCCATTGGGCATGAAGGGTGGGAGCAGTATCACTGAAGGAAATCCAGACAGAGAGCTCAACAATATATCACTTGTCTCCAAAGGGGCCGCAGGTTTGAATAAACAAAGTAATAGTGACAATGTAATCGACCAGCATCTGAACTCTGCAGTCACCATTTCCGTACCCCATGGGGTTAGGGGGACAGCGGGGAAGGGGTCTCAATCAACAGGAAGTTCAAGACAAGGCCAGGTGGGGGCTTGGAGCAGTGAGAACAGATGTCAAACTCGTCTAGAATCAGATTATGAATACACCAGTGTATTAAAGATAAAACCCGTAAACCATCAGGAAATCACGGATCAGTCAACCATAATCTTTACCCCACTATATGCATCTCAGGGGTCTTGGGACATTATTAATAGATTGAATATCCTACATTTACTGCATCACATAACGGCATTCGCAAACTTAATGTTGGAAGATCTACTAGTGGTACATTTTAGCACGCTCACATGGATTAGTAAGAATGAATCAACATTGACCACATGGTCTGCACAAAGTAATATTGACAGGATTTTTTATATGAAGGCCTTTTAGAAGATTGGGGTATAAGAATTAGCAAGGAAGTCGGAGAATGGCTACGACAAGCCTTATCTGTTGGAAACCAAGCATCATCTATGGCGGAGAAAATCCCAATGTATTGAGAGGAACCTCGGCCATGAATCTACTACCCCTATCGGAAAAAATAACCATACAACTGATAAGGGAAACTGGTGAATCCAACCAGGATGGGCCTAAGAATATAGGTAGGGCTCACACAGATGGCCTAAATGAGTGTCATGACACTGTGAGGGGGCAAAGTTGGGATTGGCTCCCTGCAGCACTGTCTACCAAAGTGAAGAAGTGTATTTAGCGCTGAATGCATTCTCATAAAATCTGAATTTAATCCAATTAAAATAATTAGCTGGAACGTGGCTGGCCTGGCTTCGCTAATAACCAGCGCTGGCATTAAGACCTTTGCATATGAGGCAGATATTATGTGTTTCCAAGAAACATGGTCGGCAGAACCTCTGGCTATAGAGGGCTTCATAACATTTCAGTCCCCTGCCTATAAAAAAAAACTTCTTTGGTAGGCGTATCAGAGGCCTTGCTATATATGTCAAGTTAAATCTGGCCATTAAATTAGCACTGTGGGAGAAATCTATAAGGAACATTCTACTGCTAACAATACATGGCTTAGCCTTAGGTAAAAAAAACTACCCTGGTTACAGTGATAAACATATACATTAACCCCTATCACGGAAAGATACTGATGATGGCCAAATCTATACTGGCCCTACTGAAGGAGTTTGTCTATGATCATCCAGGCCATGAGTATGTGCTGGCAGGGGATTTTAATATTCGCCAGCTTGGCCAGGAAGGGGGTCTTTGTTGAGACCCCGTAAGACTGGCCTTAGAATCTTTGCTCAATGAACATGATTTAAAAATAATGGATCGTAGCAACCTTGTAGTGGGCACATGTATTCTTACTTTTAGAAACATTTCTACAATAGATTATATCTTTCTAAGTCCAGCACTCCTGAGCCGGTGCCTATGCCATAAGGTGATCTACAGAGCTGAAAGCGATCATAACCCGGTGGCAATAAAAGTTGATCTAGGGGCTACGAGACAAGACCTGTATAAAGCGTGTGGTCATCAACTGGTAGAAGGCCCCTTAATAAAACGCATTAATTGGTCTGCAGCCTGCAAAATACAATATGAGGCATGGAAGCATGCAAACGGACTAATAAATGTTCATTCAGGGGGTTGGTCAAATAATAGATCAATGGGGGCTGGTGCTCAAAAAACTTCAAGCTCACCTCTGCAATAGAGTGCAGCCCGGTCAAACTGGGAGTAAATAGAATAGGGTGGCTAAGCAATTAGTACCCAAGGAATGGTTACAGCATAAAACGAGATATCGGCAGGCAGAAAGGGGCTGCAGGAGGCTTAAAACCCCGGCCTCAGATGCACTAAGGAAGTCGGCACGGAAAGATTACAAAAGAACACTATGGATGATGAAGGTTAAAGAGACGGAAGAACGCTGGAAACATCTGGTAACATTGCTTCCGTCTAACAAAAGCAGAGAATTTTGGGATTACATCAGTACATCGTTATACGACTCTGAAACAAGCACTAACGTGATCTCAGCTAGTGTTTGGGAAAGGCATGTGGGAAATCTCTATGCAGACCCAAAATATGCAGGGGATCAAGCTCACAACGCTAGTCTCAATGAGTTGGATGAGTTAGACCAAAGAATTGGCCCTATCACCATTAAAACCGTACAAACTATCCTTGGCAAGGTGAGGCCGGATGGGGGTCCCAGCCCCAATGGCCTACCAGGGAGTATATTCAGAGACGATCAAGCTTACTGGGACGCACCCCTGACCGCTCTATTCAGTGATTGCTTATACTTTTCGGTTGTTCCGGCTGCTTGGAAGGGATCAATACTTCAACCCATTTATAAAAAAAGGGGACACGACCTGCCCTGAAAACTATAGGCTGATAGCCTTACTGTACGTAGATGGCAAAGCATATGCAAGGGTCTCACTACAAGAGATAGAAGAATGGATCTCAGCAAAAGGCATAATTCCACCTTATCAAACAGGTTTTAGACCCAGCTCCTCCACGTTAGACAATGTCCTGGCACTCTCATATCTTGGACAACAAGCACTAAAACCAACATCTCCATCGCTCTTTGCATGTTTTATTGACTATAGCGCAGCATTAGACGGGGTGGTGCGGCACATCCTGCAGAAGAAACTAGCGTCATGGGGGATTCCAGGGAAATTGCTAGCTATAGTAATGGCCCTATACTCAGACACCTGGGTGAGAATAAAAATCATGCATGACCAGGAAGGTTTTTACCAACAAAGGCCTAAAACAGGGCTGCGTTATCGCCCCCACTCTTTTTTATTTATACACAGCTGACCTGGGTGCTGAGTTGCTCAGAGGAAATATGTTTCCTCCGAGGCTGGGGCAATTGGTGCTCCCCATATTACAATACGCGGATGATATGGTCTTGCTTGCCCAAACTCGGTTTGGGCTCATAGGGGGCCTGGACTTACTGCATGACTACAATGAAAGAAATGCTTTAAAAGCAAATGCAGAAAAAACAAAAGTCCTGGTTTTCAGCCGTCAGTCAAAACATTCGTATAGAAGATGGAAACTCGGACCTCTAAGCGTAGAGGTGGAAGATAAATATCACTACTTGGGGGTCTGGCTATCAAATACGGGGAGAACATCACACCAGGCAGCGGCATTGACTTCCAAAGCAGTAAAAATCTCCCACACTTTAGCAAAACTCCATCAACCGCTTAAGGCACCCACATTTCAGCCTTTAGGGAGGGTGATAAGAGCAAAATTACTTCCCTCAATCACTTACGGGCATTTGGCTTTCTCTGACAAATTGACAGCCACTCCAGAGAATGCCCAGATGAGAGCCTACAAAAGGATTCTCAAGATCCCTAGATCAACAAGGCATCCAGGGATACGTTTGGAACTATATATAATATGCATGGACTTGATGTGCAAAATGGATATGATAAAGTTTTATCAAAGTGTTAGCAGTGCAGTGGCATGCAGCCTCAGGGGGGCTTTAAAAGTAATTTTCATAAATAAAACAAGTAGCTGGGCCATCTATCTGACAAAGGCTGAGGAACAGTTCAACTTGGCCCCTTCTTATTCTACAAACCCTGCTATCACAAAAGCGATATTGAAGAAAACACTGAAAGAGCTTGGGGTACAAGCTTCTAGAGCCAAAGATATTTTAATAGTTAGGGATATCCGTGGAGCTGATGGCCTGTATGAATCGTATGCAACCACCAAAGGCCAGCCCTATCTAAAAGCACCTCTAAGAGAGCGAGCGTTCCAGAATACTCTGCAGATGCGCCTTCTAAACTTACCTGCCTGGGAATACCGATGGAAGTGGAAAATCGTACAAGGGCACATGCATGAATGCACGTTGTGTGAACACCATACTGAATCGATAAAACATCTTGTATGCTGTTGCCCTTGCTCGGTGACTGAATGGCGCCTCCTGTTAAAACCTCTGTTCTTGAAACATGGGGTGAGAACATGTACCGAAGCTCTATGCCTTATTTTCACCGCAGTGGTCCCCATGGAACTAGCCCGGTTTGGAAAATTCTTCCATAATCTGTGGTTAGCCTTATGCTAGGCAAGGAGTCAAACTAGCATGGGTATCTGTGGAGGGAGGGTGGCCCTCAAAGAAACGGCTTTGACGAGATGGCTTCTGCCACCCATGCCATCCCTCTCTGTCACCCATTGGCCCTGGATGACGAGCTAAGAGAGGCTCTTTATGCACAGCAGTCACTTGGCTATTGCATATCTTTTTGCCCTGGTCCTGGGGTTTGTTGGAAATGGGTCTGAGTTAACAGGCAAACAATTAGTTGGTACCAGCAGAAGGTTGTATTACGGATACCTACTTGTATAACAGCTGGTGATTAACATCTGGGGACCCCAAGGAGGGGCGATTGCCTGCGCTTTATAGTATTTTAATGTGTTTAGATAGAAGATGCTACGAATAGGCATCCGCTCTGGCATCTGAAGGGTAACTTTTGCTATTTATTTTATATATATATATTTTTTTGCTTTTATTATTTTAATATATTGTAATGATTTTAATTAATCAGGCAATAAAGATTCATTAATTCATTCATTCACTGGGGGACCACCAGCACATGTGCTGCCCTAGCCTCCGGTACCTTAGGCTCACTGTAAAAGAGATAATTCTCCCAATATTTAAGGTGATCACCAGAGGCTTCACCTGCTGCTTGAGCTGAGGCCTGTTGCTTCAAACCCTCAAGAGTGGAGCACTCTTGCAGAATTCTTCCCTGGTGGGCCCACCCTCGACTTGCCAGCCAGCAAACTCAGGCAGGTCACCTAGGGCAGCAATGTACTCCCGAGTTGGCTCAGGGGCCTCCTCGTCAGGGACCCTGTCAACCACCGCGGGAACTTTGGGACCGGTTTCCCGTGCCCTTTGCCACTCTCCTTGGCAGCTGTCTGGGCCATTTTGTACAGGTTCCAGGCTCCAGACTCCTTTGACTCCCCTCTCGGGCAGCCATGGACCTTGTGGTCATGCAGACACACTCAGGCAATCCCACCATTTCCAAGTGAGACCTTAGCTCTACCTTCTTCCGGGTAGTGTGCTCAAAGCTACTGTATAACAGACAATCTACAGGAATGGCAGGACTCAAAGTTACTTTTACATTACCAGAGACCCCCTCCCCACTCAAAGGGAACTAGAGCTACCTGTAGGTGGCGCTCCCGATTGTCAGCGACTATGACTTGGTGGAATGTGTTCGGTAGGACCTGCTCTGCTGACACCAGCTGACCCCTGACAGTAGTTATGGTGGCTCCTGTCACGCAGAGCTTCCACCCGTTGCTCATTGATGGTGACCCACTGCCTATACTTGGAAGTATTTTCAGACATGTGGGCTTTTGGCACCACCTCTGCATCCCCAAGGGACGCTAGGGTTACGTCTATCCAGTGCTTAATTTTTGCTTGTTGTTTCCAGTGCAGGGTACCAGCACTTATTTTTGAGGGCCTCAAGCTACTTAATTTTCTGCCTCAAGCATTTACTGTGAGGAAAAGACACATATGGGAAGAACGGAGGAAGAGGAAAACAAAAAAGCATCACAGAGGGAGAAAGCAGAAAGCTGCAAGAGTGAGCTGAAGGGGCAGGGAGTGGCTGTAAATGGATTAAAGAGGCCCAAGATGGCTTCAGAATTACGCTTCCTCAGTATTCCCTGTTCGCACATTTAATTGCAGCAGCCCATGTTTAAGAGGCAGGCTTTGGGTACCGGCACGTTTTTATTTACAAATTAAGCACTGCCTCTATCTATTCCCCAAAACTGATTGGGACTACCTCCTCCCCGTGCACTACACTAGCCAACTGAGGTGTCTGCCCTCCAGTGGGGAGCTGTGCCCTCTTGGGGCAATTGGAGTCGCCCTTAGAGTGACCATACTTGTAGCCTTCTGCACAAAAGGGTACAAACCTCCCTGTCTTATGACCCACAAACCCTTTCTTTTTAGAATCAGACTGGGACTGGTTACCACTATTCCCTTGGGAATTATTTTAGGGGCCTTTTGAGAACTCCTTATTTTTAAGTTATTCTCCCCCCTCTTTCTTTTGGTGGGAACCCTAACCACCCTTGTGTGTGTCCCCCCAGATACCTTTTTGGACACTCTGGTGCTAGGCCAGAGGACCGCCTCCTCAGCAAGCTTCCTGGGATCAGTCAGCTTTTTGTCAATCAGGTGCTGGTGCAACTCTGTAAAGCAAATACTGAGTATATGCTCTCTCAGGATGAAATCATATAACCCCTTATAATCATTGAATTTGCTGCCCTGCACCCATCCATTCAGTGCCTTGCTAAAAGAATCATAAGAGTCTACCCAAGTTTGTGTGGAGAGTTTGGTACTGTCCCTGAATTTCTGGTGATACATTTCAGGGGTCAGACCAAACTAGGCAATTAAAATGGCTTTCATGAGTGGGTATGTGTTCTGGTCCTTCTTCTCTAGTGTGAGGCATGTGTCCCTCCCAATAGCTGGTACATGTTTCCACAAGCCCGCCCCCCCATTGCTCTTCAGGAACCCCATAAGCCCTTAGTGCAACTTCATAGAAATCAAACTATGTGTCAATGTTATCTCCCACTACATAAGTTGGCACCACATCTCTGGGTATACTAACCTTTTTGTCTCCAACAGGTCCTGTATGTATGCTTCCTCCTTCACTGCTGGACTCAGAGTGCTTAAACTTGAGGTCCAGCTCTTTTAGACTCAGTTCAAGAGCCAGAAGTAGTTTCTTTTCTGCAAAGGCCCTCTCAGCCTTCCTTTCCTCTGCCTCCATATTTAACCTTGCCAATTGAAGTTGAAACTCTCTCTCCTCTCTCCTTTCCCCTGCGGTCAGGCTGTGACTTGAGACACTGCTCCCTAGTTTGGCAGGGGGCACAATTCCAGGGGTGTCACCCCCCACTGCTATTGCCAATCCTCTAAAGAGCCATCCTCTGACTCCTCCACCTCAACATCCTCTTGGGAACAGGCTTCGGTCCAGGCCCTAAGTGCCTTTTGGTACTCCTCATTCCTGGAGGCACCCTGGGAAGGTACTCCCATCCCCTTGCCGAACCCTTTCACCTGGCACACAATGTATGTCTCCAGCTTAGCTAGGTCAAACTCTCCAGCTCCTCCTTGAGACCCAGCCAGAGACATGTTGTTTAGGATTAGATTAAAATGTCAAGCAGAAGAAAAATTGCAGCAAAAAAGAGAACAAATCAAATTGACCTTACTACTGTAGGTAGTGTACACGTAGCTATTGTAAGTCACTGCACAAATACAAGTCCTATCCTCACAGCTGATCACAAATGTTAGAAATAGGGCCTCTAGTTGCAGAGGTATTCACCTTTGTCCAAATTGGGACCACAATCCTATGCAGGGTAAGTCGCACACAATCCAAATTATCTTGTGCTCACCCTCTGGTAGCTTGGCACTGCGCAGTCAGGCTTAACTTATACGCAATGTGTAAAGTATTTGTGCAATAAATCATACAGTAACACAGTGAAAACACTACAAAAATACACCACACAGATTTAACAAAATATAGGATATTGATCTGGTTAAATTAAGGTAAAAACGATAAAGATCCAATAAGCACAAGCTGAGATATCACTTTTGTGAGATTAAAAATGAGTCTTAAATCTTAGAAATGAACAGTTGTCACTAGTTTGCCCAAAGTACCTGGTTTGAGTCAAAAATAACACGCACGGAGACTGCAGAGAAGGAGATGCGTGGAAAAATAGGGTGTGCGTCGGAATTTTGGGCGTGGCACAGACAATGCCTCATTTTTTCCCACACTGTAAGGGGCTTTGCGTCAATTTCAGGCACGCAGTCTTGGTTCCTCACTGCAATGCGGGGATCTTTTTGACGCCCAGGGACGACACGGGGAAAATCCTGGGCATTCGGGACAAAGTCACAGGCATCACATCGATCCAGTAGGTGATGCGTCAAATTTTCTGTTGCACGGCAGGTGCCGCGTCAATTCATCACTCGGGACGTCGGGCTGCGTTGTTCCAGTTCAGCTATGCGTCGATCTGGTGGGCTGTGCGTTGAATTTCCGGCCACAAGGCAAGCGCTGCATTGATTCTTCACTCGGGAAGTAGGGCTGCGTCATTCCAGTTCAGCTGTGCAGCAATTTTCTCATCGCAAGGCAGGCTGTGCGTCATTTCCGGCAGGCTGTGCGTCAATTTTTGCACACAAGGAGTTTGTTCAAGAGATGAAGTATTTTTGGCCCGAGACTTCAGAACACAGGAGGCAAGCTCAATCCAAGCCCTTGGAGAGTACTTCTCAGCAAAGTCAGAGGGCAGCAGGGCAACAGGAGGGCAGCAGTCTTTCTCAGCAAAGCAGTCTAGATTAGTCCTTTGGGCAGCCAGACAGTTCCTGTTGACAGGTTGCAGGTTCAGGTCCAGAAGTGTCTTATTTGGAAATTGCCTTTGAAGTAGGGGAGAATTCAAAGATTGGTTTTGAAGTGCACAAGGTCCCCTTTCAGTACAGGTCTGTCTGCCAGGGTCCCAGTAGGGGGTTAGGCAGTCCATTGCGTGAGGGCAGGCCACTAGCCTTTGAAATGTAAGTGTCAGGCCCTCCACCCTCCCAGCCCAGGAAGACCCATTCAGTATGTAGATGAGTACAGGTGTGACTGATTATCCTGTGTTTGTGGTTGTCTGGGTGAAATGCACAAAGAAACTGTCAACCAGCCCAGCCCAGATGCTGACTGGAGACCGGCTATAAGGCACAGATGGATTTTAAGTGCAGAGAAATGCTCACTTTCTAAAAGTGGTATTTCTAAAATATGAATATAAGATCCAACCTCAGCAATAAACAGGATTTTCTATTAACATTCTGGCCATACTAAATATGACATGGTTGCCCCTTTCTGATCAGAATCTACCACTCAAACAGCATATGAGGGTAGCCCTAATGCTATCCTATGAAAGGAGCAGGCCTCACAGTAGTGGAAAACGAATTTAGGAGTTTTCCACTACCAGGACATATAAAACACACACATACATGTCCTGTCTTTTACGTACATAGCACCCTGCCCTATGGGTTACCCAGGGCCTACCTTAGGGGTGACATATGTAGAAAAAGGTGATGAGTTTAAGGCTTGGAAAGTACTTTTAAAAGCCAAGTTGAAGTGGCAGTGAAACTGCACACACAGGCCTTGCAATAGCAGGCCTGAGACATGGTTATTGGGCTACTTATGTGGGTGGCACAAACAGTGCTGCAGGCCCACTAGTAGCATTTAATTTATAGGCCCTGGGCACACGTAGTGCACATTACTAGGGACTTACAAGTAAACCACATATGTCAATTGGGAATGAACCAATGTTACCATGTTTAAGGGAGAGAGAGCATATGCACTTTAGCACTAGTTAGCAGTGGTAAAGTGTGCAGAGTCCTAAAACCAGCCAAAACAGTGTCAGAAAGGTGGAGGGAGGCAGGCAAAAAGTTGGGGGATGACAACCCTAAGGCTGTCAGGTCTAACATAGTGCTACCTAAACTTTTTAGAATCACAACCCAAAGTTTCAAACAACAAACTTTCACGACTTACCCACATTTCCCATAGGCCATTTGCACAGGAAGTGACATCAGTGGGTTTCCCATCATCCATCTGCACATGATGTAATATTACTGGATCTTCGATCATCCCTCAGCTCAGGAAGTTTCATCACTGGATTTCCCATCATCCATCTGCACAGGACGTGACATCACTGGTTTCCCTCCAAACTGTCTTTAAAAGAAGAAGCCAAGCAAGGGTTTCCCATCATGACTGGGAAAAAGCAACCATTCAAAGGAGTTGCCTCATCCCACCTCAGGAATGGACATCCCACCTCAGGAATGGAGGTAATAGAATACTACTGTCCAAGGAAGCTGTTCTCACAGTCTATCTTGTGCCCTGTCACAACCCGCTATCAGAAACTGATTCCACTGTGCTTTATGCCAAACTTGAGTGACCATAAGTAACTTTCGCTCCAGCATTTGTAGAATCTTCTTTCATTTTTTGCATCTTGCCATTACTTTCCACTTCCATGCTCCTTGCTAAAGATCTGGTTAATGGTAATCTAACAGTCGGTAGCTAATTTGCCTCATTCTTTGGCCTATCAAAGTATGTACAATAGTGGAATCATCACATGTAAGTAATATTACTTTTTCCTACAGTCGTGCATCGTCAAATGGCATGCTATCCAAAAATGACCTATTTATTCCTAAAATCTGGCATGAAAAACAAAAGCTGAGCTTCACTTAAAATGTCTGATAATCACCTCTTCTTTTGTTTTTCATCCTCGCCATGCCTCTTTCTCTGAGCACACCCTTCTTCAAGTCACTACATGTTCAACTTAGTCCCCATTGCTGTATTTCTGCAAATTGCCCACAAATGGTTTTAGCAATCACAACTCTTTTTTAAGGAAACAGATACCCCTTCAACCTACCAACCTAATCTCATGTACGCTCATCTATTAACCACCACCAAACATCTGCATAAACTCACAGTTCGCCTTTTACAATAATTATCACACCTACCTCCTATTAACTTAATCTAATACAAAAAATTGAGTGATTGCATGGAATGGTTTGGTTCAGAGCACAAAACAAATCGCAGTAACCAGTAGCACTGGACTAACTACTAACCTTGGGTTCTGGAGCAGTGTGCTGTCTGGTATAAAGCACTCCAAAGCCATGTCAGGAGTACTAACAACTATATAAATGCAATTACAATCATACGTCTGCACAGAAAGTGACATCACCAAATTTCCCATTATCCATCTGTACAGAATGTGACATCACTGGGTTTCTGCCAAAAACATCTTTAAAAGAAGCAGCCAAACAAGAGGACTTCATTTCTCTTTGCCCATGTGCACAGAAAGTGACATCTCTGGATTTCCCATCATCCATCTGCAAGGAAGTGACATCAGTATATTCCCCATTATCCATCAACACAGGACGTGACATCACTAGATTTCCCATCATCCTTCTGCACAGGAAGTGACATCACTGGGTTGCCCTCCTTCCTCCTCCCAGGACAATGTGGACATGCAATGGATGCGCCAAAGGCAAGTTCGTCTGCGTCTGTCTGGACTGTGTCCAGTGCCAGGAACCCTGGTTCTCTCCCCTCCTCACCTAATACCCTGCAGCACTCCTCCATGCTCTCAACCCCAGCTGGCGCTCACTGCACTATTGCCACACTGCACCACACAACACAGAAGTAGCATTCACATGCACCTCCTGCAAGTTCTCATGCACACTCCCACACTCTACACCCACCACTCTTGCACCAACTGCACCCAAGCGCTCACACAACCCAGGCACCCGTTCACGCTCACTCGGACCAATTACTGCCCAAACATGCCACACTCGCATGCACGCTCCTCAACGCCAGCTCGCTCATCAAACAGGCCTAAGAGATATGGGTCCTAATGTACAATCATGCTCCAGACCTGCTCTTTCTCACAGAAACATGGCTAAACCCAACCTCAACACCGAACATAGCTACATCCATCCCTGCCAGTTACAAGATCATTAGGCAAGACCACCAGGTTGAGTTACATCATATTCAAAGACACCATCAGCTGCCCAAACTACACAGACAGCCCCTCTCCCGCTACATGGAACACCTCATGTTCAAGAAACGAATCACAGCCATCTTCTCCCTGGGTGGAACCCTTGTATACAGACCACCAGGACCCTGCATTAATTTCACCAGCAACATCAGACTTTGTTGCACCCCTCATCATCAACACAAGCATCTTCATTCTCCTAGGAGACTTTAACTTTGACCTAGAACACAGCATCAATCCAAACTCTACACCCCTTCTAGAAAACCTCAGAAACCTTTGCCACACTCAGCATGTTACCAAACCCACCCACACTGTCGAACACCTATTGTACCCAATTTTCTCCTCAATCAGCAACATCACAGATGACAAGCAAACAACTATGACCTGGACAGACCACGCCCTCATCAGTTGCAGCAAACTCATCCCGCACCATCACAGCCCTGCTACCACCAGGACTGCCCGCCTCAGCTGGAAAAGCGACTCAACTGACCTATGGTCAGGGTCTGTTGTCCTCCCCAGCTCCTCCTGTTGCTGCCGCTGCTGCTCCTCTGACTCCTCGTTCGGACTGAGAACCTTCTCAGTCCGAGGCCCTCCTCCACCTGCAGGCTTCACCTGCGCCTCATCCCTGGTAGCCCAGTGGCCATCCACAAGTACCTCTGCTCTTTCACTCTTTCTCTCCTCTTTTTACTCCTTTTTTACTCCTTTTTTTCCTTTTACTCCTTTTGCTCCTGCCCTTCTCCTCCCATGCTGCTGCTGCTCCTGCGGCCCTGCCCCCTCCCCGCACGAACTGCCTTTCCTGCCTCTCGCCTCCCTTCCCTTCTTAATGGCAGCCGCAGTTCGGCCGCACTGCTGGTGTGCCAAAGGCGCCCCAAAGGCAAGCCTGTCCGTGCCCATCTGCGCCTGGACTGTGCCCAGCGCCAGAAACCCTGGATCTCCGACAAGTCATCCATAGGCCACCCTCCATTACGACACCCAGACCCTTCCACCGACTCGAACACCAAACGTCTCAGTGACTGCTGCACTGCATCTCCAAAGGACACCCACGGACCTTTATCCTGCCGGAACATCAATTTCGGTTGTAGCCACAACAATCAGAAGAAATATCGCACACCCGGAAACACTGATGCCCACCACAACCTCATCAACTGCATCCTTCTGAATATACGCTCCCTCCATAAGCACGCCACCAAACTCTGGGACCTGATCGACTCCGGCAGACCAGACGTCACTTTCCTCACAGAGACTTGGACCAACCCCACCTCTGGACCAGACATCGGCATTGCTATACCGGACGGCAACAGCATCCTAAGGAAAGACCGGCCATCCCGTCCCAGCGGAGGACTTGCCATCGTACACAAGTCCTCACTACACATCACGGCCAACATGGAGGAGCACTGCACCGCAATGGAACACCTGCACTTCTTGATCCACGCCGATCACAACTCCTCCATCCGTGGCACCCTGGTCTGCAGACCGCCTGGTCCCTGCCCAGCATTCATCGACGCCATAGTAGACATCACCAGCCCCTTGGCCCTGGCATCCTCTGACTACTTCTGCCTCGGCGACCTGAATTTCCACCTTGAGGACCGCAATGACCAAAACACCACCTCCCTACTAGACAACCTTGACACCCTTGACCTCAGGCATCTGATCACCGCACCCACTTAGGCCGCAGGACACACACTGGACCCCATCTTTACCTCAAGTGACTGGATTACCATCAAAACCATCTCCACCCCAGACTGGACAGACCACCACTGCCTACACTTCACCATCACCGCACCCAGCAGCCGCACCCAAGTCCCAAGGCCCCCACACAGGAAATGGAACAAAATCACCGACAAGCAACTCACCACAACACTCACCAAAACACCCCCACCTTCCTCTGATGATGACACCGCAGCATGCAACCTCAACTCCTGGATCACCCAATGCACTGACGCCTTAGCCCCCCTCCATTTAAAATCGGCCAAGCTCATCCCAAAGAAAGCCAGCTAGTTCACCACCGAACTCCTAGAATCCAAGCGCACCTGCAGATGCCTAGAGAAGAAATGGAGAAACAGCCAAACCAGCACAGGCCTCGCCTCCTTCAGAGCCGCCACCACCATCCACCACCGATGCATAAAGAACGCGGGAACGCATCAACTCCTCCACTCACAACATAAAGGAACTCTTCATGGTTATCAACAAATTAACCAATCCCCCTCCAAAGCCACCATCATCCCCCTGTCACAAGACCTCTGTGACAAACTCGCCACCTTCTTCCACAGCAAGATCAAAGACATTTACAACAGTTTCCTCCCCAAGAACCAGTCCAACATCAGAACCGACGCCCAACCCCCTACCTCCAGAACCCACTCAAACCAACCTCAACTGGTCCACTCTTACCACAGAGGAAACGGAAAGCATCATGATCAGCACATACTCCGGAGCCCCCACAGACCACTGCCCCCACCACATCTACATCAGAACTAGCACATCCATCGCCCCTGAGCTTTACAAGACAATGAACTGCTCTATCAACACAGCCACTTTCCCCGAAGGCTGGAAATACGCTGAGGTACGCCCCTTCCTGAAGAAACCTTCGTCTGACCCATCAGAGCTAAATAATTTCCAGAGCATCTTGCTGTCACCTTACCCGGCCAAAGTAATGGAAAAGGCCATCAACTCACAGCTGTGGCAATTGATCAAGGACAACACCTCACTGGACACCTCCCAGTTCAGGTTCCGAAGAAACCACAGAACGGAGACAGCTCCTCTTGCAGCCACTGATGTCATCTGCACGCTCCTAGACCACAGCCACACCCTAGCACTCATACTCCTCGACCTTTCAGCAGCCTTCAACACAGTCTCCCACAGCACCTTATGCACCAGACTCCACGACGCAGGAATCCACAGAAAAACCCTGCAATGGATCCACTCCTTCATCTCCGGAAGAATACAGAGAGTCAGGCTCCCACCATACACATCCGAATCTACAGAAGTCAGCTGTGGAGTTCCTCAGGGATCCTCCCTGTGCCCAACACTCTTCAACATATACATGACCCCACTTGCAGCCATCGTCAGAGGCCACAGAATGAACATTGTGTCATATGTCAATGACACACAACTCATCCCATCCCTCATTGAAAACCCGGATAAGGCCAAAGGAACTTCCACACATGAATGGATGCCGTTGCCGCCCGGATGAGAGAGAGCTGCCTCAAGCTCAACTCGGACAAGACCGAGCTCATCATCTTCAGAAACTCCACCTCAGCCTGGGACGACTTCTGGTGACTGACCACGCCCGCAACCTAGGAATCATCCTTAACTCCTCCCTATCAATGACCCAGCAGGTAAACACGGTCACCTCCTCCTGCTGGCACACCCTCTGTCATCTCCGAAAGATTTTCAAATGGATCCCAGTAGACTGCCGCAGGACAGTCACCCATGCCTTAGTCACAAGGAGGCTCAACTACTGCAACGCACTCTACGCCGGCACTACAACAAAAAATCTCAGAAACCTGCAACTCATCCAAAATTCTGCTGCCAGATTCGTCCTTAACCTCCCCCACCAGGAACATATCTCCTAGCACCTGGGGACCCTCCACTGGCTCCGGGTGGAGAAACGAATCATCTTCAAGCTACTCATCCACACCTATAAAGCCATTCACAACATCGGACCGGCCTACCTAAACCCCTGCGTCTCCTTCCACAACCCTGCCAGACCCCCCTCCACCCAGCAAGCATTGGCCACCACCCCACACATAAGGAAAACCACCACCGGAGGAAGGTCCTTCACCCACCTCACAGCAAAGAGCTGGAACAACCTACCCCTGCACCTCAGACACAGCCCATCGCTCACCATCTTCAGGAAGATCCTCAAGACGTGGCTCTTCAGATGAGGCTTTGTCTGCCCCCCCCCCCAACGGATCACTGCATGTGCTGACACCTTGGCTCCCTTCAAGTGTAAACCAACGACAACAACCGACTCCAGGCCAACTGGTACACAGAGAAATGCAGGCTATCAAAACACCACTGAAAGAACTGGAGCGCAAATGTAGAACAAGTTGAGAAACAGCAGATAAGGATATCTTCAAATCAGCCCTAAGACACTACCACTAGCAGATACGGAACATCGAGTGCACAACTCTTGAAGATCGCATCAACGCCAGGACTAACAACAGCAAGAAAATCTTCACATTCATCAAAGATTTCACCATGCCTCCCAATGCCTCCAGCAACACTACTCCCTTACAGGACCTTTGCAACAAGCTCGCAGGAATTCTTCTGTAACAAAATCACTTTCATATACAGCAACTTCAGCCCTCAACCGGACCCTGCCACCGTCGCAACTCAACTTCCCATCATGGTGAATGAACAAACCCTGACCTTGTGGTCAGCAGCCACCACTGTCGAAATCACTGCTACAATGAAGAACATGCCCTCAGGGGCTCCATCAGATCCTTGCCCCCACCGCACTTTCACCAAAGGGTTTCTGCCAAAAGTGAAGCACTAACACTCATCCTCAATGCCGCCACTGACTCAGTCACAATTCCGGACACCTAGAAACATGTCATTATCTTGCCCCTGCTAAATAAAGTATCCACTGGCCCAGCCATGCTTTCCAACTACAGACGCATCTCCCTCCTAACATTCCCAGCAAAGTTCTTAAAGGAACAAATCAACCAATGCCTTACTGACCACTGCATCAACCACCAGGTTCTCAACACCATGCAGTCCGTATTCAGGCCCGAACACGGTACAGAAATAGCACTCATCACCCCCACAGATGACATCCACATAAACCTTGACAAAGGAGACACAACAGCCCTCATTCTCCTGGACCTCTCTGCAGCACTTGACATGGTCCTACACCCCATCCTCATCAGATACCTGCATGAGACTGGCATCCAAGGACTAGCTCTCTGCTGAATTCGCTCCTTCTTAATGTATACAACATAAGTTGTCAGCCTGGCACCTTACTCCTTGAAAGCCCATAAACTCATCAGAGGCATGCCTAAAGGCTCATTGTTCAGCCCCACCCTTTTTATCACACACATAATCGATCTGGCCAGCATCACCCATGCAGACAACATCAACTTTGTCTCCTATGCAAATGACATGCAACTCATATTCTTCCTGTCGGACAAGACCCCTAACGCAGGAAGCACATTCACTGCCTGCATAACCAGTCGCTAACTGGATGAAAGCCAATTGTCTCAAGCTCAAAACCGTCAAAACAGAAGTAGTGATCTTCGGAAATAACTTTTCTCCATGGGACTCCAGATTATGGCTGGCCAAACTCGGACCGACACCCAGAACTCACGCCAGGTACCTTGGATTAATCATCAACAGCATGTTAGACATGAGTACACAAGTCAACCTAGTCACTGCATCTTGCTTCTACACCCTGAAGATGCTGAGGAAGATCTTTATATGACTCTCAAGCAACACTAGAAAAACTATCACTCATGCCCTAGTCACAAGCAAGTTGGACTATGGGAACACCCACTACTCCGGGATCACCAAGCAACTCATTAGAAGACTACAAACTATCCAGAAGTCAGCAGCCAGACTCATCAGGAAACTACATTGGTTCTCAATACATAAATGTGCTCAATTTAAACTCCTTACACACACATTTAAGGCACTACACAACTCAATCTCCACTTACCTGAACAGTCGCATTTTCTTACACCTACCACCTAGACACCTTTGCTCCACAGGACCCCTACCCATACACATCCCACTCATACTTAGAATGAGATCAGAAGGACAGGCCTTTTCTTACATTGCTCTTAAAATGTAGAACAACCTCCCACTCCACATCAGAACCTCACCCTCTCTTCTTGAATTACGCAAAAAGCTGAAGACCTAGCTTTTCAATTAATCAACCTTCCATAGTTAGGGCCAGGCACATACACCTGCTCAGTGCCAGGATACCTTCATGGGTGATAGTGTGCTTTACAAATACACATAACACCGAGCTTTAATAGATATGAGGTGTGCAAATTTGAATGTGACTAAAGCATTGTGTGGTAGTGCATTGTCATGTACAGGCAACACATTTTCTGTTGAAAGGCCACTAAATTTGAACAGACATAGGTTATACTGATTAAACTATATAACACACAAATGATAATGTGTGGAAATTGGGTTTCTGTGAATTTCTATAATTTGCGAATCATCAAGTAAAGAGTCTTGATTGTTTTGATCCTACTAAAATCTCCATTTCCAGCACACTTCAGAATTACAATAAATGTGCTTAATTGTTGTTTTCCTAACTTCTGAATGCATATAGTTCATTTACAGGTGCTTATATATTGTGTGTTGTAAAGAAAACGACACCCTACAGCCTTTCCTTTTACACTCTATAAACTCCTTTCACTTTACAGTTAGAGCAATACCAATCCCCATGTTAAATGAATAAGCAGTAATTTGTCAAAAGAGATGGCCTGACATTTGACCTAAGTCTTTAAGGCCTCAACAAATTTGACATGATAAACTTTAAATGTATGTTTATTTATTGCTCGGACTTTCTGACGCACCAAAAATCGGCTTGCGACCCACAGTTTGGAAAATGCTTGTCTAGTGTCCTAGGCACACACGCTCGAATGACTGCCTTACATAGAGGAAAAAGAGAATATAAAACCCTCCTTGGCCTAATAGTAGCACCTACATCTAGCATCCTTTGTATAAAATGCTGTCTCATGTTTGGGTTGTGTCTGAAAATTATTCATTTCAAATTTAGGACCAGATTTAAGAAAAATTGTGTTTCATGTCATGAAGCACAACTTTTTTTGCGAGCCATTGCACCCCCTAATGCCACCATATGTGCGCAGTATTTAACATATGGCGCACCATGGCACAGGTTAGGGACAATAGCGTCATCATTTTTATCATATTTTTGTACTGTGCAGTATTAGTTCAAAAAATGTTGGCACTAATCCTGCAAAGCACATAAAGACCCATTAAAAATAATGGTGTGCCTCCTTTTACCACCTGCTCTGAGCAGGCATTAAAAATGATGCTAAAAATGGCGCAGTGGAATCTCAGAGATTGCACTGTGCCATTTTTGCGGGCCCTCTAACAGGACAACGCTCCCGTTGCATACATTATGCCTGTTGCAGGCATAATGTGCGTTTTTGCCACACTATAGCCACATTAGCGTAAAAAAATCTCTCTAATGTGGCGATAGTTGGCGCTAGGCCCTTCTCAAATTTGGGCCTTAGAGTCAGTGAATCACACACCCAAATGACCTTTCCTTTTATAGTCTGTGAGTTACACACCTGATGTTTTCACTATACCTGGGGTAAAGATAGAGCTCTTAGAGCCAAGGCAGGATGTACATATATACCCCATCGCTGATGTTTCCAGTATCAATCAGGCAGGTGCACAGATGAGCACTTGATTGAGTGTGTAGAAGGCCTTCCCAACGTACAACAATGTACTCACTTTCAACTGTGCAAGTAAGATCGCTGAAAATCATCTCGTCTAGCATCGGAGATTATTTTTTCCGCTAATGTGGCGTTAGAAGCCCAAAATATTGTGCATATTTACAAAGTGGTGCAATGCATGCATTGCTCCACTTTGTAACCCTTTGTGCTACATTATGCTTGCGCCAGGTACAATGCATGCAAAGGGGGGGGTTTCCCCGTTATGGGGGGGCCGAAGAAATGGTGCAAGGAAATCTAACAGATTCTGCTCAGAACAGGCGTTAAAAGGGGGCATGCCATTGAATAAAATGGCCCCCTATGTACTCAAAATGTTGGTGCTACTCCTGCAGAGAACATCAATAGTGTAAAAAAAAAAATGATGCTAGTGTCTCCTACTCTGCTCCACGGTGTGCCGAATTTTAAGTATGGCGGATGCATGGTGGCAGTAGGGGGGCACTAAAGGGTGCAAGAAAAGTGGCGCTGCACCCGCTGCAGCGCCACTTTTCTTAATTATGCCCCACTGTGTTTAGATACATATTTCATAGCTACATATCTGTGTACCGCACTTATATTCTGATATTTTTCCTGTTTGCTGGAGGAAGAGGAACAAGAAGTGTGAATAAGATTATGTCATCAAATGTTATGTGTAAAACCCTTTAGTATGGTTGCCACCAGACATGTATGACTTCTTTGGTTAAACCCGTTCGCCTATAGCAAATATAAAGGATATCCAAATGATGGGAATCATAAAAATGGTTCTTTCAAACCTTGAACAAATACTCCATAAGTGTTACTATTTTACAGCTCCCACATCCGAGCCTTCTCTTTCAGGGACAAGCCAGTGCGCCAGGTTACACCACGGGAGCCTTGTCACAGAAACACCTACTCACAATTGAGAATCACACCGAAACGAATTCAGAGTTTTTTGTTTTTTCAAACCCGTCCACACATATTGTGTTTTTGGTGTGCCAACATCATGTATAAGAAGGCTAGGCATCCAGTCAGTGTGCTTATGCTGCCAAAATGGTCAGTCTGTGGCTAAATTGATGAACACAATTAATGTTCCTGTTTGATTTCTGTGTTTCCAATAAAACAGGTGCACAAATATAAAAGAGGGTGCTCTACCCTGCGCTGATCACGATGAAGAGGAAGAGGACGAATAGATTCCTTTCCTGCCACAATAAATGGTAATAATGATGCCAGACAAGCTGCTGAGGAGCGATGGTTAAGCCCGAAAGCTAGTTTCTCCTGAAGCGTGACATAGTGGTCCATATAAAAAGACATACGTCACAACGGAAATATTATTTTTGGTTTCATGGAGTGTTTCTATGGTTACCATGGGCCATATTTATGGCCTGGTTTGTGTTGCTCTTGTGCCACACAACGTGGTGCAAGAGCAACACAAACCTTAAGGCCCTGATTTATACTTTTTGGTGCAAAACTGCACCAACTCAGTTTTGCACCAAAATGTTTAGCACCAGTTTGCACCATTTCTGTGCACCAGCCAGACACGAAATTTATGGAATGGTGCAAGCTGGTGCACAGCGTAGGATAGTGGCAAAAAAAAATACTTTAGTTAGGTTGGGCTAGCAGTATGGAAGAAGGGGTTTTTGCACCCAAAAATTACATTAGGCAGGTTAGAGTAAAAAAAAATATTCTAACCTGCCTAGAGTCATTTTCTGACGCAAAACCATCCATACCACATGGCTCCTGTCTTAGAAAAGACAGGAGTCATGCCCACCACCTCAATGGCCAGCACAGAGGACCAGTGTCCCCTGGGCATGGCCATTGCACCCAGTGCCATGTAGGGGGGCCCATTTCAGGGCCCCCAATGGGACTTAAAAAACATAAAATAAAATACTTACCTGTACTTACTTGGGATGGGGTCCCTTATCCTCCGCTGTCCCTCTGGTGTGGGTGGGGTCGTCCCTGGGGCCGGGGAAGGGAACCTGTGGGCTTATTCCATGGTGTTCCACCATGCAAATAGGCCGACAGGTCCCCTAACACCTGCCCTGACCCCGGCCTTAAAAAATGGGGCAAAGCAAGCTTTGCCCCATTTTTTGACCCCCCCCTCTCGTGCACCATTTTTGCGCGGGAGTATTAATATGGCGTTAAGGCCATAGAGTAATTTTTTGCACGGGAACGCCTACCTTGCATCTCATTAAGGCAAGGTAGGTTTCCACTTCCAAAAAATGACTTTAACTCCATAAATTTGGCGCTAGACAGGTCTAGCACCAAAGTACAAATATGGAGTTAGTTTTGCACCGAATTAGAGTAAAAGAAATGACGCTAATTCGGAGCAAACACAGTATAAATATGCCCCTAAGTGAGCTTTATGAAACCAAGGCTGTGACTCGTGCTGCCTTGCGTTACTCCTGATTTACCAAGCAACACAGGGCCGTGAAAGGTGGCCTTGCTTTGTCTGGCAAATCTCACTTACGTATTGAGTTGCCCTGCAACATCAAGCGTGACGCAAGTGCAATGCAATACAATAATAAATCTGTACTAAATCTTTACTACAACCCACGGTGCATGTCTTCTGAACCAAGAATTTGATATTAGCTCTCTCTCTTTCGGGAAAACTGTTTGTTTTCCCATAAAGAAAGCAGCCTCCATCAGACTGAAAATAGCCGAAGCATTTAGTCCTCACATGTTTAAATTTCATGTTTCCAGAACTCCAACGCCCATTTTTGCAGGCTCTTAGGCAAAGCAATGCAATTTAGCATTGTACATGCGTGCCTTTACCACATAATGCAAATACCGGCTATGTCTTACATGGCAGACCACCTACATAAAACATTAGCATAAGCCAGCCTAAGTCACACAACAAAAGTCCCTTTCAGTCTTAGTTAAGGAGGCAACATCACTCAGGTAGTGGGATTGTTGTTATCACTGCAAATGCACAAGGCAAATTGATATAGTAACACTTAAGAGGCACCACAACTGAATTGTCTTTAAACTAGTGACTGTAGCTAATTTTTCATGCAACTCCTCCCAGTTTTCTTCGATAGGAAATCACCCTTTTTTTCTTTCTCTCAACCCATCTGCTCTAGGATGTAGCTCCTCTGGAGCACATTAACTCCAATGATGGCAGTCGGCTCTAAAATGGTTAAACTTACAGGAAGGGTTGTGTAGCAGCCTATAACAACTTGAAAACACAGGGAGAAGCCACGTAATAGGTGGGTAAACACAACCGAACATTCTTAGCATATAGGTCAATTATATGATATGATTCTCCGTGACCAGTTAACAGATCCCAGACAGCCATACGAAACCGTAGATCTCGCAGGATGGACACAGTAATTAATCCAGAATCTTACATGTTTTCCTGCTAAATCGTTTCTGGATACAGGTTGTGACGTACCTCCTGGGGCCGTTCGTATGATCCAGTATACACCACTGAGCTGAGCCCTCCTCTGGTGGCGGGGAATGGGGATGAAACCAAAGCGCAGTACTCATGGCCATGCCCAGTACCCTGGAGTCCTTGCTCCGCACGCACTAGGTGCTGGGAATGTCCACCGTCTATGCTCAGGGGATCCTGGGCCAGGGTACTTTACACTGGGCATTGCCTAGGACTATTTTCTATGCATGCAGCAACTATGACCAGCCAATGCTGGGGTACTGAAGACAGGGCGCTGCCAATGCTTATGCTCCTTAGTCCTGCTCAGTGGGCAGCGCGGGCAGGGTACGGGGAACAAGGCCTGACCAACAGCAGTGCAATGTGTCTGATGGCAAGTACTGGCCCCACTCAGGACTCACCTGGCTAAGCCCCAGGCTGTGGCCAGCAGACACTGCGGGCAGGGGGTAAAGCAGAGGGCAAAACTGATAAACACTGTTTACTGGGTACAGGCTGCAGCAGTCCTCGTTAGTGATGGGGAGGGGGTTCTCGCTGAAGATCACATCCTCTGCCAAGTTCTCAGTGGAAACAGCAACATGCTGTAAGTTCATGCTTGGGATCTGAATACTGGGTAACTGTTCATTTTGCAGCCACTTTGGTCAAAAGCCAAAAAGTCAAAAGTTCATGCTGCAGGCAGAGTAATGGCCACCGGTGTTGACGAAAGATCATACCCAGTGGACACTGGTCTCAGCCTGTGGCTTTTTCTTGTAAGTACGGGGGCAGAGTACTGGGCAAGGGATGCAGCCAGGATTCTTGTGCTGTAACCGCTGCCATGGCAAAAGCTGAGTGTGCACTGGGGCTAGGCTTGGGCCACGTTCTGTGCCCATTGCAGTTTTGCCATCAAGTACAATGATGTGGAATGGTGAAGACAAATTAAGTCATAACTGAAGGCCTTATCCTTTCTCTGCTGAGTACTGCATGCAGGCCAAGGCAATGTCCCGCAGCACTAGTGCCCATGAGGAGGGGTTACTTAGCAGGTGAGACCATGTTTATTGGTTAAAGAGCCCAGGTAATGGAACGAGGGGTGCAGAGGTCGCAGTCTCCTCAACCTGAAGTTGCTGCTTTCAGCTGGTACTGTGGCTGAGGTCAGGTCTGGATATGGCAAAATGCAGGGCAATAGCCTGATGGGCGTAGCCACTTTTGGTGCCCAGCAGGTACTGGAGAATAATACTGGGTTCACTACAGGTCCTATGATGATGCCCTGTGAGCATCACCCACTGAAGATGGCTGTTAGCAGCGACTTCTTGGTGCTGGGCACTATGCATGGTATGACAGAAGGTTACCCAAGTGTTCAACAACTGCTGGGCACAGCTGGGGGCTTTACCCATGGATAGGGAAGCCTGCAGCTACCAGGCACAGTGTATGTTGAAAAGCCATTTTGTGAGCTCACTGCTTTTGGTACATGTCCAGAGGGGATGTTCAGTGAGTGTAGATGCCAGGGATACTGGGAAATGGGCATGACGGAAGATTACAGTCAGTGCTGAGAGCCCACTAGTCATGTCCACACAGTATATATGGCATGGGAAGTGACCAAAGGTCATGCCTGAGAGGTTCTCTCCTGGGCTGCTAGGTAGAGTGTGCGGGCAAAGTCGATTCTGTGGGCCTTCTGTGGCTATGCCCATACATACCTGGGCAGCAACAATAGGCAAGGGCCCTGACTGAAGCTTAAACGTTGTTTCCTGTCAGTATTTTGGTGGATATGTTAATGATAAATGATTAAAACATTGCCCTGCGACGGCTGACAATGACTATGGGCCAGTGCCAGGAGGTACTGGGTCACAAAATGTGCCGCCTTGCAGGTGCTGTGCCCCGCAGGTACTGGTGCATTGGCACAGTGCTCTCCCCTTTGCAACACTCTGTTACTTTACAACTATATTTATGAATTAAAAATCATATACAAATATTTAGGAAATTGCCTTTGTCCCTTCCACAGGTCCTGCCCAGTAAATTGAGAGAGTAGAATACTGGGGACAGGATGTGATCAAATGCCACAACCTGTTCCAGCCCCTGGTGCGGTTTACTGCAAGTTCTGCACAGTAGATAATTGGTCGTGGATTGCAGCATGGTAAAAGGGCAGGCCCTGTGCTCATTGCCTATGCGCCACAGCCACGATCGGTTGGCTCTTAATCTAGGTACTGTCATTGCTTTTGGCCTGTTCTTGCAGACCAGAAGCACAGGCTGTTCTCACACGTTCAGGATGATTAATGCAGAGGTGGTCATTTTCCACCCTTTGTTCCCAACAGCTACTGATGCTCGGGTACCATGCCCAAGGTGATGCGGGAAGCCACACCCTAATGCTGATCCCCAAATGAGAAGAGCTATAGCTTATGACCAGAAGATACAGGGCCCAGAGTATTTGTACAGAGTGCAGCAGAAAGCTAAACCCAGTACCCACTGGACCTGGCCATGGACCCAGCCCAGCAAGATGTCAATGGAGAAGCCTGGAGAGACACCGCTCGCAGGTGGAGTGCAAGGTCTTGGTTACATTTGGAAGGAGGCATCACTTGCTGAGTAGAAGAGGCTGCCTGGTTGTATCATGGGAGCCGGCACTCATGCAGTTAAGTGCCCACACCAACAACATAGACTGTTCATCCAGAAGAGGATTAGGTTTATTTCAGCTCTTCCACCCACAGTCAGCTGCAAGCTCTGGGTGAGGTCCCAGCAGAGATTTCACAGAGGAATCTAAGGACTACAGAAAAATAAGGGTTTAGATATATCTAGACTTAGATTGTAACTTATAACCTGCCCACCAAGAAGCATTTTCTGAGCATCAAAACTACATAATGAAGGTGAACAAGGGGGCAGCGTAAAAAAAAAACCAGAGAGGCTGTTGCTACTCTGCATTGGAAAAAAACAAAGAAAAATGACAAAAACAAACCACCGCAGTGCGATGACATATATGTATGTATTAATGAATGAATGACAGTTTTGTAGAGCATGCAGCTTCTCAGAGTGTCCCGGCTTGGATAGTGTATCAGTACGCATATAGTTTAGTTTAGTTTAGTTTTTAGAATTTATAGAGCGCGTAGTGACCCAAGGGCATCCCAGCGCTAAAGTGTAGGAGGCTGGACTGGCTTGTAGTGAGTACCAAGGGGTACTTGCACCTTGCACCAGGCCCAGTTATCCCTTATTAGTGTATAGGGTGTCTAGCAGCTTAGGCTGATAGATAATGGTAGCTTAGCAGAGCAGCTTAGGCTGAACTAGGAGACGTGTGAAGCTACTACAGTACCACTTAGTGTCATATGCACAATATCATAAGAAAACACAATACACAGTTATACTAAAAATAAAGGTACTTTATTTTTATGACAAAATGCCAAAGTATCTTAGAGTTTACCCTCAGTGAGAGGATAGGAAATATACACAAGATATATATACACAATAGCAAAAATATGCAGTATAGTCTTAGAAAACAGTGCAAACAATGTATGGTTACAATAGGATGCAATGGGGAAACATAGGGATAGGGGCAACACAAACCATATACTCCAGAAGTGGAATGCGAACCACGAATGGACCCCAAACCTATGTGACCTTGTAGAGGGTCGCTGGGACTATTAGAAAATAGTGAGAGTTAGAAAAATAACCCTCCCCAAGACCCTGAAAAGTGAGTGCAAAGTGCACCAAAGTTCCCCTAAGGACAAAAGAGTCGTGTTAGAGGAATAATGCAGGAGAGACACAAACCAGCAATGCAACAACTGTGGATTTCCAATCTGGGGTACCTGTGGAACAAGGGGACCAAGTCCAAAAGTCACAAGCAAGTCGGAGATGGGCAGATGCCCAGGAAATGCCAGCTGCGGGTGCAAAGAAGCTTCGACTGGACAGAAGAAGCTGAGGTTTCTGCAGGAACGAAAAGGGCTAGAGACTTCCCCTTTGGTGGACGGATCCCTCTCGCCTTGGAGAGTCGTGCAGAAGTGTTTTCCCGCCGGAAGGACGCCAACAAGCCTTGCTACACGCAAATCGTGCGTTTGGCGTTTTTGGACGCTGCTGGGGCCCAGGAGGGACCAGGAGGTCGCAAATTGGACCTGAAGAGAGAGGGGACGTCGAGCAAGACAAAGAGCCCTCACTGAAGCAGGTAGCACCCGGAGAAGTGCCAGAAACAGGCACTACGAGGATGCGTGAAACGGTGCTCGCCGAAGTTGCACAAAGGAGTCCCACGTCGCCGGAGACCAACTTAGAAAGTCGTGCAATGCAGGTTAGAGTGCCGTGGACCCAGGCTTGGCTGTGCACGAAGGATTTCCGCCGGAAGTGCACAGGGGCCGGAGTAGCTGCAAAGTCGCGGTTCCCAGCAATGCAGCCCAGCGAGGTGAGGCAAGGACTTACCTCCACCAAACTTGGGCTGAAGAGTCACTGGACTGTGGGGGTCACTTGGACAGCATCGCTGGATTCGAGGAACCTCGCTCGTCGTGCTGAGAGGAGACCCAAGGGACCGGTGATGCAGCTTTTTGGTGCCTGCGGTTGCAGGGGGAAGATTCCGTCGACCCACGGGAGATTTCTTCGGAGCTTCTGGTGCAGAGAGGAGGCAGGCTACCCCCACAGCATGCACAAGCAGGAAAACAGTCGAGAAGGCGGCAGGATCAGCGTTACAGAGTTGCAGTAGTCGTCTTTGCTACTATGTTGCAGGTTTGCAGGCTTCCAGCGCGGTCAGCGGTCGTTTCCTTATCAGAAGGTGAAGAGGGAGATGCAGAGGAACTCGGATGAGCTCTTGCATTCGTTATCTAAAGTTTCCCCAGAGACAGAGACCCTAAATAGCCAGAAAAGAGGGTTTGGCTACCTAGGAGAGAGGAAAGGCTACTAACACCTGAAGGAGCCTATCAGCAGAAGTCTCTGACGTCACCTGGTGGCACTGGCCACTCAGAGCAGTCCAGTGTGCCAGCAGCACCTCTGTTTCCAAGATGGCAGAGGTCTGGAGCACACTGGAGGAGCTCTGGACACCTCCCAGGGGAGGTGCAGGTCAGGGGAGTGGTCACTCCCCTTTCCTTTGTCCAGTTTCGCGCCAGAGCAGGGGCTAAGGGGTCCCTAACCGGTGTAGACTGGCTTATGCAGAATTGGGCACATCTGTGCCCAACAAAGCATTTCCAGAGGCTGGGGGAGGCTACTCCTCCCCTGCCTTCACACCATTTTCCAAAGGGAGAGGGTGTCACACCCTCTCTCACAGGAAGTTCTTTGTTCTGCCATCCTGGGCCAGGCCTGGCTGGACCCCAGGAGGGCAGCTGCCTGTCTGAGGGGTTGGCAGCAGCAGCAGCTGCAGTGAAACCCCAGGAAGGGCAGTCTGGCAGTACCAGGGTCTGTGCTACAGACCACTGGGATCATGGAATTGTACCAACAATGCCAGGATGGCATAGAGGGGGCAATTCCATGATCATAGACATGTTACATGGCCATATTCGGAGATACCATGGTGAAGCTACATATAGGTAGTGACCTATATGTAGTGCACGCGTGTAATGGTGTCCCCGCACTCACAAAGTTCAGTGAATTGGCTCTGAACAATGTGGGGGCACCTTGGCTAGTGCCAGGGTGCCCTCACACTAAGTAACTTTGCACCTAACCTTTACCAGGTAAAGGTTAGACATATAGGTGACTTATAAGTTACATAAGTGCAGTGTAAAATGGCTGTGAAATAACGTGGACGTTATTTCACTCAGGCTGCAGTGGCAGGCCTGTGTAAGAATTGTCAGAGCTCCCTATGGGTGGCAAAAGAAATGCTGCAGCCCATAGGGATCTCCTGGAACCCCAATACCCTGGGTACCTCAGTACCATATACTAGGGAATTATAAGGGTGTTCCAGTAAGCCAATGTAAATTGGTAAAATTGGTCACTAGCCTGTTAGTGACAATTTGGAAGTAATGAGAGAGCATAACCACTGAGGTTCTGGTTAGCAGAGCCTCAGTGAGACAGTTAGGCACCACACAGGGAACATATACATGCACACCTATGAGCACTGGGGCCCTGTGTGACAGGGTCCCAGTGACACATACATATAGGCCACAAACCTATGAGCACTGGGGTCCTGACCAGCAGGATCCCAGTGACACATAACAACCATACTGAAAACATAGGTGGTCATTCTGACCCTGGCGGTCTTTGACCGCCAGGGCGGAGGACCGCGGGAGCACCGCCGACAGGCCGGCGGTGCTCCAATGGGGATTCCGACCGCGGCGGTAAAGCCGCGGTCGGACCGGCACCACTGGCGGGGTCCCGCCAGTGTACCGCGGCCCCATTGAATCCTCCGCGGCGGCGCAGCTTGCTGCACCGCCGCGGGGATTCCGACCCCCCCTACCGCCATCCAGATCCCGGCGGTCGGACCGCCGAGATCCGGATGGCGGTAGGGGGGGTCGCGGGGCCCCTGGGGGCCCCTGCAGTGCCCATGCCACTGGCATGGGCATTGCAGGGGCCCCCGTAAGAGGGCCCCTACATGTATTTCACTGTCTGCTGCGCAGACAGTGAAATACGTGACGGGTGCAACTGCACCCGTCGCACAGCTTCCACTCCGCCGGCTCGATTCCGAGCCGGCTTCCTCGTGGAAGCCTCTTTCCCGCTGGGCTGGCTGGCGGTCTGAAGGCGACCGCCCGCCAGCCCAGCGGGAAAGTCAGAATTACCGCCGCGGTCTTTCGACCGCGGAACGGTAACCTGACGGCGGGACTTTGGCGGGCGGCCTCCGCCGCCCGCCAAGGTCAGAATGAGGGCCATAGTGTTTTCACTATGAGCACTGAGGCCTGGCTATCAGGATCCCAGTGACACAGTGAAAACAGTGACAAACACCCTGACATACACTCACAAACAGGCCAAAAGTGGGGGTAACAAGGCTAGAAAGAGGCTACCTTCTCACATAAAGCAACAAAGCACATATAGGTAGAAGGATCAATACTAATTACAGAATAGAATAGTTTTAAGCTTTTTTCTGAAGAGGCGCTCCGAGGATTCATAGCGGAGCTCCATGGGAAGGGCGTTCCAAAGATGGGCAGCCTTGCTGGAGAAGGAGTTATTGCCCCAAGCTCTCTTAGACCGAGAGATGTGTGCATACCTGAGAGAGGAGGAACGTAGATTCCTAGAAGGAATATGCAGGAAAATTCGTTTTCTCAGAGAGATGGGACCCTTACCATGTAGGGCCCTGTGGACAATGCAGAGAGATTTAAAATGGATCCGTTCTTTGATGGGAAGCCAGTGAAGAGTAGAGATAGCCGATTTGGCGGACAAATATTTTGAGGAGTGAGTAAGGAGCCTAGCAGCTGCATTTTGCACTCTCTGCAGCTTCTTTATAACATAAAGCGGTGAGCTGAGGAACAGAGAGTTTCCATAGGCCAGCCGGGAAAGGATTAAGGCTTGAATGAGGATTCTTCTGGCCGTAGGAGGGAGAAGGGTGAGAATCTTTCTGAACATGCGCCTAAGACCAAAACAGGTAGAGGAGACTTTGTTGGCTTGGGAATCCATAGTAAGCTGGGGGTCAAGCAGCACACCTAGGCCCGTATTTATACTCCGTTTGCGCCGAATTTGCGTCGTTTTTTTCAACGCAAATTCGACGCTAAACTAACGCCAACTAACGCCATATTTATACTATGGCGTTAGAGGCGTCTAGCGCCAAAGTTCCCGGAATGTGCGTCATTTTTTAGCGTGAACCCCTTCCTTGCGTTAATGATATGCAAGGGAGGCGTTCCCGTCTAAAAAATGACTCCCAGGCCTTTACGTGGTATTTATACTCCCGGGCAAAAGAGACGCCCGGGAGTGGGTGTGGCTAAAAACGGCGCATTTGCGCCGCTTTTTAACGCCTGGGTCAGGCATGGCGTTAAGGGACAAGTGGGCTCAAAATGAGCCCAGAGTGCCCTCCCCTGCCCCCAGGGACCCCCCCTGCCACCCTTGCCCACCCCAGGAGGACACCCAAGGACGGAGGTACCCATCCCATGGACATTAAGGTAAGTTCAGGTAAGTATTTTTTTTAAAAATTTTTGTGGCATAGGGGGGCCTGATTTGTGCCCCCCTACATGCCACTATGCCCAATGACCATGCCCAGGGGACAGAAGTCCCCTGGGCATGGCCATTGGGCAAGGGGGCATGACTCCTATCTTTACAATGATAGGAGTCATGTTGATGGGGGATGGGCGTCGAAAAAAAATGGCGCAAGTCGGGTTACGACAATTTTTTCGACGTAACCTGACTTGCCCCATTTTAAGACGCCCATACGCCATTTTCCCCCTACGCCGGCGCTGTCTGGTCTACGTGGTTTTTTCCCACGCAAACCAGGCAGCGCCGGTCTGATTGCGCCGTCTAACGCCATTCCATAAATACGGCGCCCGCATGGCGCTTCAGAATGGCGTTAGACGGCGCAAAATTTTTTGACGCTAAACTGCGTTAGCGCAGTTTAGCGTCAAAAAGTATAAATATGGGCCCTAGAGTCTTAACTTGAGGTTTGGGGGGAGGAAGAGTGCTGAAGGTGTCTGAAAGCGATGGGAGAGGAAGAGCAGGGGAACCATTGCCCAGGACCAAAACTTCTGATTTTCCATCGTTAAATTTGAGTTTGGACTCATTCATCCATTTGGCGATGTCACTCATACAGCGGGAAAGGTTACCCACCGACGAGTCTCCAGAGATGGAGAGGGACACCACCAACTGAGTGTCATCTGCATAGGTGACCAATGACAGATTATGAGGGGCGATCAGTTTAGCTAATGCTGACAAGTAAACATTAAAAAGAGTGGGGCTAAGGGACGAGCCCTGGGGGACTCCACATGCCAAAGGGAAGAGGCCAGAGAAAAAGGTACGGTCCAAAACTTGGAAGGATCTATCTTTAAGGAAGGAGGAAAACCAGGAGAGGGCGGAGCCTCCTACCCCTATATCTGATTGTCGATCACGATCTTCTCTGCTGGAGACTGTGTCGAAAGCTGCACTTAGATCAAGCAGGATAATGGCTACGTGAGTCCCTAGATCTAAGAGCTGGCAAGCCGACTCGGTTACGGTGAGAAGAGCTGACTCAGTGCTGTGCAGGGCTCTGAAGCCCATTTGGGTGGGATGGAGGAGCTCATTGCTTTCAAGATAACTAGTTAGTTCAGCGTTGACGTGTTTCTCAAGAATCTTAGCGGAGATAGGGAGGAGGGCAATTGGTCTGAAGTTTTCCAATAAAGTGGGGTCAAGTTTAGGTTTCTTCAAAAGGTGCTTAACAACAGCGTGTTTAAATGACTGGGGAAAAGAGCCCGAGGATAAAGAGTTGTTAAGAATTTTAGTGAGCGGAGGAACAATGGTATCTGCTACCTGCAAGAGAGCAGAAGGAGGGACGGGGTCTAGAGGAGAGCCAGATTTGATTTTGGACAGAAGGTTATTAGTCACCTCATCGGTGAGAGGGGAGAAAGAGGTTAAAGAGACTCCTACAGAACGGGAATCTATGTCCTTACAGATAGGAAACAGATTCGCATAGGCGGGGAACCCAGAGTATATACTGATGACTTTTTCTTGAAAAAATGATGCCAGTAGATCACTGTGGGTAACAGAGGCCTCCGTCATGGGGGTAGATATGAGAGGTGTAGTCAGTTCTTTAAAAATTTGAAAAATTTATTTCTGGGGACATGAAGAACATTCTATTTTCTCACCATAATAGATGGACTGGGCAATTTTAATATTATGGTGATATATTCTGATCGATTGTTTGTAAATCTCTCTGTTGGGGAGACTGTAGTTTTTACACCACAGCCTCTCTAATTTTTTACAGTTCTTTTTGAGTTCAAGCAGGTGAGGAGAGAACCAGGGTTTAGATTTTTGGGATGAAGGAATTACTCTGGTTCTGACGGTTAGAATGACATCCAGAGAGAATGAAATCCATTTATCAAAAGAATCTGCAGTTTCTGGGACAGAAGGGTGGTAGGTTTTATCAGGGGCCCGGAGGGCCTTGCGCCATTCCTCAGGGTCCAGTTTTGACCAAATAGGTCCTGATGTTGTGGTGCTAGGGAGCTGCCCTTGAATGGCGTCATAAGGGAAGGTAAAGGAAAGAAGGGAGTGATCAGTCCATAGTAGTGGCAGGGGGGGAGGGCAGCCAGCAAATTAGCAATATTGCTAAAGATAAGATCTAGCATATGACCCTTCTGATGCGTAGGGCCAGATGCGTGCTGAGTTAGTTGGAGTGCTGAGAGAGAGGTTACCAATAATTTAGCCGAAGGGCAGTCCGAATTGTCGAGGTGAATGTTAAAATCTCCTAAAATGGTTAAATTAGAGAGATTGCAGATATGGCTGGCTGCAATCTCCAGAAGAGTATCCAGGAAACGTGAGACAGGTCCGGGGGGTCGGTAAAGCAAGATTCCTGAAAAAGTGAAAGTGGAGGACAGATATAGTGAAAACATTAAGCTCTCACAATCAGGAATATCCAAAGGTGAAGTGGTGCATTTAATAGTGATTTTATGAATAATGGCTATTCCACCACCTATGGTGGCGGGTCTATCTAGATGTATCATAGAATAAATGGAAGGCAGAGAATTACAGATGTGCACTGTAGAGTCATCGTCGAGCCAGGTTTCAGTGAGAAACAGTACATCAGGCAGGAGTTCTTCGAGGAGATTATAGATGTCCAGGGAGTGGGCTGGGAGGGATCGGAGGTTAAGCAGCATCATTCTGCCGAGGTGGGGAGAAGGAACTTCAGAGGACGTAGATGGCAAAGCAGTCCACCCACAGCGTGGGCAGGAAAGGAGGGGAGGGAGACATAAGTCGCTAGAAGGGGAAAAGCAGGGATCAGTAGTTCTACATGCCAGCAGTTGGGAAGAAGAGTAGACTAACCTATTGGGGGGAAAAAAGGGCAGCATCTCTGGGCTCAGGGCGCTCCAGGGCGCGGACGGGCGCAGACGGGCTTGCATTTGGCGCGCCAGCGGCGCGGCCGGCGCCCCTCAGTCATTAAATACTGACGTGAGGCAGCCTAAGCCGGCTTTGAAAAAAGAACTAGACCGCCAACCTATCAAAATGGCGGTCGGAAATGTCCCCACCAGGAAGGAGGGGAAATCCGAGCAACCGGTAGCCACTAAACACGGGCTCCGGTGCTCGAACAAGGCAAGAAATAAAAGGAAACAGTGAGCAATAATCGGTAATAGAATCAAAAACCCCAGAGTGGAATTCCTACAGTTTAAAAGTTTTTTAAAAATATTACAAACAAATTCATAAAACATCATGACATAACAGCAATTATTTTTATATTTTTCTTTTATTAACTTTTAAGTTACTATTCCAAGATGGCAGATGCCAAGCCTGGAGCTGCATATTTAAAAATATTGGTGAAAATACACTAAAGAAAAAATTGCAGCCTGACTGTGAAGGGTGGAGGTGCAGTCATCTTTGGAGTGGGAAGCATTAGGGTTTGGGGGTCAGGGAGGTGCAGCAATGGAGGAGCTTGGTGGGGGTTAAAAATCAAAATAGAAAAAGCTGGCACAGGGAGGCATGAAGAAGCAATCTATGAGCTGGGAGGATGCAGAATACGGGGGAGAGGGAAAGGAAACATATGGAGTCCCGTGTTGTGCTGAAAACAAAAAGAAAAATGTAGGTTCCAGCGTTTAAGCTATGGGCGGATAAAACTAATCCAATCAAAGGGACATTAAAGAAGCTATGCTCCATGGGACTTAACAACACAAGAAGAGGAAGGAAAGTGAATGAAGAAGAGGTATGAGACTGACAAGAAAACCAACCAATGGTCAGCATTGGGTTGACCCAAAAACCATCTGCATATTAGTATTGTCCACAATAGGTCTTTGAAAGCACACAGCTAAAAGCTGTCTTTAGGAGAAACCTCAAAATGACCTTGTAAACCATTCTCAGTGGTCAATCCTCATTTTCCACCAAATTCTACATGGCTATGAGGAAGACATTCCTAACTTAGTTACGATTCGAATACCCTGCTTTCATAAATTACAGAGGCTCCCAGGGACTTAACCACTCCAAGGGGACAAATAATCCTCTCCCAGAAACCTAGAACCAACGGTCCAGCATACTCAATCACTGATTCAGAACTAAAGAATAAAAGACTTTGGGCCATATTTAAGAGCCCTAGTGCTACTGGAGCGTTACTTTTAGTGATGCTCCGGTGGCGCTGTGCATTGCACCATATTTACAAGGTGGCGTTAAGCCTCTTTTTTGTGGCTTAACACCACCTTGTAAACACAGTCCTTTCACACGTAGCACTTTGCGTGGAAGGGGCGTGCAATGGGTGTTGCTGTGGGTGTGCCACAGCAACACCTATTGCAATTTGCTACTGCCCCAGATTTACGAGTTCTTGTAAACCTGAGGCAGCGCCAAAATCTAACACCACCGCAGGGGTGGCTTTAGCATGTCGCAACGAGGGGAAATGCTTTCATTTCTCCTCCTTTTTCGCTCTTTCTATGTGTGCTGCAAACTGCCATTTAAGATTGTTTTTGTGTAGGAAGGTGTTCCTTCCTGCACAAGAACAATCTCCCCCTCAATGCAGCCATCCTTGCATTATGGTGCAAGGGTTGCTGCGTTGGTGCACTGCAGCATCTTTAGCACCGTTGCAGAGGAAACTCAGGAGTGCACCATTTTTTAGTAAATACAGTGTATCTCTGCGTTTTGAAAATTACGGTGTGCAACGCTGCCAAATCTGGCACTGCACATCGTCATTTTCTCTTAAATCTGGTCCTTTGTTTTTCAATATATATATATTTTTTTTATATACAAATGCAATATGGCAGGATGCCAACACACACCCTGAACGATTCCAAAACTTTAGGAGGATAGAAAGCAGTTCAGCAGCTCCTTCCGTACATACTAGACCATTTTTCTGACATCACCAGAACTACATCCATTGACATGCTAGCAATAGCAACTGATTAGAAACAGTCAGGTACCATTACCCTTGGGAAGAAAGTCCAGTTCACAGTAGTGTCTCCATGGACCCCAAACTAAATAGAATTTTCGAAGGCAACCTCTGCTCATATATGTAACTTTCTCTGCGGCCATTTACATGTCCATCCCATTCCTTGTTTCTCTCAAGGTGGGAACTTCCAATACCTCCATCTCCGGACAATGTCCCTCTTCGCTACAATCAACCCCAGATTACAGAAGAGGAGCTGAGCCCAGGTGACATCCACTTCTGTTGGTATACCCGGAAGGACGTATTTTGGCTTTTGTTGAATGTCCCCTCCCCAGTATTTTATGCAGTTCGTATGTTATTTCATACCACTATACCTAAACTACCGGGCACATCCACAAAGTATGGAAAAACATCCCTTTTGCCCCTCCGCACGTTGCCCAATGTGGGGATGCTGTGCTTCCCATCACATGAAGTATCACCGTGTGATAGTAGATCCTACATAATATTTTAAGGTGTATCTGCCTCAACCTGGCTTTAACAGCTACCTCCTGTGGGTGCATTATGGCCGCCTCGCAGTCAGTGTCATCCATCTCACCCACGTCTTTCAGTCATCTCTCACCGAGTATAGTGAGGGTGTCTGGCATGTTGTTATTAAATGTTTTGTACGTGAGGGAAATGGCCCCCTCTCAAGCTCATCCATAAGTAACCTCTGCTCCAAGGGTGCTTAATCAGGGATTTCGACCTTGCCCAATTCTCCACCTGCCAGACGTGCCTCCCTTGTGCGTACTGCAGGTATTGATTGGGATGCAGCTAATATTCTCTCTGAAGTGATGTGAAAGACATGAGGTCCCCCCCTTCCAGGATGTCTCCAACCTTGGAGATTCCAATCGTATCCCAGGTCTCAAAGCCCTTCAGCTTTTCTAGTTCTCGCAGCATCGCCCGCTCCCAGACATGGGGTAGCACCGCCAACAGGCTGGCGGTGCTCCGCCGGACATTCTGACCGCGGCGGTACAGCCGCGGGCAGAAGCGGAAAGCCGGCGGTGTACCGCCGACTTTCCGCTGCCCATGGGAATCCGCCATGGCGGCGCAGCTTGCTGCGCCGCCATGGGGATTCTGACAGCCCATACCGCCATCCGGTTCACCCGCCAGGAACAGGATGGCGGTATGGGGTGTCGTGGGGCCCCTGGGGGCCCCTGCAGTGCCCATGCCAATGGCATGGGCACTGCAGGGGTCCCCGTAAGAGGGCCCCACAAAGAATTTCAGTGTCTGCTTTGCAGACACTGAAATTCGCGACGGGTGCAACTGCACCCGTCGCACCTTCCCACTCCGCCGGCTCCATTCTGAGCCGGCTTCCTCGTGGGAAGGGTGTTTCCCGCTGGGCTGGCGGGCGGACTTTCGGCGGTCGCCCGCCAGCCCAGTGGGAAAGCCAGAATGACCGCCGTGGTCTTTTGACCGTGGAGCGGTCTTTCGGCGGGAACCGCTTGGCGGGCGGCGACCGCCGTCCGCCGCGGTCAGAATCACCCCCATGGTCTCTTGAGTCACCCTAAAAGCCCACCCAATATCACAAACAGTTAGGAGCGCACCTGCCTGACATCCCAGCAATTAATCTGCCCCATTGCATCATGGTAGATGTAGTATCTTCAAAAAACGAACTCCATTAATTTTTAAATATTTCACCTTTAAGTAGGTACAGCCTTTACTGTGCATCTCTGGACACATGTGTTTCTGGGTTAGTCCCTTCTTCAGCAGAGAACATATTTGCGGGGTGCTGGGAATGCTGCCATAAATCACCCGGTTTCAGTACCTCTTCCCTGGCCTGCTGGTGCCTGCTCCAGAGCTCGTCAGCCCAATAGCTCAAGGGAGCCTTTAAAGTCACAAATAGTTAGGAGCGCACCTGCCTGACATCCCAGCAATTAATCTGCCCCATTGCATCATGGTAGATGTAGTATCTTCAAAAAACGAACTCCATTAATTTTTAAATATTTCACCTTTAAGTAGGTACAGCCTTTACTGTGCATCTCTGGACACATGTGTTTCTGGGTTAGTCCCTTCTTCAGCAGAGAACATATTTGCGGGGTGCTGGGAATGCTGCCATAAATCACCCGGTTTCAGTACCTCTTCCCTGGCCTGCTGGTGCCTGCTCCAGAGCTCGTCAGCCCAATAGCTCAAGGGAGCCTTTAAAGTCACAAACAGTTAGGAGCGCACCTGCCTGACATCCCAGCAATTAATCTGCCCCATTGCATCATGGTAGATGTAGTATCTTCAAAAAACGAACTCCATTAATTTTTAAATATTTCACCTTTAAGTAATTTACTGTGCATCTCTGGACACATGTGTTTCTGGGTTAGTCCCTTCTTCAGCAGAGAACATATTTGCGGGGTGCTGGGAATGCTGCCATAAATCACCCGGTTTCAGTACCTCTTCCCTGGCCTGCTGGTGCCTGCTCCAGAGCTCGTCAGCCCAATAGCTCAAGGGAGCCTTTAAAGTCACAAACAGTTAGGAGCGCACCTGCCTGACATCCCAGCAATTAATCTGCCCCATTGCATCATGGTAGATGTAGTATCTTCAAAAAACGAACTCCATTAATTTTTAAATATTTCACCTTTAAGTAGGTACAGCCTTTACTGTGCATCTCTGGACACATGTGTTTCTGGGTTAGTCCCTTCTTCAGCAGAGAACATATTTGCGGGGTGCTGGGAATGCTGCCATAAATCACCCGGTTTCAGTACCTCTTCCCTGGCCTGCTGGTGCCTGCTCCAGAGCTCGTCAGCCCAATAGCTCAAGGGAGCCTTTAAAGTCACAAACAGTTAGGAGCGTACCTGCCTGACATCCCAGCAATTAATCTGCCCCATTGCATCATGGTAGATGTAGTATCTTCAAAAAACGAACTCCATTAATTTTTAAATATTTCACCTTTAAGTAGGTACAGCCTTTACTGTGCATCTCTGGACACATGTGTTTCTGGGTTAGTCCCTTCTTCAGCAGAGAACATATTTGCGGGGTGCTGGGAATGCTGCCATAAATCACCCGGTTTCAGTACCTCTTCCCTGGCCTGCTGGTGCCTGCTCCAGAGCTCGTCAGCCCAATAGCTCAAGGGAGCCTTTAAAGTCACAAACAGTTAGGAGCGCACCTGCCTGACATCCCAGCAATTAATCTGCCCCATTGCATCATGGTAGATGTAGTATCTTCAAAAAACGAACTCCATTAATTTTTTAATATTTCACCTTTAAGTAGGTACAGCCTTTACTGTGCATCTCTGGACACATGTGTTTCTGGGTTAGTCCCTTCTTCAGCAGAGAACATATTTGCGGGGTGCTGGGAATGCTGCCATAAATCACCCGGTTTCAGTACCTCTTCCCTGGCCTGCTGGTGCCTGCTCCAGAGCTCGTCAGCCCAATAACTCAAGGGAGCCTTTAAAGTCACAAACAGTTAGGAGCGCACCTGCCTGACATCCCAGCAATTAATCTGCCCCATTGCATCATGGTAGATGTAGTATCTTCCAAAAACGAACTCCATTAATTTTTAAATATTTCACCTTTAAGTAGGTACAGCCTTTACTGTGCATCTCTGGACACATGTGTTTCTGGGTTAGTCCCTTCTTCAGCAGAGAACATATTTGCGGGGTGCTGGGAATGCTGCCATAAATCACCCGGTTTCAGTACCTCTTCCCTGGCCTGCTGGTGCCTGCTCCAGAGCTCGTCAGCCCAATAGCTCAAGGGAGCCTTTAAAGTCACAAACAGTTAGGAGCGCACCTGCCTGACATCCCAGCAATTAATCTGCCCCATTGCATCATGGTAGATGTAGTATCTTCAAAAAACGAACTCCATTAATTTTTAAATATTTCACCTTTAAGTAGGTACAGCCTTTACTGTGCATCTCTGGACACATGTGTTTCTGGGTTAGTCCCTTCTTCAGCAGAGAACATATTTGCGGGGTGCTGGGAATGCTGCCATAAATCACCCGGTTTCAGTACCTCTTCCCTGGCCTGCTGGTGCCTGCTCCAGAGCTCGTCAGCCCAATAGCTCAAGGGAGCCTTTAAAGTCACAAACAGTTAGGAGCGTACCTGCCTGACATCCCAGCAATTAATCTGCCCCATTGCATCATGGTAGATGTAGTATCTTCAAAAAACGAACTCCATTAATTTTTAAATATTTCACCTTTAAGTAGGTACAGCCTTTACTGTGCATCTCTGGACACATGTGTTTCTGGGTTAGTCCCTTCTTCAGCAGAGAACATATTTGCGGGGTGCTGGGAATGCTGCCATAAATCACCCGGTTTCAGTACCTCTTCCCTGGCCTGCTGGTGCCTGCTCCAGAGCTCGTCAGCCCAATAGCTCAAGGGAGCCTTTAAAGTCACAAACAGTTAGGAGCGCACCTGCCTGACATCCCAGCAATTAATCTGCCCCATTGCATCATGGTAGATGTAGTATCTTCAAAAAACGAACTCCATTAATTTTTAAATATTTCACCTTTAAGTAGGTACAGCCTTTACTGTGCATCTCTGGACACATGTGTTTCTGGGTTAGTCCCTTCTTCAGCAGAGAACATATTTGCGGGGTGCTGGGAATGCTGCCATAAATCACCCGGTTTCAGTACCTCTTCCCTGGCCTGCTGGTGCCTGCTCCAGAGCTCGTCAGCCCAATAGCTCAAGGGAGCCTTTAAAGTCACAAACAGTTAGGAGCGCACCTGCCTGACATCCCAGCAATTAATCTGCCCCATTGCATCATGGTAGATGTAGTATCTTCAAAAAACGAACTCCATTAATTTTTAAATATTTCACCTTTAAGTAGGTACAGCCTTTACTGTGCATCTCTGGACACATGTGTTTCTGGGTTAGTCCCTTCTTCAGCAGAGAACATATTTGCGGGGTGCTGGGAATGCTGCCATAAATCACCCGGTTTCAGTACCTCTTCCCTGGCCTGCTGGTGCCTGCTCCAGAGCTCGTCAGCCCAATAGCTCAAGGGAGCCTTTAAAGTCACAAACAGTTAGGAGCGCACCTGCCTGACATCCCAGCAATTAATCTGCCCCATTGCATCATGGTAGATGTAGTATCTTCAAAAAACGAACTCCATTAATTTTTAAATATTTCACCTTTAAGTAGGTACAGCCTTTACTGTGCATCTCTGGACACATGTGTTTCTGGGTTAGTCCCTTCTGAAACCGGGGGATTTATGGCAGCATTCCCAGCACCCCACAAATATGTTCTCTGCTGAAGAAGGGAATAACCCAGAAACACATGTGTCCAGAGATGCACAGTAAAGGCTGTACCTACTTAAAGGTGAAATATTTAAAAATTAATGGAGTTCGTTTTTTGTAGATACTACATCTACCATGATGCAATGGGGCAGATTAATTGCTGGGATGTCAGGCAGGTGCGCTCCTAACTGTTTGTGCCCACCCAATATGCTTGGTAGCCTTGGTCCATGCCTCTAATGCCACCTGCATTGCCAGCAGCTGTTGCTGGAGACCCCGTTCACCGTACCGAAAATGCATGTGTGACAGTGCTCTCCATCTTTCCTTCTCTAGATTGTAGGCCAGGTGAGTGTGTGATGTGTAGACTCAATCATTAATAGCCACCAGATGTACAGGCCAGTAGTATGCCCTAATATCTGGGACGGCAATCCCACCTTTATAGGGATTAAGTCGTAGAGAATGCAGCACGGTTCTGGGATAGCCCTTAATCCTTAGGAGGGCCCTCAGCTCCCCCTGTATGGTGTTAAACATCTCCTCTCGGATTTTGCAATAGATATTTTGCAGGGCGTAGAGAAGCCTTGGGAAGTGTAATTACTTTGAATGTAGGAGCTCACCCTAAGATCATCAGGGGGAGCCCCCTTCATCTCTCTGCATCTTTCTGGAATTGCTGGACCACCCTCACCAAGTTTCGAGCCAGTCCAATCTGTCTGTTGGGGGTAACATATATACCTAGATTTCAGAAACTCTCCCTGCTTATTGCCAGCCTATGAGGGAGGGTGGACAGGTCAGGCATGCCATAGGGGGAGCACAGTACCAAATTACCCCAATTAATTTTATATCCTGAGTAACTGGCATAGGTTTTGATGTCTGGAAAACGCCCGCCATTATCGTTGAAGGTTCCAAAATGTAGAGGAGGACGTCATCAGCATATAAGGAGACTTTATCCTTCTCATCATCTGAGGGCACTATCTTAAAGCCTTATATCACTGACTGTCTAATAATACACGCTAAGGGTTCTAACGTGAGGGCAGAGAGGAGGGAGGACAAGAGGCACACCTCTTGATTGGGAATGCTGGGGAGACAGTCTCTATCACCCTTACCACCGCCGCCGGGGCCTCATAGAGCAGCTCAATCCATTTCCTATACTTGGGGCAGAAGACACATTTTCATAACATTTGGTGGAGAAAGGGCCAATGTATCACGTTGAACGCTTTTTCAGTGTCCAGGGATAAGAACATATGGGGCTCACCTCTACCTGGAGTGTCGGCCAACTAGTTGTGGAGCTGCCATAGGCTGTACCTGGTAGACTTCTCGGCATAAAGTCAGACTGCTCTCCATGCATCAACAAGGTGATTACTTTTAGGAGCTGGGTGGCCAGTATCGTAGCCAATAGTTGAACTTTGATGTTTAGGAGTGAGATTGGGTTACAGGAGTTGCAGCTCTCCATTGGCTTGCTTTCCTTATGTTTTACCATGATAATAGAGTTCTGGAGGTCCGGCGGGAGGCCCCATTCTCTCTGGCTTCCTGGAACACAACCAACAGATGTGGCCCCAGCAATACAGCATTTTCTTTTTGTAAAATTCTGCTTGATACCGTTAGGCCCCAGTGTTTTTCCTGATTTAAGCTTAGCATTAGTTATCTGCATCTCTGGGAGCGTTATGTCCTCCTTTAGTTTCAACAGCTCTTCCACTGACACAATTGGAATGTCCACTGAGTCCAGGCTTTTGTCTAATGCTACCAGGGTCTTCCAACTGTTGCGCTTTATAGAACTCCCTAAAATATCAGGCAAACTCCTCTGCTATGTGCCTGTCAATGGAATGAGCCTATCCCAGATGTGTTAGTGAAGTGTCTCACCCATCTAGCCTCGACTTCTCTCCTGCTCAGCCAGGCCAGCAGTTTGTCCGTCTTGTCCCCCGTTTCATAAAGCTGATGATGCAGTGCCTGCATTAGTTTCTTAGCCTCGCCCTACGCCAGATCATGATATTCTCTCTGCAGTATTTTTAGCTTACGAAGGACCTGCAGATCATCCTGTGCTCACGGGGATGCCTCCAAACTTGTCAGCGGACTTTCTAATGCCTTTATCTCTGCAACCTCTCTCCTGCACGTGTGCACTATTATATTCTGGGCTCTGTCCCTTAGGGCTGCTTTATATGCCTCCCAGAGTGTGACCGCCGACTTCTCATTCTCTGAAAAATACAACTCCTAATCAATAAGAAGTTCCTGGGCCACTTCTGCGTCCTGCACCTCCCAGGAATTCAGCTTCCATCCGGCCCCCAACTTTCTTCTCTTCCTCCCCATCATAACCCATGGGCGGAAGTGATCAGCATTCAGCCCTGTCTACCTGTTCCACTTCCCCTGCTCGGGCAAACGGCCTGGAGAATACCCTATGTAGGCCCACAAAATAGGAGTAGCCCTTCTCATCTGGGTGCAGGCACCGCCAAAGGTCTTATAGACCCAACTTGGCTATGAATCTTGCCAGCAGGGTACCATACCACATTCAGGCCTCTCACTAGTACCTGATTATTCCAGGCTCAGGTGACATCATTAAAGTCCCCACCCACAATGTGCAAGGAAGAAGCTGTCTCTAGAAGTATGGCCAAGATCTTCTCTAACATGGAGGCCGGCAAGCGAGGGGGCACATAAACCAACAACACTGTCATATTTGTCTTCCTCCAGAAGCCCTGTACCCCTTCTTCTTCTTCTTCCACTGCACCATGTGCCATTGCTCGGGTCTAGTTCCTGTTTCTTCCCTTCCTGTCAATGGGAGCAGATAATCTTGCAGGAGCTTAAGCTGTGGCTGCTCCTCTATCCACTGCCATGTGTCCTCTGGTACCGTTATAACATAATGGGGTAACCCAAAAGACCATAGGACCTGGGTATAGTTTGGTACACGCAACAACATTTTCCAAACAGGATCTACCAAAGTTATTTGCAAACGGAAATACATTTTCACAGAACAAACAACTACTATTAAGTTGAGACCTAAGAGGTATAAAAAAAAAGAGAGAACAGAAATAATACAACACTAGAGAAATGACATATGCAAAAAATCACATATATTAAGGTTTTGTAATACATACACAGAATTCGGAATACAGTGGCTGCTCCATTGTGTAAAAATTGCTAGAAAAAGTGTTCAAGCAAAAGTGACAGGTAATAAATATAGAAAATACAATGATGAAATATGAATCCCAGTGCATGTACGTAACTGCACAAAGCCTGTATGCCGTAATGATGGGTAAACTAATAAATGCCCTTATGGTAGAATATGACACTTCAATCAATTGATTCCCTTTTCAAGGAAAGTGATGTAGTTCAGGTTATTATTACCCAGTTGTTGACGTTTCGACCCAATATAACGTGGTCATTCAAAATCTTAAATGTGGGTCTTCATCAGGACAGCCTGTATAGGGATAGTGTCTGTTAAAAACGAGTCTGGTGCGTTTGTAAAGAACTCAATACTCTCCAAAAAAAGTGCAACAACTCACCTAGAGTAGCAAGGAAAAACATCCCAAAGTTGGGCGAACAAATGTGTAAAGACGAAGGCACAATGGCTTCTCGTCTCGGGGGAATGCGTCCTCTATATTCTGTAATTTGGAAAAAAACGAATCAAAGCACATGTATACCTAGATATCCATAAAAGGAATGTATCATTGTATAGAGTCACTCATCCCACTGGGATCAGAATATCCATGAGTGCGGCATATTAAGAATAAAAACCCCTCTTCAAGAATGAGGATCCGGCTGTAAAAAAAAACAAATGCCAACTACTTTGAAAAAAAAACTTACTTAGTAGTAGTGCTAGAACTCATTGCTGAAATAGGAAAAATAATGTACTCAGCAAACGTATATGAGAAATCTACAATTTTGGGGTGGGAGAGCCCTTCCAAACAATTCATGAATGAGCCGAAAACAAATGCAATAGAGTCAGTTACTACTAATGTTTTATCTAACTGGAAACGGTCTCATTTCAGTAGCACACACGGAGCAGCAGTGGGCTCGCCTTACCTGCCGTAGATACAATGGAGCAGACTTAAGAGCCCCTAAAGCCTCCTTGCGCCACATTAGCATCATTTTTTTATGCCAATGTGGCCCAACAAAGCCAAAATCGCCATGCCAAATTTACAAAGTGGCACAATCCATGCATTGCCCCACTTTGTAACCCTTTGTGCTACATCATGCCTACTCCAGGCATAATGTATGCAAAGGGGAGTTCCCCTGTTGGGGGGCCGACAAAATCTAAGAGATTTCTTTGCATCATTTTTTTCAGCACTTTTAACGCCTGCTCATGGCAGGCTTTAACAGGAGGCATACCGTTTTTTTCGATGGGCCTCAATGGGCTGTGGATGATTAACATCAACATTTTTGATGCTAATCCTGCAAAGTTTCGAACTAGCGTCAAAAATGTTGACCTACTTCCCCTAACTATCATCATGGTGCGCCATATCTTAGATACGGCACACACATGGTGGCGTTGGGGGGGCGCTAAGAAGAGCAAGAAAAGAGGTGCAGCACCAATTTGTTAAAATCATGTCCTATGTATCAATGTCTCCCTCTCGGCCGCGCTGAACCACAAGTGATTGCAGAGGGAGAAGATGAAGAAGAAGAGTGCTGCAGCGTGAATGTGCCCACTAGCCGATGTGGTGCTTCTGCCAAAATGGAGGCGCACCGCAAAGAGGCGTTCTAGTTGGAAAACCACCTGGGGCTGTAGGATCTCACAATGGAATAATCTTCAGATGGTGGGGTTGAAACGTGATAATGATTTTCAATGAAAAACGCCCTTCTAAGACTACATAAGTAGTTTGCCCGCTCAGTAAGGGTTCAATTAATGGTTAAAAAGAGGAACTGAAAACTACTGCAATGTACCCAGGATTTGGCATCAGATAAAACCTGTGTAAATGTGAAGATTTGCATGTGTAAATTCTAATTAGTGTCATTAGCCATAGCAAAGCACTACGTATAATGCGATGCAAACAAAAAGAAAACCAGTTTACACCTTCGAACTTCAGTGACACCTCAGCATATTTGGTCAAAAGTAAGGCACTTAATAGAAAACATCACAACGTATTAATGGCTAACTTCTACCTACACAAAGATGATTCACACATCTTAGGGTAATTGGAAAAGAAGTATATATACACCAATCATCGAAATACAGATTACCATCAAATCTGCTGTCTAGGTGGTTGTTACAACAGGAACAGTGAAGACGAGAACACAACATGTCTATTAGTACAAGTTACAACAGACTTAGGATCAACCATTACCCAGTTTAGAAACCTGTCTCGCTATTTCCTCAAAATCATTTAAACCACGTAGTACTGTGTCTAAGGTATGTATCCACTTGCACTCATGCAGATTTAAAGTGTTAGCGACACTTCTGGCCTTTGTATTAGAGGTGACTTTCTCAATGACCAGCCGTTTCAAACTTTCTGCTGGATGATCAAAAGAGGTAAAGTGATGCAGCAAAGGCGCTCCCTGTATCTTGCATCGAATTTGGCTGCAATACTTCAAAATGTGAGTGAACTTCTTATGGCTTTCATCAAGATAACAAACGTCACGGGGGCACTTGGGCCCATATTTATACTTTTTTAGCGCCGCATTTGCGCCGCTTTTTGATGCAAAAATGGCGCACACTTACAAAATACAATTGTATTTTGAAAGTTTGCGCTGTTTTTGCGTCAAAAAGCGGCGCAAATGCGGTGCTAAAAAAGCATAAATATGGGCCTTGATCTCCTAGATAACGTCAGTGCTGTTGCAGTTGGCATGCCCTTCACCGTGAAAGTGTAGTCATTATGTGTAACAGTCTTAAGGCCTGATTTAGTTCTTGGCAGAGGGGACTACTTTGTCACAAATGTGACAGATATCCAGTCTAACATATTATGATCCCATTATATCCTATGGAGATCGTATGGCGGATGGGATAGCCATCACGTTTGTGACAGAGTCTTCCATCCGCCAAGATTTAATCTCAATGGTTAGTTCGCAAGCCTCGCAGCTCCCGCACTAAAAATTCACCTCTGATTTAGAGTGGGTGAGGAGATTGGATTTAATAGGAGCACCTAGAAAGGAGCTTACTACGTGCTCCTTCACGCTTTTACCCTTCCTAAAGGCATACATTGGCCGCTCACTAATAGCAACCTCATCTTCCATCAAAATTCCAATGTTTATTAATAATCTTTTTGATACCAATGCTACGTGCTCAGAAGTTGGTCACGGAGATCATATGCTATTTAGAGTGGTCTGGTCACTGTTTGAGTTCAAGAAGGGCCTCATAGGGACAATACCAAACCACCAAGAAGATGAAGTGGAGCCATGTGTCCATGAAACCGATTATGTCCCCCTTCTCTACTCCTTCAGAAAATCCCACCAGGAGTAGTTATTTCTGCGTGCTCTATTTGACCCATCATCAACCTTCCAAGTCAAGTATTTTGTGTGCGCTTCGGCCTCCATTGCCCCTTGCCTGAGTACTTAAGCATCAACATCCAGCTCCGAGGTTCTGCCCTCAGCTGTGGTGACTCTCTCCGCCACATTGCACAGGTCTTGTCTCAAAAGCTTAACTCCTGAGTGCACTTCCCCCATCCTGGATTCCACGGCCTCTCCAAAGGTCTCAATTGTCGCTAGTAGCGTAGCACTGTCTGTCATTCCTAAGGGGTCTGCAGTATCCTGTAAGAGAGAGATCCACCGCCTTGGTGTAAAAGTCTATCCTGCCCTGGTGAGGGGGCTTGGGGTCTTTGTCCTTGGCCATGACTGAGGGAGCCCACGGATATTTCACAAGCCCCCACCCCTTGTAAAACAGGCGCCATGCACTAGCACCACAATATATCACAGAAGCTGGGGGGACAGGGACACAAACCTTCAGAGAGCCAACCCTCCTGCAGCTCCTTACCAGTATGCTTGATGCTGGTTCCTCCGGGATCAGGTCCCACCTCACTGCGTCTTAGTCCAGGCAGTGTTGTCGTGCACCAAGCAGTACCCCAGTAATGGGTGGAGGGCGGATGGAGAAGAAGGGGCTATTGCTGGGGCTCCCCAACTGATGTGCTTTGCTCTTTAGCCGCCTCACACTCTCTCCGAACTGCTATCCGACCTCTGTTACTTAGCCAGAATCAGCTCACCGCATAACTCCTCATGCAAGGCCGGACTACAGAGTCTTAGAGACCTCTCCACTCCTGGGCCCCACTCCATCAAGAAATCCAGCCACCTCCCCGCACCGCTCCCCAATTTAAGAGGCACACAGGCAACAGGCCGAGTGATTTGCCATTCCTGCCCTTCAGCCACGCCCCCCAAGCCCAGCCCACCTCTTTGCTCCTGGTGGGATGAGCTTGAGGCAAGAGGACACAGAGAGAGGCCGCAGACACGATCTCCAGTCATCGAGCTCCCAGCCAGCAGCCCAAGCTTCACCGGGCCCTGTTGGTGCCAAATTGCCTGAACTCTGCAAACTAATGGAATAGACATGGTGACACTATGTACATGAGGAGGTGGAGGCATAGAGACAAGGTTGAGGCACATAGAGTCCATCATTAACCTGCAAGGAGCTTTCTGAATTATATAATGCGGAGGAGAAACTTTCTGTAATGCTGGGTTGGGAAGAAGACAGACTGAGCTTCTGCCAGACAAAGCCCAGCGGGGACTAGTAACACTGGGGATATTCCAGTCAGTAGCCTATCCACCTTCCTAGCCACCTCTAGAATTGGCCCACATGGCTATCAGCTCTTATCTTATGATGCTGATCTCAGAATACCTGTAAGCTGAATCTCACGGTGCTTGCCACCTGCTGTAATAACACCAAGGCATCGACCACTTTGTTCATTTGTGAGATATTATGATCAACTCCACAACAAGAAAAATAAATTGACTTGGTAACGTGTCAGAGAACTAACCTCAATCTTAATAGGCACAATGTAGTTTGACCTCACTCCCCCCAAAAGCAGGCCCCAGGAACACACCCCTACCAGTCCAAATGAGAAATTGTGGCATTGCTATGACCACAGGGGGGGATATGGAATTGGAGAGAAGACAGTAGACAGCCACTGTCAGATCTGCTACACAGATGACAATGCACTCTCTGCACAAATAAACTACCCCCTCTCAAAATGCCCCCCTTGGCCTTTGGAATGACAAGCACGGAAGAATACACCTTTCTTGGCAAGTAAAGGCATTTAATTATACCCCTCTGCAATTGAATATGGATGGGGATAAATGTGCAGACTACATCAGCCTAGGGCAATGCTGGGGCAGATGCACCCTGGCCTTGGGCAAGGGCAAGCAGACTATTCTCCACTTGGACAAGGCAGAGGAGGATTACAAATGTACCCCCCTCCCATTCTGGAAGGATATGTCCCCCACAATTCAGCAAGGTGAGGTGGAAGGGAAAACACCAGCCGCTATGGTGAGGTGGCTGTAAAAAACATGCTTAACACCCACTCCCTTGGGCAAAGCTTGGGAGAAAATGCACACATTACCCCACCCTTGAGCAATGTGTGGGAAGGAAAGAGTCCTAATTCCTACCCAGCATTGGCAAAGGCAGAGAATATACATTCCCACAATACGACAAGGTATGCAGTGAAATCTACACCTACCCATCCTTAGAAAGGGTGGTGAAAATTCCACCTCTCCAACAAGCCAGAGGACCCATGCCTTTGCAGCACTTGGACCAAGCATGTCATGCAGACAGTTAAATAAAAATAATAGCAGACAACACACTCAATCATTCACCCAAACAGCCACCATCTGATGTCCACACACTTCCCGCCAGACACCCAAAGACTAACTATCAGATGCTCACTGACTTACCATCACACATCCAAACACCTATCATAAGATGCCTCCACATAAATACACACACCATAAGTTAGCTACACAATCACAGCAAATTCGCTAACCATCAGACTCTTACATTAGGCTACGAAAAACAATGGCATGCCCTTAAAAAAATCATTTTGATGGCGGCCCTAGTAGCCACGGCACAAAATCTAAAAAGGAACTGCATAGTTAAGGTACTACAAATCTGTCAGCCCCTCTGAATTAAATCAGTCTTAACTCCAACCCCACCATAAAGTCTTAGATATGTCAAGCAAATTGTCACACACAAAATAACAAAGTACATGGCGTACAATACCATAAATTACATCAACAGTAATTACACATGAATAAAATCCACATTTTCAAAGACAACAATGTGAGACACCACAATACAGACTGGCCTCTAAGGAGTATTTCAAAAGTCCAATAACTACAACTCCCAATATAGGGGCAGATTTCAGAAAAGTGGCGCTGCACCCAGTGCAGCGCCTCTTTTCTTTCCACCCCTTAGTGCCTCCTTACCACCACCATGTGTGCGCCGAATTTAAAATACGGCGCACCATGGAGCAGGGTAGGGGGCAATAGCGTCAACATTTTTGACGCTATTGATGTATTGTTCAGGGTTAGCGCCAAAATGTTGCGCTAACCCTGAATAGTACATAGGGGCCTAATATAAATAATAGTATGCCTCCTTTTCACACCTGCTCTGAGCAGGCGTTAAAAATGGCGCAAATAATGGCGCAAAGAAATCTTCTGGATTTCTTTGTGCTATTTTTTCGGCCTCCCTAACGGGGGAACACCCCACCTTGCATACGTTATGCCCGGTGCAGGTATAATGTGGAGCAAAGGTTTACAAAGTGGTTGAATGCGTTCATTGCACCACTTTGTAAATCTGGCCTTGTTGGGCCACATTAGCATGAAAAAAAATGACGCTAATGTAGCGCAAGGAGGTGCTAGGCCGTCTTAAATCTGGGCCATAATCTCTTAACAACGTCAAACATCTTTATACACATCTGAGAATCCAATACAAAAAATCTCTTTGCTATTGACATCCTCTTTGATAGCAGCGAAGGTAGACCAGGCAGAGGCAACACCATCTCACCCAAAAAAAGCTGGGCATGGCTTTCATCTATGCATAGTGGGCTTTGGGCACATGGCCACTTTTGGCCATGGCATGTGCTCAGCTCTGTCATAAAAAGACCACTGATGCTCAACCTTCAGCCCTATACAGAAAGTTCTTATCACAGGACTGGATTACTCCCACCAGCAGTGCCCAGGACCCAGCTGTTCACCCTGCTCACTGTGAATATTCTTTGGCTGCACACACATGCACTGCGGATGCACTGCAGATATAGATAGATGTTCTATGCTCAGAGTCAGTGCATATGCCAAACAGCTGTACCCAGGAGCACTTGCACCAGGAGCACCAGGCACAGGGTATGGCCGAGCACCAATGAGGATATATCATTAAAAAAACAAATAATTCACTGAGAGCACTTAGGGGGAGATTTATGCCCCTTAGCACCCTCCTACCGCCACCATGTGTGCGCTGTATATAAATTACGGAGCACCATGGCACAAGGTAGGGGGCAACAGCATCATTTCTCATGACACTATTGATGTACTCTATAGGAGTAGCGCCAAAATTTTGTCGCTACTCCTGCAGAGTACATAGGGCCCCATTCTAAAGAATAGAAGCCCCCTTTTAACGCCTGCTGTTGAACAGGCAGTAAAAGTGCTTTAAAAAAGGGCGTCAGTTTTCCAGCTCCCCTAATGGGGGATCGCCCACTTTGCATATGTTATGACTGGCGCAGGCATGCTGTAGTGCAAAGGGTTACAGAGTGGCGTAATGCGTGCATTGCGCCACTCTGTTAATACGGTGCAGGATTTCAGACTCGTTGGGCCACATTAATGTAAAAAATAATGATGTAATTGTGGCGCAAGATGGCGCTAGGGCATTATAAATATGCCCCTTAACGCGTAATCATAAGATTAATTAACTTAAGATCAGTGACACAAAATATTATAATAAACACAAACTTTAATTTAAAAATGTTATGGTCGTAATCCAAAATCTTAAATCCCCTGAAAGTGATAAGTTATGGTGAGCTCCTTAACTGCCTAAGTGAACTTCATATTGATTTTCTACAGCACACATTGTTTTGTGATGTGAGTAAAGAACTATGAATCCCCATTAAGAAAGCTTTTTTGGGAAATATTGTTAGCAATGTATTTGTATTGTTAGAAAATACTTTGGGCTTTGGCTACACTTATGGGGATTTTGTGCAGGACATGGCTTTTGGCCACTCCCCGTGTCTCCTCCACGAGCTTCTCAGGGCAATGGGTAAAGCATTTCCTTGTGCAGAGGAGGTTTTATGCACAGTGTGGCCTGTGGCCATGCCCTCTATTCAATCACTCTGGCTGAATGGAGGGCATGGACTATGGGAGTTTTATTTGTGCTCAGTGCACTTTGTCCACAGGACTTGACCTTCTAACACACCCACTACCCAGTACATCTACCTCCCTCTCTCAGCCCAATGTTATAAACCTCTAGCAATGTCCTGCAGGCTCTTGGCTTATGATTTGGCTCTCAGCCAGCCCCATCATCCAGCTCCCTGACCACGGACATCATAGGGCTTGGCCAAATGTCATACTTAGTGTGCCTTGTAAACCAGATGGACATGGCCTTTAGTTATGCTCTGCAGTCGATTTGTTGGACAGATGGTGTGATCTGTGCCACACACACACACTGCCTAGACCCCGCCTGCCCACACTGAGCATAGTGGTTAGCCCCACTAAATGGCCTCTGGATGTAGGATTTGATCTGGAGTCAGACCCTGTGGCTATTCCCCGTGCCCCAGAGCAGACAAGCCAGGTCCTTTACCACGGTCCAGCAGGCTCTTAGAATAGGGAATGGTCTTTGATCATGTCCTGCAATCTGGCCACTACTCCAGAGCCCATTGCACATGGAATTGCCTAAAGGCCATGCACTATTATATTGTTACATGGGCATACAGTGATCATGCCTTGTACACAGTGCCCAGACAGCATGACTGCATTTCATGACACATGCATCTAAAAGGCAGGGGTACTGGGCACAGTGCATGGACAATGCCATCCCAATAGCTATTCCCTGCACCCAGGGCTCATATGACATGTTGAAAGGTCACAACAATAACTGGACTTAAGACAAAGCCATCAGCCATGCCCTGTAAGGACTGCATGCATGGGTAAGTGCAGGACATGAGCCAGCCCTCCATTCAGTACGTAGTAAGGAAAGCCATAATCCAGCATATGTTCTGGCCATGCCTAAAGGGCATGCCATGTGAGTACTCGCGGCAGGGTTACTGAGCATGGAGAATGGCGAAACTCTGTGCCCCAGGAGTACCTAGCGCATGGGCAATGGACAGAGGATTTGAGAAAGGATCACATGAGTACCTTACCCAGTACCTGGAGCCAACATAGCCTTGCTAAATTTCATGTCCTGCATCTAATTTAGGCATGCGTGACAGGGCAAAGCCAAAGGCCATAGCATGTCCAGTAATCTCAGTACTTGGTATGGACAAATTATATCATTAAAACTCCTAAGCAATTCCTCGAAAAAATGTAAGGATTATTACAGATATCTATAATTATATACATATATGCATAACATAAACATACATATTATAAACATTAACCTTTCTTACGCAAACTTTAGAAATTCCCCAAAACTGACGGAATATTATGGTTATAATCCAAAACCTAAAAGGCACTGAAATTATGTTGTAATGGTTAAGCAGGTTGTCATAATTGCCATAATGCACTGTTTATGATCTAACAGATTACATCCCTCGGCTGACATCACCAATGACATGACAGAATTGATATGGCACTAAGGTGTACTTTTCAGTCATTTATTGGACATCCGTATGATGAATATGAAAGCAGTCATGACGATAGGGCAGCATTTAAAGTGCATTTGACTGCGCTCTTTGGATTGTGGTGGCACTCTTCAAAATATAATGACTACTTGAGGACATGAAACAACTATTTGTGGGAAAGTGACATCCACAATATTCATTTATAAAGATTGTTGCTCTTTTTTAGCTGGGTGCTTTACTTCGGTCTTTAGTATCAGACAGAAATAAAAAGGCTTTCTTGATACAAAGAAGTATCGTAAAATGCCCTGCTGTATACAGGGAACAAACTTATCCAACTTATTTACAGGACAGCTCTGTAAATTCGGAAACTCTGGTCAAACCGGTGGTACAAGTTTCGATCTTTACAGAAACATATATAATACCTCCTTCATTCTTGCCCGTGTATGTCTCTCTGTCACACATATACACATACATGCACACACTGAAGTAGCTCTCTGATATATGTGTTCCTTCCTTTAGAATTAGGAGAACCTCTGAACTTCCTAGTTATAACCTATAGGTGTCTGCCATCTTTTCACAAGACATGGAACAAGAAGCGAAATGGGGAAATGTGAGCAACTTAGAGGCACACCAAAAGGTATGCCTTGGGTCCCTGGCTGGGAAATCAGGATACATTTCCCTGAACACATGAACAGGGCCCTCTCCCAGTGCCCAATCTCTAGCATCATGGTTTGTAGCGCCATGAAGTGGTAATCTATAGCGTATTGTCCACATGCTGTCACAAGAAATCATTCGGCCAGAGTTCCTTCACATTTCTTTTAATCGTCAACATATCTTCTCCTCATAGACATGGTCAATGGCTTAAGATAACCCCAGGGAATCTACATGCCAGTGGCTCAATGCTAGCATTGTACTAGGCCTTCCAGGCCTTACAGCCCCATTTTCCATGGATTAAGACTTTAGTAAAAAAAAAAAAAAAATGAGAGTCTCATTCTGTGAATGAAATTATAGAGAGTGGGTTAATGTAGATATGAACCAGCTGTATAACATAATGTGCGAGTAAGTATGGGTTTTAAGTCATTAACGTAATAACTTTCAAATGGCTAAACATTTTAATGATAGAAATTCCCACCTAAGTCCAGTATCCCCTTTCCACATCTGTTTCCTTCTACCATCCTGACTTTCTATTGCTCCACATCTTCTTAATTTTAAACAAGTAACATTCTGGCAGGCATAGAAAGATTTTTAACCTCCTATTTGAATATATGGGAGTAGTTTTGTAGAAGTGCAGGAAGTTATTTGCAGTCTGATCTCGTACTTAAAATGAATACATTTGTGCTCCTATAAGCAGACAGTGCTTCTCCCACTGCCTCCTATTTGTTGTATCTCCCTACAACTGCCTGCATTGGCTTCAATATCATTTGTATTATGATTTACATATATGCAAATTATGCCTCACTCAGACCCGACTAAGTCGGACCGACGCAGACAGCACTTCCGGGTACAAACGCGAATGATTGCGTCTTCACATTTTTGTTTATTAGGAGCCCCGATGCGCTTGCTCAGTGTCTCCAGGCGCGCGGATGAGGGTAGGTCTACTGCGAGACCAGGGACAGGATGATGTGAGTCTTTCTCTTCCCCTCATTTTCTGCACATTATTTATGCTATAGGATGCTGATATTTTGAACAGAATGGTTGATTCTCTTGTAATTCTTACAGACTATTTCTTTGACTTTACAACCAATTACCATGTGTTTGAGATTGGGGTCTGGCAGTGATCAGCCCCACTGTTAAGGGTTACGATGGGACATTGTTTCTACCCTTTTTTACTGACGGTTTGGATTCCATGTGAGTAGCCATATTACTTATCAAGAATATATGAATGTGTTTTTTCTGCATGGCACCTCCAGGTGGTACCCTGTCTGTGTATATTCAATTCTTGTGTCACCATGCTGTTTTTGTACCCAGTAATGCTCCTTTGGTTTGAGGCTTGCGCGTTCCTATGATGCCCAATATCTACTATGGGATGGTAAGCCAATTTTGTTACTTCTTTATGTGCAGCACTTGGGACCTGGTTTTCTATTGATTTTATCACCCTTTGCGTCTTGCACTGATTTTTCACTAATGAACTTCTATGTTCTCACTTTCACGCAGGGCGACTGGCTGACCAATTGACGTTGACGGACAGTCCTCATTCAGTAAGTGACCATCCAGCACTTATTGTTGCACATTAGAATAGGAGAAGTAGTAGTTACGGTCCTGAAGAAGCGTCATGGGATCATTTTGACCATCTAGATGTGAAACATGTTGACCACATTTTTCCAGGATTGGGCACACTACCTTTTCCCTCTGTGTGGAGTGCAGTGGGACATTATCCCCGTTTTCACTCCCCCTGTTTTTCTTTTAATCTTGGCCTGAACCTTTCTCTGATTCATTAAATGTGATGTTTAAGGTTCTGAGATAATTTTAACTCTTTCTGTCTCTCCTACATTTTCCCAACAGTCAGTATCCGTTTCAGACCTAGCCCGAATTAGGTATACAGTCTTCGGTACAGTACCACCACCATAACAGGGGTGGTCCGCCAGACATTGCAGCACCGGTCTGACGAGGAGACTGCCCAGTGATGAAGCTTGACATCCTATTGGGTGTGTGAGGGCTCTCCTGAAATTACTGACTTTTTCCCAACCCTGCATGTATTCAGTGTTTGGAACAGTGTATTATATCTATTTATATGCTTGAGTCTTGGGAGACTGTACACTGGACCAATATTCTCCCAGTCCCTCTCTTTTTTTGGCAGCAATGATTACAACATTGTAAATTTGGGACCCCATTAGAGTCCAGACGGGTTTTGCTTGCTCTACAACACAAGATTCGATGAGCTTAAAAACAAAATTTCAATACTCAAATATTTTCACACGAGTGGTGTTATGGACCCTTGTGACTGCTGATAGAGCCTTTAATGATTTTACAGCAACCACTGTTAAGAAAATGGCTGGTGTCAGTGTGGACTTGATTCACAGTAACGCAAAGCTTTGTCACTGAAACACTGGACCTGTTAGACGTGGCAGGTCCTGGCGTGGTTTCCCTTTACTTTTTTTTTTTTGCTTCTGACACCTGTTTTTGGATCCTGTGCTGTAAGTTGTTTTTGCTGATTTTGATACTCTGGGCACTTTACCACTGCTAACCAGTGCTAAAGTGCAGGTGCTCTCTGTCTAAAAGATATTGGTAATTGGGTTTCCATTACTGGCAAAACCCAAGATCTTTAGATCACTTATGCATCAAGAGGAACCTCTGCCGAGAGCTTGATGCTTCAGGAGTAACTGCCACTCTGCCTGTTGCTTTGCTGTGCTGGCCTGCTGCTTCTGCCTGAAGAGGGAAGAACTGGACTTTGCTTTCTGAAAACCTGCTTGTGAAGAGCTTCTCCAGGGGCTTGGACCGAGCTTGCCCCTTGTTCTGAATTCTCAGGGACATCAAAGAGTTTATCTGCCAGCACCTAGGATCTCTTGCTTAAAATCCCAACCCTGCCAAGTGTTGCCCCATCCAGTCCCTGGGCCCTTGAAAGGAGAAGCTGGTGAACCCAAGGTGAAAATCCACGCACCGGAGCCGAGCGGCAGAAAAATCGACACAGCGCCTGCACCTGACTGAAAAATCAACACATCGCCTGTAAAATCGACGCATTGCCAGCTTAGCGCAGATTTATCACTGCTGTGCACCCAGATTTTCCACGCACTGTCCATGGGCATCAAAACCTGCAACATCACCACACTTACCCAAGGCTGCTTGTCCAGAAATCAACGCATCTCTTCCCTGCAAGGAAAGAATCAACGCATCACTTGCCCGGCGGAGAAAGAACCAATGCACAGCCTCACTTGCGAGTAAGGAATCAATACATCGCTTGCTTTTCTGATGCAGCTTTAATTTTGACGCATGCCAGGTACTTTGTGCTAGAACAACACACCCATTGATTTCTATGGATTAAGACTCTTTTTACTTTAAAATTCATATCTTTGCTTGTGTATGTTGGATTTTTGTCATTTTGGTCTTGTTTGATTTTGATAAATACTGGCTATTTTTCAAAACGGGTGTGGAGTCCTTTTGTGGTGTTTTCACTGTGTTACTGTGTGTGTTGGTACAAATACTTTACACATTGCCTCTAAGATAAGCCTGACTGCTTGTGGCAAGCAACCAAAGGGGTGAACAGGGGTTATCTGAGGTGTATATCTCCCTTACCCTTACTAGAGTGAGGGTCCCTACTTGTACAGGGTGTAAACTGACTGCCAACTAGAGACCCCATTTCTAACACGACCTAATAGAATTTATCAGAACAACTGATTGGCATAACCTAAAGTAATGATGTTGGCAATTGTATAGTGCACCATCTGCCATCAGTATGGTCTCAAACCACTGTCAGCTGTCTCATGGTGTCTTTTCCTGTAATTACAATGTTCATTTGCATACGAGAGTTTGACAGGCATAACAGATTCTGTCCTGGGCCACCTGTAAGGAAATATGTTACCATGTAACCATTTTCAAACACAGTAATCAGACAGTAGTGAATGTCCAAGTCAATGGTAGTTTCATGTATGCTAATGCCTGAAGGTCCACACTAAGTTAAAGATTCCCTCTACTACAATGAGCCTCACTAGGAGCTATGTTGATGCCAACTCAGCCCATTCACATTTGAGCTGTTCTTACTGCCTCTGGTAGGATCCTACCACAAACAATCCATGTATTCCACATACATTGTACTCACCATGACATTACTACATAGGACAAGGGCAAAGGAGAAAGGTAAAAAGAACACAACACATTTCCCTTTTTACATAGGACATCAACAACAAAAAAACAACACACACTTGCAATCAAATGCAATCAATAGCAACTCAAACGTATCATTCCCACAAAAAGAACATCATTACAATGCCAACACTAGCCCTAAACAATACAACACACAAAAGAGAACAATGCCCCCCCATCATGTAGGCATAGATCCACATAGAGGACACAACTCATAGGGCAATGAACACCCAACAGCCTCAACGAGAGGATGTCACCGCTTTGCATTCAATTGCACAGGCAAATAAAAACCAGAGTCAACTGGGAACATACAAAAACAAATAAATAAAATGCCATTCACCACAACATCCAGAGGAAACCCTGCCTGAAGGTCACCATACACTCTTAGTGTGCCTACTGCACAAAAAATGCCTGTACCACACTTCGTGGTGTATGCATAAAGACCAGTCAGAGATACTGTCAGCATTACAGTCAGACTCTTCCTTTCTTCATCAACCACTGCTGACTCTTGCTTCGCTAGACATAGCAACCAACATAAATGCAAAACCAACGAAATGTGCAGAGTTAATTAAAAGGTAACCCATGACAAACACACCAGACCATAGGTGTGGCAATGTGGCTGTGTAAGTCCACAAGGTGTGTATGAGAAGACACAACACCAGAAGTGGACACATGCTCATTATAAATAGCATGTGACGACAGTCACCACAATGGCGTACAGCTTAGCACTTTTAATGACTGCAATATGGCATGCTACCACCCCTAAAGATGGATGGTTAGTCATCAACATCACAAAGCCACCTGCTAAAGACTTAAAGAGTTTAGGCACCACTTTGGTTAGTTGCATGTCACAATTCTACAAGTGGCCAACTAATGGGCCAAGAATGAGCAAACAGTTCCCTATGTGTTCTGAAATGTACAATCAAATACATTTTTGATCACTTGTAGCAGAAGTGTGGTGTGCTGGCCACTCTAAATGAAATATGGCCAGCACCACTGAGGAGCAAACAATGCTTTCTACAGCAAGGCCATGGCCTCCCCGATAATGCCCCGCACACCTGCCACCATATCCCCACCTGCTTAAAATTTGTGGAACATGCCAGCTCAATAGTCCCCAGAATCGGAAGAAACATGCACATTTTCACCTTGTATTCCTGGGCCTGCATAGTTATTTCAAATTTCAGGGACCACAATTCGCAGTGGTTGATTTTGAGCATGCTCTGTATATCCGCTCATTTGAATGTGGTCAAGTCCTAATTGAGGGTTAAAAAGTATTGAATATTATACATAAGTGTTGACCAATAAAAAGTACAGCAACATCCAAAATGATGTCCCAGATTTTCCTGTAGAAGAATGCTCATGTCAAAATGTAGACAAGTTTAATAGCACGAAATAGCGAAATACCAATGGTAGTGCCAGTGTGCAGGGCCCCGGTTTTCCAGACCATGGTGAATCTCTGTCACACTGAGCAAAGAACAGCCTGATGGACACTCATTATGACAAAGCCAGGCAGCCAGGCATTTTAACATGTTCTAATGTGCAGACCCCATGTAGCAAAGGTTGGCCAATCAGAAGAATTCACAGTCGTGAGGACAGTGACATCATGAGTTCGCCAACGCCCTGTGAGGATCCACCTCCCGATGACAATGGGTCACTGATAAAGTCAGCCCTGGCTCTTTAGGTTTAAACCCTGAAATGCCTGGGCTGACTGACAATTCAATGACGCCCCACACCACCATTTCCCAACTTGTCACAGACAAGGGTGGAATCAACAAGCCTCCCTTACCTACCCCACTTGGTGTGGAGGTAGAAGGTCTCATTCTTATTGGCTGACCACCGACAATGTTAGCCAAAGAGAGGAACAGCGAGATTTTCCGTCTTTGCTTTCCTGCCAAAGCCTCCATGTGAGATCAGAAACTCTTTCTATTCAACAGAAGTTTTCTTTTTATGTTAAACTTAAGATTTACGAATTAACCACGCTTGCTTTCTACTTTACAACGTTATCGTTTTTTGTAGTTCCTGACTTTTCGGTGTGACATCGGAAACAATATGGCAAGGAGCACGCTCTAATGACTTAAAAACCGAAGGTATAAAGCTATTTTACTAATTAGTAGCCTAACACCTATTCTCCTTCCCCTGCACGCGGAAATGCTGCAGGGAGACCGACGTGGAGTTTAAAGCAGTCACTGAGGCCTGGTTAATGTGTCAGTGCCCAAACTTCCCACTTGTACTTTGATCGCACGTTTGAGTTATTGGCCAGTCTCTGCGGGAAACAGTCCGCCCCATTTTTATGTACCGCTCCCCAAACCACCCCCCAGCAGAGAGAACAGAGACCTCTTTGTATTCAGCTACATTAGTAGGCAATGTAAACTATAGTGTGTGATCTCTGCTACCAGACGCCAGGTAAGCACACGAAAACACTGTTGGGACCTGAAAAACAATGACTGCATAGTAACTTCCGGAACACACAATCCTCTCAAGAAGTCAGGCACCTCAAGACTCACATACTCTGAGTGAAACTCACAGATTTGGAGGTTGGACTGAGTTCTCACATACTGGAGGTACTAACTTTCAGCGAAAGGTCACTACTTGATCTTTAAATCCACCTCTTAGCCGAGCTATGCTTTGTGCAGATCAGTTCCTGAGACCTGCAGAACATTTGAGAAGAGTCGTGCTCCACAACCTTTGCCAGCCAATTAGTCTACCCTGGTGCAGTTATAATGTGATTCTTCTATTTTACATTCATCTTGATTGTTTTATCATCTAACTGTTGTCAGGTTCTATGTTGCTGTTGATGTCAATGTTTGTTTAATACTCACCGTTGAGATTTTGCAAAGCTTGCGAGCCATCTGCAGAGTTGGAACGAGGAACCTCAAACCTGAAACGCTAGTCCAACAGGGACACTGCTGGAATATTTGAAAATCTGGGGTTGCTGAATACCAATACTGCAGACTGCCCACCCTAGCTTTTCTTCCATGCAGATTCTTTTCATCCCTGCTCTTTCCCTGTATGATTCTTTTTCTTTCTTCCTTTTATGCCTTTTCACTTTTGATAGGGCAAAGTCTGGTGATGCCAAATAAGTCCAAGTACCCAAAAATTAAACTGATGCCAGCACTTTCAACCACTGGCACAAACTTGGCACTAAAGATAAATGAATGAATGAAGACGTTACACATCCAGCTGTGCCCTCTTTTCTTTTAAAAATGTACAAATATTGTTATCTTTCAGACTGGATTAGTGGTGGGTGCTGTCCTGGCAGCAGTGTGATGTTGCAGTGCCACCACTGTGCTTTGCCCAGAGCAATGAAAGTGGCACTTGTCCAGTTCTTTGTCCTAGAAGTTAAACCTTATAGGTTTTATGTGTCTACGTGGTCCAGCCCTGTTCCTCTTCTATCCATGGTTAAGTCACTGAAGACCTGCACACTTGATCTCTGTTATGCTTCTCAAAACTTGCAGAAAGAGGACATTATGATCACAAAGCATCCAAAAGACTGAGGAGCAGATTTAAGAGCCCTTAGCGCTTTCCTTGCGCCACATTAGCGTCATTTTGTTAATGCTAATGTGGCCCAACAAGGCCAAAATTGCTGCACCAAATTTACAAAGTGGAGCAATGTATGCATTGTGCCACTTTGCAACCCTTTGTGCTACATTATGCCTGCACCAGGCACAATGTATGCAAAGGGGGCGTTCCCCCATTAGGAGGGCCGAAAAAATGGTGCCAAGAAATCTAAGAAATTTCTTTGCGTCATTGTTTTTGTCACTTTTAATGCCTGCTCACAGCAGCTGTTAAGAGGGTGCACACCATTGTTTACAAGGGCCTCAATGGGCTTTGAAGGATTAGCGTCAACATTTTTTACGCATATACTACAAAGCTCCGATCTAGCATAAAAAGGTTTGACGCTAGTTCCTTAACGACTGTCATTGTGTGCCATATCTCAGATATGGCTCACACATGGTGGCTAAGGGGCGCAGGAAAAAAGGCGCTGCACTGGGTGCAGCACCACTTTTCTTAAATCTGGCCCTGAGTACAATAACGGGTTACGTCCAAGGGGCGGAAAATAAAACAAGAATTTGAAATGCAATAGGGTATCGCATTTCTCCGAGTTAGAGCTGTTAGCAGTTGTAAACTCCCAACCGGATTTTCTTGCCACATTAAATGGAAAAAAAACAGCGCAATTGCACTGCAACAGTTCACTCGTAGTGAAACCTATTGGCAAAAGTGCAATTATCTATGTAACCGGCAAAAGTCCAATTAACTATGTAACAGGGTCGATGTTATGCAAAGCGCTCGACTTCTGCCAAGCGAGATCGCGCTGCGAAACAAAGGTAAAAAGTAGTCCACAAACTTGACGGGAAACAGCGAGCCTCACATGTTTTCAGTAGTTGGTCGGTGCGCTTGAGGAGGGCTAACCACCGGAAAAGGCATGACATATGCGTGCCTTCCACTAATGAAAGCAAGCAGATTTTGAAAGGCAAGCCCACAAACCAATGAAAGACACTGACGTGACATGGACAGGGCTCCGAGACCTTTTCTAACTCCTAAAGCATCTTGCAAGCGAAACACAGGTGCAAGCTCATGCGACACAGGCTCAACCCTAAAAATGAGGATCAATTAACAGGAAAAGTGATTGAAAGTTCATGGCAAGTAGGTGAGAGGAGGATAAGTAAATATGGAGAAAGCAGGCAAAAGAAATTACCAAAGGAGAGAAGTTTGAGAGTTCATGATAATAATGGATTCACTTAAACAAGGAGGAAATGAGTCTGCCACACTAACGAGCATGTGAGCAACTCTATAGTAAAGGTAAAAACACCTTAGGGGCCTGTAAAGATGAATCTCTCAATTTTGTTTCGTTTCACTTCTTTATTTCATAAGTAATATACAGCATCTCCAGCACAGCTCCTTCCGTCTCCTTCTTCCTTCCACCTCTCCACTCACTCACCCATTCCATTTCAGAACCCATCTACCTCATCACATTCCAGTATTGGCTCTCCTACAGTACATAGAGTACCAAGCCATCTTCACAGGGCCTTAATTTGATTAAACTAGCTTACATTGCTTGACTAGTCAGCAGCAATAATTTAACCAATATTGAAAAAGAAAGCAAAGGGAATTATTTATAAATGAATGAGAGAAATGAAGGATATCTTACCCCAGCGCCATTCAGTGTGCAGAGCTGGTCGGCTACAGGTTTTGCAAAGCGTTGCTAGGTAGTCGGTGAAGGGATGTGGGTGGTTCCCAGATGAAAAAGACATAAAATATATTTGTTTATATTTGATCTCAGTGGCACAAACATCTGAGGACCATGTCAAAAAGAACGGGCCATGGATTCCAGTGTCACCATAAAATGGATCCTCATCGACCAAAGTCAACAGGTTTAAATGAGATCTCTTCTATCATGCACTCGTAAGATGGCAGGCAGAGGATCACAGGGTGTCGCCACCACTGTTCAAATGCAATGCCTAATTTCAACAGAAAAGCAAATAGGTAAGAAAACCAAGAAGGAGAAAAAGGGTCAGGGTTAATGGAAATAGGAAGAGGGAATAGGTTATAGGTATAAGTACTAGAGTATTGAGAGTGGTTGGGTTAATGGAGTAGAGGTAAATTAGAAGTAGTAGTTTAAAGGTAGGGGAATTGGGAGGAAGACATACTGTGGTAAAGGTAGAAATAAAGGTACAGGGATAGGTAGGGACACTGGGTATTGGTGTGGGCAGGAAAGAGGTACTAGAGCGTAGGCAGGGGTAGAAGTTTTAGGGTGTATGGAGGGATGCGGATACTATGGTGTAGGTAGGCATATAGGTACATGAAGGGGGAGGTCCTTTAGTATACAGTATACAGCAGAATTACTACGGAAATAGAGGTATAGATTATAGGTAGGTATTGTGTGGAAGTGGTACTGTTATAAAGTTAGGGGTTAAGCTGGAGGAATTGGGATGGGTACCTGGGTGAGCCTAAAGGTACTAGGGCATGGGTGGGGTTCGAGGCTTTAGGAATAGACATATTAGGTTGTAGGTAGGCATATGCTTACGAGGGTATAGGGAGGGGGAGCTGCTACAGCATAGGCAGCAGTAGAAGTACAAGGGTGCCAGTAGAGGTATAAAGAGGTTGGGTATGGGTGGGGTATGAATGAGGTAAATGTACTGGAGTATAGGTAGGGGTAGAGGTACATAATCTCATAATCCCTTGGTGGCTTACCACTGCCTCCAATGGTTTGGGCCTTTTGACTTACTTGGAAGACTCTATATAATATGCCCTTGGTGACTTAACAGTGCCCCCAACAGAAGGGTCCTATTTTGTTCCTGTGTATATTTAGCAATCTCTCTAACAGATTGTGCTTTTTTACACCGGTGTGGGACTCCATACACCCTTGTGGACTGCACTCGCTCACATCAGTGGTGTTTTCTATGTAATATAATGCCCACCTCTAAAGATGGTAAGTACATGCATGTGCAACTGTGTTTATTCTTTCTCACACTATCTGTGACACCCAACGATTATATGCATTGACATTAGGACACGTGCTTGCATCACTTCGTCAAAACTGACACATGCCCAGTATAGCCAAAATCACCCCAAAAAACTTTTTCAACCATGCACTTCAAGGGTGTATCCAACTACCCAATGGAAAATGGATCATTTCGTGGTTTCACCGTGGTTAGGAAGCACTATATAAACAGCAGAAATGAACCAACAAGAAAGCGCTTGGGCAGGCAAGAGATGGGATAGAGCTATATAAATACCAAAACGATACCAGGTACAGATGCCGGAGTATAGATATGAGTAAAGATATTCGGTTATTAATGGGTTACTGGGGTAGAAGTATTATGGTATAGGTGACAGTAGAGGTGCGACAGCAGTGCTTTCTAAACTGTTTAGAGCCACTACCCAACTTTTAGAACAACAAACTTTCGCAACCCACCTAGCTTTAATTGACACAAGGCAAGTGATTTTTTTAATGTAACTAAAGTATTGTGTGGTAGCGCACTGTCATCTACAGGCAGCATATTTCCCACTGTAATAACCACTAAATTTGAAGACACCGTTTTACTGATAAAACTATATTGCACACAAATGATAATACTGATACTGAATATTTATCTTTTCTGCATCACCAAGTAAAGTGCCTCAATTTGTTTTGATATTAATAAAATCTTTGTTTACATCACACTTCAGAATTACATAAAAATGTGATTCCTTTTTGCTTTCCTAATTGCTGAATGTGTACAGCTTATTTATAGGTTTTCACATTTTGTGTGTTGCAGAAAATGATATCCTCCAACGTTTCTTCTCACGCTCCCTGTAAGCGGGCAAGATTGTCACATAATTCACTTTACTTTTCTTTTTCTGACTGCATAATCCCCAAGATTTCCACCAGTCAGCCTAGCAGGAAAGTGGCAGCAGCATTGTCTCCGGCTCGTAATTGAGCCAGTGGCAATACTGTCGCATGCAGGGTGCACCAGTTCTCTCACAATGTTCACTGTCTGCACAGAAGAAAGTGAACATTGCGAAGGTGCTTGGCAGGGGGACCCCTTCACTGCCCATGCCAAGTGCATGGGCAGGAAAGGGGTACCCCTGTGGCCCCCTGCACCTGTTCTCCGCCACCGTTTTCATGGCAGTTAAAAGGCTGACGGAGAACCAGGTCACAATCAGTAGGGCGGTGCTGCATACAGCACCACCCTGGTTGATTCCGACCTCTGCCACAGTCAGCCCATTGGGCTCACTGATCCCGGCAGAGATAGCGGTACCCTGGTGAGCTGACTGCCAGAGTCTTAATGTGGCAGTCCTATCCGCCATCGCGAGGCTGGCAGTCTCAAGACACCCAGCCTTGCAATGAGCCCAAAATCTGATTGGCTGTCTCATATCAACAAAGATGTGTGGTAGCCATTTTAGGGCATGGGTACTCGCGGCCGCAGCAATTTTAGCATAATAATGGATTTACCACATATGCCACATAATCCATTATCTGTTGCACACTCTGCCGATCTTAACAAAAGAACTATTTTGTTCTAGCTCAAACGGACCAGAAATGACTGAAAACGTGGTGACATGTTCATGCGTAATGGAAGGCCTTCGCAGAGGTTAATTGACTCACAGTAACCTTCGGTGACTCACAGTAATTCTCCTGGGTCATTAAATACAAGACCCCAGGGGAGTGTACCATCATCCACTGAAAAAAACAAAGGTGAAAGTGATGTTATACTGTAGTTAGATATGGTTGCAATATCTTGCAGATACAAATCATCAGAAATTCACTGCAAAATCAAAATTTAAAGGGGCTTTATAGTTAGGTTAAAATGTTAGGAAAAATTTAACATCTTCAAATTAAAAAAAAGCTGAAATTGACCAGTTAAAGTTAACTGAAGTAACTATTAGTTGCACCCCCCCATGCACTGCTTATGACTAGGAGTAGGCATAACTCACATTATTCCATGTAATGTAATTAGGGGGAATTACTAAAAAATTCAGTGAGAGTACACAGAATTATGCAAGAAAACTAATTCAGCACTTAGCATTATTTTCTTAGTGTAAAAATGTCTCCTCGTGTCCAAAGGACACAAGGATACATTTTATGCTCAGAAACAGTGCTAAATACAAAGAAACATGAATAGCAAGCATGAGCAGCCACTCGGGCTCATTGAATTGGCACTTGGGATAGGATTTTCCGCTAACTTACTCCTGGCAATTAGCACCATTTTCTTAGAGCAAAATGCACCCTTGCATCCAAAATGGACGCAGGGAAGCATTTTGCGCTAAGAAATAGAAATACATGCAACAGAACACAAATAGCGAGTGTAAGCAGATGTTCACACTCACTAGATGTGCTCTCACTGCAGGATTTTCCCCAAAATTGCTCTTAATTATGCAAGCAGGCAAGAGGGGGCTGAATAAATGGCGCAAGGAAATCTAGGAGATTTCCTTACGCCATTTTTCCAGCACTTTTAACGCCTGCTCAGAGCAGGTATTAAAAGGGGGCTTCCATTATTTACAATGGTCCCCTATGTAGTCTTTAGGAGTAGCGCCAACATTTTGGCCCTACTACTGCAGAGTATATCAATAGCATCACAAAAAAGACTCTATTGCCCCTACCCTGCGCCATGCTGTGCTGCATTTTAAATAGGGCACACAGATGGTGGTGGTATGGGGGTGCTAAGGAGCGCAAGGAAAGTGGCACTGCACCTGCTCCTTAATTCTGCCCCAAAGTATTTTAATCTCACAGTACTGCACAGGATCTCTCTGGCCACTGCAGCTACCTTGCTGGGATGTGAGGACTTTAGCACATATCAGTGTAGTAGCCACCTCCAGCACCTTCCAGTCTTTGGCAGTTCTGGCCTTCAACCTGAGAGAAAAATATTTAAATTAGATATGCTCTTAGATTGGCAGCCAGTCCTGAATTTTGGAAGTGGTGCTATATGGTCTGGCCATTTTAGGCCATGTAACATTCAGTTCTGGACTATGAGCCAGCCTTGCAAGCAAGCAACAGCATTGGTGTCAATAACTAGCATACAAAATGGATAATCTCACACCAAACTACTCTCATGTGTCACACCCATGACAGCAGAACATTTGTTATTAACTGAAGTAACTCTACATATTGCTTTGTAAAGCATGGTGTGATCTTTTGTGGCAATGCAGGATTGATACAGCACAATTTTAAATACCTTTGCGCTCTGGTGTAATCGTAAAACAGGTTGCGCCACTGGTCGTATGGACTGTTGCTTATTAACTGAATGTGTATTCTGAAAGACAACATCAGTACAACAATTTTAAATGGCACTGAAACCTATTTGGCTGCACAAGAACGACAGAGAAGATACTTTCCAAACCATGAAGGTTTATTAACAAATGTATCCAAGTTACTGGCTTTAATAATTTTGTGAAGGTGAATCAATTTATCAGGTAAGCACAAACTTCAATATTGTAATCAGTTTAGCAAAATATCATCTAGATTACAATGCAAATTACTACAAGGTACACAATGTAGATCAGAGTGAGTATTTAGTTTCATTAATGAACTTTCATAAACTAAATAAAGCATTTGAATATGGCAAGGGGAAATCCTAAGCATAGGATGTGAGACTGAAATGAACCAAATTTAAGTTCAGGAAAAAGAACATAAGCGTTCAAGAGTCTAATTCAAGAATCAGTAATATATGGGTTTCAAGTAACAGTGTTATGGAAAGGTCTTCCTTGCAAAAAAAGGATAGGATCTCCTAAAACAATTCTAAGACACACAATTAAAATAGATTGCATTCTTTCAGAACTCCTTCCCACTGACTACCTCAAACGTGAACCAATCAGAATGTGGCAACTTCCTGGAACAGGTAAACTCCCCTCACTCTCTTCATCGGACCAAGGCGCACAGAGCTGCACAGCCTTGAATGTACCAGCAGTCTATACTGCATGGTACAGGAGGATATTTCTCATTCCAACACACAATATAAATCACAAAAACTTCCAAATACAGTTATCTACTCTAACATTTCTAAAAGAAAGAAATTAGCTACTCTTCTAACTGTTGAAAGTCTGTAAAGAGAGGGAAAATGTTAAAGCACATTTTGAAACCAACATCGTCTTTAATAGTGAAAAAGCTTTGAGACACTGATACTTGCTTGCAGTTAGGCCAATGTTAAGCAAACACATTTGGTAACAGGAATACAGATTAAGATGTGATCAGTAAAAATTATAAGGCATCAAATTTCTAACTGTACCAATCACCCCTCTGATGGCTAGAAGAGCCATCGCACTAAACATTAGAACACCTTCATAACTACATCAGAAAGTTGTTTCCTGCAGCTGTTTACACATAGAGTTCTCCATTTCCCTCAACTCATCATAAACTCTACATTGCTAATCCTCCAGTACTATTTATTTCCTCTTTACTTTACACTCTTGCTCTCTGTCATTGTCTTTCTTGCCTTCATCAGTTAAAATCCCTTCACCATGGCAAAAAAACAAATTACACAAATACAAGCAATCAAAATAGGCTTCAATAGAGCACCTAGAAGTCCATCAGACTACTAAGCCATGTAGCTATAGAAGAAAGTCCTTCCCAATTGCTTCCCATGCATCCGTCTCTTCCAGTTCCTTCAAATCTGTCAACATTCCAGTAATATCCTTCACAAACTTTCTGATCTCTTTGCTACACCTTCAACATCATAAGACTCCGCCCTCTTTAGTAAGATATTTAAAGCAAACAGATTCTGTAAAGCCCTAATGGCTATCAGTTCCGTATCAATCACTAACAAAGCTCCAGCAGTGCTGGTTGCAAACATATCACTTAAGGTAGAAAGTGATCTGACCTTTTAGTCACTCAAAACAACCCCTACTAAAGGAATGATGGCACCAGAGATGTCTCCAATTATCAGTGAAGGACTACTATGCTTAACTCTTCCAGGGAATTTAATTTACTGACTATTCATACTATCTACATAGTATACCGTAGGAACTACTGTTGCTAAATAGCTGCTTCCCAGCCAATTGTCAGAGACTTTAAAGTAAGCACACATAATAAACTCCAGGAATGACAGGATCATTCCCTGCAAAATCTGATCGGTATCACCCAGAACTGCAAATTTGTAAGGACATTGACTCAATCCCATTGTTTGAAAATCACACACATTTGCCTCTCTCCTAGTAAAACACAGCTTACCTTGATGTTACCAATGTAAACTCGGGGGCTTTTTGTGATGCACCGGCAGTACAGGCCCATATGTACAAGGTCATGCAAAGCTACTTTGCGTGGATTTTCATGGCCTTGTTGATATGGAGTAAGGCAATGGAGCATAATTCGCTGTGTTGCCTTACTTTGCGTCAAAGAGGCATTCCATGGGTGTTGCGGTGAGTGTTCCCACGCAACACCCATAGATTTTACACATTCACAGATTTACAAGATTTTGTAAACCTAGAAATGCGTCAAAAGCCTATGCCTCCCAGGGGAGGCCTAAGGGAGGCGCAACACATATAAATATCCTTATTTCTCATTTTTCCTCTTTGTGTGTGTGCTGCATTTTGAAGCACACATAGTAAGAGGAAATCAACCTCCAGTGATTGCTTTTGTACAGGAAGGTGTTCCTTCCTGCACAAAAACAATAATTCCTACAATGCAGACATCCTTGCACCACGGTGCAAGGGTGCCTGTGTTGGTGCATGGTAGCCAATTATTCACCAGCGCAGGGAGGAAGGACAGGAATGCACTGTATCTCATAATTATGATGCATTGTTTCCCTTTTCTTTTGATACAGGTCAGTGCAGCAAGAATTCTTGCAGCGCTGTCCTGCGCCAATGCCTTGTAAATGAGTTTGCAGTGTATTCCAAGTGTTTTGTATTTCTCCTCTTCTTTTCCCCCTACATCTATTGCATAATTACTGTTCTCGATCTCTGCTCTCCTATTTCCCAGGCCATCAATGAACCTATTTTCAATTCAACTTAGCAGACTCGTTAAGTATTGTCCAAGGGCACGGACAGTATCAAGCTTAACTGATGATCGAAAGGAATGCCATACAATATCTATGTCCTTTGCATTAGAATGGGGATTCAAATGTTTATACACAGGCACTTGTTACAGGACGAAATCATAATTCAGAAAATGATATTCCAAGTGACATTGAGAATACAGAAAACCAAGGATTACACTCATGAAATACCATAGGTAAGAGGAATGTGGAAGTAGGGTATACCTTCCGCCATGGATAAGTATGCACATAACAGTCTTCGGGGTGATCAGAAGCTCGACTCTGCAAATCAGTGGTTGTTGTCACCACTTCTTCACCACTATGTCTCACTCGTTGAGTGTGTGATGAGTGCACTTAATTATGCAGGCTGCCACATTTGACTGCTGCGTTGATGACCAAGATTACCTGGCAGGGGCCACATCAACGGGGTTCCAGGCATGACTTCCAGATTTGCTTCCTCACCAAAAGCCAGTCACCCAGACTTGGGTCATGGCTCAGGTCCTGGCTCAGTAGGGCAGTTGCTGCATCGACCTGGTGAGAGACAGAATGCACCACATCAGCATTCGAAAACCATACCATCTGAAATATTCACAAGTGCATTAACAGACACAGCAGGCAGTCTCATGCTGTCCCCATGAGAATTTCATGCAGCAATATTCCTGTTCTCCGATCAGGAATACTTCTGAGACTCTTCAATACCAAAAGTAAAGCATCCAGACACCTAAGAGATGAGGATGCACACACTTTGGCAACAGGGGATTTCAGTGTCACGTTAATCTGCTTGAAGAGTCCTAATGCTTCAGACCGATTACTACAGTGCAGTCTCTGCTCCACTTGTAAGACTACATACAGCTTTCTCTAGACGTCACTATTAAAATAAGTATGACTCAAGAGAAACACTGAATACAAATTGAGGGATCAAATCTCACAGCAATAGTTTGACTACAGTAAGACTGTCATTGCTCCTAGTAGGATACGCCTCCACCCAGCAGGAGAAGATGCAAACCACAGCTAACACACATTGCAGTCTATTGCACACAGGTATCTTGATGAAATCTAACTACATACAATTGAAAGGATCTCCAGGTCTCCCTATATTATTTAGTGCCACTAGTGTCCACCGCCCTACATTTAACTGTTGACATGTCACACACCAATGGCAAAGATTCTCAGCCATCACCATGAAACATAGGTTGAACCATTTCTGCTCAAACAAATGGATCATTGCATCCCACCCCAAATGAATGGGACCCTGAAAGTGTCTCACCATGGGTGACAACAAACTGTCTGGTAGAACAGGCCTTCCATCTGCAGAAACCTAAATATCACCTCATTCTTCACATAAGCTGCTCTCACCCATTCCTATCACTCCCTCTCTGATGCCTCTTCTTTCAGTTTCTTGACTTTCTCCCACATATCAGAAAGAGTCAACAACACATTCATAGCAGTCTGCTCTTCAGATTCATTTGAATATTGCCCAATGAAGGCACAGGGCCGATGAGCGCAATATTGTAATACTTCTTTAGCATACCCGTTTCTGGCAGTGATGTAATCTCTTCCCGCCTATGTACAGTACACTTCACAACTGCTATCTCGAGAGGCATCTACAATGCCTCAAGCAGTCTCAGAACATACTTAGGCCCTGATTTATACTTTTTGGTGCAAAACTGCACTAACGCCAGCCGGGCACCATATTTATGGAATGGTGCAAGCCGGTGCAAAGGGTAGGCTAGCGTTTAAAAAAATGACGTTAGTCAGGTGGGGCTGGCGGTATGGAAGAAGGGAGTTTTGCACCAAAAAATGACGTTAGGCAGGTTAGAGTTTCTGAAGAAAAACCATCCATACCACATAACTCCTGTCTTAGAAAAGACAGGAGTCATGACCACCATCCCAATGGCCAGCACAGAGGACCAGGGTCCCCTGGGCATGGCCATGGCACCCAGTGCCATGTAGGGGGGCCCATTCCAGGGCCCCCAACAGCACTTAAAAAAAGAATTACCTGTACTTACCTGGGATGGGGTCCCCCATACTCCGCTGTCCCTCTGGTGTGGGTGGTGGTGTCCCTGAGGCCTGGGGAGGGCACCTGTGGGCTTATTCAATGGTGTTCCACCATGGAAATAAGGCCCACAGTCCCCCTAACGAATGCTCTGACCCAGGCATTAAAAAATGGTGCAAAGCAAACTTTGCACCATTTTTGACCGCTCCTCCCTCCCGTGCGTGATTTTCGCATGGGGGATAAATATGGCGCTAAGGCTATAGAGTCATTTTTTGCACGGGGACGCCTACCTTGCATCTCATTGACGCAAAGTAGGTTTCCACGTCCAAAAAGTGACTTTAACTCCATAAATTTGGCACTAGACGGGTCTAGCGCCAAAGTATAAATATGGAGTTAAAAAATGACGCAAATTCAGCACAAAACAAGTATAAGTATGCCCTTTACTGTTTCTGATCATGGACCCCAAAGATTTCGTAAGCCCTCTTTGTGTTGTGGACCACACCAGAGCCAGATTGACTATCTGTGCAAATGGTAACTCTTAATTGGCCTAAAACACTGCAAGCTCTAGTAAGAGTGACCAATCTGGCCAATGGGCAGAGGTTACATTGCATAGCTACATGCTTTCACTGCACCTTCAAATGGCATAAGCAACTCTAACATTTTCCCTTTCATGTTTGAAACAAGAGCCACCCACAAACAATTCATAATCAGGCTCTGCAAGGGAGTCATCACTGATGTCAGACCTTGGTTTGGAGCACAACCCATTTACATCTAGACAGTCATGCTCAACCCTCCCCCAGCTATTTCAGTTTCAGGCAAAGGTAACAATGTAGCAGAGTTTAAACATGAGCACCATTTTAATGTAACACTGTCCGACGATGCCAGCATGACTTGCTCATACCAGGTCAAGCGACTATTGGTCATTTGCTGTGTCTTAGTACAGGTTAGGAGAACTTCCACAGAGTGAGGCACCATCACAGTGAGAGGGTAGCCCACCACAATACCTTCACTCTATTGTATGCTGACACAGACTGCTGCCACTGCCTTTAGGAAACATGGCAGCCTGTGGCTAATGGGACAAGAGTGGCTGAAATATAGGACACATGCCTCCTACATCACCATATGTTTATGTAAGCATTGAGAGATCGAACCTTTCCCTCTACTGTAATCTGGCATTCCTAGAGCTAGGGCATGACAAAGTCTTTCCTGCAGCTAGAGGAAAACACTTATGCTTTCTTTGTCCCAAGGTAATGGATCAGACACATCTTTCTATGTAATCCCCTGTAGAGGCTTTGCCACTGGGGAGATTTTGGGTATCCACTGGTGACAGTAGAGCATCAATCCCAAAAACATCCTAACTTCGATCTGCGTAGTTGGAAGGTTCAGGATAGTAGATATTCTTTCCAGCAAACACCTTCCTTGCTCCTTTATCAATATAATGTCCCAAATACAGACTTATTTCTGACAGTATTGCAACTTGCTTGGTGACACTATGGGCCTGATTTAGGTTTCGGCGGATGAGTTATTCCATCACAACACTGACTGATATCCCATTCGCTGACCTATAAATCCAATAGGGAATAATGGGATTTATATTTCGGCGGACGGGATATCTGTCACCGTTGTGATGGAGTAACCTGTCTGCCGAAATCTATATCAGGCCCTATGTCCATTCCTGGCCAAATGATTCAATAAGGCAATAGTGCCTTGTTTGCAAAGTAGGTCATCAATATATTGTACTAGGACTGAGTTTTAGAGTCCCCAGATTCTTCTTCAAGATCTGGTTGAAGATCGAGGAGCTCTCTATATACCCTTGTGGAACTCAACACCATGGCAAAATTATATTCTGGAACTGGAACACAAAGAGAAACTGTCTCTCTTTGTGCAGTGGTATGGGAAAGATTTCTTCACACAAATCAATCACCATGAACCACTAAGGTATCTGAATTAGCATCATTGCAGGACTCGTTAGCAAGGGACATGGGACAACAATATTATTAATCTTTCTCAACCTGAACTATTCTAAATTTGGCATTAGATTTCTGCAAGCCTACGATCTGGGAATTACATGCACCCCCACACCTCCTCAAGATCTCTTTCAAAATCCTCTACTCTATCAGAGATTCATTCAATGGTATGATTCCATCCATGGTCTCTGGTGAGAGATTGTACTCGGGCATTCGGGGATACTTTGCATTCGGTTTTGTTATTCACATTTGCCTTTTATTAGACCAATACTTTTACCAGAGAAATCCCAGATTTCATGTTTAACATGGTCTTTCAGGTCAAGGGCAAATCGTCTTTAGTCATCATGGGAAACAACCCAATGGTCATTACCTGCTTAGTCACTTTAAAACCTACATCTTTATCTTGTGTCTGGAGTTCGACACCCTCCGCTGTACAACAGATCACAGAATTTAATTTGCAGAGTAAGTCCATGCCCTATAGACTGACTGGTCTCGAATCACACATTATGAACTAATGGTTCTACTCAAATGGACCTTTGTTAACAGTTACCTTAGTGGGCACCAGGTTTACAATCTGCCTATTAGCAATGCCTACAATGTGGATTTGTTTTCCCAAGAGGGATAGGTTTGGCACTTTCACTGTCTTTAGGAAGTTGGCTCTCCATTTTGTGCACTAAAAAGAAGTACACTGTGCAGGAAGCCCAGTGGATCCCCAATTGGTTTGCAGAGGCAAAGGTAGACAGAACTAATGCTGTATTTTGTCGTAGAGCAGGCAAACAGTTTGTCCTATCAGTGGGTACTGCTAAGAATTTATTGTTCTCAGAGAGGCAATAAATGATTCACACACTCAAAGAATAAATCTGAGACCTATTCAGAAAAATAATACTTTGGTTTATATATACTTTAAACCCACAAACTTCATTACAAGGTAAGCATGTTTTCAAACATAACTAGTTTTTTGTTTCAAAAGTCGACACAGTGCAATTTCAGAGTTCTTCAATGTTAACCTATGGAGGAAAACAATGTTCAGCAAACACATGGTTAACAACAACGTACAAGGTTAATCTCAGAAAGTTAAGATATTACTGAACACTGATCAGAACCACACCGGCAGGTCACTCCAGACAGCACTGGGACGGCCGGGTGCAGGGGTGCAGCAAGGAATCAGGTGCCCAATAGCTTTCAATGGGAATTGGTCCTCATGAAGACAGGCTGAAGGCTCTGGCTAGGAAACCAGTCGGGGACAACAAACAGGTAGGTTGTAGACTTGGGGTCCTTGGGGATGTAGGTGTACCTTTGGTCCTTTTCTCAAAGGTCCAGGGACGATGGATGCGGGGGTGTTCTCATCAGGTTTCTCCGTCCAGGAGCACTTGTATCAGGGAGTCCAGCAGGGGTGAATTGGGAAAAATTACTTTGTAGTTTTGGGGGAAAGAGATCAAAATTACACCAGAAAGCAGACAAAAAGTGGGGGGGGGTGACCATGTCAAAACAGACACTTTCCTACACTGTCCTAACAGTAGAATAGGCTGCTCCAGTGTCAATCAAAAATTACACCTGGTGTCCATTCACCTCACCATCTACAAATGGGCCCCTCTAGCATACCTCCAAGACTATTCCAACCTCCTCTCTCAGGCACCATCATTGTGACTGGTCAGACCCGTAGTCTTTGAAAGTTTTGAAGACTAGGAGCTGTTGGAAGCTACCATGATTTTCAAAGAAATTTGGGTTAGTTCTATAAGCTAAGGGCCATATTTGTGAGGCCATTGCACCACTGTTGCTTCACTTTTTGTGATGCAACAGTGGTGCAAACCTTTAAATCATATTTATGAGGCAACACAAAACCACTTTGCATGGCCTTAAATAGCCTCATAACTATGGAGTAAGGCAAGGCAGAGCAAATCACAGCGTGTTAGGGAGGCATTCTATGGGTGTTGCAGTGGGTGTTACCATGAAATACCCATGGTTTTTAACGCAGCCGCAGATGTACAAGACCTTGCGCCAAAACCTTATGCCTCCCAGGGGAGGTGCAAAGCAGATAAATATCACTATTTCTCCTTGTTTTCCTCTCTTTCTATGTGTGCTGATTTCTGCATTTCGTGCAGGAAGGTGCCACTTCCTATACAAAAACAATCCTGCATGCAATGCAGGCACTGTTGCACCATGGTGCAAGGTTGCCTGAGTTAGAGCTAGGTTGCCGAAATCCCACCAGTGCAGAGAGAAAGGACAGAAATGTGCCACATGTGCTACCCTGTGCCAAAATCACATAAATATGGGCCTAAGTTTGCATTGAACCTCAGGCTACCAAGAGTTTGGGGTACAGGGCTTAGGGCATCTATGCCACTGGGGCTTGGGTTATTTTAGGGGCCTGAAGTCTCGGCATCTGGCATCGAATTGACAATTTGCATTTGACCGTCACCTGATTTTCTATTTGGATTAAGCCAACACCCCTCTCCCATGGACCCGATTTGTTACAATAATAACATGGATTATACCTTTTGAGAGTTCCTACATCTATTCCAGTATTCGGATCAATCATGACACTATGACCTCTACCTTGTAGAACATCATTCCCATTAGGCATCATCTGTTCACCACCTTGAAATATGACTCACTGCATTCTACTATTCTGCCACCATGACTGTAACCTGCATTAGCCACGTATGGACCATTTTCAAATGCTTTCTGTGCTAACTTTGTCTGCACCAATGTGAGCCTCTCCTTACTCCTTATCTGTTTCATTTCCAATTCATCATTGCAATAGTTTGCATAATGGAATTTTTCATCCAAAGCTTTACTCTCCCAACAGATAACATTCTGCTGCATACGGGAACTGATCTCCAGAGTTAACCCAAGAAAAAACTGGGCCACAAAGTTACTTATATTTCCAGTCTCAGGATTTTCAACACCACAATGCTGTCGGAACAGGAGCATTAAACATTCACAGAAGGCGTGTACTAACTCCTTAGCTTCCTACGTAGTTAGATTTATCTTTACCTAATCAATCTCTTTCTGTGGGATACTTACACTTTTCTTCAGATTACTCCATTTCCATACACTGAGCACTAACTTTTTCAAGTGCACTTTCAACACAGGAGCACTCATGTTGTTTAGCGTATCATCATTTATGTGCTCCCTAAAGTCCTTCTGCAAGGTCTGGCTCTTAAAGTTAACATTAAATATAGCAGCTGTCCCCTCTAAGACTGCATAGGTTTTCTATAGCATGTCAGATACCTTTTTTAGATAGGAACAAAAGTTCGCTCTCAAGATACCACTGACATATCGCGCATCAAGGTTTCCTTTATTGAACTCGTTCAATTCTAAGTTGAGCCTAACAACATTTAGGGATCTAGTGGTGACTTGTGCTATGGAATTATCATCAGTCTTTTCTGTGGTTCTGCTCCCAGTTGCTGTTACTTTTAACCAATGTTGTGCTCTCATATCTACAAATCCGGTGTATCAGGTGTCAAGACTACTACAGATAGATCTTGTGCAGTAGCACCTCCTTGTGTATTTGAAACCATACGTTTGCTGGTTAACCCAGGGCTGTGATGGCAGGGGTGAGAACTGGGGTTTCTACTGTCGTGACTGGGACAACAGAAGGTGCTCCTCCTGTTTGAATTTTTGTATGATTAGTAGGTGCAGTCCGATTATTCCCTCCAACCGGATGAACTACTTTATATGGAAGTGGCCGGGAAGCCAGCAATTCCTTCAAAAACTCATCACTACAATCAGTATCAATACTTGCCTCAGACTGTGCGCTTTTGTTGCCCTCTTTTTGTGCTTTCTTCTCCTCCGACTTGTACTCATTTAAACAGGGTATATTCGAACTCCCTCAATCATACCTATCCTCTAAACCTGCTGTTCAGCTTTCACTTTGCATTCATCCAACTGTTAACTGTCACTTTAGCTTGGGTCTGATATTTCTCCTTGTCCTTTGTAAGTACATTTAAAGCCACATACTGTGCTGGTCTAGGTGGGGGGCTTCACGTCATACAGTACTCAACTTAAATTATCCATTATATTCAATAGGAAGGTACCATATTGAGGGAATAGGAAAGGTCCTTCTTTCTCAGTGATCTTGTTCCATTGTTTAAACCAAATGCATGTATGGTGTCACACATTTGTTGCCATGCAACGATAAGGAGAACTTTCTTGCCTTTTCATACAGGCTCTCTTACTGCACCTCTATGTAAATCTCTCAACATCCTGAAGCATTTCACTTTTAATTAATTTTCAGTTTATCAAAATTAACAACTTTAATTCAAATAAGCAGCAGGTTCGGCGAATCACAATGTAGTATGTAGTAATAGTAGTGTCCAATCTCAGTGCGGCACACACACCAACTGGCCAATAACAGTGTGGCACTTTATGACGTAGCTTGCAGCGCCTCACAGTGGCAATCCCTCCTGCAGAATTAGCTTCGTACAAGTAATATTTTACAATGCAAGATAAAAAACAAATATTCCTGTCTATTTCAGTAAAGAAATTCAAGGCTATCACTCACTCAAGGAGATAAACAGGGAATAATGCTTTCCAGAATTTATCACAGCCCCAATGACATCTCACCTAGCAGGAAATGATCCTGACTAGTGCTGTTTCTCCTCGATACCAAAAGATTTACCAACACCAGTGGGTCTCAGTACAATCTCAAAATGGTAGCTTAGTAGTTTTGCATCTTTATTGTGTGATCGATAAAACCTCATAGACCGACAACACAAACCTTAACAGACATGTTAAACCACAATATACTTAGGCCCAGATTTAAGCAGGCCTGGCACCTCCTTGCTCCACATTAGCATAATTTATTTACCCTAAAGTGACCCAACGAGGCCAAAATCACCATGCGAGATTTACAAAGTGGTGCAATGAATGCATTGCACCACTTTGTAACCCCTTACGCCAGGCATAATGTATGCAAGGGGGACGTTCCCCTGTTAGTAAAGAAATCAAAAATATTTATTTGCATAATTTTTTGCAGCATTTTTAACGCCTGCTCAGAGCAGGTACTAAAAGGGGGCACACCATTATTTATAATGAGCCCCTATGTAATGTTCAGGGTTAGCGCCAACATTTTGGTGCTAACCCTGAACACTACATCAATAGCATAAAATATTTTGATGCTATTGCCCTCTACCCTGTGCCATGGTGCGCTGTATTTCAAATACGGTGCACACATTGTGGCGAGAAGGGGGCACTAAGGGGCACAAGAATAGTGGTGCTGCACCCACTTTATTAAATCTGCCCCTTAATATGTATTCTGGGATCTAAGACTGCGATCAGTCTGATAACCAACTTCAACTTAACAACAGGGACATATGCATTTATACGAACAATTAATATACATATAAAAGCACATTAATTTTCACATCCAGCTTCTCTGCCCTTTTGGACTCAAAAGTGGAAAGCACACCACGGACACACAACATCACCACAAATATTGTAAAGCTTGACAGCACGCAATTAGGGATGCATAGTCCTGCTTATACTCACTCTTAGGATACCACTGCCTCTTTCAGAAAAGTCGGAATACCGCCTATACTCCGCACTGGACCAAGGGCTACAAGGACATGGGCTGGGTGTGAACAATGTCTAATTATTAAAAGTGTATTTTATATCTTCCTACACTCCAGTAATAAACCACCCACATTGCTAATAATTGATGCAGCACAATTTTCTATACCTTCGTGCTCTGCTGTAATCGTCAAACAGGTTGCACCACAGGTCGTATGGACTGTTGTTTATTAACTGAATGTGTATTCTGAGAGACAACATCAGTATAACCATTTTAAACTACTACGAAACCTATTTGGGTAAATAAGAACAACAGAGAGGATGGTTTCCAAACCATGACCTTCTACTAGCAAATTAATCCAAGTTACAGCCTTTATTCATTTGGTAAATCAATTTATCAGCTAAGCACAAATTTCCATATTGTTTAGGAATTCGCTAACATATATATATTAGATAGATGAGAATGCAAATCATTTAAAGGTACAAAATGCAGATCAGAGGAAATATTGGTTTAATAAAGGAACTTCCCTAAACTAAATAAAGCATTTTATAATGGCAAGGGGATATCCTAAGCAGAAGGTGTCAGACTGAAATGAACCAAGTAAAGGTCCAGGCAAAAGAACATAAGTGTTGAAGAGTCTGACTCAAGAATCAGACATATGGGGTGTCATGTGGCAACGTTAGGGAAAGGTCTTACCTCACCAAAGTCAGGACAGGATATCCTAAGACTATTTAATGACACACCATTAAAATACATTGCATTCTCTTTAGAACTCCTCCCAGTAACTTCCCCAAAACTGAACAAATAAGGTTGAGCCTGCTCCCTGGAGCAGGTAAACTCCCCTCATTCTCATCATCAGACAAAGGCACACGCAGCTGCACAGCCTTGAATGTATCATGGGCCAGATTGCATGGTACAGGAGGATCTTTCTCATCCTGTGCACAGTGTAAATCACAACTTCCAAATACAATTATCTACTCTAACATTTCTCAAAAGTAAACAATAAGCTTCACTTCTAACTATTAAAGCTTATTTTGCACCAGCAAACAGAAAATAAACTCGAAAGCACATTTAGAAATCAAAATCATGTTTAAAAGTGAGAAATCTTTGTCCAACTACTCACAGTTAGACCACTTTTATACCTTGTATTCAAGGAACTCAATGTGGTTTTTAAGTGCCAAATGTGTTGGTTTGAGATTTTGTTGGCTGAGGTTAGTTTTCTGCCATCCTCTGGGGGGTTGGCTGTATGTAATGGGATGTAGATTAATTAATTGAATGGAAATTTACCAGAGGAACAGGCCAAGGAGTCAGTGTGGGATGAAGCTACTGAAGTTACTGGGCTGTCACTGGTAATCCTTTATTTGAGTGGTTTTCAAACCCTTTAGGACCAAGCCCCACTTTAGTAAAAACAAATTTAGTCCAGCCCGCCTAATATTTCGAGTGAATTCAAAGTTGTGCCATTTTTGCAGGCTAACAGGGGATATGCCACAAAGGAATGTACTCCTGGAAATGTAACTCAGTTGTCCTTATTCATTATCAGCCTGCATTTTTAGGGACAATGTAATATTTTTCAATAAACTTTTCCGACAGGTAGTGTCTTGCAGCATTCTTTCTTTCTCTTTTTCTTTGACGAGGCAGATCAGGGAGCAGTAAGCCACCTGCTCAGGGAGCTTTGTCCCTTTGTGTTTCTGTTGGAGGCATGAGCATGCTCAGAAAACCTCTTGATTCTTTATTTTACTTGAGTGACTGTGTCAATTGCATAGGTGACAGAAACTTACAACGTTCCCACTATGCTTTATTTGTTTTGTCTTTGAAGAAGGCCTACACTGCTGATGCCCTTTATTTTTCACTTGTTTGTGTGTGAGGGGGTTTGCCCTGTTTTCATGTGCTGTCCTTTCATTGCTTTAGCCAGTCTTATACGTGTGTGAGTGTGTTTGTGTGTGAGTGCGTGTGTGTGTGTGTGTGTGTGTGTGTATCTGTCTCTCTCTAGGGTGTAAGGCCTGTGTTTGCTGTCCTACATTAAATATTTGATGTTCTTAGAAGCTTGTTTTCCTGCTGTATATGCTGTGCCTTTTTCTGTGAGTGGGGGAAGCTTGTGGAGTTGCTGCCACTAATGTGTGTGTGGGTGTGTGTAGATGTGTATCTGCCTCCTAACTGAACTTGTGTTGTGTTTAAGGGAAGTTTACCATGCTGCTAATGGTGTTACCTTTTCCGTATAAGAAACACATCCTTTTCTGATATTCCTGCTGTACCCCCTATATGTGAGTGAAGCTTGCACTGCTGTTGCAAATTCAATACATGTTTTGTGTATGAGTAAATCTCACCCTGATACTATATGTTCTTGGGGAATCCAATGCAGCTGCTTTCTACTAGTTAAGCTTGCTGTACTACTGCAAATGTTCAATATTCTGACTGGTGTGTGAGTACATTGAACACATAATTCCTTTCTCTTTGCCGCCTCCTGTTACCACCTCTTCACCATCAACCTGCCCCTCCACAGTGGCAGTCCCCCCTCATTACCATTCTCTAGCTGATGACTTTGCATACATGCAGATGTTTGCAAGGGGGAAGAAGATTTTGAAAACTAAATTGGGTGAATGTATTTTCCTTGTTGACTTACATTGAAGTCGGACTAATTTCAGATGGGAGAAAGCTCAAATAAAGCCATTTTTAGGATAGAAAAATGGAAGTCTGCTGCCCTATATGGGCGTGTTGCCATCCATGCCTCTGAAAGGCTGGTAGTGTGTGGCAGAGTAAGCCTAAAATGTGACATACTCTTCTCCAGTACTATTAGATATTCAGAGATGTATCACTAAAGTCACTCTTCCCCTTCCCCGTCAAAGCCCCTCTCTTATTACTGCATTCTAATAGATGTCTCTGAAAGCCTAATAGTGTTTCAGCTGATCCATACAGCCATGTGACTGACCCTTTCCCAGCCCTGCTGTACAGCCTGAGGCCTATCTATGTAGGCACAACCTATCTATAGTGGCCTCTTTCTCTGTGCTGCTGTCTGTGCTCTCTGAGGATCATCTTTTAGAAAATTCAACCTTCAATATTCAACCTTACTAGCTCTTAACTACATACCTGCCCTACACTTCTGCCACAACATATGGACTGAGAACAAAGGACAGGGACCTGTCACTTAGAACAAGCCCAACTGCCAGAGGAAAGAAGACGAAAACAAGCTTAACCTACACAATTATAGCTATACACCTATCATCGTCACTGTGTGGGCTAAGCTATTTAGGACTTCGTTTTATTAGTAGGTAGGCATTCCTAGAAAACTCAACCACCAGCTGAGAAAAGAAACAACCTCTGAATTTAATGGGGAGCTGTCCCCTTTAGAGGGGTAAGCAATCTCACATCAGAGGGGCGCCCTACAGTTTGTAGACCCCCGCTTTATTAGGGAGGAGTGGTAAAGTGAGGAACAACTGGAAATGCAGACAGCTCTTGATATATGAACACCCACAGCATACTAAATACAAGTTCATACAATGGAATGTAAGGTGTTTAGGAAATCACACAAGCAAGTACTGGCCTACATTAACAGACAGGATGTAAACATTGCCTGTGTCCAGAAGACCCGTGTGTCCAACGAAGAGGTGAGAAACTGCAGAAGAGATGGAGACTGCAATTGTATTTTTTACATCGTACTGGGTAGGTGTACTCATATGGATCCAGCCAGGTGACCTATTTGTAGCCCACCACACTAAAACAGAACAGACCAACAGCGCTCATATGTGGTAGTAAAAGGCACACTTGATGATGACCCATTAGTAATAGCATGAATATATACACCGAACACCTTACACATTACATTCCTAAGCAAATTGGAAACAAGCCCTCTACTGTTATTACAGGTTTCTACCTATTGAGGAGAAACTTGAATTGTTTTACAAATGTAGATATACACAGGGCTTACCTGCCACTGCCTAGCATGCATGTGGAAAACCCTCCAAAGGAGCAATGTTGGTTATCAAATTGTAATCTGACTGAGATATGCTGAGCTCTACCCCCAAAAGCGATCAGGTTCTTATTCTTCTCTCCAGTACATGGGCTGCACTCCAGACATCACTGGTTCCAACACTTTGGTGAAACTCCAAGGATTAACAGACCATATTGAGTTTGTAGCACACACATCCTAAACATAATCCACGGACTACTCAGCTGGTGTGAGCGAAACGTGTAACTTGTATCTCGTCACTGAGGCAGATGGTCTGCATGATGGGGCTTTCAAGGGTAATACTGATGACCGCTTAAAGAAGAACTTTGAGAACACTGACGGCTCAACTGGTGAAGCCTTTAAAATGTTTGTCAGGGGAATGTGCATGAAAATAGCCTATGGGGTTATAACAACTCTCACTAAGCAAATTAAAGGTGTGGAAGATGAAATATGGAATCTTGGAATTAGATTGCTTACTGATGCAGATGATAGACAGCGGCTTGACCTATCGAAAGCCAAACATGTTCCATTTATAAAGCAGCTACCAGTGTTTGAATATATAGAATATGTGGCCAGGCAACAAAGAGAGGAGGATAAACTAGGTTGGGCCCGATTCACAAAGGTAAACTTAGACCAAAAGTCTAAGTTTAGACCACAAGACTAAGTTTAGACCCAAAGTCTAACTTTTCATGTACTAAGGTTAGCCTTCTGATCTAAGTTTAGACTTTTGGTCTATGTTTAGACCAAAAGCTCAAACTTAGACCAAACGTCTAATTTTACATGTAGTATAGTTTAGACTTTTGGTCTAACTGTGCTCACCTTTTCTCCTACACAGAATAATTTAGATAGCCAGCTGTGGAGATCTGGTTTATGACCAAAGACCCTCTGGGTTGTACAATGTTTAGAGAATGTGCTGTGCTCCAGCAATGTACTTACAGATGACACAGATGTAGTCCCACAAGTGTGATACTGTTGCATATCACTGCCACATCAATTTAGAAAACAAAATGTGAATGCAAGTATTATTAAGAATACATACAGCAGTAGTCGGGACATGAGCAACAACTAAGTAAAAGCAGGATATCTTTAAAAACGTTGTCTGTACAGCAATCAAAGGTAGAGCCTGTGAGTGTAATTTTTGGCTTCCTTATTGGTACATGTGACAGAAATTGGAAAGAAAGATGACAATTAAAGGTTGACCTCAGTGTCAAAAGAAGTATACATAATTAAGACTATAGCATTTTGAGTCGATTTTAGTGTGTATTTTGTCAATCATAACTTATAAGAACATAGTTGGCGATATCAGGGAGGAGTGAACAGAAGAAGTGTTGGAGTCAGAAATTCGAGTTCACTTCTAATTTTCAAAATGTTTTTTTGAGGGCACGGTGCCAATGCAAACGATTATCTTAAAAAGTTCTCTTCTATAATAAAACATTTATAAAGACTACAATTCTTAAAAGCAGCATTTTTCATAGAGGATCATATCACTGACTCCAAAGCTGCTCATGCTACCTTTCGACCTTTGTAGACTTGACTACGTTATGTCTAAATCAGTCTTCCTGAAATCTGACATTATTAATTCTGTCGTAAAACTTGGAGATCTGACCAGCAGGCCCAATGTCATTTAGCCATGAAAGTATTTTATTGGTGAAAATCGCAAAGAATGCCTTCAAACAGATCTCAGGGGAAGATAGATCAATTATTTAATTTGTGTTCTTGCTCCTGGTCTGGGTGGAGGATCATGGGGGCTGAGGATGTCCGTGCATTGATGGTTTTCCTTTCTCATCCTGCATCCTCACCTAATGTTCTGTTCTGGACTTTGATCCTGGGCAGTGTGCCTGCAACAACACAATGTCTGATGCATTGCTGGCCAATGCACTCTCTGAATTGCTTCATGTGCTTGTCTGGACTTGTCTGTGGACCAGTGACAGGTGGTGACATTTGAAAGTGATGAGATGTAAAAGTTGGGTATGACTTTTATGGAGCGAGTGAAGTGAGCAAGCTTAATTGACAAACGTGGGTTCAAAGGTGAGTCCTCCTCCCAAGAAAAAATTTAAAGATTGACAAATGGTGCATTTGAAAGCAAATGATCTTAGTGAGAAAGCAAGGTTTATAAAGCAGTAGGAACGTATAGTCTTGAAATACTAAACACATCAAAAACTGCTCCATATCTTACTGCATTAATACTTTCAACAGTTACTTTAATATGCAAACTGCACAGCACGACAACTTCAGGCCCCTTAAAGTGTGTGCTTGCCCAATGTCTTGCACTGCATGCAGCATCAACTTTGGAAGAAAATGCTCTAACCAGGCACCAGGAAGCACCTACATCTGCTGGCTGCAAACAATCATACAGCAATATGTGCAGACATATCTTTAAGTGAGATGAAAAAAGTGGGGGCTCTCTAAAACTTAACATGTAAAATACATTTTCTGTGATTCCCATAGGGAGCCACCCGGCCTGTATTTTGGTTTCGCTCTGAAATGTTATTGCATCCAGAAATACAACACAACAACTGACATACATCTAAAACATGTCAGTACTATTTGCTTTGTCAATGGTTGTTAAGTGTTTAAGATAAATAACTAAGATTAGTCATAAATTAACATTGGAAATGTTTAAATTCTGAAATTGTGAGACTATGAATTAATTATTGAAGTCTATGGAAGGAGTATGGCCTTCAGTTTTGTGTGCTTTACGTTAGATATGTATGCCCTTTTTCTCTTCACATCTCATCCATCTGCACATTTTCAACCTCCTCTTTTTCCTTTTCAGCACCCTCTTTTCCCTCTCCCCTGAATGCACTCCCTTTCATCCTCCTCATTTTACCACCCCAAACATACAATGCACTCATTCACATTTAAACACTTTATTTCATTTTTCTTTTGACTTCTAAATATTTGACTTCTACGCACCTCTTCACACACGTTTACACTGAATTTAATTTTCAACTGGAATACATGACCATTGTTCTGTGTGCTCTGCAAAGAGACCAACCCATTGTCAGGCACTTTGCTTTGCCTTTAGCCTCAGCACCAGAGTTCTCAATCAAGGCCCTTCATAAACATCTGGCATGAGTCAAAGTATGCACTATGCAAGAGTAATACAATGCACAGAAACCCAGCATAATGAAGCAGCTCTCTTGGGGAATGCAACATCAAGTAAAACATGTGAAATAAGATGAACTAAATGGGTGACATGCATTACACACATTTTAACATTCATTGTTGGCATATCAGTCCGAGTTTGTGGCATTAATGTTAAGGGTATGAAGATAGCACCAGTTTTAGCACCATACTGCAGATACTGCCTTTATTGTAAGGACGTATTTCTCCCCTTGTGCTTGACTTGGATATTTGAATCCATTTTGCAAGGGAGCAAGAACCCTGCTCATCGTTTGAACCAGTTTCAGGAGGAATAAATACAGCAGCTCCACTTCTAAAGGAGACAGCAATCTGCAGCCAGGCCCTGAAGTGTCACATGGGGGAGTTTAGCGTGACAAAGGGGTCTCAGTACAAAATAAAAGTAACATAAGATTAGCATTATACACTTACCCTTACCGAAGACAAGGCACTAAATCACACATGCTTGCATGCACTCCTACTGCGTGACGAATGGGGAAAGGGTGGGATTTATGCCTGTTAATTAAGGATTGCTGCCCTCACAGAGGGATGAAGACTCTGACGCCCAATATCATGGCGATAAAAGCGTCACTGGCCTATAGTGGATACTGCCATATCCCACAATGGAAATGAAGGGCTTTAAAACAGTCAGCCCTGCATCATGCGTCACAGTGTAGAAAGTTGATTTACTGCCTGGCTTCCGTCTCGTGACTCAAAGCAAGGCCAGGCAGGCAGCCTGGGCCAGACAGCCCAGACTTAAATGCATTGATTTTCTTTAGAGATACAATAATATTTCTAAACAAATCGATCTATTTAATATCTTTTATATGAACGTGTAGGAATTTTAGAGGGACGCAGCCCCTCAGCCTTAAAAGAGAAACCGCCCTGCTGTAGGCTAGTGCTTGGTGCTCAACTAGGGTTTCCATTCGCTGTTCCGCCAGACCTCATCTCTACCCGCATCCCCCAGCCTCTCCCTGACTTGTTCCTCTATCCTCTGAGTCCCAGCATCTCCACAGAGCAGCCTTAGAATGCAAGGGAACCAGCCACAGAGGAGATAGAAGGACTTTAAGGGAGCACATAACTTGGAGGGAGCATCTGAATTTATTCCTCTGTGATTACTTTCCCCTAACCCAGATATTGATAATTCTACCTGCAGATATGCCTTCTACACAATAAAAATAAATTCAGGGGCAGAGTTATTTCGTTGAGATCCATAGTCTGAGGATTTCGAGAGGTCCATACAATTGGGGGTTCATAGGTTATTGTGGAAAGATTGTGACATGAGGGGTATGGGAGAAATGTAGACGGGTTGGTGGGTAGGAGTACCTCTGGCCTGTAAGCTATAGAGGAGAGAGATGTGCAGGAGGGATAGAGAAGGTGTTTTAAAGAGAATTAATTGGTGGGGGACTGACTGGGCTGCCAGGAAGGCCAATTAATTTGTGGCCCAACCCTGCAATATGCTCTTGAAATTCTCCCGTGGAGAGGCTTTGTTTTGAACCATGTTTCCATCCCTGCCTTAGGCCTGGGACCCCATGACTATTTAGGACACACTAATCCAGCAGTTTTACCTTTCTGGTCTCTATTCGATGCTGCTCAGAAGATAAGCTGTCAACCCACCAATCTTCTTTTGTGAGCTGAGGACCCATGAAAGCCAAGATAGATAGTGGGTGTCATGGAGAGTGGAGGAGGGTTCAATAAGAAGTGGATGATGTAGAGCACCAATCACAGATAGCCAGCGTATCCTTTCCAGTGGGTACCTCAGAGGAAGGAGATTTCTCATACACTCCCATCTACCAACAACCTTCCTGTAAGCTAACCATGTTGACAATTGACTTAGGGGCAAGGAACTATAGGCAAATGACATGTTCCAGAGGCGAGAGGTGTGGGACAACTTTGTTTGAAAGGGTAGTCTCACATGTTGATCGTTAAAAGTAATAATATATTTCCTTCAACTTCTCTGAAGGTTAGTCCATATTCAGATTTAGACGAGTGCCATTCCCCCTTCTCACAATTCAGAATCAGGCATCTGGGAAAAACAAAACAGAACAAGTAAACAGGATAACACAGAAACTTTTCAGCAAAAGAAGGCAATTATTATCCACATGTAAGGACCATAACAAACCACTTTATTTACTTCCCGGCTCTAGGCCCAATAAAGAGCACCTACAGAAGACTAGCACCAAACTTCAACTCCTCCATCGCCTGCACAATCCCCTGACCAATGCATTTGATAAGCAGTAATACATTTATGGAGTCCAAAAAGACCACAAACAAAAGACAATATCTCTGCTTACTTCGATAAGGCAGTGGGCCGGACCCCACATTAACACACTATGCAGAGACAACCCAAATATTTACCTATTTAACACATATCTGGATGGCAGGTTGCAAGGCCGACATCCCATTGAAAGCACGTTTGCATGGAAAACTCCACAAGTGTTCAATCTTGGGGACGGGAATGTCAGCAGACATTCCCCTGTACCGTTTCCTATAGGAAAATCTACAACCACAGGCAGACTCACTCTGCACCAAAGGGCTAAGGGTTGAAGTAATTTCCAAACATCTACAATTTAAAAACTGCACAACAGAACATAACTGCACATGAGGCCTCCAGAAGTGGTACAGGTAAGTCAGAGGTACACTCAGAAATAAGGCATCACACACCACATATGGACTTCAGACCTGGACACAACCTGTATGAGGCGTTGCGTGGGACGAGAAACAATACTGCAGAAGAGTCCTCCAGAAGTGGATAGCAATCCAGAAAATGGTTCCAGAACTAACACAACATTCCTGACGTGGCCTCTTGAAAGGAATACACTCTTCCAGGAGAGGCCTTAACAGATGTGTACAGTGATATGTTGCCCCCCACTTTTCTGATGGTATAGCTCTTCCTCTGCACTTCAGTTTTCCTCTTTCACTAAAAGCAGCCTTATCAGCTTTGAGCTTCTCGTAGATCTCTGCAGAATGAAATCAAAGGTAGCTTGCACTTCTCCTGGCCCTTTGCTACTTGTAGTGTACTTTTATGCAGCTCGTCATAACAAATTAAATTTACAAAAGTCAAAACAATTGGCATTGTAAATGTTTGTTGTATGACTCACCCTTTGAATTTCACCAAAGCACCAGGTTCGATCTGGAAATTTTTCCTGTGACAACTTCAGAGTGCTGATAAGTTGTGCCATTGGAATCTGCTGCAGCCTCGTTCCACCTCTAGAAATGATAATGTGGTTGTGCATATAGGCACCACCCACACGCACTGGTAGTTCCTTTCTTTATGTGCCCTTCCAAAATGTTCATCTGTATCCACTAACTTTCTAGATAGTTCTACGACAGTGTGCAAGAGGAAAAATGCTTCCTTTGAAGACTACAGGTTTTTAAATCGTGCCATGTACCTTACCATAGGCAGATCTCCGCCCCAGAGATCACCATATGGAAAAAAATAGTAAAACGTTGCTGAGATCGCCATATGGTCGAGAATAGGGAAAGGTAAAAAAGTTTATTAAACATGAAAAAAATAGCAAGACATATTTTATGGTAAGAATTAATGTTAATTAATTATATTTATTATTTTAAATTTAGAACAAAATAAAATATGCCAATATTAATAACTTAATTTTTGTCTTCTTAAGTTTAAGTTATAAAAAAATCTCTCCAAAAAGCAAAAAACGTTTTTTTATTATGCATTAATAATTATTAAGGTGATGCATAGAATTAAAGTAATTTCATTATATTTTATTAACATTTATGTTATAATAACTTAAAAAAATATTTTTAAAAATGTAAAATAAGATAAAAGTATGTTTTATTCTTAGATTTTTTAAATGGTTCAGAGGTTCTTGGTCTCCCTGCCTCATGCAAATGAGCTGGTGCTTTATGCCCATTTAGACATATAGGTTTCGAAGTGGAGGAGTTCTGCAATGGGGGTGGATGATATACAACGTTTGAGTGTTGGACAATGTGGTCCGGTACCTTCAACGGTGGATGAAAGATGGCATTTTGAATTTTTACCATTAAATTAATTAATATTTTTAAGGAATTTAAAATGTTTGCCTAATTTAACATGGCTTCCTCTGGGGTTTTATTTTAAGTCCAACTACTTTCTATGGCAGGGTGTTGCAGTTCCAGTGGAGGCCAGATTTGGTGATGCACTTACTGGGCTTTGAGCTGGAGGACATTTATCATTGTTTTGGGTTGTGTTTGGCTTTGGTAACTTTAGAAGTGCATTTATGAAAAGGAGTGTGCTTTTTTGTTTTGCAGGTGGGTGCGTGTGTTTTTCAAAAGAATGTAATCCTTCATATCCTGACCGAGAAGATTTGCACATAAAAGACTGCTTAAAGAGTTCTCTGCGCTTTGTAGGAGCCAATGTCCCCCAATGGAGAGCTGCGGTCAATCCCATTATATAGATACTCAGTAGGCCCATTCTAAACAAATGGCTTCAATCAGGGCCAATGTATTTAAATTACAAATGTATCTTTATAACTTCAATGGTGTAGTATAATATGGCTTTGGTGGGGGATACTTTTGCACTGTATACCAACAATAAATAATTGAGGTTCCTTCAACCAGTAACCCCATATAAAGATAAAAATGCTTGAAAGATGGGAGATGTGCTCGTTATCAAAAAGACTAGTAGAAAAAGTCCTGAATATTGATATGTATCAACGGTTTTCATCTCCTCACTTCCTATGAACCATTCATTATTTCCTAGTTTTTTTTATTACTCCTGAATCGAAAAATTATTACTTTACTGCTATTTGTATTATTTTTCAATTAATGACTGGAAGCATGTTTATGCACGCAATCCAACCGTTTCTGCAAACATTTGAGCTTCAGGTCCATGTGCACTATATCTTCGGCACAAGGTAACAATTAAGGGGCATATTTATACTCTGTTTACGCTGAACTTGCATAATTTTTGTGACGCAAATTCGGCGCAAACTTAACGCCATATTTATATTTCGAAGCTAGACCCGTCTAGTGTCAAAATATAGGAGTTAATGTCATTTTTTGGATGTGTGAAATCACCCTGCGTCAATGAGATGAAAGGTAGGCATATCCGTCCAAAAAATGACTCAAAGCCCCTAGCGCCTTATTTATCCACCTTTGCAAAAAAGGTGCAAGGGTGGGAGGCGGGCCTAAATAATGGTGCTAAGCTTGCTTAGCGCCATTATTTAATGCCTGGGTCAGAGCAGGCGTTAGGGGACCTGTGGACCAATTTCCATGGTCAAACACCATGGAATAGGCTCACAGGTGCACGCCCCAAACCCCAGGAACAGCCCCACCAACACCAGAGGGACACCAGAGGATGGGGAACCCCATCCCAGGTAAGTAGGTTAAGTATAGGTAACTATATTTTTAGAAATTGTTTAAGTGCCACTGGGGGCCCTGAAATGGGCCCCCTGCATGGCACTAGGTGCAATGGCCATGCCCATTGGACACTTGTCCCCTGTGCTGGCCATTGGGTTGGTGGGCATGACTCCTGTCTTTTAGAAGACAGAAGTAATGTGGTGTAGAAATGCTAGGCTGGTTAACGGCATTTTTTTTGCCTCTAACTAGCCTAGCGTCATTTTACGAGGCAAAACCCCCATCCCCCGTACCGCCACCCAACCTGCTAACGTCATTTTTCTAGACGCTAGCCCACCCTTAGCACCGGCTTGCGGGATTCCATAAATCTGGCACCCGGTGGGTGCCTTGGAATGACGCAAGCCTGCGCTATACTTTTTGCCGCCAAACTGCATTTGTGCAGTTTAGAGGCATAAAGTATAAATATGGGCCTAAATATTTTGATGGCCTAACTTTGGGGCATCCCCATCCATCTCATTTGGGCCCATATTTATACTTTTTGACGCAAATCAGCGCCAGGGCAGATTTGCATCAAAAAGTTTACCACCGGCTAACGCCATTCCAACGCGCCAGCCGGGTGCATTATTTCTGGAATGACGTTAGCCGGTGATGAGGCCTGGTTAGCGTCACAATAAATGACGGTAACCGGGCAGTGGAGGCAAAGGGAAGACTGGGGGTTGTGCACCAGAGAATGGTGCAAGTCAGGTTAGAGTCAAAAATATTGGCTCTAACCTAACTTGCGCCATTTTTTTACGCACAACCCCCATGGAAATTACTCCTGTCTTAGCCGACAGGAGTCATGCCCCCCTGCCCAATGGCCATGCCCAGGGGACTACGGTCCCCTGGGCATGGCCACTGGGCACAGTGTCATGTAGGGGGGCCCAAGTTAGGCCCCCCATGCCACTTTAAAAAAAAAAAAATTATACTTACCTGCACTCACCATGGATGAGTCCCCCCATCCATAGGTGTCCTCCAGGGGTGGGCTAGGGTGGCAGGGGGTGTCCCTGGGTGCAGGGAAGGGTACCTGTGGACTGCTTCCATGGTCTCCCAACATGGAAATGAGCCCACAGGTTCCTTAACGCCTGCCCTGACCCAGGCGTTAAAAAACAGTGCAAGTCTGGCTGGGCGCCTTGTTTTAAGGCCCACCTCCTCCTGTGCGTCATTTTGACGCCGGAGGATAAATAAGGCGCACATGCCTTAGAGTCATTTTTTGCACCGAAACGCCTACCTTGCATGTCATTAGCGCAAGGTAGGTTTTCACGTCCAAAAAATGACTCAAACTCCATAACTTTGGCGCTGGACGGGTCTAGCGCCAAAGTATAAATATGGAGTTAAGTTTGTGCCGAATTTGTATTAAAAAAATGACGCAAATCCATCACAAACAGAGTATAAATATGGGCCTTGGTGTATTAGGAAAATTGGGGATGTACAAAGAGAATAATATGGGAGCAAGCAGACAACCTTGTTTTAATCCATTTTCTGTACGAATTGGAATATCTATGGCTTATTGTCTGACGAAGAACTATTCTGATCTTATCAGCCTGATTTTTAACTATGGAGCCTTTTTTAACATATTTTCTTGAATAAGTGTATAATTTGCCATCTATTGACAGTTTTTATTTTATTTAGACTAGAACTTTTGCAATCTTTCATGTAAGGGATCCTCTTTTTGCATTAAAAATGTATTGTGCCAAAGGTTGTTTTACCACAAACGTTGCCATACTAACTCATCTACAAGAAGAGAATTTTGCACAGGCACTCTTTAACCCTTCTGATGTACAACAACCTTTGACCAAGAGAAGCCAACCTGTATACCTTCTTTTAGACACACCTTACCTATATGACACTAGCTCAGTTTTTTCAGGGGGTTCTTTAGGTATCACAAACAGAATGTTAAAATGTGGTTTGAGTTAGGTGTTGTTTTCTCAAGCATATCATATCCGAGGATAGAATTAAATCTAAACAGTGGAATGATTCAGTATATTTAATGCATTCCTCAGATAAATTAAAGAAGGTGTCCACATTAAGTTCAGGTGACCTCAGCATACAGGTAGCAGAGGTTGAGAATTTAGCTGGAGTGCTGCATAAGACTTTTCTTAGTTGAACGCGTCTTGATTACATAGGTCACTGGATCGTTAGTGATACAAACAATCATGGATATCAATTCACGAAGTGCCAGAGGTAGCAAAAGTGACATCACACGACCTTTAACGTCCACTTCCACTCATACACAGATACTGACACATACACATACATTCACACTTCCATACACTCTCTCATGAACACACTCTCACCCGCAAGCACACAAACAACATATATTTAAAGTCATTTTTACTTATCTCAGCTGCCATGGAAGGGCGTATTCCAGCTAACTGTAGTTCTTTTTATTACACTAATAATGAATAATATGTTATTATTCACTATTAGTGTAATCAAAATTGTCAGAAAACAAAGCAAGTGGAATCCCAACCGACGTCCATAAGGACAAGCTGCCCCTGTTTTCCAAATTCTAGGCACTAAGGCCCATATTTATACTATTTCACGCGAAACTGCGCTAATGCAGTTTTGCGTGAAAAGGGTTACTGCCGGCTAGCGCCATTCCAGAAAAATGATGTTAGGCTGGTTAGAGTAAAACACGATGACTCTAACCAGCCTAGCATCATTTTTTGACGCTAAACCTACCATACCACATGACTTCTGTCTTATAAAAGACAGGAGTCATGCCCACCACCCCAATGGCCAGCTCAGGGGACAAGGGTCCCCTGGGCATGGCCATTGCACCCAGTGCCATGTAGAGGGGCCCATTTCAGGGCCCCCAATGGAACTTTGAAAAATAAAATAAAATACTCACCTCTACTTACCTATACGTATCTGGGATGGGGTCCCTCTGGTGTGGGTGGGCGAGTTCCTGGGGCCCAGGGAGGGCACCTGTGGACCTATTCCATGGTGTTCCACCAAGGAAATGGGTCCACAGGTCCCCTAACGCCTTCCCTGACCCAGGCATTAAATTTTGGCGCTAAGACCCGCCTCCCTCCGGTGCACCATTTTTGCACGGGAGGATAAATAAGGCGCCTGGGCCTTAGAGTCATTTTTCGCCTAGAAATGCCTACCTTGCATCTCACTGACGCAAGGTAGTTCCCCCTAGCAAAAAATGACTTTAACTCCAAAACTTTGGCGCTAGATGGGTCTAGCGCCAAGGTACAAATATGGAGTTAGGTTTGCACTGAATTAGTGTAAAACAATTACGCTGATTCAGCGCAATGCAAGTATAAATCTGGGCCTGAATTTTGCCACTTCTGTGGCCAGGGGTCGCAGAGCGCAAGCCAGGGGTCGTACCTGTGACCTCTGGCAACCCCTAAATGATGTCTATACAAACAATGTCGGAGGATAGTTTAGTTGAAATAAAAATCGGTAAAGTATAGTCCATCTTACAGGACTTGGATGGTCCTATTACAGAAAAACTACCTTTGAAACATTAGTGGGATCAAAAGGATGTTCCACAGAACTAAGAGATCCCTGTGAAATTATCCTTCCCCCAAATATTGGTGTGGCATTTTCTGTTGATTTAAGAAAATAAGTAGGGATGTAATAAGCCCCTTCATTCAGCCAATGTGGTTAAATTTATGCCTTTGGGGATTTGATCTTGTTGTTTGGCAAAATCTGAAGGAAATTATTTTCCCCGATCCAAGTTTCTTATCTGTCTTTCTCCTTCAGGGGAAGGAAGCAGGAATAAAGGACTTAGGGCCAGATGTAGCAAAAAGAAAATTTGCCAGTTGCAAATTGCGAGTCCATGCGACTCGCAATTTGCAACTCGCAAATTGGTATGCAGTACGGTGTCTCAGACACCGTCTGCGAGTCGCTATGGGGTCGCAATGACCCACCTCATTAATATTAATGAGGTGGGTCGCAAATTGCGGCCCCATAGCGAGTCTACGCACTCGCAAACATGGAGGCCTGCTGTCATCAGCAGACCTCCATGTTCGTGACTGCTTTCTCAATAAAGAAGTTTTTTTTTTTTTAAGTGTAGCCCGTTTTCCTTAAAAATGTTGACCACAGTTAACTATTTGATGTCCATTCTTTGGCATACTGTCCTTTCCTTTCATCCCTGCTTGTTTGTCCAAACACTGATCAGCCACGCCCAGTGGCTTGGGCTGTTCTTGACAAAACCACTTCATTGATTACATAAATAAACAAACGCACACAAACAAACAAGCAATCAAATTAATAAATAAAGGGTTGCCATTTCTTGTTAACAAGATGAAAGGTTCAGTTTGTTCTTTTAAAAAAAACAATGTACAACAAGTGATCTTTGACCCTGCTTGCAGGTAGGTCGCTCCCCACTTTTCCCCCGCGCCACCACCACCTTTACCGTTCTCTGCTTCCCTCCTCTCTTCCCGCCGCTGCGTCCCCTGCAGCCCCTCCCCCCTAGTTCTCTCTCCGTTTTTCCCCTCCCACCTCCCCCCCAGTCCTCTCACCTTTTTTCACTCCCTTTCCCCGCCGCTGTGTCCCCTGCGGCCCCTCCCGCCTCCCCCTCGTTTCTCTCACAGTTTTCGCTTCCTTTTTCCCGCCGCTGCGTCCCCTGCGGCCCCAGCCCTCTCATTGGACGATCCCTCCCGCCGCCCAGCTGCCACTCCCACCCTCCCCTCCTCTTATGGCAGCCGTGGCGCGGCCGCGCCGCTGGCGCTCCAAAGGCAAGCCCGTTTACGCCCATCCGCGCCTGGACCGTGCCCAGCGCCACCCCCCCTGGTCCGGGAGACCCCTGCGCCTCCAGACGCCGCTACACGGCCGACCAACTCAACGCCCTCAACCCCGGCTGCACCACAGCATGCTCCAAATCCTCACCAAGGACCACCCACGGACCCTTCGCCTGCCGCGCCTGCAAATTCACCTGCGACAAAACAAGGAATCTTACAAAGACCGGAGCAACCCACCTCCACTGCATACTCCTTAACACCCGCTCTGCACGCAAGCACGCCATCGAGCTCTGGGACCTGCTCGACTCCACCGCCCCAGACGTAGCCTTCCTGACCGAAACCTGGTGGAACGACTCCTCGGCGCCAGACATCGCAATAGCCATCCCGGACGGCTACAAGATCATCCATAGGGACCGCAACAACGGAATCGGAGGAGGTATAGCCATCGCCCACAAATCCTCCCTCAAAGTCGACACCCACACCGACGACTCCCTCAAGACCGCTGAACACCTACACTTCCGCATCCACACCAACCCCAACACCACTCTCAGATGAACGCTCATCTACAGACCCCCCCCGGACCACGAGCACCATTCAGCGAATCCCTCGCCGACCTCACTAGCACCCAAGCACTCACCTCAACGGATTACATCCTCCTTGGAGACCTAAATTTCCACCTGGAGAACAACAACGACACCAACTCCACTACTCTGATCGACAACCTCGCCAACCACGGCCTCAGACAACTCGTCAACACACCAACCCACATCGCCGGCCACACGCTTGATCCCATCTTCTCCTCAAGCGCCCACATCACCTTCAACCATACCACCGTACTCCACTGGACCGACCACCACTGCATCCATTTCACCTACAAAAAACATACCGAGCACCATTGCACCCAACAACCACCCCGCCGATGCTGGAACAAAGTTACGGAAGACCAGCTTACCAACGCCCTCGTCCAGAATCCACCCCTGACTCCACCGACCCAGACACCGCCGCCAACAACCTCACCCAGTGGATCAACGACTGCGCCACCACCCTCGCGCCACTCAAAAAACCCACCGACAACCAAGCCAGAAGAAAAGCCACCTGGTTCACCGACGAACTGCTAAATTCCAAACGCGACTGCCGGAAGCTAAAAAAGGAATGGCTCCTCAAACGCACACCTGACAGCCTCACAGCCCACAAGGACGCCACCCGCAATCACCACCAACTCATCAGACAAGCCAAACGATCCCACTTCAAAGACCGCCTGGACAACAACGCACACGACAGCAAAGAGCTCTTCAGCATCATGAAAGAACTCTCCAACCCCAGCGCCAACGTCAACGACATCCCTCCATCCCAAGAACTCTGCAACGCACTGTCCACCTTCTTCCACCAGAAGATCATCAACATCCACGACAGTTTTGACGCCACTCCCACGCCAGACCCCACCCCCGAACACTCCATCTGTGCAAACCACCTGACCTCTTGGACCAACGCAAGCGACACAGAGACACGCAAGACCATGAACTCCATCCACTCAGGATCTCCGTCAGACCCCTGCCCACACCACGTATACAACAAAGCCGACGCCACCATCGCCCCCCAACTTCAGAAGGTCATCAACATCTCCTTCGAAACAGCGACATTCCCTGAAAAATGGAAACACGCCGAAATCCGCGCCCTCCTCAAGAAACCTAAAGCAGACCCCAACGACCTCAAAAACTTCAGACCCATCTCCCTGCTCCCCTCTCCAGCAAAGGTGATTGAAAAAATCGTCAACACACAACTAACCAGCCACCTCGAAGACAACGGCATCCTAGACCCCTGCCAGTCCGGCTTCAGACGAAACCACAGCACCAAAACCGCCCTTCTCGCCGCCACAGACGACATCAGACGCCAAATCGACAACGGCGAAACATCAGCCCTCATCCTCCTGGACCTATCTGCTGCCTTCGACACAGTCTGCCACCGCACCCTGGAATCATGCCTCCACAAAACCGGAATTCAAGGAAAAGCCCTTGACTGGATCGTCTCATTCCTCTCCGGCAGAACCCAGAGAGTCCGCCTACCCCCCTTCCGCTCCGAAGCCACCGACATCATCTGCGGCGTCCCCCAAGGCTCATCCCTCAGCCCGATGCTGTTCAACATCTACATGGCCCCCCTCGCACAAGTGGCCTGACAACACAACCTCAACATCCTCACCTGCGCCGACGACACCCAGCTTATCCTCTCACTCACCAAAGACCCGCGCACCGCCAAAACCAACCTCCATGAGGGATGAAATCCATCGCAGAATGGATGAGAATCAGCCGTCTGAAACTAAACTCGGACAAGACGGAGGTCCTCATCCTCGGACCCACCCCCTCCGTCTGGGACGACTCCTGGTGGCCCACCGCACTAGGAACCCCACCAACACCGACCGACCACGCTCGAAACCTGGGCTTCATCATCGACTCCTCCACAGGTCAACGCAGTTTCCTCCTCCTGCTACAACACACTCCGCATGCTCCGCAGAATCTACAAGTGGATCCCGACAGAAACAAGAAAAACAGTGACACAGGCTCTCGTCAGCAGCAGGCTGGACTGCGGCAACGCACTCTACACAGGCATCCCAGCGAAAGACCTACTACGCCTCCAACGCATCCAAAACGCCTCTGCCCGACTGATCCTCAATGTACCCCACCACAGCCACATCTCCCACCACCTGAGAAACCTTCACTGGCTCCCCGTGGACAAAAGGATCACTTTCAAGCTTCTTACCCACGCTCACAAAGCGCTCCATGTAGGTGGCTGGACTGGCTTGTAGTGAGTACCAAGGGGTACTTGCACCTTGCACCAGGCCCAGTTATCCCTTATTAGTGTATAGGGTGTCTAGCAGCTTAGGCTGATAGATAATGGTAGCTTAGCAGAGCAGCTTAGGCTGAACTAGGAGACGTGTGAAGCTACTACAGTACCACTTAGTGTCATATGCACAATATCATAAGAAAACACAATACACAGTTATACTAAAAATAAAGGTACTTTATTTTTATGACAATATGCCAAAGTATCTTAGAGTGTACCCTCAGTGAGAGGATAGGAAATATACACAAGATATATATACACAATAGCAAAAATATGCAGTATAGTCTTAGAAAACAGTGCAAACAATGTATAGTTACAATAGGATGCAATGGGGAAACATAGGGATAGGGGCAACACAAACCATATACTCCAAAAGTGGAATGCGAACCACGAATGGACCCCAAACCTATGTGACCTTGTAGAGGGTCGCTGGGACTATTAGAAAATAGTGAGAGTTAGCAAAATAACCCTCCCCAAGACCCTGAAAAGTGAGTGCAAAGTGCACTAAAGTTCCCCTAAGGACAAAGTAGTCGGGTTAGAGGAATAATGCAGGAAAGACACAAACCAGCAATGCAACAACTGTGGATTTCCAATCTAGGGTACCTGTGGAACAAGGGGACCAAGTCCAAAAGTCACAAGCAAGTCGGAGATGGGCAGATGCCCAGGAAATGCCAGCTGCGAGTGCAAAGAAGCTTCGACTGGACAGAAGAAGCTGAGGTTTCTGCAGGAACGAAAAGGGCTAGAGACTTCCCCTTTGGTGGACGGATCCCTCTCGCCTTGGAGAGTCGTGCAGAAGTGTTTTCCCGCCGGAAGGACGCCAACAAGCCTTGCTAGGCGCAAATCGTGCGTTTGGCGTTTTTGGACGCTGCTGGGGCCCAGGAGGGACCAGGAGGTCGCAAATTGGACCTGAAGAGAGAGGGGACGTCGAGCAAGACAAAGAGCCCTCACTGAAGCAGGTAGCACCCGGAGAAGTGCCAGAAACAGGCACTACGAGGATGCGTGAAACGGTGCTCGCCGAAGTTGCACAAAGGAGTCCCACGTCGCCGGAGACCAACTTAGAAAGTCGTGCAATGCAGGTTAGAGTGCCGTGGACCCAGGCTTGGCTGTGCACAAAGGATTTCCGCCGGAAGTGCACAGGGGCCGGAGTAGCTGCAAAATCGCGGTTCCCAGCAATGCAGCCCAGCGAGGTGAGGCAAGGACTTACCTCCACCAAACTTGGGCTGAAGAGTCACTGGACTGTGGGGGTCACTTGGACAGAGTCGCTGGATTCGAGGGACCTCGCTCGTCGTGCTGAGAGGAGACCCAAGGGACCGGTAATGCAGCTTTTTGGTGCCTGCGGTTGCAGGGGGAAGATTCCGTCGACCCACGGGAGATTTCTTCGGAGCTTCTGGTGCAGAGAGGAGGCAGGCTACCCCCACAGCATGCACAAGCAGGAAAACAGTCGAGAAGGCGGCAGGATCAGCGTTACAGAGTTGCAGTAGTCGTCTTTGCTACTATGTTGCAGGTTTGCAGGCTTCCAGCGCGGTCAGCGGTCGTTTCCTTATCAGAAGGTGAAGAGAGAGATGCAGAGGAACTCGGCTGAGCTCATGCATTCGTTATCTAAAGTTTCCCCAGAGACAGAGACCCTAAATAGCCAGAAAAGAGGGTTTGGCTACCTAGGAGAAAGGATAGGCTACTAACACCTGAAGGAGCCTATCAGAAGGAGTCTCTGACATCACCTGGTGGCACTGGCCACTCAGAGCAGTCCAGTGTGCCAGCAGCACCTCTGTTTCCAAGATGGCAGAGGTCTGGAGCACACTGGAGGAGCTCTGGACACCTCCCAGGGGAGGTGCAGGTCAGGGGAGTGGTCACTCCCCTTTCCTTTGTCCAGTTTCGCGCCAGAGCAGGGGCTAAGGGGTCCCTGAACTGGTGTAGACTGGCTTATGCAGAATTGGGCACATCTGTGCCCAACAAAGCATTTCCAGAGGCTGGGGGAGGCTACTCCTCCCCTGCCTTCACACCATTTTCCAAAGGGAGAGGGTGTCACACCCTCTCTCAGAGGAAGTTCTTTGTTCTGCCATCCTGGGCCAGGCCTGGCTGGACCCCAGGAGGGCAGCTGCCTGTCTGAGGGGTTGGCAGCAGCAGCAGCTGCAGTGAAACCCCAGGAAGGGCAGTTTGGCAGTACCAGGGTCTGTGCTACAGACCACTGGGATCATGGGATTGTGCCAACTATGCCAGGATGGTATAGAGGGGGCAATTCCATGATCATAGACATGTTACATGGCCATATTCGGAGTTACCATGGTGAAGCTACATATAGGTAGTGACCTATATGTAGTGCACGCGTGTAATGGTGTCCCCGCACTCACAAAGTTCAGGGAATTGGCTCTGAACAATGTGGGGGCACCTTGGCTAGTGCCAGGGTGCCCTCACACTAAGTAACTTTGCACCTAACCTTTACCAGGTAAAGGTTAGACATATAGGTGACTTATAAGTTACTTAAGTGCAGTGTAAAATGGCTGTGAAATAACGTGGACGTTATTTCACTCAGGCTGCAGTGGCAGGCCTGTGTAAGAATTGTCAGAGCTCCCTATGGGTGGCAAAAGAAATGCTGCAGCCCATAGGGATCTCCTGGAACCCCAATACCCTGGGTACCTCAGTACCATATACTAGGGAATTATAAGGGTGTTCCAGTAAGCCAATGTAAATTGGTAAAAATGGTCACTAGCCTGTCAGTGACAATTTGGAAAGAAATGAGAGAGCATAACCACTGAGGTTCTGATTAGCAGAGCCTCAGTGAGACAGTTAGTCACTACACAGGTAACACATTCAGGCACACTTATGAGCACTGGGGCCCTGGGTTACCAGGGTCCCAGTGACACATACAACTAAAACAACATATATACAGTGAAAAATGGGGGTAACATGCCAGGCAAGATGGTACTTTCCTACACTCCACGACACCGGACCAGCCTACCTAAACGACAGACTCAGCTTCTACACCCCCACCCTTCAGCTCCGCTCCTCTAACCTCGCCCTCGCAGTCGTCCCTCGCATCCGAAGAAAGACCTCCGGCGGCAGATCCTTCTCTTACCTCGCCGCCAAAACCTGGAACACCCTCCCCACCAACCTGCGACAGACCCAAGACCTTCTCACCTTCAGAAGACTCCTCAAGACCTGGCTCTTCGACCAGTAACTCCAGTTCCCCCTACCCCCCCAGCGCCTTGAAACCCTCACGGGTATGTAGTGCGCTTTATAAATCCAATGATTGATTGATCGATTGATCTTGAAAAGATTGCAAACGAGATGTCATCTAGGACACAATTTTTTTGCCACGAGCTTTCATTTAACACCCCCAGTGCTTTTATTTGGAGTTCTAGAATTTGCAAACCTTTGCATTTAAACTACCTTTCTAAGGGGCCTGGGAAATTCAATGAACATGCTCAAATGAAGATAATCAAATGTAAGGCATTTTTACAGCCAAAATAATCAGAATCTGAAGGCTTTCTTCCTAATTACGGGCAACATCCATGTAATCTCCCCATCCAATCTCTTACTTTCACACACTTAATCATCCCCAGCAGTCACGCAGTACTGATGTCCTCCAATAGAACAAATGGACTAAAGTTTTAAATTACTATCAAGCCTGTTCTCTTGGCTGCCGGGTAGTCATGGGCTCCTGCTAAATCCTTGTAGCAACAAGTTGTGCCTGTTGTCCTGAAACCTCATGATCCAGCTGTCTGAAGCCAAGTTGTCGGCTATGACCTTTAAAGAATAGTGGGGTCAACAGTGAAGCCTTACTCTTTGAGGGTAGTATAGTTTTAGAAAATTAGATGCAGTTAACAGGAGCAGTATTTAATTAGTTGTTCAGTCTACTCACTGGGTGGAGGTCTCCCTGTAGTAAAGTACTGGGAAACTGAAAATGTTTGTTAAGCTTTAACAAATCACTAAAATATTGTTACCTTAACTACGACGGTTTTACATATATTAGATTCACATTATTTTTAAAACCTTTACTAACAAAAAATCCCACCTGAAGTAAAACATTTATATTTATTTATTATGTATTAAAAATCACAAAACTTTATGCATAGAATGTATTTGAATACATTATTTGTTATTTACAAATTAAAGTTACATTCATTTTTCATTTAGGAAAGGTTATTATAATATTTAAAAAGGAAATCATATTTTTAAAATGATATATATTTTTTTTCCCACCATTATGTTCTGTGGGGGGAGCAGCAGTATCAACTGTTGGTCATGTGTGGTGTTGAACTTACTATGGTTCCTTTTTACACTTATACATTTTGCGCCACTACGTTTCAAGAGGTGGGGATGTGTAAGTCCACACTTTTGAGTAACTTTACACGCCCATTTTGTGAATTGCCCAAAGGGTAAAGCTACTCTAAAGTGTAAGAGCACAATTCAAGTAGTAAATCTGCAGGTGTAGATTTACCTTTGTGAATAGGGGCCAGAGTGTGTGCATGAGTGCTTATGTACCTTCCTGTCGGTGTATACATGCATGTATGTCTGTGTGTGCTTTTATGTATGCCCATATGATTGTGTGTGAGGGTGAGGAGTAAGTGGTTTGTCCACTGCTCTATTAAATGCTTAACTTGGCACAGTTGTGGTAATTCTTGCTAAAAATGCTGGCCCTGGCACAACTGAGGTAATTCTTGGCAACCTTCAATGCCTGGCACATTGATGGTAATTCCTAGAAACATGCTGGTCTTGCCATAATGATGATAATCATTGGTAATCCCTTGTAACATGCTGGCCCTGGCACAATGCTAGTTATTCATAGTATAATGCTGGCCATGGTCCAATAGTGCTAAGCCGGGCAACATGGTGGCACTGGCACAATGATGGTAATCCCTTGCAATATGCTGGTCCTGTCCAGATGTTGACAGTTCCTCGTACAATGCTGAACCTGGCAATATGGCGGTAATCATTGGTGACATGCTGGCATTTGCACAACGGTGGTAATTCCTGTCAAAGTACTGGCACAGTGGTGGTAATCCTTGCCAACATGCTGGCCCTGGCACAATGGCAGTAATACATGGCAAGATTCTGGCCCTGGCACAATGGTGTCATTCCTAGAAAATTGCTGGCCATTGCTTAATGGTGTTAATCCATGGCAGCATGCTGGCCCTCCCACAATGGTGGCAAATACTGGCAACATCCTGGCACAAAATTGGTAATCCCTGGCAACATGCTGGCCTTGGCACAATTGAGATAATTTCTGACAATGTGCTAGCCTTGGTGCAATGGTGGCAAATTTCTGGTAAAATCCTGAACCTGACACAATAGTGGTACTCTCTGACACCTAGATGGCCATGGCAAAATGGTTGTAATTCCTGATGAAATGCTGGTCCTTGCACAGTTGTGATATCCTCTGTCAACATGCAGGCACTGTCACTATGGTGGTAATGTCTGGTAACATGCTGGTGATGGTACAATAGTTGTAATCTCTGACAACATACTGGCCCAGGCACAATAGTGGTAATCCCAGCCACAATGAAGGTAACCCTTGACAACATGCTGACCCTAGCACAATGGTAATAATTCTTGGTAAATGCCAGCCCTGGCAAAATGATAATAACTACTGGTAAAAGAAGGGCCCTGGCATACTGATGATAATTCATGGGGAAATGCAGCCCTGGTACAAAGTTGTCAATCTCTAGGATGTTAGTCCTGGCACAATCGTAATAATTCCTGGCAACATGCTGGCCCCAGTGCAATGGTGGTAATCTCTGCCACAATGGTGGGTAACTCTGGGAACGTGCTGGCCCTGGCACAATTATATTAATTCCTCGTAAAATGATGGCCCTGGCAGAATGGAGGTAAACCGTAACAACATGCTGGCTCTGGCACAGTGATGATAATCACTGGTGAAATTTGGGTTTGAGCATAGTGGTGGGAATCCATGGCAACATGTTGGCTCTTGCACAATTATGTTAATTCCCTGCAATATGTTGGCAGTGGCACAACATTGGTAATCCCCGGTAACAGTTTGGCATTGGCACAATGGAGCTAATTCCTGACAACATGCTGGCCCAGAAACAATGTGGGTAAATCCTGGAAAAAATCTGGACCTGACAGAATGGTGGTACTCTCTGGCAGTATGATAGCACTGGCCCAATGGTGATAATCCCTAGTGAAATACTGGCCCTAGCATAGTGTTGGTAATCTTTGGCAATACGTGGGTCCTAGCACTGTAGTGGTAATTTGTATTAAAATGCTGGCCCTCATGCAATAGTGTTAATCTCTACCAATATGATTGCCCTGGCACAATAGTGACAGTCCGTGGTAAAAAAATGGTCCTGGTACAATGGTGGTAATCTCTAGGAACAGGCTGGCTTTGGTACAATCATAATATTTACTGGCAATGTGCTATCCCACCACAAAGGTGGGAATTCCTGCCACAGTGAAGGTAGTCCCTAACAATGTGCTGATCCGATCACGATGATGTTAAATCCTGCTAAAATTATGTTTCTTACATAAGGGCAATAATCCGGGGAATAACAGTAATCATTTGTGGTTAAATTCTGGTCTTGGTACAATGGTGGTAATCTCTGTGAACATGCCAGGACTGGTACATTGGTCGTAATTCCTGGCAACATCTTGGTCCTGGCACAGTGGTGGTAATCCATGTACAATTATGGGCAAAAAAGGTATGATGATGCCAAGGCACAAATGTCAACCATTCTAAACACATAAAAGTTCAGACAGGTGCAGAGAAGAGCCAATGTAAGTGAACAAGTTAGTAGATATGTTTAGCTAACCTTTTAAAAACTCAAGGCAAATGTCTTTGCCATTGCCCAGGCGCAGAGGGATGGACAAGGTGAAAACTATTGCATTTGTAAATGCTTTTTCCCTTCTTTCTTTATGCTTTCCGGATTCCCATCTGTCTGATCCCTTTAATTTCCTTTCTGCCTTTTCTTCACCTTTTTTGTCCCACTAGTATTCGTTTGTTTCTCCTTTCTCCTTCATTTCTTCATTCACTGGAAGCTGGCCTGTTTTTCACTCTGCAGGCAGTAATCTGTCCTTCATTTTAAAAGGGAGGCAGAGATCACCCAGCAAGGGGATACAGTGACTGACTTTACCTCCCTGCAGAGGTATGTCCAGGGGCTCGATGGGACCCCTTTTACACCCTCCATCCTTCGGGATGCGCCAACTGTCTGTGGCCCCTATGTTGCACACAGAGTGCCCCCAATCGCCTCTTTACCTCTGTGGCCACTAAAGCAAAGGATTCCCCATGAAATTCCAATATATTGTATCCTACAAGATTTATATAGCTCATGGCTGTCCAATGGGCCTCCCAGCACTGTCTGCAGCACTTTCTGCAATATCAAAGTACCAAAGGAATGCAACAAAGGGGCACACAAGCCTCCTGCATCTCTGGTACACTTTTGATAACACAGTTCAAAATCTGCATCACACATAGGGTACACATAGGGTGCACAGATGCTATCTGCAACATCGCACACCTCTAAATAGTTGCACCAGGCTCAGATTAGACATTGCACCCAATTACAGTAAATATGTTGTCGCCATTCGAGCGCATTAGTGAAAGGCGGGCTGGCTGTTTGAAGCCCATGGTCTGCCATTCACTGTCCTGGTGGAAACCCACTTTGAAAATGAAAAGGGGCGCCTGGAACCTCTGTTCCACCCTTCTGAGGGGCACCCTCAGAGGGCATGCAAACTGTGTGCCACCCTGATGATGGGGTAAAGTCAGTGCGCCTACTAATAGGTCCTTCGCTTCTGTGTCTGACTCTGTAATAGGATGCAAGCACAGAGGCAAAGTGTTTTTGCATGCACCATGCCCCCATGCAAATGAAGGAAAGCCTTCTCATGAATAAATCTGGGTAAAATGTTCGCCAATGCTAACCTTATTATAGCTGGAGCTGCACCAGGATCTGCAACCCCTTCTATCATACCAAACTGGCCGGGGGTGCAAGAAGCTGGTGCAAATGACTAACGCACCCCAGGGCACTTCCTGTAATACTGTCCTGTAGTAATGTAGGTTGGATACAAGTGTTGTTAAAGTAGAAGCTTTATTCCAAGAAAGGTGGGAGCTCAAGTCCTGTGCTGCCCTCTCCATTAGAAGGCCCAGGCCCAGTGCCAAATTTGTGCTTGTTGTTTCAGGTCCTGAGCACCAGCACTTATTTTTGAGGGCCGGGGCTTATTCTTCGGCCTCGAGCATTTGCTGCGAGCAAAAGACACGTAGGGTAAAGACGGATGAAGGGAAAAACGAAAAAGCGTGACAAAGGGAGAAAGTAGAACGCTGCAAGAGTGAGCAGAAGGGGCAAGGAGTGGCTTTACATGGATTGAAGAGGCCCGCGATGGCTTCAGGATTACGCTGCCTGAGTATTCCGTGTTCACACATTTAATTGCAACAGCCGCGTGTTTAAGAGGAGGGCTTTGGGCACAGGCACCTTTTTACTTACAAGCACTGCCCAGGCCAACTGCCCATTAGGCACAGCTAGAAAGAACATCACCAAGAGACTAACGTTCAGAACGTAAAGCACAAACAAGAGAAAACACATGATAATACTAACATACAAGTACATGAACAGGCCAGACCCAAGGGCTCTGGGTGGGAGTGAAGGAGACAATAGAGAAACGGATGGGAAGGAATATTAATCCACTGACACTGATGGCTCTACTGAGTGTGTGGGGCGATGAAGAGTTCCCATATAACCTCAAAATATTTACTAATGTAGGGACTGGTGTTGCAAGCAGAGATGTTAACAGCAGCAAATAGGGAAATATATTAGCTTGAGGGAGAGGTGAGGCACTGCGTCACAGAACTGAGAACCAAAAGGCCTGAGTGTGGAGGGGTCACTGTAGTCAATGTACAAAGAGACAAGGAGTCAAGAAGAGGTGGGGACAGCAAGAGATCACAGAGAGACGAGGGATAAGGCTTAAAGCGGGTGCCCTGCAGAGAAGGTAGAAGGTACACTCCGAGAGAGGGGAAACGAGCAGGGCAAGAGTAAGTGCAGAGGGAAGGGGTGGATCTACTGGAGCAACTGATGAGCAGGCGGAAAGGGGCCAGAAATGTACAGAGAGTTAATGTTCACGTCCACCTTATTAGCTTTCAAACTTATTCTGGTAAAATGTGTCTTTACTTCCTCATTTACAACATGTTTAATAAATTAGTTGCCCAGATTTGAATATCGGTTAATAGACTGAAATGCCTTTACGCTAGGCGTGCATCTTGTAAAACAGATTGCTAACAGACAATGAAGAGACAAATACATCATTATTTCATCATCACTGTGCCCTCAAGTGAAAGCAAGCAAACCCTGACTGAGCTGGGATTGGTTGCCTTCACATTAAGAGCAGTTTTGTCCCAAACTGATTTCCAGAAAATGGTAATAAAGCAATCCTTCAGTGGTTATGGTGAATCAGGGTTACATAATTAAATGGGTCGTGTACATATATCCACAGATAAAAAAAAATTCCTTGTGTGGTATATTCATATCAAATCATCATTTCACTTTGATGTATATTTATGTTTTCCTTTACACTCCTCAATGCCTTGTAAAAGAGCCCTTCCCTCTTTCTGGTCACTGTCTCTGGGCAGGCATTCCTGTTCTTCTCGCTTAATGTGCCTCAGGGGCCAGCAGGGCACAAGTCAGGGGTGGACGTGGGTGTACAGAGCCACCCCCACACTATTTTTAGAGAGGGGACTCTGTATCCGCTACCCAAGGCCAGAGGGGGCTCAAAGTGCTCACTCTGCAGCTGCATGCATTTAAAAACACTGTGGCCCTCATTCCGAGCCTGGCGGGCGGCGGAGGCCGCCCGCCAGGCTTCCCCCCTCCGAAATACCGCTCCGCGGTCGTAAGACCGCGGAGGGTATTCCGAGTTTTCCCCTGGGCTGGCGGGCGGTCTTCACAAGACCGCCCGCCAGCCCAGGGGAAAACTCCCTTCCCACGATGACGCCGGCTCGTAATAGAGCCGGCGGAGTGGGAAGGTGCGACGGGTGCAGTTGCACCCGTCGCGTATTTCAGTGTCTGCTTTGCAGACACTGAAATACTTTTAGGGGCCCTCTTACGGGGGCCCCTGCCGTGCCCATGCCATAGGCATGGGCACGGCAGGGGCCCCCAGGGGCCCCGCGACTCCCCCTCCCGCCATCCGGTTCCCGGCGGGAGAACCGCCAGGAACTGGATGGCGGGAGGGGGAGTCGGAATCCCCATGCCGGCGCAGCATGCTGCGCCGGCTTGGAGGATTCCTTTGGGGCAGCGGGAAACCGGCGGGAGACCGCCGGTTTCCCTTCTCTGACCGCGGCTGAGCCGCCGCGGTCAGAATGCCCCGCGGGGCACCGCCGGCCTGTCGGCGGTGCCACCGCGTCCCACGGCCCTGGCGGACTTGTTCCGCCAGGGTCGTAATGACCCCCTGTGTGTGTTGCCTGGCCTTAGCGTGTTTTTTAAACCCTCCATCCCACTAGCGTCAGCGTGGCCTTGCATGGCTTGATAAATCAAGAGTAACGCAGCGCAAATCACTGCATTACATTACCCTGCCCTGGGATGGAGTTCCATGGGTGGAACACTGGTGTTCCCATGCATCCACTAATGGATTTTAGCTCATTCCCAGATTTATCATTACTGGTAGACCTGAAATTGCATCAAAAACCTACGCCTCCCCAGGTGAGGCGTAATGAGGAGAAAGATCTTCCTGCACAAAAGCAATCATGCTTACAACGCAGGCACCCTTGCACCATGGTGTAAGGGTGCCCGTGTTGGCAATGAACAGCACATTGTGTGCCAGCGCCGGGAAATGCTGAATGCACCATACAATATTAAGTGTGGCACATTCCTGACATTTTCCTATCACGCAGCTACACTGCATAATATATTAATAAATATGCCCCTAAAAGTGCAAATACTGGATTTACAATCAGAATGCAAATCTCACTACAGAAACACCACACAACCTCTCTCTGTAGAAGTCACAGCTCTAAATCCCTAACTTTACTTGCTAGACACCCCTAATCCCAAATAGCTAATAATTACAGAAAGGCAGGCGTGCAACAGCCATTAGGCTTTAAGGGCTTCAGCCCCCCACCCACCCCATCAGGTGTCATGGGCGGGGCTGGGACAACTGGCCCTTAACCTAGAATATTGCACTGGCCGCCCTAAAGTATTGGTATTCACAGCGCAGAAAACAACACTCAGGGCCTGATTCCAACTTTGGAGGACGGTGTTAAACCGTCCCAAAAGTGGCGGATATACCACCTACCGTATTACGAGTCCATTATATCCTATGGAACTCGTAATACGGTAGGTGGTATATCCGCCACTTTTGGGACGGTTTAACACCGTCCTCCAAAGTTGGAATCAGGCCCTCAGTGTTTATGTTTTGTTTTTAATTCTTTTAGCAGCTTCCCCTACCGAGCCCTTTCATGGCCTAATCCCTGCATCTCTGCATGACAACAGCGATGAGATGGTCTCGAAGCTGGCCTCCCCGTACAGAAATGAACAATAGGGTGTCCCGCAAAACACACAAAACAGAAAGGGAATAAGCTCCATTCGCAACGGGAATCGCTTCCTTTGCAAAGACTGAAGGGAGGGGGCGAGTGAATTTAACGTGGATAAATGATGCATGTATATCAAGTTACAATCTTTTTCATACAAAATATAAGTACTACGCTGGTATTTGAATATCAACTTCTAGGAAAACCTGATGAATGTTTTCTTTATTTCCGAATCCAGCCTCCGTTAGCTTTTATTAATCATTTAGGAGCCAGGTATGTTTCTTGGAAGTCATTTTGACTCGATTTGATTCTTGTATTAACCGTGTAAACCTTTTATTACAAGCAGGAATAATTACCAGCTTTTGTCGAGGTTCCAGGCTTTCTTTTAGCAGCCTTGACTTAAAAATATCATTTATTTCACTAACAGATTGGCCAGGTGACACTCCTGTGGGAAGAGTACATCACGGAGGGAAACACTGGATGTCAGTGGGGTAGAACCAATGAGACAAAGTAAGAAGAAGGGAGAGCGAGAGAAGAGTCAAGGGGGAGATGAGTGCACGAGGAGTAGACCCAGCGATAAGTTGTAGGCAGAGGGAACGAGGAAGGGGAGGGTGGTGTATGATGGGCAGAACCAGCAACAGAAGATGAGAGGCTGGGGAGAGGTGGCGATTCACGAGTAGGGCATTGAGGGGGAGAAGTGGATAAAGGAGTATTCATAACAAGCAAGAAAAAGTCAAAAGAGAGAGACGAAGATGTAAGAGTTGCTGAACAAGTAAGAGAAGAGACGATGCAGGGAGGAGAGAGGTAGATAAAGAGGAGAGACAAGAAGTGGATGTAAGAGGGACAGAACCAGCATGAGAAGGAAACAGGCTTGGCAGGGGAATACTCTAGACTCTTGGCAGACACCATCTCATCCATGGCAAGCATCTCATTGGCAAAGGAGCAAAGGGCACATTTCCTGCAACTTTGAGTAGATTGGTTATCACCTTACAAAAAGACTGCTGCAAAGAAAGAGAGGTTCTGATATTGTACTTGAGACTCTGTGTAACTACACTGATGCATTATAGTGCATCCTGGTACATCCTGAGGCGTCTAAATGATAGCTAGGCACATGTGTGACTGCAGGAGCTGTATACTGTGACAAAGCCATATTCAAGTCTGAGCAGCCTAACAACAGGAACAGAGGCAGCAGCATGCCCCCATTAATGCTAAATAACAAAAAATTGAAAGTACATTTCAGACACCAAAAATGCCTGTAGGAGGTAAAGCACTCCTAGACATCTGTGTAGATCAGACACATGGCGATCCAAACAAGACGGAAAATCCCGATTGAGCCATCCAGTTCCTTCTCTACCAGGAGGTTTTCACAGTCAGTCACATACCTAACAAGGAAGGTTGTTGCCACAGAGAGTCCTGCAGCAGTGGACGCTGTTGACAGAGTGAGCCACATATTGCTCAATAAGGGATACTCGTACAGCACCAGAAGCAAAGATTGACCGGCTAGTGCTTAATGTAACGTTAACTTGGAGCGAATAAGAAGAAACTGTCAGGCTTTGAATTAGAAGCTGAAACAAAACTGACAATGATGAAACCCGACTTCTGAGCATTGAGGAAGCACTTTGAGACAGAATCCTATTTCCTTAATAGTGGGTCAAGGATGCAGAAAGAAGAGCTACAAGAAGCAACAATCAGATTGGGGACCCCCTTGAACAAGTGGAGCACCAGAGCACTCAGCAGGTTTTTGATGAGTAACTGAGTACAGCAGTTGTAACCGATGTCCTTCGAAGTTCTTTTCAGGTGAAAGGGCACACCGGGTCCCAGTATCACCACTGTCGCCAGTAGCGCCCTTCACACCTATAATTGCTACACTGTTAAACTACGGCGACAGAGACGTCATCCTGCAAAAAAGTGCAAGGCATGCACGCCTAACCCTTGTACCTAACACCCAAGGACCTTGGGAGAGGAGGCCTCTTTTTACATGGTTAGCCTCCACTTTTTGCCTGATGTTGGTGTGTCCTAGAAGTCGTAGTGCCCAGGGCCCCTGCTAACCAGGTTCCCTGGTCCAGAGCTCTTTCCCTAAATCTGTTGTGATGCTTGGCACAATTGGATACACTCTTAAACATCACTGTAAGTCCCTAGTAAATGGGTACACCAGTACCCAGGGCATGGAATATTAAGGGTGGGCCCCTGAGGGCAGAAGCACTTATCATGCCACCCTCTAGGGCCCTGCACCCAGATGCACCCAGCACTGCCATTGCAGGCTCAGTGTACTTGGGCAAACTGAAAAAAGGCTAACTCGACATGGCACACTCCTTGTGTGCCCTGTCCACCCTATGCTGCATATGGTATGGGTACATCACCCCTCATGCGTGCCTTCCAGACCTAAGACAGGGTGCACCCTACTGTATGTGCGGGCATAGTTGCATGAGCAATAGGCCCCCATTGTGTCCTTGCCATACCTGGGACATAGTGAGTGAACAGAACAGAAATTTTAAGTACATGTACTGGACACTGGTCAAACATGAGTTATTCAGCTACATGATGGCCACTCTGCACCCTGGGTTGTTTGGTATCAAACAACTCAGGGTGATAAATCCGTACTGGTACCAGTATTGGATTTATCCCAAAATGTACAGGGGTCACCTTAGAGGTGCCCCCTGCAAAAGCTAACCTTACTGGCACAGTTGCTGACTGGTTCCATCCAGCATGCCACCTCCAGACAGCCAATATACAAACCTGGGGGAGAGCCCTGGCTCTGCAGTTTGTAAAACAATGCCCTTCCTGGGTGGAGGAGCTAACACCCCCTCCCACAGGAATGGTCACTCTCCTGGCAGTGAGCTTCAAAGTGCTACCGCCCTTGAAACTCGAGCCCCAAGGCCCGCTGCTAGCAGCAGATGGCTTCCCCCCTTTGTCAACTCCCACTTTTGGAGGGAGCCAAGGCGGGAAACCACACAAAAGGTAGGTGGAGGGGTCTCACTGAGCATGCACCACCGCTAGGGGCTTGCAGGCGAAGAGGACCCCCAAATTTCATTTTCCTCCATGTTGGATAGCAGGAAAATAGCCAATGAGGTTAGGTTTAGAGTAGTGACCATTCCCATAGGAAGTGGTCACTCTAGTGGGTGTAGCCACCCAAGGGTAAGTGTCCTATTGGACACTACCAGGTTCCCCCTAAAACGCCCACTAAATTCAGTATTTAGTGGGCTCTCCTAGACCAAGAAACCAGATTCTTCAGGAAGACAAGAAGACAGGACCAAAGAACCCGACAGGATGAGAACAGAGAACCTGCTGCACCAAAAGAGGCTCCAAGACCCCAGATTGCTGCACTTGAGTCCCGACAATCGTCACTGCAGAGGATATGACCACTGGACCAACCTCAAAAGACCCAGAGGACCTCCAAGCTTTGCAAATAGCCCGAGATCTCCCTCCTGAGTGGAGGCACCACTCAAGAAGCAAGAACCAGCAACCAAGTGAAGGGTCACTGACTGGACAATATCTCTGCAACCGGAAGTCACAGCCAGACCTGACGACACACCAATGACAGCCCAGATGAGAACTACAAGAGTGCCAACTTTGGTGGCACTGCAGTCTCCTGTGGCCGAGTTGTGAAAATACCCCAGGTACTGGTCAGTGCAAATCGGAAAACAACAAAAACAGCTCAACTAGTGCTGCAACTGGACCAGGATGAAGCCCCAGTCGAGGGACTTCAGGAACAGCCCGGAACTCCCACCAGAGTGCCCTCGTCATCCTGCAAGACGCCCGGAAGAAGACTTACCTCCAGCTCCAAAGGGTTGCATTGCGCACAGCATCCAAGTCCACCAATGCACCCTGCTTCCAGACACCCTGAGCCCTGTATCACGTAACCTGCTGTATGCATCGGGCCCCAACCCCTTACATCAGTGGTCTCCAAACCTTTTAATGCCACACCCCCCCAGCTGAAAAAAAAAAGTAATTGGGCCGCCCCTCAGAATATTTCACAAATATTTTATAAAGATGGCAATGTTTAAATATGTCTAGATGTATTTAAACATTGAATTTAAGTACTGGTACCTTTTAAAAAATGCAATAACATGTTTCTGCTTAAAATAAAACACTGCTATATGTATAATGCTTCTTTTGGCAAGAGCCTGCCCCCCCCGCCCGGGATAACTTGAGGCCCTTTGGGGGTCACACCCACCAGTTTGAAGACCCCTGCCCTACAACCTCAACAGCCCAAGGGGACCCAAAGGCACCACGTTCAAACTGCAAACCAGCTCCTTTTCCAGGTGGCCCCTCCAAGTCGCCCTGTGCCTGGGCCAAGAGACTTTCCAGCAGCGCTCCCGCCAAAACCGGGAGCTGCCCGAGACTCTCCAGCTGGCACAGTGTGCCCATCAACCATCCTTCAAAAGGAGAGACTGGTAACTCACCTGCGTGGTTTTATACGCATTTTTCTAGGTGGCCTTCTATTGATTATGATGGTGCATAATTACGCACAGAAAGACTATCTTAACACTTTGAAAAATCATAACTCACAAAGTACTTAATGCATCTTAACCATTTTGGTCTTAAAAATTATATAAAAGTCTGAAGTATGTGTATAAATTCTGGTCTCGAGTTATTTATTGAGTGTGTGTGGTGCATGATTGGATTTGTGATTACAACAAATGCTTAGAACTTCTCCTGGATAAGCCTAACTGCTCGACCTTAAAAATTGGAGCATTAGGTGGTCTAATTTTTACCTCTGGAAACCAACGTGTGGTTGCCTGAACTCCCTGCACAGTGTACCTAGTTTTGCACACTACATAGAGGGCCAGCCTCCTACAGACCTCCCGCCTCACTACCAGCCAGTGCCAGTAGCGAGTGGTACTGGGGCTGTGAGTGGTCTAATGATTTTCCACAGTAGAACAGCGTAAGGGAGGAGAACAGCTCTCATCTGTGCCACGCCCTTCCGGCTCCCTCCCTGCTTGTTAAAATATTGCTGGCTAACTGTAACTTTGTTTATAATTGTGGTACACAAATGTCAAATTTCTTCAGAAAATCTGGAGGTGTCAGAGGTCCCAGCTGAAAATTAGGCAAACCACAGAAGTGATGGCTAAAAATCAGAAACCAGGGTAAGCAGGTCTTTCAGTTGATCTTTACTAGATGTACAAAAGAAGGCAGATGCATCAGTGCTTGGAGGTTTATAGCTAGGTTTCAACCTTAGTGTAGTCTCCAAGGTCCACATTTAAGAAGCTTTAGTGCCACATTAGAGTCATTTTATTTTACGCTAATGTGGGGTTAGGCTTCAAAAATCGCTGCGCCATATTTACAAAACGGTGCAATGCATGCATTGCACCACTTTGTAACACCTTGCGCCACATTATGCCTGCACCAGGCATAATATATGCAAAGGGGCGTTCCCCTGTTAAGGAAGCCAAAAAATGGGCGCAATGAAATCTAAAAGATTTCTTCGCGCCATTTTTAGCAGTATTTTATAACATCAGCTCCGAGCAGTCGTTAAAAGGAGGCCCACCATTTATTAAAATGGACCACTATGCACTTAGCAGGACTAGCACCAACATTTTTGGACCTAGTCCTGCAAAGTACACAATAGCATCAAAAAAGTTGATGCTACTGTCCCTACCCTGCGCCATAGGACGTTGTATATTAAATAGTGCACATGGTGGCGGTAGGGGGGCGCTAAGGGGCGCTAGAAATGTGGCACTGCATTTGATGCAGCACCACTTTTCTTAAATATGCCCCTAAATCTCGTAGAGTTATTGCTTAGTGCAAGGGCACTCTGTTGGGGTAGCAGCACACTCTACATATTATGTGTAATCATTTATTTCATTCAATAGAACAATGGCTAAAGAAATGTGGGTAACATGCACCATGTGCCACAGTGTTCCAAAACATACTCGGAAGTTAGGAGGGACAGAAAGCCTAAATAAGTTTCTTGGCACGCTGTACACCTATATCTTACACCGCAAAAGCGTGCCCAGAGGTCAGGGAGATCGGGATTTTGTTAACCTCAATTTCAAAAAGCAATATGTTCCACGATAAGGTACAAAAGCAGCATATCAAATATGAAGTAAAAAAAGAAAGGACTTATTCAATAAGTGAGTTCTAGGCTGAAAACAGAAAATTAGAAGGAATTGTTACAAAGTTTTTACAATGACAATACAGGAACAGGGGAAATCTCATTTAAATGCATAAAATCATTGCCATGAAGGCTATCAGTTATAGTACAATACAGATTAAAAGACAAAATAAAAAACAGACTAAGGGCTTCATTAGGAGTTTGGCTGTCCCGCCCAGGGTGAGGGTGCCACTGCCATGAAAAGGCGGGTGGTAAGGTGAGTTGTAACCAGCCAGGTGCCGCTGAGTTCAGCGCCGTCCTGGCTGAGTACAACTGAGACCTCCATCACCCCACTGGGAACAATCTTCCCGACGGGAACGGGGGTCTCCTGGTGGGTCTCCCCGCCAGGGTTGTAATGTGGTGATCGGATCGCCACAGCAGCAGCGTTCCTACCATCACCGTGAGGCTGGCGGTCCAAGGCCCTTAGTCCGAAATGTGCAGCAAAATCTGGAAGAAATTGGACTGCATCCCAATTACTAAAGGAAAGGTCTTATGGCTCATCCCTATAATTGATGGATTATTGAGGAGATCTTCTCATAGAGCATTGCTGAAAGTGCAGCACCATCATGAAATGAGCAACATAATATATTTTTATCAAATCAGAAATAAGACTTTAGAATTGGCATACAGCCCTCCTATCTAAACACTACCCCACTACATGAATATTGATCTAGCCCCCTCTGATCTAATGTCATCCAGAGGTGTCAGAACAAACTAGTAACAAAAACAACAGTGAGCCATTGTGATTGAATGCATTACTATAGACGATCCTTGGAAATAATGATAACATTGTGAGCCCATACTAGGAAGTCTTCATCAAGAACAGGGTAATTCAAAAGTAAACAAGTACAATTTGCTTGAGTACATGCAGCAAAAATATTTAAAAAGTACGAACATGATGAGACATCTATTTTGCAAAAGATGGCACTGAGGCCTAGTTAGCATGAGCTAGGAAAAATGCGATTAAGCAGGTTGTATTAAAATTGTTTGAAACGCAATAGTATCCAGTTAAACTTTTTATTGTGCAGTAAGATACATCACCATTCGTTCTGCTAAAATTAATTGAATGACACACATTACAGTCCAGTAAAATTTGTGAAAGGCCCAGTGTGCTTTAAAATCTCAGCATCAGCTCCACATCCTGTGATTCTCGGCAAATCACTTAATCTCCCTGTGCCTAAAAAAAGATTAATGTGTGCTTGTGTAGTGTAACTGGTGCTCATGTAAAGCACTTCTATATCTGTGGGCCACGTTTGCGCTACACAAAACTGCAAAATAAATAACGGGATCACCCACAAGCAATTTCGAGTCTGAGGCTGAATTTGTCTTCACACCAGCATTTGAAGGGCCAGTCCCACTAAAAATGGGGTCTGGCAGTGCCTCTGCAGAGACGCATGTCTTTTCTATGTTCAGCTCCTTAATGGGAAACTAGCCTGGCCAGCGAAAAAAGAAAAGGTTTTCATCTGGACCAGGATAAGCATAAATAAAGCAACATTAGTAGCAAATCACCATTATTCTAAGAAATGACATGCAAGATGGACTTAGTCAGGAAAAATGCAGGCAGTCCCCTCAGAGGACGTAGGCTGCAGAACAGTTTGCCCAGGAGATCTCTCCTTTACCTTTCTTAAGGTGTTCTAATGCACAATAGCAAGTCTCATTCACTTATCAAGCACCCAAGAGAGGTAAACCAGGAACTGACATACACACTAACTAATCACAAATCAAATCACTTCCTTCACCTTCAGTTCAATTGTATCAGCCTTCTCAAGGGGTAGGCAGGGACATATATACACAGTTAGAATTCAGGACAGGCACAGGCAGCTTATCATGAGTGGGATGGAAACCATGGAATACAGGACACTGGAAATTAATTAGATTGGGAACACTAGACTGTAACATACTCACTTCTTGGTGTAAATGTCCAGTTTGGGTCAACAGTGGAAGACTTCCTCTTACGATCAGTCACAGCTCATAATCTTCGCCTGTCAAAGTATACCTAGTACCATCAGTTCTCTCCATTTATATACTAGTTTGAATTTGTATCTGTCCCTCAAATTGGCTGAGTTTTTCCCTTTTTGGTTCTGTTGGTCACGTCTCTTCTTGGTTCATCAGTTCCTTTTGCCTCGCTTGGTGTGTTTGCATCCTGTAACTCTATCAGAGGTGTGTTTACGGCAACATCATGGGAATTATGACTGGATTCCTGAGTGGTCCAAGGCTTATTATGGCAACCTCTGCTGCCAAAACCCGTAAGCTTGTACCTTTATATGTGATTACATCTTTTCAGTGACTGTCTTAATATACTCGCCTACCCTCCTCTGTTTTTCAGCTGACGAGGTCGTTCACCGCCATCCCTTGAGCGAGAAAGGTCATTGAGGAGCGAGTTCTATTCTGGTGTTCCTCTCTACCCTTTCCATGTCTCTCCCCATATTCCTCTTACCCCCAGCACGGCCACCTCTGCTTGGAGGTGTACGTACACATGGGTGGCAGGGGATTTAAAGGGTCTGCATCCTCGGACCCTGATGCACACACAGACAGACAGAAATACACAGACACACTGAAGTCCAGGCAGCGCACATGCCCAGCGAGGAAGTACCTTACAGAAGGATATGCATGCTATGAATACTCCCACAAATGAGGAATAATATAAATGCACTTCAACACCCCTACAGTAGCAGTCATTATTGCATGGTTAAACCCGAGTATTCACATAATTTAATTTCTAAAGGAAAACCCGAGCAATCTATTTCAAATGCGCCCTTTAAAATTCCCATCTTACTGACTATATATTCCTTACTTACATCTACGGTTTCAGTTTGGAAGCGCTGTGAATAAATAATAACTTATTGTACAGTAACAGCTTCAGAGCAAATTATGGATTTCTTTGGTACGTATTACAAGAGATCGGCTTTTAGGTAGGATGCCGTGGCGTTTTCACGTGGACACCACATCATTATTTTCAAGACTGTAACGATGAAGGCTCGTTTGATGGGCTCCAGAGGCCTTTGAACAAGGCCTGCTAATGACAACGGCCTCTGAGCGGGGCGGATGGAGAGCGCGTCTCACAGGACAATGCCAGACGTCTTTGAACCTGCTCTTGGCAGAACATCACTGAAATCAGACTGTGGAAGTGGTAGCGTTTCTCGGTCGACCAGCGGTGGTGGTGTGAACACCAGCACGAGGAGGAAAAGGAAGGGAGAAACATCAGGTTTACATCAATTCCGGATGTGATTTGAGATGGAAGGGGACGTCTTTATCAAAATGAAAACGTATGTTGGAAAATTGAGATCCTGACAGAGTAGGCGACCACAAAAGCAGCTCGGTCCAATATCCATGGGAACAAAGGAAGATGACTGACACTGGGATATATTTATATTCATTGACATGCACTTGAATCTGCTTATCAGGGATTTTCATCACAAGAGGAATGGGGGTAACTAATCCTGGTCATAATATATGGGAGCCTGCAATCCCTGTATAAAAACTGGTCTCAAATGTCCTTAGAAAAGGCAACTTGTGGCTCCTAGTCACATGTAATGAGGGCCACTGGAATTATGCGATTCTGCCGCTTTTTTTTAAATAACGTTGGACTTGCAGCATTTGCCACATAATACATTATCTGCTGCAAAATCTATTTATTTTAACAAAAAAGTAGTTTCTAGGTCAAAGGGATCAAAAGTTATTAAAAACGTTGCAACCTGTTCCAGCGCAATGAAAGCACCTTTGCAAAGGTTAGTTGGACTCCTTTCAGTTACTTATTTCTGAATTTAGGTGTTAAAAATGGTACTAGTGAGGTGAAATCTTTGCCCAGACAGCATTACCATGTGTAAAAATTACAAATTAATGAAGTAATACTATAAGAAAATGTGCTGCATTATGCCACAAAATTTGCCTTTTTTTGTTGCAAAATTTTGTCAACACTTCTGCGCAATTTGGTGCTCCCCTGCGGCACAATTCCAGTGGCTCTGCCTGTAATAAAGAAATGACAGCCGTTCAACAGTGGAGATCTGGCTTCAAAATGACAGCTGCCAGAGGCAGCAGCTGTCAGGAAAGATAGTTTATAGATGTGGCTTTTCTTTCTTCTGCTGTTTTTCTTCTTCTACTCAGTCCTATCTTTTTATGTGCGGAGACTCCGCCGTCGTAATTATACTATTGGTAAAATACTTTCATGACTAGCAAGCAATCATAAACTTGCAGTAAAGTGTAACTTTACAGTTGTGAATCAGCCGTATTTAATATAAGTGGTTTGTGGGAAGAGTCATGTTGTGACCATGTATTATAAGGAATAAAGTACCTCCTGCTGCACATTTAAGCAATAGCATATCACCTCAGAGGTTCATGCCCTTGTACAGTAGCTTGATGTTCAGCCTTATTCTTCTATACGGGCATGGAACTCTTTGGTGACTTGCACTACACTTGTAATATATATCAGGGGTTACTTTATCTGATATATATAGTACTGATATCTCACTTCTGAATGTGTGCATCTTTTTATAACAGCAAAACATAGAGACTGCAGAAAGAATTGAGGGATTGAAATGACATAAAAATTATTGGCTCTCTGCACTGTATTGCAACATTTATATGGAGATTAATATGCTTATGAGGGGCTGTGGAGCACTTGCCTCCATGGGTAGCATGCTACACCATGCAGGGTGTGTGTTTGGAAGAGAGTTGTCTTTGTTTGATCATATACAGAAAGAGTTGCCATGTAGTGCATGATGACCATTGAGGTGCATTTATCATATTACAGACTGCAGCGCTTAGCAGTGTGATGAATAAAGAGGTGTGAGAGAGGGGTGTGCAGTTTATAGTTTTCAGGAAAGCTGGCAGCTTTGAACAGCTCTGCAGGTCACTTTATTGCATTTCTTAAGATCATGATCCACTTAGCTGGTCACTTCACTGGGATGCGCATTCTGAGATATTTTGTTTAAAGCTTGTCGTTCTGAGGATTCGTATGTCGTAGGAAAACATGGTGGACAGATCTTCTGGGATGGAAAACCATTTCTGATTATCACTATGAGATGTCAAGAAGTGGTCATACTATGTAGATTGTTAGGAAATTCAGTTTTGGACTAAAATAAAATCCTCCATTGGCTAGTGGCAGATCTCTTCAGTTAGTTCATTCCTGTTCCAGTGGTGACATGTGGTTTACACCTATGGACTGGTACATTACTGGGAGATGGGCATGGCCCTTAGCAGTTTTGTTTTATGTGAAGGTGAGAGTGCCAAGTTGCATAAGGGAATTATTATACAGTCGCTATGAACTACAATCAACTCCCTGACTGCTGGGTGTTATGATATTAGTGTGGGCCAGGTATTATCTACTGTATGATATTGTGATTGGATTATGTAATGCTTACTGTCCTTGATGAGGTTTTGAAATCTTTATGCGGGCAGCACGCTGCTCCAGAACCCAAGTTTAGTGTTTTTTTGTAGTGGTTATTGATAGTATTTGGGATTAGTGTTTTGCTCTTTAAAAATCCATCCCATGTATGCATTCCTGTTTTATGTGGCAGATCGAATTCACAGGAGTTAGGTGTGATCTTTAGTGGGAGGGTGTGTGTGAATTCATCGAAATGATTAGATGATTTAATAGAGGATTTATAGGAGATTAGGTATTGTTAGGTTGCAGGGGTATGACTTTTAAAGGAAAGCTGATCTTAGAGATGGGATGTGGAAAATTTGCAGAAATATATTAGTATGAATTAAGGTGAAAAAGGATGTGATTTAGAATAGGCTGTATCTTTTTCTACATGTGTTTGTTCCCACTGCCGTGAGCTTCTCACCTTGAGGACCATGATGGGAGTGCCTCCCCTGTGTTGAGTACTGGACACCACTTCCTGCCAGGAACTGAAATAGCAAGTAAGGGGTGGGACATTAAAGCAGACAGGATCAGGGTACCAAAGGAGCTGCATTGCTGGAGTCAAGCTCTCTTAAAGAAAATTAAATGTGAAGAAAAGGAACGTATTAATAAAGCACAGATGGAAAATAATCCGTGTCCCTCGGGTCAGTAAAGCCGGCAAGGCTGGACGAGCTATTCCATCTAAGATTCAGGGCTCCTTTTATCTTTAGTCTGGGCAGTGTTGTGAGACGTTTGGTGATCAGAGTGCACTGCCATACTTTGCTGGCACAAAAGAATACAGCCACTATCACAGTGACTCCCTTGCTGTGCCTCGGGACTAGCTTAAAACCTGGCTCCACAGAGGACCCAATAGCAGTGGGGCATCATGAGACTGAGCACGATGTTGGACAGAGGGTGGGTTGTTTGTCACCCTTTAGACTGTGGTGTCATGTGATCCTTCACAATTTATGGAGGCTCCAGTTATTCCAAACCGGAGCCATTATTGCATGACTAACGCCAAGCTTTAACACAGACGCCTGTTGTTGATCCCTGTTAGACTCTCGTCAAGAGTTCTTATTCTCTTTTTGGTGTTCCTGTAAGAGTGAAGTTCAGAAAAGCTGCAGAGCTGTCCATCTATCTTAAGGGTACAGATCCTGGTCAGGAGAAGTCAGGGCAGCAGAACATATCCAGGCAGCCTGTCCTTCAGTGCTAAGAACTTCAGGTCCTCAACTACAGATGTGCCCCTGAACACTCATTCCCTAGTCTATGATTAGTGATGCAACATGGTTGTACAGAAGCATGTATGACTGCTCTCCTTATCTTTGATACCAGGAAGACCTGGAGGTTAGCCCTAAACCTACCTCCGCTCCTTGGGGATTGGCCAGTGGCCCATGTGAGGTTCACAGACACTCCAATAGGCCAGGTTTACCTCTGTGGTTCTCAACAAAACCTGTATGCACTGACTCATTGTCCTTAGCCAAGATTACCCAGTAGCTGTAAATAGTGAACTATACGTTCGGACACCTATTGGCGGTACATTTTCTCTGAATCATTCATAGATGTTGTCCTCCTGCTGAAACACACATATCAGCCACCAGTCTTGCTCTGCTCTTTACCCTCCCTAAGACAACATCTCATCCTCAGCTACAACTCTCCTGGATCTCTGTTGTCAGAAGTGGATCCATCTGCATCACCCACTGTATCCACCACGTGCATCAGGGATACTTCACCTTTCTTGCAAGGGCTGCAACTGTGCCTCCTGATATCTTCTTTGCATCTGCGGCAACATCTATAATCCGGTGTGGGCGCAAAGGTAACGTTTTTCCTTCATTTTCAATGGGCACTAGCCCCATGTAAATGACAAAACTAGCCATTGTGGCTGTGCTAGTGAAAAATTATGCCAGTGCAATCTATATTATAGAAGAAGCCACACAAGTGTCTGCGCTCACTTCTATAACACCAAAGTCCCCCCCGGGGGCACAAGATGTGGGAGCAAATCCCAGTAGCACTTGCTGTAATATGGCCACTGCAGTGAGAGATAAGTAATCTAGGATAGTGTGGGGGGCACTAAAAATAATTTTATTAACTCTTGCTTTCTTTTTAGGGTGAAGCTCTAAATACTATTGGTTATCCAACATGCTATGTTTTATTGGCTTTCCCTCTGTTGTGTTCAATGCCTGGTGTTGCATTTTCAATTTCTGATGTCTGCTGACAATATTTTCACAGCTATTACATCTTTCTATTCAAGAGTGCTTTATTTGCTAATGGGGTGGAGGTGCACTGACATCAGACATCAAACCAATACCGAAGAACCCTGTACAAACCCACTATGTTAGGTGTTCTAGCTTCTTTTTCTCAGAACCACTGCATCTACTCAGGTAGGCAGTGTGGTGGGGTATCCCATTTATCCCAAGCACCCAAAAACCAGCAGGGGCCTCCCAATCCAAACAAAAAAAACTCACTAATAGTAGTCTCTCATTTACATAAAAATCCAATGTTTTGCGACGAAGCAAGGCTTGAGCAGAGAATGACAACAAAATACTGCCCTCCCCTTAAGCCAGAGTTGAATATAGAGAGACCCGTACCACCCAGCTACAAAGTAACACCAAATCAAAAAGGCTCGCTCATCTCAACAGAAGGTCCTGCTATGCCACACTTTTAGGAGAGGCCCTCAGCGGTCTCCTCTTAGGGACATGGATGAGATGTCCTGGGATCCTTCATGCTACACCATTTCACTTGGAGACCAATCACTGCCTCAAGCAGATATTGCTCAAATGTAAACCAACTATATCCTTCTGTGTTTTGTAAGACACATACCCCTCCAATGTCAGCACTACAATGTAGAATTGGTATTTGACACAAGCAGTGGAAGACAGCAGAAACAAATTTGCATTGGGTGTGCCACAAGTAATGTCTGCCTGGTGGAACTCAGTGGCGTTCTCTTCAAGCTGGAAACTCGCAATTATGGCTGAGAGTACTAATCTCTTCTCCGATTCGGTAGTGGTCCTTACTTGTTGACGTAAGTAGATATTAACAAGTTTTGTGTTGTGGGCAGCACAGGTCCAATGATAAGATTTTCTGAAAGTAGTAATTTGTTGTTTAAAGTACATTTGTGTCTGATTCTTTGTTTAGTTATGTTTTTACTTTTTTATTTGAACAAGCACTTGAGACGTACATGCTTGATTGCTGCATTGTCTCCAATACATTAAATTGAGCAGTAGTAAGTTATGGGTGCAGGTCTTGATAACATGCAAAATCTCAGATCCATGACCTTTGGCCAGGTAGTAGGGATCCATGTTTCCCCTGTTTGAACGGGAATGAACCTGAACTTCCAGGATGACAATCAGTCGCATTTCCTCCCATGGCCAAAACCCATGGCTATTTACTGTTTTTCTTCTTACAGCACATCCAAAGATATTTATCATATAACATCAGAGATATGTCACATACTAACTGTCAAAACGGTATTTGCTGACTTCGCTTTGGAATGTATCATATCCTGATTTCCAGGTTTCAAAAGTCTTCAAGAAACGTTATCATAGTTGTAGCATGGATAGGAGGAATCCTATGCACCCCGCAATATTTCTCCTGCTCTGCCTACAATATCCATCCATGCACATCGAATTAAAGGTCCCAAGCATTGCACACAGCCAACTCTACTACTCTTCCTCGCCGCCGATAGGCAAATCCACAACCACAGACATATAAGCCTGCAAAGAGAAGCGCTGAAGTGGTCAGGTAACTGGCAGACATGTGCTCTGCTGTCTGATAGGCTGCGACCCAAAAAAGCAGCTTAAGACAAGATTCTAGATTAGCTACCAATTCCAGCCAAGGAGAAAGAGCTTTCAACAGTTCTATGACTGGTTTCAAGTATATGTGTGATGGCCTTTAAAGAGAGATGGTGCAGATCAGCTTCAGAGGAACTTCAAGATTCTTAGGACATCACTTACTAAGGATAAAGCTGCGCAATTTTGCGCTGTTTCTGAAGTTTTTACAATACTAAGTAAATCAATGCAAAGCTATTCATCCCTTTGCGCCACATTAGCGTCTGTGCAAAACCTGAGCAAATAACTCCCATGGACCTTTGACTCATGAGTAATGAAACAGTTTTGGTGCAAATCATGGACCCGACAATCATATGATGGGGTGTTCAAAAGACTTTCAGGTCTATTGCCCCATGCAATTCCTTGAGCTAGGAGAAGGAGGATGGGTAACACCTGCCCACCAATATAGCACTATCGTGAGGAACCCCAATGTACTGTTCACCAAAGAAATTCAGGAACAGATCCTGCCTGCACACACAGATGCCCAGAGTGAATAGTGCTTCGAAGGAATCTGGATCCTGCAATAAAAAGCCTTTTTTCAGACAGTCTTTTTATGATTGCTCTGTGTATTGTCCAAAACGCTTATCTCGAAACATTGAAAGAAATTTTACGAATTTCACAGAGCTGAAATTTTACATAATTCTTTTTCATGGATGACTGGTTCCAAAAGAAAATGTATTGAGGGTGACTGGCTTCAACAGAAAAGCCTTACAGGTAGGCTTTCACTTCAGCCTCTTTTTACAGGCCTGGCCAATATTTTTCTATGGTGACCAACAAAGAAAAGGAGGCAACTCTAATTGCAGGAGATATTTTCTTCATAGAACAGTTTGCTTGCTGGTATTTTGCATGACTCTAATATTCAATTTTCATGTGAAATACCGCAAAGTAAATTTTGAGAAATTTAGACCCCGATTTAAGAGAAGATAACGGAGCGCGATGCTGTGCCAAATTTGGCAGAGCAGCGCTTTGTCATTTTCAAATTGCAGGGATGCGCCATATTTAATAGAATATGGTGCATTCCTGTTTTGCCCCCTATTCCAATTTTGCTGCCAAGCGCCAACACAGTCAACCTTGCGCCATGGTGCAAGAATGGATGCGCTGCGGGGAAGATTGTTTTTGTGCAGGAAGGAGTTCCTTCCTGCACAAAAACAATCTTCAATGGCATTTTGCTCTTTCTATGTGTTGTGCAGAATGCAGCACACAAAGAAAAAGCAAAGAACGAGGAGAAATGAAAACATTTCTCCTTGTTGCGCCATGCTAGTGCCACCCGTTAGATTTTGGCACTGCCAAAGGTTTACAGAAACTCATATATCTGGGGCAGCGTCAAAATGCAATGGGTGTTGCTGTGGCTCGCCCACAGCAACACCCATTGAACATCCCTTCCACGCAAAGTGCTGTGTGTGAAGGGACCGTATTTACAAGGTGGTGTCAAGCCACAAAAAGTGGCTTTACGCCACCTTGTAAATACGCACAGAGCATAGCACCACCAGAGCATCCTAAAAGTGACCCTCCAGTGGCGACAAGGCCTTGTAAATCTGGCCCTTAAAATTTTACCAGATTTTAGTGAGATTTCATACCTTAATCGGTTCTCCTCCTAACTTTCTGATCGCTCATTTTCAGATGCCTTGGACTCCAAGCTAGCCTCACCGATAACTTTTGCTGCTAAAGTCCCTAAAGTTTCACTCCTGCAACCCTCTATTTTTTCCCCCTTGTGCCATATCCCCCAGCGATATCAACTTGTTTGGTTGTTCTCACACTCTATCCAACGACACCTATCCTCCCTTCTCTGCAACACATTTTCAACTGTCTTACCATTATTTCTCACTGAATAGCTCTACAATCTCTCATGCTGAAATAATCCAAAATCGAGATTCTACATTTTCCGTCTTCATCTGTACTCGTTCCCTTACCCATCTCTTTCCACTTCCCCTGACCTTCACTTCCTCTGATAGAAATCTTGGTGTTCTCTTCAACCCATTCATGCATATCATATCTTTTATCACCACTACAGGTGTGCGATATCAAGTTCTGTATATACCAATGCCACACCCATTCTTTCAATTGCACACAAAGCACTCATCAACACACTTAGGTAAACATGCTTTTGGAGGATTATAGGGTTCTAGTACCAAAGCTGACAATTATGATGTAGGAGAGAGTACTATAAGAGGCCCACCAGTTGACACTTACAGTAGTCCTGTTTGCTAACTCTTGTACTCAAGGCTACACATTGCTTGACGAAGAAGTACCTCTCTGACTCCATAACGTGTTACACTCTAACCCACACCCAAAGATATGCCAACAAGAAGCTCCTAACATCACCCAAGCCTCAACTGCTGTATCTAGATGTCACTTGTCTTCGCTTCTAGGACTTCTCCATGACATGTACCTTCCCCAAAGTGAGGGTGCACCTCACTTAAAGACTTTAAAACAGACCTAAAGAGACCTCTCTGGCTTTTTAGAGGAAAAGTGTGGCTATCTCCTATCAGAACCCTCACTCGTAAGTATGTATAGTGCTGCAAGTATATCATTTTAGACCCTCTTAAGAATGTTGTGAAGAGTACACCTAACTGGGAAGCATGGGAGAGCTCCTCATTGCTACTGCTGACCTTGTGGGCTTTGTCAACCACCCCATCCACATTTGTCATATGTACCCTCAATGCTTTTATGTGCAGCCTACCTGAACGAAACACTCTACCTACCAATATAAAGAAATAAAGAGGCAAGCCCGGTCCTTTAACAGAAAAGCAAAGAGCATCACCTGTTGAGATGAGGTGGTGTTCTCTACTACTAGAGTCAAGACCCTCGATGCTCCTTCTGCAATGCCGATAGCACTGGCACCACGCCAGCGCTCATGCACTAAATGTGGTGAATAATCCGATTTACAGTGAGGTGTGCCCTCTGTATGTGGCGAAAAGCATGTTCTTAAAATGGAACAAGCACCAGAACAAATTTCCTCCCAAAGGGTTTGCAAAGTGTAGACCACCTGAGAGCAGGTTCACATTTTGGCACTTCCGCTTATGAAAGCGGCCCAGGAAGGACCTGCTGCCTCAGCACACCTTCCAGGGATGTTGGCAACTTCATCCCATAGTCCGTCCAGGATTCACTGATGCACAGCCAATCGGCTCTGTCTGGGGCACTCTACGAGGTTGTGCCATGACACTCTGCAGGTGTTCTCAAATACGGATGTCACTCCTGAACACTATGAAAGGTTGGGTCACTGTTGTCAAAGCACTCTGAGGCAGCCTTAAGAATGACTGCACTTCTTGGAGCTCTGAAGCAGACCCCTAAGTAAGGCGTGCTGCAGTCATTCTGTAAGCTTGCGCACCACATATTACTCTTGTTAGCGTCCCCTGGTGAACTATTTCAGTTCAGTATTCAACCTAGCACAATTCACTAGTACTTTCTGTTTCCTTAAAAAACCAGTTCTAATTACGGCGTTCTCTTGGCCCAATCCGCCCTAGAACTACACACTCCAAATGCTGATGCAACAGCACGCTCTGCAGAAGATATCCAAGACACCATTTAAGAGACGGGGGAAAGGTGTATCATTCTTTCATGGAGTGCAATGCAGCAAGCCACCTTGCTGCACTGGGTGAAAGGGAAAGTGCAAGAATGTGCTGTATTTAACGTAGTGCGGTGCATTCCTGACAGTTCCTAGCGATGGCCCACTTTAGGGTGCCTGGCGCCAACGCTGGCACCTTTGCATCATGCTGCAAAGATGCCTGCATTGAACAGACAATCCTGAGAGGCATTAACCTCTATGTGTGCTGCAGAATGCATTACATTCCCAGGTCTACCACTAATGGTAAATTTGGGAATGTGCCAAAATCCATGGGTGGATGTGGAAGCACCCTGGAACACCTCCCTACTGCAGAGTTACGCAAGGCAGCGATTTGCGCTGTCCTGCTTTACTCTAGATTTATCAAGCCAGGCAGGTCCACGCAAGGTGGCCTTGCATAGCTTGATAAATCTCACTTAGGTTGTGCTTCACCCTTATGCCCCTTTGCGTGGCGCAAAGGCGACGAAAAAACCTTGATAAATCTGGCCCTGAATTCAATACATCTGTAAGTCCATACCATGGAACACTGATTGTATTTACTTTGCAAACAATTCTAATAACCTGCTTTTCATGTTTTTCATAGTTTGTTCTGCTAATATATATCAGCTGTTAAAGAAATGGTTACTGTTTCTTATTCTGTTTGTTCCTGCCCTTGGCTTGAAGTCTGACTACGAATTGGGGTTATGTGTTCCCATTGGTTTTATGCAAATTCCAGATTTTAGTTCTCCAAAACTGTTAGCCTCGGTTATCAAAATGCCACCAAATACGATGGAAACCACAGAACAATTCCAGGTTTTATTACGCCTGACGTTATAGACACCCCTCTGCAAAAGCATCTTGGAAATGGGCTACAAGAGGTGCCTACATATAGTGAAATACTAATCTATAGTACCGTTACTGGCATTGACAAAAATTCATAAACACAACTTAGAGGACATAAAACGATGCACTATTGGGCCATTAAAAGAGAAGAATATGTGAGGTTCATGACACTAAGAAAACAGCAAAAAAAAAAAAAAGCATTGACAAAGTCAACAGGCCTCACCTTGGGGACCTATTGGTTTCACCAATGCATTTTGGTGATGCTGTACATGATGTCATTCAGTCAATGCCTGCCTGCTTCGTTATACATGCGCGGCTACAAGATGAAGTGAAGTGGGTGTCATTTTTTTTTTATTCACTTTTATTTATTTTTCGAGATTAATCTGTAAATTAAAAAAATGAAAAATAATGGGCACAAAAGTGCTTTTTTAAGTAGAGAAGAAACACAACCCCATATAGACATAATTTAAACTTTAGATAATTAACATACCCAAGAAACTGAATCAATGTGTATGCATGTGTTTCTTTTACAATTGTTTGAAGACTAATTGGTTATAAACACTCCACTCCAACCTTGACCTTAAACATATTTGACAAACATAACAAAGCAAGTAAGAAGGTGAACATATTGAAATGCAAAGCAGACACCAAATATAAATGACAAGAGAAAAAGCTATGAATTAACTGACTTTCAAGATATATATATTTTTTTAGGGCCGAGCCTGCAAGGGCATACACTAGCTCATGCGTCTTGCTTGCGAGACTCTGTTGTGAACAATAAATTGCTTGGAGACCGCCTGTTGCTTACCATTTGTTGGCTTGCGTGGCACTCTTCTTTACAGGCTCGTAATTTGTCACTGCAGGCCAAGCATAATTTCCATTCCTCTGTGTGGTGCATGGACCAAGCACTGACTGATTCAACTGAATCAGTGCTTGTCTGCTACTCCTGACTCAACTGAGGTACTATCCGGGTCTTTTAACTTCTAGTACCCCGCAAACAGAAGGCTTGTGATTGGCAAAAGCGTGCCTAGCAAGACATACACAATTGCTAAGTCTTATTTTTTAAAGCTAACTTTCTTTTATTTTGCCAAGTCGTCTTTTTTTACTTTACACTCATGTTTTTTTTTTGTTTTTTTGCTTATGGGCACTGTTCTCAAAAGATGATGGTTATCTTGTTATAAATATTGAAAAGCACCATTGTTTCTTTATTATGTGTAAAGTCTGAAATTATGCTTTAACACACAATCATGCAGAACACCCCAATCCACCTCACTCCAATCTACCCCACGACAATCCTCCACATCCACCTCACCCCACACCAATCAACCTCACTCCAATCCAAGCCACTCACCCCAATCCAATCTACTTCAACTCACCCCATTCTAATCTACCCCACTCCACTTCACTCCATTCCAATCCAAAACAATCTGCCTAACTCCGATCTGCCTCACTCCAATCTGCCCCACTTTAATCCAAAACAATCTGCCCCACTCCAATCTGCCCAACTCCAATCAGCCCCACTCCAATCAAAATGAATCTGTCCCACTCTAATCTGCCCCACTCCAATCCAAAACAATTTGCCCCACTCCAATCCACCTAACTTCAGGCTGCCCCACTTTAATCCAAAACAATCTGCCCTACTCCAGTCTGCCTCACTCCAATCTGCCAGACTCCAATCCAAAACAATCTGTCCCACTAGAAATCTGCCCTACTCCAAACTGCCCCACTCAAATCAAAAACAATCTGCCCCACTCCAATCCCAAAAATCTGTCCCACTCCAATCTAAAACAATGCACCCCACTCCAATCCAATCCACCTCACCCCAATCCAATCCACCCCACTCCATTCCATTCCAATTCACTCCAATCCACCCCTCTTCCATCCACTCGATCCCCCTCCTATTCAATATACCCCATACAGCCCAATCCACCCAACTAGAATCCAATCCATCCTAATACAATCTGTCCCACTCCAATCTGCCCACTCCAATCCAAAACAATCTCCCCCTCTCCAGTCTGCCCCACTACAATTCAAAACAATCTGTCCCACTCCAATCCGCCCCACTTCGATCCAAAACAACCTGCCCCACTCCAATCCAAAACTATCTGCACTGCTCCAATCCAAAACAATCTGCCCACTTCAATCTGCCCCACTTCAATCCAAAACAACCTGCCCCACTCCAATCCATTTCAATCAGCCCCACTCCAAACTGGCTAATCCCAACCTTCCTCACTCTAACACCAAACAATGCACTTCAATCTAAAACAATCTTCCCCACTCCAATTCACCCCATTCCAATCCAATCCACCCCACTCAATCCCAATTCACCCCACTCCAAACCACCCCACTGCAATCCAGTCCACCCCACACCAATCCAATCCACCCCGATCCAACACAGTCCAATCTACCCCACTCAATCCAATACACCTCACTCCAATCAAATCCACCCCAATCCACTCCAGTCAATCCAGGCCACTCCAGACCAATCCACCTTACTCCAGACTGACCCAACCCACTCCACCCTAATACAATCCATCCCACCCAATCCAACCCAACCCAACCCACTCCAAACCATCCCACTCCAATCAGTTCGACTGCTATTCAATCCACCTCACTCCAATCTAATCCGCCCACACCACCCAAATCCATTCCAGTCCACTCCAATCCAGTCCACATTATTCCACCCTGCTCAAGTCCAATCCACCCCACTCCAAATCCCCATAATTTAACCCAATCCTGTTCAGTCCACTCCCTCCAATCAATCCATCCCACACAAATCCAATCCACCCCACCCCACCCCACTCCAATCCACCCCACTCCAGTCTAATTTACCACAATACACTACACCCCACCCCATTCCAATCCACCCTACTCCATTCCACCCCACTCCTATCCAATTTGCCACAATCCAATGCACCCCACTCAATCCAATCCACCCCTCTCTAATCCACTCTCCTCCAATCCACACCACCCCAGTCCGATCTACCGCAATCTGATCCACCCCAATCTGGTCCACCCCAATCTGATTCACCCCAATCCACACCACTCTAATCCAATTCACTCCATGCCAACCCAGTCCACCTCATCTCAATGCAATCCACTCCACTCCAACCCTCTACAATCCACCCCAGCCCACCCCAATCCAAGCCATGCAACCCCACTCCAATCTACCCCCACAGTCCACCTCATCCCATTCCACCCCGTCCCATTTAAATCCACTCCAATCCACTTCACTCCAATCCAATCCAAACCACCCCATCCCATCCCTCTCCAATCCAACCCATTCCACTGCACCCCACCACACCAGAATCCAATCAGCCTCTCCCGATTGCAATCCACCCTGCTCCAATCCACCCTACCCCGGTCCACCCCAGTCATTCCAATCCACCACACTCTACCCCACTCAATACCAATCCAATCCAATCTACCCCATCCCAGTTCATTTCACCCTACTCCAAACCAATCCTTCCAGCCTACACACTCCAATCCACCAACTCCATTCCAGTCCACCCGCTCCAATCCAGTCCACCCCACTCCAATCCAGTCCACCCCACATGAATCCACCCACTCCAATCCACCCCACTCCAATTCAATCCACCCCACCCCAATCCACCCTACTCCAATCCAGTGCATTCAATCCACTGCACTCCAATCCAATCTACCCTATACCAGTACAATCTAATCCACCCCAATCCACCACACCACACTCTAATCAAATCCACCTCACTGAAATCCAATCCAGCCCACCCCAGCCCTATCACTCTAATCCAAACCACCCAGCCCACTCCATTCTTATTCTCCCCACTTAAATCCACCTCACCTCATTTCAATCCACCTTATACCAATCCACCCCACTCCACTTATTCCACCCCATTCTACTCCAGTCTAATCCACCCTACTACCTCAATCCACTCCAACCCACTCCATCCTATTCCACCCCACTCTAATCCACCCTACTACACTGCCTGCCACTGAACCACTGAACTCTACTTCTCTCTACTCAACTGTACAACGTGCTCCTCTCCCACTCCACCTCTACGACATTCCAACAAATCCACTCTATGACACTCTACTCTCCCACTCTACACCACTAAATTTTAGCCTTGCTGAACAGCAGCCACACCGGTGTTCAACATCGCAAAACACATTAACAAAGCCAATAGCTCTTGTATAGGCAAGACCAATTCGCTTTGCCAAAGCTTGTTCTGTGGATCACTTTTTGAGGACATTTGAATTTTCATGTTTGTATTTATGTGATGCATGCATCTTGTCAGTCAGGTAAACATTAGCTTTTTGAGTTGCGTCATTTATATTTGTTATCTGTTTACATCTTTCAAATTGTTCACCTTCTAACTTGCTATGTTATTCTTTTCAAATATGTTTAGGCTCAATGTTTGAGTGGACTGCTTATAATCCTTATACAATCCTACAAGAAATACATATATGCATATTGATTCGAATCCTTGCATATGTAAATTATTCATAGTCTAATCTATGGCTAGTAGAGGCACTGTTTCTTTTCTACTTTTGATAGGTGACTACTTCTCCATGAGCCGAAACAGGATCAAACCCCTCAAATGTAAAGTTGTTTGAAGGCAGAGGGGCCTGCAATTTTCACTGCCCCTCAAAAACAAAGTTCAAAAAAATGCAAAAAGCAACGAGAACTGGGTGGGAAAGGGAAAATGCAGCACATAATGTAGAACAAAAAGGGGCAGGGGAGAATTACACAAGCAAGAAAAGCACAGAGCATAGGTTAGGCAGGGGGAGAAGCATGGGAGAGCTTGCAACGTAAGAGACACAGCAAGACTGAGTGAGGGGCAGGTATTTTTCTGGGGGAAATGCCCACGAGGCAGAGAACTGGAAAAGTGAGCAGTGGAAGGATAGAAGCTGGCCATTCAGAGGGATGATAAGGAACCTATGATCCAGGGGATGGACAAACATATGTTGGGCTAGCCTGAACAAGGAAAGTCACCAAATAAGAAGCAAACGAATGAGAGTGACAGTAAAGTCAACCAATTGTAAGCAATGGGATGACTGAAAGCCCCTGTAAAGTCTTGGTAAACCCACAATAGCTCTTCTGCAAACAGAGAGTTTGTGTAGTGTGGTAGGCTCGGCTTAACAAGCTTTATCAAATGTTGATGAGGCACAGTCTGACGGTAAAATGCAATTTTCAGGAAGGCAAAAACTGCATAGTATGTTTTGCAGGATGATGCGTCAACAGCTCATCAAGTCAAGGTTTTTATTTTCCATTCTGCTGCTTGTAGTTGCTTTTATTCCTTCATAAAGTCAAATCTACAAGTCCCACAATGCAAAGCCAAAACCTGGATTGGGTGAGCTCCTCACAAATTGATCCAAAAAAACTTAAGAGCTCTCAAATATTACAATTAGATAAATCCCTTCTACCATCAGTAGTCCACTCTACATATTCATGATGAAAAACAAAAGCTTCCCACAGCCGTGGACATTGTCCTACATCTGCTAGAGAAAGAAAACAACCAAAGAGAAGCAATGTATTGCTGCAAGCTTGGCGTAGCTCCACCCAAATATCCAGGATCCTGCAGCCTTTCTCCACAGCTTCTGCATTGTCGCACCACTCTCAGGAGACCAACATAGTCAGAGGCACTACGCTTCCCTCCCAGTAAATGAACAAAAAGGCACACCATGCCTCCCTGACATATCTAGTGCAGACCCAAGGAGAAAGAGAGCCCTCCCCACTGGCAGAAGAAACAAATATCCTCCCACCTCACTCTACTTGCATGGCATCCCCCACCCAGGAGAAAAGAAATGAAGAGAAACTCTACTTTGTCCTAAGGCTTGGCATGGCCCAAAACCTAAAGAGGTAAAAAATAAAAGCACCCCACCTTTCTACTGTGCCTTGGGTCATTCTTGACGTGGTAAGAAACACAGACCAACCCACTCTACGTCATTTGCACTGGATCAATGTGAGTTTGTGAGGAAGCACTGATAATAATCAGGTAATATTTGAGGGATTGGGTCATAAGATCTCCCCTTCTGGCAGTCCTTCTCCTATCACACTGAGTCCAAAGCCTAAAATAGCATTTTCCCAGCTCTTACACCTCTCAAAGAGTAACGCAAAATATCAGAAAGCAAATGTGACATTTTAAAGTATGTGAACGGAAAAGCTTTAGGACTAGTAAATTATTGCCTTTGTTTGATTCTATCAATTAAGAGTACTACTCATGAAGAAGAATTCCACAGAATGAACAAGTTGGTTGATTAATTTGTCAAACATTTTGTAATGTGTTGAGAAAATTCCTGGACGAAAAATTATGGCCAGAGATTTTCACATAAAATTGTACCCAAGGTACTCAGATAAATTGCTGCAGGATGTTCTTGAGCATCACAATGTGCTCCTGCCTCTTTACCAGTGGGTGCGACTAAAAACAAGGAAATGGTGCTTGTCTAGTGATGGTTAAATAATGTATTGGTAATTCCGGACGGTCATTTTGAGAATAGTACTCTGGTAGCCCAAACCTTTGTTTTGGCCGTCATAGTTGCCCTATTGCCTATAAATCTGTTTCAGCTTGGCAATATGAAATGCATACAGATTTAAAGTAATGAATTAGCAATCATTGGGCAATCTTGGCCACTCTATAGTGGAGGAGCCGGAGGAGGTTTATAAGGTTTTGCCTTTGGGTTTAAGCTTCCCTCTAAGACTTACAACATGCTTACATCCACTTCATCATCAGCATTTCGCCACGTACCAGGTTTTGGGATGTACTGATGTCTTTTCAGGGGCAAATGAAGACAGAATAATAATATGGTCTTAGAAAATATGCTGGCCTGTGTATGTGTGAATCTCTGTAATCGTGCATTAAAATTGAAGAGCCCAGGCAGAGTTGAAGGGTGGTTTGACGTATCCTGTCAGGAAATGAAAAGCTGCTTGAGGAGGATATCCAGGAAAAGAGAAAGGGTTTAACAATATCTCAAAAGAAGAAATAAAGTTTGTCCAATCAGTATAGGCAACTAATTAGAACACAAAAACCAGTGCTTAATTTGTGCTTGTTGTTTCCGGTGCGGAGCACCTGCACTTATTTTTGAGGGCCGGGGCTTGTTCTTCTGCCTCAAGCATTTGCTATGAGCAAAAGATACATTTGGGAAAGAGGGAGGAAGGGAAAAATGAAAAAGCGTCACAAAGGGAGAAAGTAGAAAGCTGCTAGAGTGAGCTGAAGGGGCAGGGAGTGGCTTTAAATGGATTGAAAAGGCCCAACATGGCTTTAGGATTACGCCGCTTCAGTATTCCGTGTTCGCACATTTAAGTGCAGCTGCCACATGTTTAAGAGGAGGGCTTTGGGCACCGGGGCATTTTTATTTACGAATTAAGCACTGACAAAAACCCTAGTTTCACAAACACAAGGTGAAATGATAGAAGTAATTGATTCAGGTGACCAAAATTTATTTTGGCAGAAAGTAAATAAATCTAGTATTTCCCAGTAGGGGAGGCTTACCTGCATGACTGGTGAGGATGCCTGCATAGCATACCTGAATGGTTTATATGGCTCCCTTCTCCTGCAGGCTAATACTCTCTAGGGCCCCTCTGCCAGTGTAGATTCTAATTGGTTCTTGGCCAAGGAGATCAAGCTGATAATTGATCATCTCAACATAAAGAGGGCTGCAGGGCCAGACAATGTACCTGCACTAACAATCAAGACGTAGAGCGATTGGCGAGCTAGGGTATATGCTCACCTGTTTGGATGGATTATTACCACTGGGCTTTACCCTCCTTCATGGAGAGAGGCTCAGTGGTCAAACCCATCCTAAAAAAGGAAATGGTAAATTACCCTTGCACTATAGACTGTTTAGTCTTTTGGATATCTCGGAGAAGGCCTACTCTAAACTAGAAGAGTGGACCAGTGAAAACAAGCTTATTCCAACTGAGCAGTGCGGTTTTCGAGAAGGTCATTCTTCCATGGATCATTGCTTCGCGCTATGAGCTATCATTTGGAAATCATTGGCAATAAATCAGAGGCGATGTTGCTGTTTTATAGACTTCCACACTGCGTTCAACATTGTTGAAAGGGGATGGCTCTGGGAGAAACTCCGCTCCTGGAATATCCCCCATGAGTTACTAGATATGATCCAGGCACTACACACTGGCATTTGGTCACAGGTAGAACTGGATAAGAATAGTGATTGTCATTGAAAATTCCAATTCTCTATGGCCTCTGACACAGATGCGTTTTGGCTCCTTCTGTCTTCAACCTGTTTCTGGCAGACTCACCTGCTGTTATAAAATCATCAAAATCATTTTCACCAAAGGCGGGGCCTGCACATCCCCAACCTTCTGTGTGGAAACAATCTGATATTGCTAGATTATATACAGCTTGGCTTGCAAATGAAACTAGAGTCTCTGAATGCTTACAGTAAATGTAACTCCCTGAAAATAAATTTAGAGAAAACTAACATTATGGTCTTCAGGAAAAGCTTATCCAATTTTAAATGGCTGCTTGACTCCAGTCCAGTGGAAGAGTTAGACTCATATAAATACCTGGGGATGATGTACACTAGGAACCTAAAGTGGAATACACATATAGGCAGTGTTAGGTCCAGGGCCCTACTACAAACAGAATGTCTAGTAAGTTCAATCAGACGTATGGGGGTGCTGTTGCTTGCTCCCTTCATGAAAACATAACGAAGAGAAAATCTCTCCAATTGCACTGTATGGAGCGGAGGTTCTGGTGCTTGATTCAACCTCTGTCTGGGAATCAGTGGACATGGTATAAGTGAATAAAAAAACTGGCATCGTGGTATACAATGGCTTCCTCTCGAATGCTGAGGTTCTTGAATAAATTATCCCTTGATGAGGAAGCAACATTTTCTAAGCTATGTTGAAAAGAAATCCTTGTTAGCGAAAGTAAGAAGGCAATGGATGTCTGGTTCAGGATAAGTGACCTCCAATCTATGCACTCGCAGTGGGGTACAATAAAATCATGGTCCCACTTCCCATATAACACAGCACAGTGTGAATCAGCCCCAAGGTTATGCTATAGGCTGGATACAGCCTATTTGTTCGAGAAACCTTCAATGGTGCTTACACTGAATACTCTGGGGCAAAATGATGTGCTTCCCTATCTGACCCGGTTCCAGGCCCCAAGCTACAGAGGGGAATCTTGAAAATGAGACTGAGGTACAAACCTTTATTACAGTTCACAATGGTATAAGGAGGTGTAGGAAAAAAAGGGTGTCTGTTAGTATTTTTATAGTGTAAAGTGTTCATCATTTCATTTCTTATGTATTGTACTTTTTATAAGGCAGCTTGTATTAAGTTTTGAAGATGTTCATTTTTAAAATATTAGTTACGCTCTAGATTGGACAGAATTGCACTTCTGTTTGGTATGTGATTTGGTGATGCCGCAGTAGGAATTGCACGTATTATACTCTAGATTAAGCGGCGTTTTAATACTGGATTGCTTTAGAAGTATGTACTAGTGGCTTTTAGAATGTTTTAATGAACAGAGGTCCCAATAAACGTATTATTACTACTACTACTAGAAGAAGTAGTGCTAGTAAAAGAGTATTACTTTTAACAAGCCCGGCCTTATTCATAGCAGTTGGCCAGTGTACACTGCATTATCACGGTTCAGGGGGCTAGTGCAGCGCCATTTTTCTTGCGCCCCTTAGCGCCCCCCTAATGCCACCATGTGTGCCCAGTACTTAATATACGGCCCACCATGGTGGTAGTTAGGGAACTAGCGTCAGAATTTTTGACGCTAGTTTGGTGCTTTGCAGAACTAGCATAAAAAAGTCTGACGCTAACCCTGCAAAGCACCCAGAGGCCACTGAAACCAATGGGAGCCTCGATTTAGCGTCTGCTCTGAGCAGGCGTTGAAAGTGCCAAACAAAATGACGCAAAGAAATCTCTTAGATTTCTTTGCACCATTTTTCCAGCCCCCCCTAACAAGGGAACGCCCCTGGCGCAGGCATGATGTAGCACAAGGGGTTACAAAGTGGCGCAGTGCAGGCACCGTGCCAATCTGTAAATGTGGTGCAGCGATTTTAGCCTCATAGGGCCACATTAGCGTAAAACAAATGATGCTAATGTGGCGCAAGGAGGCTCTTGGGGCTCTTGAATCTGTCCCCCGATGTCATAGCATTCTAGGAAAACTAGAATGATTTTATATACCTTTGTGAAATATGGGTTCATAGATAACTGCTGTTTCACGAACACATCACAAGGTTGGAACCCTTGAGAAAACTGCTTATCAAATTACTGTGTATGTTGTCAACTGTGGCTGGAATAACAGACAAGAATAATGTCCATGGGATTGGTAAAGCTGCTGGATGAACTGGGCCTGCCATCAGAATATCAGCTTTTGCTCCATTCGAGGAAAGCCAGTTTCATTGAATTTACCCAGGAGTCTCTCAGAAACATTAGTGAAAGAACCTTTTGTGGGTGGTTCCGTATGTGAAACAGCGATTGTTTCTTCCCAGAAAAAAACATACCACCATCACAGTGCGGGCGCCATTCTTCTAGAAGGGCATCTGAAGATGCCAAATGAGGGCCAAGCTGTGTGGTAACTAATAAACGGAGCAAATTATTGGTAAAAATACAAATAAATTCTTGCAATTCTTAACCTGCGGAAGTCAGTGAATTAAGAATGATTTCGCCACAGGAAAAGGTCTTCTAGTCTCCAAAATATATAAATATCTCTGATTCAGCAGCGCTTGTGAGCAACTGTGTCGAAGGCAGCCAAGAGACCTAGGAGCAGAAGGATTGCTCAAAACATCTTGTGAACAGCAAATTCATATGTTCCGTTATGTCCTTGAGGCAGATACCTTGATATGGGCTACTCTAGTCTAAAGTCCATATGACAGTCCTGGAAAACCTCTTTGTTATTCTGCTTCTAAACTGTTGGATTATTTTCTCTGAGGTTGTTAGGTTAGTGCACATGCCTTTAGAGTCAGATTGGTTTTCTTCAAAACGGAATAAAAGTTGTGTGAATTCAGCTTGTTGACAATACAACAACACTGCAAGACTTGCAATTCCTGCTGTTCAAGGAAGACTACACAGGCGAAGGTCATCTTTACAAATAACTGTTGCAGATGACCCTCCACCCACCCCCACATCGCAGTCTACCCTCTCTCACAAATCTGGCGCAAGAAAAATAAGGTGAATACATAGGCATTTTGGACCTACTCTGTCACCGAGTATCCCTAACAATAGACAAAAAGACGCATTGGGTCTGAATCACAAAGTTTAAGATTTTTACATTTTTTTGCAGTTCACAAAGCAATTTTACAAGCAGTATCTTTACTACTGTGGAGCCTCCGCACTCCTAGCGGATAGGCTGTCACAAAATATTACTCATAAAATTGCTTTGAGAATTGCAAAAAATCATACATATACACCACAGTGTAAGTTTACCTTTGTGAATCTATGTGTCTGTGTTAAACTAATTTACTAAACACAATAACACCATTATCAAAATATTCTGCCCAGAGAGTAAAAAGCATTTATAGAAAATGTGTGCTCTTAAGACCAACCTACCTTCCCTTGTAAGAAATAGTAGTAAATGCTTTGTTCAGGGGCCCGACTTACCATGTGCTGCACTTCTGTTGGCTATCTTCTCACTATCTCCCTAAAAGCTGTGTCCTCACAAAAGCACTGCTCCAAATGTTATAATAATGATGCGAGTCCTCTTAGGATGCAACTCTGACACAGGTATGTTCCATCAGAAAGGCAAAGATGGAAGAAGAAATTCCATTACCTGGAAACATACATGCATCTGGCCAATCAGAATTGCAAAGCGCACAACAAGCATTATATGGCCTGCAAAATATGCATTATACATAACGGTGGCCAACCGAATTACAGAGAAAATGTGAAACGCTATTAGCTAGAAAGCATACACAAATACATTTATCCAGCAAAATTGCGGAAAAAACATGGACGAAATCATTTTTTTCATTAAAAGGTTAAAAGGCAGGGAGTAGTTTGTTGTTCAACACCATCCATCTGTAAACCGTAGAGAAAAGATAAATATGGGGTTCCCAAGGTCATAACTGTACATCGTGTACTCAAGACATAAAAAGTCTACTAAGTTTTGTCTGCTGCATGATACAATATTACATTATACAACAAGCAAACTTGTGTGTGCTAAACAGCAAGTGAACATTTAGGGAAGCAGAGAATAATGTGCAGTTTAGCTCTGCTACATTGTGAAATATAAACGACATGAGCATTGAAAATATATGAACATGTAAAATGCTTTTAGAGAGATAAACAACTCAAGAAAAACACATTACTAATTTTTCTTTCAAATTTTTTTAACATATCAGTCTTGTAAAATCTAGGCTTTCTATCGGATGGACATATAACTTAAGTCACAAGTTAATACAGTGGCAAAAGCATTCTTCTTTCAGCAACAGCCTTTAAGGAATATTTTCGGCACTGATCTCTCTGGCTCACACTGCACAGAGATCAGTTACATAATTCCAGTTACATTACACAGTGACAACTGCTTCTTCCAAGGAATGCCCTTCCTGATAAAAACATAATTGTAAATCTAAGTGCTGCTTCTAACTTGTTAGCAATGTGTACAAATGTGCTCACAAATCACTGGTCCTAAGAGCACTTCACTGGTTACCTAGGCCCAAATTTAAGAATCTTGCACCCCTTAACGTTCCCCTAACACCATCATGTGTGTGCCATATTTAACATACGGCACAGCATGGCGCAGGTTAGAGACAATAGCGTCAACATTTTTTACCTACTGTTTTATTTTGCAGGATTAGCACCAAAAATGTTGGTGCTAATCCTGCAAAGTACATGAAGGCCCATTAGAAATAATGGTGTGCCTCCTTTTAACGCCTGCTCTGTCTAGGCGTTAAAAAATGCAGCAAAAAATGGTGCAATGGAATCCCACAGATTACGCCAGTGGAGGCTCCTCCGCTACGGCGGAGGAGTGTCGCCCCCACGCCAGCAGAAACTGCTGCAAATTTTTTAACAATGAAAGGATAATAAACCAAGTTTATTATCCTTTTATTGTTACAGGTGACGACCTGGAAGAGTTTCTGGGGTTCATGCCCCTGGAAAAAATATAGTTCAAGATTTGCCTATTTGAAATAATGGAAGTTAGAACAAGTTACGCATTGTAGGAGGCACTAAGGTTATTTTTCGCTCGTCCAGCTGAGAGAAGAAACTACTAACGCAAAGACTTGGTGCACAAATAAAAGAAAAGAATGAACAGCGGGAAACTAATACAAGAGAGTGTGGGAAACAACATCGGGAGGGGGAGGTGATAGGGAGCAGTGGAAAAACGGAACACATGCACTGGTATGGAGTGCATAGATGAATTATTTTAAAAAAATACCTCATAAGTGCGCAGCCAGTGGAAGAACATTGCCTGCCAGTCATTGACCTCCAACCAGAAAGGGTACTTGGTCAGAGCTCTAGGGAACAGCTGAAATCGAGGAAAGAAGAGAGGAAGTGCAGCCTGATGATGTCAGAAGCTGCTGCTGACCAGTCAGAAGAAGAAAAGGAGAGTGACCATCGAAGCCTACCAATGGTAAGCAATGAATGGGCTGTGGGCGGGCTGTAAGCCCTTTTAAAGTTTTTTTTAATTTAAAAAATATTTCGTAAGCACAAGCGCTGTGCAGGCAAAACCTAAAAAGGGCTTGCCATTTTCTGCCTATGGCCAGATAATAGGGCGTAAGTCAAGTCAGTTGGGGCTTGCAAACTGATAACGGCCAGAGATTTATTAGTGTACAGTAAGTGGTGGGAAAGGGAGGGAACAAGACCAAAATTGGTTAGGAGATAGGGGAGCTCTTCCTCCCTGAGGAAAAATATCTCCTCAATGGAGAAACAAACAAAAAGATAATGAGTGCAAATTAGTTTTGTGTGGCATTTCCACATGTGCAAATGTGGACTTGCTGAATATTCAAACTCTTAGAAGTCTGTGCCTTCGGCATATTTTCAGAGCTACTTCTGGAATTCTTTGAGAATTGTAAAGAGGTTAGAAAACAATTGCTCCAAAGTAGGAGTAATCCAACAATAACAGATTTCTTAATTTTTCAGCATATCCGCTGTGAATCGGGCTGGGGCAGGATGTTTGCTGACATTGAACAAGCACTGCCAAGGCCAGTTGCTGTGATGCTGACTGCCAACCTTTTGGCTTTGCCAATGCCTGCTTTGATTTTTTCCTAGTTTTGTAAAACGTTAGCCCTAGCCCTCCCCAATATTAGAAAAAAGAACGCTGCTAAAAGCAAATATGTTTTTGTTCTTAAAAAGCACTCATAGTCGCAGCAGTGCCTGAACCTGAAAGAAACTAATTTGTGAAAGAGCAGAAAAGTGAAATTAGCCCCTTGCCTGTAAAGGGGGAAGATAAATGTAAATGGCACAACAACAGACCAATTGGTGAAAAGTGCTGAGCTGAAAAGCCCCATAAATAAGCATGTTATACTTATCAATTTAGGAAAACCAACATTTTAAAATATCTTTGTGTACCTTTCATCTCACAAGTATGAATCCGAGGAGAGCCCGGGCTTCTCTTCACCTGTTAAAAGTCAATACAAAGACTTTCTAAGAATTGGATAATAACAACCCCTGTGATAGCAAGGAGACAAAGTAGTCTATAGTGTGTATGTAATGTAAGTAGTCAGAGCCAGGTCACTAGTCAGGGTGCACGCAGGTGGACGGCCCACGCAGGTGGACGGCCTCCAGCCACTAATTTCACAGGGTAGACCCCATGCCCCCTGCCAAGAAGTTGGGCCCCAGTAAAATAATTGTTCTGGTGTAATTTGCGGGACACAGGAGAGTTTGCAGTTGTCCTTTTTCCCTTCACAGCAGAAATGTGCAGGCAGGGAGGGGACGTTTATGTTTAAAATTCCAGCTGGGCCCAAAACAAAGACAGAGTTTAATGGGCAATCAGCTCTCCTGTTTCAGAGTGATCCTGGCTGGGAGCTACCAGAGTCTTACACATAGGTGTCAATGCAATTTAGAGGAAACAAAGGCACAGGTTATCTTTTCACAAGTACTTAAAACAAGCTACAGATTTGGAAGCAAGCTTTTGACGTTGTTCAATTGCTGTGCATATGTATGCACTTTAAGAATGTCAGATGCATTGGTCTGGACCAGTATTTACACACGCAAAAATCTGAATACCACTATTTTTTTTAATTAATTCTTTTACAATGCTACTCATTCCAATTAGGGTGTCTGAGTGCTTTGCATTACACACGGATTTTAAATAATCAATAACCCATACAAGCGTGTATCAATGTGCAGGATGTAATTATAGTTATATTTATATAGCGCTTACTATCCCTGACAAGGCGTCAGTGCACTTTTCAGCGCGTAGCACGCTACTGCGGAACCCCAAAAGGATTAGTGGTGGATTAGCATAGGGAAGCATGATGATGTGTTACAGACAGTGAAGATTAAAATTTGTATGAGCCACATGTTGTTCATAGATCACCCGTGCTTTATTAGAAGAGTTGTGCTATATTAGAAGGGTTGTAATTTATGAACTGCAGGTAAAACAAGGATCTGTGTTCAAATCAGTATCCCATTTACCTTTTTATATAAAATAAAAAGCTGTCATCTTTATTTAAAAGGTGTGCTTTGCAGAAAACACATTAACCCTCTATGCCACTTTGAGTCAAAACTGTGACTAGACAAAACTTTGATCACTCCAGCAAGAGCATTAACCACCAGAGTTATCATTCCATTACTATTATTCCATGAGATTTACTGGACACACAGAGATCTCTGCAGCAGGTGCCTTAAACCCAATAAGATATTTTAAAATGTAGTCTTTGCAACCAATTAAGCCAGAACTGATTTACTGTCATGTTTCTCCTTGTTGCCAATTTTTTGTAGCATGTTTTTTTTAAAACAAAACTAAAAGTTGACTGTCGGAGTGCTTTCCATAACTCCGCCCCTTGTGAATCTACCCTCTTTCCATTGCCACATCTTCATCCCAAAATTATGGGTTCCCAAAGTAAAGATTTTCAATTTTCAGCTCTGTTATAAGAATTACACCCACGGCAGTAGCAAACCTGCAAACCCGTTTCAACTCCGGGATGTAGCTTCAGGAGGTGGGACTGTGGGGGATGGGGAGGGATACCCCTTTAATCATTTTTTAGTCAGGTCTTGGCCTGATAGTAAAAGTGGGATTGACCGTGTGCTGCAACAGTGACAACAGTGATCTCAAATCACTGCACACTGAGATCCTCATTATGAGTTTGGCAGTCTTTTGGCAAGACCATCTCACTGGGGGCTGCCAAAAGATCCTGACCTCCATATTACGAGTCACAAACTGAAGACCGGCGAAATACAGCCACAAATCTGACACCGCCAGGCCGACCGAGGGAGAGAGAGAGAGAGAGACAGTCCCACCACCAGCCCAGCCATGCTGACAACATCCCGCCCTCCATATTACGACCCATAAATCAGCACAGCGCTCACTGCACAGCAGAAAACCATTGTTAGTGAGAACCGCTGCGCTCAAAAGATCACCGCCACCAGAACCCAACACCACATTGGACAGTATGAATACCCCATACCTGACACACATACCCACACTACACACACCCACAACCACCACTATAAAAGACACACACACACACAACCCACAATCCTTTGCAACTACAACCACAGACAGAGATACCGACAGCAAGCAAATACACATATTTAGTATTTACACAATAAAGGCGCACACACACACACACATATCTAATGCACTACACAACACACACATCACAACTGCACACAAACACCACAACACACCTGCACACCTAAATAAGCACCCTACACACACCATCGATCCCCAAACACAACACCCTTGCGCACATTACCCCCCAAATCACTACACCACCACCATGTCCCCACAAAAGCACCCACACTTCACCGATGAAGAGTTGAATGTCATGGTTGATTAAATTGTCAGGGTAGAGCCACAACTGTTTGGAGCACAGGTCCAGCAAACATCCATTGCCAGGAAAATGGAGTTATGGCGGAGGATCGTTGACAGGGTCAACTCAGTGGGCACTCCTCCACGATTAAGGGAGGACATAGGGAAGAGGTAAAACGACCTTGGGGGAAAGGTGCATTCCATGGCTTCACATCATCAGATTGCCATTAAAAAGACTGGCAGTGGGCCACCACCTCCTCCCCCGAGTCCACATTGTGGGAAGAGAAGGTCTTGGACATCATGCATCCTGAGGGCCTGACTGGAATCATGAGAGGACTCAACTCTGGTAAGTGAACAATACTCCCCAGGCACCAACCACTCAGGGACAGCATGCGTCCCCACCACCCTAACACTCCCCAATCAACCCCATCTCACACTTCTGCACCTCCCCAATCCCACACTTCCCTCCCCTGCATACCACACCACCCAACTCCCACTATCCCCAAACAGTCCCTCCCTAGTGCACAGATACCAATCACAATGCCAAGCACCACAACTTCCACAATGCATCACTCCCTACACATCAAAAGATGACATTCCAACTTCACAGTGGAACGGAAAATCATAGCACATGCAACACCAACTGGATGCTTAGACTTGTTCTACTACATGGCAATGACAGCAATGATATCCACAATCCTCAACCCTCAATGGAACATGGAAACAATGTCACAATCCGTCACCTGTAAACAATGTTTGCAGTGCTGCATCTGTCATTGCCAGCACTGGGAAGCAAGTCAAGCTACTTCATGCATCAGACTATGAAACGAACAAGTACATCTCCAGAATGTAACTCTCTCCCTTTCCATCCACAGGTAGCCCTGCCACTACCAGCCTGCAGAGGATCCCTGCGACAGACAACCCTTCCCAGGATGAAGGCCCCAGTGGATGTCTGGACATAGACAACTTGCCTGGCCCATCTGGGACAGTTGGTCAGTCCACCACCACCAGCCCCAACCTGGACACATCAGAGTCCCCCACCACAGTGGCTACAACACCACAGCCAACCATTCATCCCCAAAACTGTTTCCCAAGGACTGCTCAATCAGCAGTGTGCCCCACAGTACAGGGACCAGAGTCAAGGCCACACATCCTAGATGATGACAGTTCTGGTGCAACTGGGAGTGGGCACACTGTGCCAGAGGCACAGGGGGCCAGGGGCAATGGGAGGGCACCTGTGGCCCAAGGTATGGGGCACCCAAGGCAAATCACTGGCCAGGAGGCCAATCCCATGTCCTGGGAGCATACCAGCAATCCTATGAAAAGATGGGCCCGATCCTCAAACCCTTGCAGGAGAACCAGAGGCTGCAGAGGGAATACCACCAGGAAGCCATGCAGCACTGGTTGACCCTCAATGCCACCATGGCCTACATTGCTGGGGTGGTCAAGGAACTCACTACCATCCAGCGTGCATCCTCTACCAACCAGCAGGCCCCTTCCACTAGCCACAATCCAACCGAGCCCTCCACTTCTGCTGCAGCTAGTGGAATGGAGGCCTTGTCAGAGGACCTGCAGACCACCAGCCCCCCTCCCTCTGTAGCTAAGGAACCGGTACGCAAGCGAGGTTGACCATCCAGACATCCTGCAGGACCTGATGCCAAAGCCAAAACCATTGCCAGCAAGTGACCCTCTTCTGAGCATTCTCCCTTGTGTGTCACTGACACACCCTGTTGACTGTCCACTGTCATGTCTCCATTTTTCCATGGCCCCTTGGATACTGGACCTGGACTACCTACAGCTGGGACAACTGCTCTGATGATTTTACCCACCATGAGCCCACTCATCACCCACTGCACTTGTGAATCACATTGAACACCAATGAGCACAGCTACTGCCTACGTGTGTTTATTGTAACAAGTACGATATTCTGCTGCATAACATGTCATAACAGTCAACCCATTGTCCTGCAAAGGTCTGTGAGATTTACAGAAGGGGAGCAGTATGCAGCAGGGATGATGGTGGAGCAGACATATTCTGGATACATGTGCCAAGGGAGCCACCAGGCAGGGCACCACCCAAATGACCTGCAAATAGACCAAGACAGGGACAACTATCACAATAGGAGTAAATGTTTGCCACTCACACACGCAGTACAATGTCGAGCTCCCTAGTGTGATTTGGCAAGTGGAATCTCAAACCATATTTCCATGACAGATCCACATTCCCTAGACATCCATACCCAATGGCCCTTCCCTCGCAGCTGACAAAACTCAACTTAAGGCATGTTCCACAGTCAGTAAAAGTTAGGTAACACATTCTCACATTGTGGACTGTGAGACTAAGTAGCATTACTGATGTCACCACTATGTCTGGCACTTCAATTGCAGTTGACATAGCAGTACAGGAATGAGAAAGTAGCCTCTTACTAGTATGTTTACCCCCATTTTTGGCCTGCTTGTTAGTGTGTTTTGACTGTGTCACTGGGATCCTGCTAGCCAGGACCCCAGTGCTTATGGTTTGTGGCCTACTTGTCAGTATGTTTCACTGTTTTTTCCATATGCTTGACTGTGTCACTGGAGGCCTGCTAACCTGGGCCTAAATGCTTATGCTCTCTTTGGTTCCAAATTTGTCACTACATACTGGTAACTCAGTATTGCACTCCAAATTGGCATACTGGTCCCCCCTTATAAGTCCCTAGTATATGGTACCTAGATACCCAGGGCATTGGGGTTTCAGAGGATCCCTATGGGCTGCTGCATTTCTTTTGCTACCCATAGGGCGCTCATGCAAAGGCTTCTACAGGACTGCCATTGCAGCCTGTGTAAAATAGTGCACGCACTATTTCACAGCGATTTTCACTGCACCAGGTCACTTATAAGTCCCCTACATGTCAGGCCTTCAGACCCTGAAGGCTGGGTGCAAAGTACCTGTGTGTGAGGGCACCCCTGCACTAGCAGAGGTGCCCCCACGTCATCCAGGCCCATTTTCCGGGGTGCAGAGTGTGGGGACACCATTTTACCTATGTCCAGCTTCACAATGGTAACTCTGAATATGGCCATGCAACGTGTCTAACAATTGGGAATTGTACCCCAATACTGATTCTAGTATTGGTTACACAATCCCATGCACTCTGGGGGCTCCACAGTGGACCCACAGTACTGCCATACCAGCCTTTTGAGGTTTCCCAGGCAGCCCTAGCTGCTGTCACCTTACAGACAGGTTTCTGCCCCCCTGTTGCTTGAGCAGCTCAGGCCCAGGAAGGCAGAACAAAGGATTCCCTTTGGGAAAGGGGTGTTGCAATAGGTGTTACAGGCATGGGAGTGGTAGCCTCCCAGAGCCTCTGGAAATGCTTAGAAGGGCACAGATGGTGCCCTCCTTGCATAATCCAGCCTACACAGGTTCAGGGACCCCCAGTCCCTGCTCTGGCTCGAAACTGGACAAAAGAAAGGGGAGTGACCACTCCCTTGTCGATCACCACCCCAAGGGTGGTGCCCAGATCTCCTCCAGAGTGTCCCTGGGTTTTGCCATCTTGGATTCCAAGGTGGTGGGTAACTCTGGGACATCTGAGTGGCCAGTGCCAGCAGGTGACATCAGAGACCCCTCCTGATAGGTGCTTACCTGGTTAGGTGACAAATCCCTCTCTCAGGGCTAATTAGGGTTTCTCCTCTGAGTGCTTATTCAGATTCGGATTGCAAGACTCCAGCAGGAATCCTCTGCATTCTTTACTTCATCTTCTACCGACAGATCAACTGCTGACTACTCCAGGAACTCTGCAAAACTGAAACAAAGAAGCTAAGACAACTTCTGCAACATTGTATCTTCAGCTCCTGCCAGCAACTGCAACAGTTTCCAGGTCGTGCATCCTCCAAGGACTGCCTGTCTTCAGCCTGCACCAGAAGAACCAAAGGAATCTCCAGTGGGGTGACAAGTCACTTCCCTGCTTCAGCAGGCACTTCTCTGCAGCAATGGCCAGTGGCTTGGGTCCCCTCTCCAGACGACATGCCTGGATCAAGCAACACGGGTGGTGGACTAAAGTGACTCTGACAATCCCAATGTCCAGCTGTCCAACTTTGGTGGAGGTAAGAGCTTGCCTCTCCAAGCAAGACAGTGCCCCCGTGCACCACGTGACTAGCAGTTGCCAAGGCTTGTGTGCGACCTTCCAAGAAGTTCTTCATGCACAGCAAAGCATAGGCCCCCAGCACTCCATCCAGCGACGCACAGCTTCCTGAGTGGTTCTCTGGCAGCTTGGGAATCCTTTGTGTTGTGCTGCATGGGCCTCCATTTGCACCTTCTTTGTCCCCATGCTGTGGGACTCCTGTGCATGCTGTCTGGTCTTCTGAGGCCTCTCTGAGTTGCTGAGAGCCCCCTCTGTTTAACCCTCCTGGGTAGTGGCCACCACGTACCACCTGGTCCCGAGCAGTGCCACTTTCTGATAATTGTGAGCTTTGCGTGTGCCAATGCTTGTTGGCAGAATCCAGCAACGCAAACCAGACTGCATTCATCCATCCCGCGTGGGACATCTTCTGCACCAACCAGGAACCCACATCTGCCTTCTTTGGTGCAATACTGACTTTGTCTTCTCACCGGTGGTTCTTCTTTTGCACCTTCATCCGGGTTATCAGGGGCTCCTGTTCTCCCTGGACTCTTCAGTGCTTCTTGGACTTGGTCCCGTTCTTCCACAGGTCTTCGGGTCCAGGAATCCATCGTTGGTATCTTGCAGTCTCATCTGGTTCTTTCATTATTTTCTATCATGACTTCTTGTGTGTTTTACGAAACTTGCTGTGTTTTACTCCTGCTTTCCTGGGCTCTGGGATGGGGTCTATTACTTACCTTTGGTGTTTTCTTACACTCCCTGCACCCCTCTACACACTACACTTGCCTAGGTGGGAAATCGACTTTCCCATTCCACTATTTTAGTATAATGTTTTGTGTTCACCCAGGCCCATTGAAACCTATTGTGATTTTCACTATTTGTACTGTTTTCCTACTGTGTACTTACCTGTTTTTGGTTACTAGTGTATATAGTGTGTAATTTACTTACCTCCTACGGGAGTATAGTCTCCAAAGCATTTTTGGCATTGTGTCACTAAAATAAAGTACCTTTATATTTGTAACACTGAGTATTGTCTTTCATGTGTGTGAGTACTGTGTGACTACAGTGGTATTGCAAGAGCTTTTCATGTCTCCTAGTTCAGCCTTGGCAGCTTTGCCTACAGCTCCCTCTAGACAGCCTGGCTTCTAGACACTGACTACATTTCACCAATAAGGGATAACTGGACCTAGTATAAGGTGTAAGAACATTTGGTACCCACTACAAATCAGGCCAGTCTCCTACAACAGGGAACACACAACATGGACAGTACTTTGCAGATGTGATGCTACACAACAGCAGAGTGAAAATAGCACTGACATTTGAACAGTAACACCTCCCCTGACGGGCAATATGTCCCCCCAACCCACCCAGAGGGATAGTTGCACTCATCACCTCCAGTGATGAAACACAACAGGCAGTGCTACGTCACTAGGCAGACAGGAGTACAGGTCACATACAAAACAGTCTACACATACCTGTTGCTCATTGGAAGTATTGATGGATCAACTCTGCTCGAGTCAGCTGCATCCTCATCATTTGCCTTCTCATCACTTACTGTGTCACTATCATCAGGCACTGGTCCAGCAGCCACCTCCTCTACATCCAGCAATGGGATGTGACATCTCAGGGCCAGATTGTGTAGCAGGCATCAGGCGACAATGATCTGGCAGACTTTTAGTGGTCTGTAGAGCAGGGCACCTCCGGAAACGTGTAGCTACCGGAATCTGGCCTTCAGTCGCCCAAAGATCCTCTTGGTGGCAAGCCTTGTCCAGCCATGGACCTCATTGAAACGGTTTTCACCATCTGTAGTCAGATATGTCACAGGTGTCAGCAGCCAGGGAAGGTTAGGATAGCCAGCGACACCTGTGTGCACAAAGGTTTGAACCATCTCAAAACTGGTACAGTCACAGGGCAGACAGTGAAGAGAGGTGAGATTACAGGTGTAAATATACTATTGGATACATACTGATGAGCCAGGCCCTATCCCTCTGTAGTTGTGCCATCATGAGTTGGACATTGCTGTTCCTCAGAATGAAGGAGTCATGCACAGAACCAGGGTACCTGGCCGTAACTTGGGAGATATATTGGTCAACGAGATACACCACCTGGAATTAATGGAGTATAAAAGTTTTTCCGGTTCCTGTACACTTGTTAATATCTCCTGGGAGGAATCAAGGCAATGTGGGTGCCATCCATGGCACTGTCACATGAGGGATATGTGCCATACCATAGAAGTCAGCTTTGACAGCAGCCAAATCCGCACGTTGGGGGAACCTGATGTAGCTGGGCAGGTGTTTGAGTAAAGCACATAATACATCCTTCAATACAAAACTGAACATCGGTTGTGACATCCCTGCTGCCAAGCCCACTGTCATCTGGAACATCCCTGAGGCAAGGAAGTGGAGCACTGACAACACCTGCACTGTGGGAGAGATGGCATAGGGATAACGTATGGTATGCAACAGATCCGGCTCCAACTGGGTACACAGTTCCATGATAGTCTGACAGTTCAGATGATTATCTGTATGACGTGTCTCTCTTCCAGGGTAGGAAGGTTGACTAGGGGCCGGTACATAGGGGCATGTCTCATTCTCACCATTGCACAGTCTCTGGGAATAGGACAGAGAATAAGTCAAATGTTGATGTCTTGAATGTGTGGACATAGTCAATGTATGCAGTAGTGACTATATTTCATCCATGACGCACCTGAAATTCACCTATTATTAACTAAATACATGTAAAATGGTAGCCGCCTCTCCTGCAAGCACAGGACAGATGGAAGTGACTTCATTCCACTGCCGTTAGTCGTCATGGTGGTAGGCGGTCTGAGCCACCGTGCAACTCATCATTGGATAACATTGTTGCCTATGGAAGACTGGGGCCAATGGTGATCACTGTAGCAAAGCTCACTTGACTCCTGACACTCATGCAAGCAAGACTTCCACTGCATGTGCTGCTGTGTACTCTATCTGGAAGCCAGAATGCCACGTTCTGCAGGAGATAGGGCCCCAGCCTTCACCCAGGAGGAGCTGGAGAAGCTTGTGGACGGGGTCCTACCCCTGTAGGGACAGTTGTATGGGGCACCAGAGCAGCAGGTGAGTCTTATGTTACTGTCCTATCTGATAGTGATGAGTGTGAGGTTGAAAGACATTGGAACCAGGCAGATGGAGTGGATGCATGGTGATGGGTGAGGCGTTGGTGCGTTAGTGGGGTGAAGACACGTTAGTGTGGCCATGAGATGTGTCTGATGTGTGAGGTCCACTGCTGTCCCTGTGATGCCACTCTACATGACTTTGTCCTTCTGTCTGTGTCACCCATGCACGTCAGCACTCATCAGAAGAAGGGGATTTGGCGAGCCATCGCCAACCAAGTGCGGACCCTAGGGGTCCACAACCGGCAGAGCACCCACTGCAGAAAGCGGTGGGAGGACCTGAGACGCTGGGCACGTAAATCGTCCAGCAGGTGACGTCCACCCAATGAGGGAGGGGTGCCTGTGGGACCCTGACCCCTCTAATGGCCCGCATTTTCTTGGTGACCTACCCTGAGGTGGATGGGCGCAGCCACAAGGGGGTAAGTACACACCCACACCTTGATGATGTAATGCTTGTATGGCTTTGGGTTGCCTACTAGTGGGAAGATGTAGCATAGGTCATTGATAGATGCACGTCGACTATGGGACTAGCAGGATTGGTATCAAAGATGTGTGCCTATTCCATGCAGACAGGGATTTGTGTGGTCACCTTCAACAAGGTTTGAGAGCCAGCTCCTACCATCAGCATCAGTACACCTGAGGTGTAGGGGCATTGCCATCAGTATCAGTCTACCACTGTGACAGAGGTAATTAGTGGCAGATTTATGGAAAGTGGAGCTGCGCTGAGTTCAGTGTCACTTTCCCCGCACCCCTTAGCACCCCCTTACCACCACCATGTGTGTGTCGTATTTAAAATACAGCGCATCATGGCGCAGGGTAGGGGACAAGAGTGTAATTTCTCATGACGCTATTGATGTACTCTGTAAGAGTAGCACCAAAATATTGGTGCTACTCCTGCAGAGTACATAGGGCCCATTCTAAAGAATGGAAGCCCCCTTTTAACACCTGCTCTTCAGCAGGCATTAAAAGTGCAGTAAAAAATGGCGCAAGAAAATCTCATAGATTTCCTTACGCAATTTTTCCGGCTCCCCTAACCAGGAATGCCCCCTTTGCATACATTCTGCCTGGCAAAGACATAATGTAGCGCAAAGGGCTACATGGTGACGCAATGCATGCATTGTGCCTCCCTGAACACAGAGCGCAGGGATTTTGGTCTTGTTGGGCCACATTAGCATCAAAAATAATGATGTTACTGTGGGGCAAGGAGGCGCTAGGGCATTATAAATATTCCCCTTAGTGAGTCATCATTAGGCTGCCTTGTACCGAATGTGTAGATAGGCACAGTGGTCCCAGATGTAACTGTGCTAAATGTTAAGTGATTACTGGGCATGCTACCTACCCATGCAGGATTCTGTTGAGTAAGGAGTTCAGGATATGTCCCCATGAACGAACATGAGAATGTGCCATTTACTGTGCAAGTGTGACAAGTATGACCCTCAACAAGTAAAAGACTGCAAATTTTCCCACATCAGCAGTTTACATCAGCATTGCTGTAGTTTCCCCCATGGTGTCCTACTGTTGTAGCATGTATAGGTGAAGGCATGGCCTGCCATGGTATAGCAGCAGATAATTATGTTGTTACTCTGTGTGAATGTTGGGGTGGTACTGACCCATTGCACCCTGTCTTTCTCTGCCACCCTCCCTCCCTCGCCTCCTCTCTGTGTGAATCAGCATCATCAGACAAAGAAGAAGGGGCACCGGCGAGTGGGGCAGCTGCAGCCCACAGGACTCATGAGGCTGATACCAGCGGAGCCGAGGGGACCAGTGGGACGGAGGGCAACAATAGTGCCACAGGGGAGACAGGATCAACAACATCTTTGGATTCCTCATCCGATGGACGCTCCCTGGCAGTGGCGAACCCATCTTGGACCATCCCAGCACCATCCTTGTCCACCACCCCCCTTACCAGCACCGTCCTTCCTGTAGCTCCCCACCCAGTTGCCCGTGTCCGCTCACCCAGGAGGGTTGGCATCTCCTTTGCCGCAGGCACCTCTGCCCCTGCCCCACTCAGCCCTGCTGCCCTCAATGAGGAGGCTAATTACCTCCTGAGGTCCATCTCTGTGGGGAAGTCAACCGTCGGGAATGCAATGTAGGGTCTTGCATCACAGATGCAGCAGTCCAATGCCTACCTGGAAGGCATTCACCGTCCCCTGGCTGCCCTGCAGAGATCGTTTCAGGCTCTGGCCTCTTCATTGACGGCAGCCAGTGTACCTACTTCTTCTGTCCCCCCTCCAGCTAACTGTTCCCAATCCCACAGACCTCTCCCCACACCCATCCAAGGCACGCTTTTATACCAACATGCATCCACATCAACAGACACGGTTCGCAAGGACAAACACAAGCACCACAAAAGCCACCACCGCCATGCACACACACAACAGACACAACAACATCCACTCCCTACAGGAACTTCCCCATCGGCTCCCGCCTCACAGACACTACACCACTCAAACCTGCAGTCACCACATCATCACTCCCAGATCCTGCCACAAGTGCCCTCATTCCCACCGTCACCACAATAACAGACCCCCATAGATGCACCCAATGCTCCACATGCTCACTCAGCACAACTGTCAACACCCTCAAATGCAGCACATTCACCCTACCTGCAGAAACCACCACAACATACATTCAAACATCCACCCTGCCATCTCCCTGCATCTCCTCCCACTACACCTAAACGCCCACACTCTCCCATCCAACAGTCACACAGCACACACATGGCATCCACGCTCGCACCTCCACCCAAGGCACCTCCACGTACATACCTCACAACCACTGCCCCTTCATCCACTCCCAAACGTTTCTCCCATGACCACCCTTGTGTCCCGAAAAAATGTTTCCTGCAGGAATTTTGCCTGTTCCCTCCCACTGTCCTAGTCCCTCTTCCCCCCAAACGCCCTGTTACCCTTCCCATACCCCTGCCTTCCACCTCCTAGTCCTTCCATGGTCCCCCATTGGTACAAGCCATGCCCCTCCCCCACCTATAACTTCTACCCCCACAAATCCCAAGGTGACCCCTCCCAAACCCAAAGCTAAGTCCCCTCCCCCAAAAAGCAAAGTCCAAACCTAACCCCCCAACCCAAACTAAAGCACCCCCCTCCAAATCTAAGCCTGGGGACCCCCCTCCCAAACCCCCACCTCTGCCCCCCCCACGCCATAGGGGCCCGCATGCCCCATTGATGCCCCTGCCATGTGGAGGCCACTTTGCTGTCAGGAGTCAAGTTGGGGCCATGGGCCTTGCTTGTGTGCCTGGTGCATTTCATGCAGTTGGACTGGCCAGTAGACCTATGCTTACAATTTGTTTTTTAATATACTGCCATTTCTATTTGATATATCTGTACCAGATACCCGTTGGTGTCGAGGGGTAACAAACTTGTCCTGGCTTTCCTTCCACATGTATGAGTTGTATTTGTGCGATTTGTTGTGTATGGTTTGTGTGTTAGTGTGTCTGTGTGTGTGTGTGTGTGTATTGTACGGGTGTTTGCATGTGTGTGTGGGAGTAGCTAGCTGTGGCGGGGTTGTGTGTTGTGTGTGGGTGTGTACGAATGTCCTTCCCTCCAGTGTGTGCTAGGTGGCTATACTTACGGTTATCTTCGTCAGCGTCGCTGGTTCTGGAGTTGTATGGCCAGCAGGAGCAGTGTGAAGGCTTCCAGTTCAGGTTCCATGGCGGCTGTAGACGTGCTTGTGTTCCTGAAGGTGGGTGTCCTCTTTTATCTAGTTCGTTCCCGCCAGTCTTTTCATGGCGGGGCAACTGCGGTGGAAATCCTGGCTGTGTGCAACATCGTAATATGGTCGGGGGAAATATGGTTCCCGCCGGCCTGGAGATGCCTACCGCCGGCTGTAGTGCCCCGTCCGCACTGGTGGTGAATTGGCTGTGTTCCGCTCCAAACACCGCCATGGTCATAATATGGCAGTCTGCTCCGCCAGGCCCGTGGCGGTGTGTGTGAGAAAGTAGCCTCTTTCTAGCCTTGTTACCCCCACTTTTGGCCTGTTTGTGAGTGTATGTCAGGGTGTTTTCACTGTCTCACTGGGATCCTGCTAGCCCGGGCCCAGTGCTCATAGTGAAGACCCTATGTTTTCAGTATGTTTGTTATGTGTCACTGAGACCCTGCTAGCCAGGACCCCAGTGCTCATAAGTTTGTGACCTATATGTATGTGTTCCCTGTGTGATGCCTAACTGTCTCACTGAGGCTCTGCTAACCAGAACCTCAGTGGTTATGCTCTCTCTGTACAAATTGTCACTAACAGGCTAGTGACCAATATCACCAATTCATATTGGCATACTGGAACACCCTTATAATTCCCTAGTATATGGTTCTGAGGTACCCAGGGTATCGGAGTTCCAGGAGATCCCTATGGGCTGCAGCATTTCTTTTGCCACCCATAGGGAGCTCTGACAATTCTTACACAGGCCTGCCACTGCAGCCTGAGTGAAATAACGTCCATGTTATTTCACAGCCATTTACCACTGCACATAAGTAACTTATAAGCCACCTATATGTCTAACCTTTACCTGGTAAAGGTTGGGTGCTAAGTTACTTAGTGTGTGGGCACCCTGGCACTAGCCAAGGTGCCCCCACATTGTTCAGGGCAAATTCCCCGGACTTTGTGACTGCGGGGACACCATTACACGCGTGCACTATACATATGTCACCACATATGTATAGCGTCACAATGGTAACTCCGAACATGGCCATGTAACATGTCTAAGATCATGGAATTGTCACTCCAATGCCATTCTGGCATTGGGGAGACAATTCCATGATCCCCCGAGTCTCTAGCACAGACCCGGGTACTGCCAAACCACCTTTCCCAGGGTTTCACTGCAGCTGCTGCTGCTGCCAACCCCTCAGACAGGTTTCTGCCCTCCTGGGGTCCAGCCAGGCTTGGCCCAGGAAGGCAGAACAAAGGACTTCCTCAGAGAGAGGGTGTTACACCCTCTCCCTTTGGAAAAAGGTGTCAGGGCTGGGGAGGAGTAGCCTCCCCCAGCCTCTGGAAATGCTTTGATGGGCACAAATGGTGCCCATCTCTGCATAAGCCAGTCTACACCGGTTCTGGGATCCCCCAGCCCTGCTCTGGCGCTAAACTGGACAAAGGAAAGGGGAGTGACCACTCCCCTGACCTGCACCTCCCCTGGGAGGTGCCCAGAGCTCCTCCAGTGTGCTCCAGACCTCTGCCATCTTGGAAACAGAGGTGCTGCTGGTACACTGGACTGCCCTGAGTGGCCAGTGCCAGCAGGTGACGTCAGAGACTCCTTCTGATAGGCTCCTTCAGGTGTTGCTAGCCTATCCTCTCTCCTAAGTAGCCAAACCTCCTTTTCTGGCTATTTAGGGTCTCTGCTTTGGGGAATTCCATAGATAACGAATGCAAGAGCTCATCAGAGTTCCTCTGCATCTCTCTCTTCACCTTCTGCCAAGGAATCGACCGCTGACCGCGCTGGAAGCCTACAAAACTGCAACAAAGTAGCAAAGACGACTACTGCGACCTTGTAACGCTGATCCTGCCGCCTTCTCGAGTGTTTTCCTGGTGGTGCATGCTGTGGGGGTAATCTGCCTCCTCTCTGCACTAGAAGCTCCGAAGAAATCTCCCGTGGGTCGACAGAATCTTCCCCCTGCAACCGCAGGCACCAAAGAACTGCTTCACCAGTCCTCTGGGTCTCCTCTCAGCACGACGAGCGAGGTCCCTTGAACTCAGCAACTCTGTCCAAGTGACTCCCACAGTCCAGTGACTTTTCAGTCCAAGTTTGGTGGAGGTAAGTCCTTGCCTCCTCACGCCAGACTGCATTGCTGGGAACCGCGTGTTTTGCAGCTACTCTGGCTCCTGTGCACTCTTCCAGGATTTCCTTTGTGCACAGCCAAGCCTGGGTCCCCGGCACTCTAACCTGCAGTGCACGACCTCCTGAGTTGTCCTCCGGCGTCGTGGGACCCTCTTTCGTGACTTCGGGTGAGCTCCGGTTCACTCCACTTCGTAGTGCCTGTTCCGGCACTTCTGCGGGTGCTGCTTGCTTCTGAGTGGGCTCTTTGTCTTGCTGGACGCCCCCTCTGTCTCCTCACGCAATTGGTGACATCCTGGTCCCTCCTGGGCCACAGCAGCATCCAAAAACACTAACCGCGACCCTTGCAGCTAGCAAGGCTTGTTTGCGGTCTTTCTGCACGTAAACACTTCTGCATGACTCTTCACGACGTGGGACATCCATCCTCCAAAGGGGAAGTTTCTAGCCCTTGTCGTTCTTGCAGAATCCACAGCTTCTACCATCCGGTGGCAGCTTCTTTGCACCCACAGCTGGCATTTCCTGGGCATCTGCCCACTCCCGACTTGATCGTGACTCTTGGACTTGGTCCTCTTGTCCGACAGGTACTCTCGTCAGGAAATCCATCGTTGTTGCATTGCTGGTGTTGTTGCTTCTGGCAGAATTCCCCTATCACGACTTCTGTGCACTTTGCACCCACTTTTCAGGGTCTTGGGGTGGGCTATTTTTCCAACCCTCACTGTTTTCTTACAGTCCCAGCGACCCTCTACGAGCTCACATAGGTTTGGGGTCCATTCGTGGTTCGCATTCCACTTCTAGAGTATATGGTTTGTGTTGCCCCTATGTGCTCCCATTGCATTCTATTGTGACTATACATTGTTTGCACTGTTTTCTATTGCTATTACTGCATATTTTGGTATTGTGTACATATATCTTGTGTATATTTGCTATCCTCATACTGAGGGTACTCACTGAGATACTTTGGCATATTGTCATAAAAATAAAGTACCTTTATTTTTAGTATATCTGTGTATTGTGTTTTCTTATGATATTGTGCATATGACACTAGTGGTACTGTAGGAGCTTCACTCGTCTCCTAGTTCAGCCTAAGCTGCTCTGCTAAGCTACCTTTTCTATCAGCCTAAGCTGCTAGACACCCCTCTACACTAATAAGGGATACCTGGGCCTGGTGCAAGGTGTAAGTACCCCTTGGTACCCACTACAAGCAAGTCCAGCCTCCTACATTGGTTGTGCAGCGGTGGGATAAGTACTTGCAACTACTTACCACTTTGTCATTTTGTACTTTTCAGAAGAGAAAAATATACAAAGCAAGTTCAGTGTATGTACAACTAACCAAAAAGTTTTGCTTTTCTTCTCTTACTCCTTTGCTAAGTGTTGAAAAGTACCTCTAAAACTTTCAAAAAGTTCTTAAAAGTTGAAAAAGTTTTTTTTTTCCTGTTCTTTAAAAAGTTCTGAAACTTTTTCTTTCTTTTTCTGTCCCTTAAACCTTTTCTATCATGTCTGGTGCAGGTCAAACTCTGGATCTGTCCAGAACTGCTTATGACCACCTTAGCTGGAAAGGAGCAAGGAGTCTCTGCATTGAAAGAGGTTTAGGGGTAGGGAAGAATCCCTCAAGAGAACTGTTAGTTAATATGCTCATTGAACAGGATAAGACCATAGTTGGCACATCTGGTGAGAAATTAGCTGATGGTTCACACTCTGATTCTTGGGCTCCCCCAGTAAAAGTGTTAGAAGGGAACCTTCCCAACCTGCCCCTTAGCAGGCCACCTAGCATGGCTGGTACTAATGTGAGTTCTCATCACAGTAGGAGTGTTACTTCTGTAGGCCAGGTTGTTAGAGTGTTATCTGTTAGGGACAGGTCTCCCTCTGTTCATTCACACCATTCTTCTGTGTCAAGGCATGCCCAACCCACCCTCCCTGAAGACAGAGTGTTAGAAAGGGAACTCAATAGATTGAGAGTGGAAGAGTCCAGGCTGAAGCTTAAAAAGCAACAGCTGGATCTAGACAGGGAAGCATTTGACTTAGAAAAAGAAAGACAGAGGTTGGGGTTTGGACCCCATGGTGGCAGCAGCAGTATTACAGATAGTAATCCTGTAAAAGAGCATGATTCTAGGAATCTGCACAAGATAGTTCCCCCTTATAAGGAGGGGGATGACATTAACAAGTGGTTTGCTGCACTTGAGAGGGCCTCTGTTGTACAGGGGGTCCCTCAAAGGCAGTGGGCTGCTATCCTATGGCTATCTTTCAGTGGAAAGGGTAGGGATAGGCTCCTTACTGTTAAGGAAAGTGATGCCAATAATTTTACAGTTCTTAAGAATGCACTCCTAGATGGTTATGGCTTAACCACTGAACAGTACAGGATCAAGTTCAGAGAAACCAAAAAGGAGTCTTCACAAGACTGGGTAGACTTTGTTGACCATTCAGTGAAGGCCTTGGAGGGGTGGTTACATGGCAGTAAAGTTTCTGACTATGAAAGCCTGTATAACTTAATCCTGAGAGAGCATATTCTTAATAATTGTGTGTCTGATTTGTTGCACCAGTATCTAGTGGACTCAGATCTGACCTCTCCCCAAGAATTGGGAAAGATTGCAGACAAATGGGTCAGAACAAGAGTGAACAGAAAAGTTCATACAGGTGGTGACAAGGATGGCAAGAAGAAAGATGGTGAAAAATCTCAGGATAAGCATGGGGATAAGGGTAAAACCAAAGATCCTTCTTCAAATCCTAAACACTCTTCAGAGGGTGGGGATAAAACTAATTCTTCATCTTCTTCTTCACAACCTGCACACATTAAAAAGCCTTGGTGCTTTGTGTGTAAAAACAGAGGCCATAGGCCAGGGGATAAGTCCTGTCCAGGTAAACCCCCTGAGCCTACCACCACTAATACATCAAGCTCTAGTGCCCCTAGCAGTAGTGGTACTAGTGGTGGGACTGCTGGCAACAGTCAAGCAAAGGGTGTAGTTGGGTTCACTTATGGGTCCATCATAGAAACTGGGGTAGTCAGTCCCAAGACAGTTTCTGTCACACCTAGTGGCATTGGCCTTGCCACACTGGCTGCTTGTCCCCTTACAATGGATAAGTACAGGCAGACAGTTTCAATAAATGGTGTTGAGGCCTTGGCCTACAGGGACACAGGTGCCAGTATCACTTTGGTGACTGAAAACCTGGTGCCTCCTGAACAACACATCATTGGACAACAGTACAAGATTATTGATGTCCATAACTCCACTAAGTTTCTTCCCTTAGCTATAATTCAGTTTAGTTGGGGTGGAGTTACTGGCCCTAAGCAGGTGGTAGTGTCACCTAGCTTACCTGTAGACTGTCTCTTACATAATGACCTAGAGGCCTCAGGTTGGGCTGATGTAGAGTTTTATACCCATGCAGCCATGCTGGGTATCCCTGAGGAATTGTTCCCTCTCATTTCTACTGAAATGAAAAAGCAAAGGAGAGAAGGCCTGAAAACTCAGGATCCCTCTCCAACAACAGGTAAAAAGGGTATCACAGTATCCCCTAACCACCCTGCCATTCAGGATACCATTCCTGTGGTGGGAGAAACCTCTCCTGGGGTGGCACCTGTACCAAGGGAATCAACAGCTGGCATAGCTGTACTCCCTGAGGTGGAAGTACCTCTCTGTGGGATAACTAATATTGGTGATAAACCCACCATTGTAGTTAACATGGAGCATTCCTCCAACCCTCCCAGAGAAACTTTAGTGCAGAAACCCTGCACTGCCTCACAACACTTAGGACAGCATCCCTGCCCTAGTGTGGAGCTCATAGGACAGCATCCCTGCCCTGCTCCAACTCAAGAGAAACAGCATCCCTGTTCTCTCTTCCAGCCATATGGACAAAGTTTTTGCCCAGCTATGGCTTTACTGAGACAGCATCCCTGTCTGGCATTCTCATCACTAGAAATAGGTTCAGTGGATAATTCCCACTGCTCTAAACTAAAACTTACTGACAGAAACTCTGAAAATATATCTTCATATTGTTGCTTAGCTAAAAAACTTCAAACAGGGTGGTTTACATCCCCACAGGGAAGTAACCATATAGTGGATGATAAAGGGAGTAACCAGTCTATTGCAGAGCTACTCTCTACTTATCACCACTTAGACAATAAAGTCTCAACTGGCCAAGGTTAGCCTTATTGTCCTTCGTTTGGGGGGGGGGGTTGTGTGAGAAAGTAGCCTCTTTCTAGCCTTGTTACCCCCACTTTTGGCCTGTTTGTGAGTGTATGTCAGGGTGTTTTCACTGTCTCACTGGGATCCTGCTAGCCAGGGTCCAGTGCTCATAGTGAAAACCCTATGTTTTCAGTATGTTTGTTATGTGTCACTGGGACCCGGCTAGCCAGGACCCCAGTGCTCATACGTTTGTGACCTATATGTATGTGTTCCCTGTGTGATGCCTAACTGTCTCACTGAGGCTCTGCTAACCAGAACCTCAGTGGTTATGCTCTGTCTGTACAAATTGTCACTAACAGGCTAGTGACCGATTTCACCAATTCATATTGGCATACTGGATCACCCTTATAATTCCCTAGTATATGGTACTGAGGTACCCAGGGTATCGGGGTTCCAAGAGATCCCTATGGGCTGCAGCATTTCTTTTGCCACCCATAGGGAGCTCTGACAATTCTTACACAGGCCTGCCACTGCAGCCTGAGTGAAATAACATCCACGTTATTTCACAGCCATTTACCACTGCACTTAAGTAACTTATAAGTCACCTATATGTCTAACCTTTACCTGGTAAAGGTTGGGTGCTAAGTTACTTAGTGTGTAGGCACCCTGGCACTAGCCAAGGTGCCCCCACATTGTTCAGGGCAAATTCCCCAGACTTTGTGAGTGCGGGGACACCATTACACGCGTGCACTATACATATGTCACCACATATGTATAGCGTCACAATGGTAACTCCGAACATGGCCATGTAACATGTCTAAGATCATGGAATTGTTTGGGGAGACAATTCCATGATCCCCCGAGTCTCTAGCACAGACCTGGGTACTGCCAAACCACCTTTCCCAGGGTTTCACTGCAGCTGCTGCTGCTGCCAACCCCTCAACCAGGTTTCTGCCCTCCTGGGGTCCAGTCAGGCTTGGCCCAGGAAGGCAGAACAAAGGACTTCCTCAGAGAGAGGGTGTTACACCCTCTCCCTTTGGAAAAAGGTGTCAGGGCTGGGGAGGAGTAGCCTCCTCCAGCCTCTGGAAATGCTTTGATGGGCACAGATGGTCCCCATCTCTGCATAAGCCAGTCTACACCGGTTCAGGGATCCCCCAGCCCTGCTCTGGCGTGAAACTGGACAAAGGAAAGGGGAGTGACCACTCCCCTGACCTGCACCTCCCCTGGGAGGTGCCCAGAGCTCCTCCAGTGTGCTCCAGACCTCTGCCATCTTGGAAACAGAGGTGCTGCTGGCACACTGGACTGCCCTGAGTGGCCAGTGCCAGCAGGTGACATCAGAGACTCCTTCTGATAGGCTCCTTCAGGTGTTGCTAGCCTATCCTCTCTCCTAAGTAGCCAAACCTCCTTTTCTGGCTATTTAGGGTCTCTGCTTTGGGGAATTCCTTAGATAACGAATGCAAGAGCTCATCAGAGTTCCTCTGCATCTCTCTCTTCACCTTCTGTCAAGGAATCGACCGCTGACCGCGCTGGAAGCCTGCAAAACTGCAACAAAGTAGCAAAGACGACTACTGCGACCTTGTAACGCTGATCCTGCCGCCTTCTCAACTGTTTTCCTGGTGGTGCATGCTGTGGGGGTAGTCTGCCTCCTCTCTGCACTAGAAGCTCCGAATAAATCTCCCGTGGGTCGACGGAATCTTCCTCCTGCAACCGCAGGCACCAAAGAACTGCTTCACCGGTCCTCTGGGTCTCCTCTCAGCACGACGAGCGAGGTCCCTTGAACTCAGCAACTCTGTCCAAGTGACTCCCACAGTCCAGTGACTCTTCAGTCCAAGTTTGGTGGAGGTAAGTCCTTGCCTCCCCACGCTAGACAGCATTGCTGGGAACCGCGTGTTTTGCAGCTACTCCGGCTCCTGTGCACTCTTCCAGGATTTCCTTTGTGCACAGCCAAGCCTGGGTCCCCGGCACTCTAACCTGCAGTGCACGACCTCCTGAGTTGTCCTCCGGCGTCGTGGGACCCTCTTTCGTGACTTCGGGTGAGCTCCAGTTCACTCCACTTCGTAGTGCCTGTTCCGGCACTTCTGCGGGTGCTGCTTGCTTCTGAGTGGGCTCTTTGTCTTGCTGGACGCCCCCTCTGTCTCCTCACGCAATTGGTGACATCCTGGTCCCTCCTGGGCCACAGCAGCATCCAAAAACCCTAACCGCGACCCTTGCAGCTAGCAAGGCTTGTTTGCGGTCTTTCTGCACGTAAACACTTCTGCACGACTCTTCACGACGTGGGACATCCATCCTCCAAAGGGGAAGTTTCTAGCCCTTGTCGTTCTTGCAGAATCCACAGCTTCTACCATCAGGTGGCAGCTTCTTTGCACCCACAGCTGGCATTTCCTGGGCATCTGCCCACTCCCGACTTGATCGTGACTCTTGGACTTGGTCCCCTTGTCCCACAGGTACTCTTGTCAGGAAATCCATCGTTGTTGCATTGCTGGTGTTGTTGTTTCTGGCAGAATTCCCCTATCACGACTTCTGTGCTCTTTGGGGAACTTAGGTGCACTTTGCACCCACTTTTCAGGGTCTTGGGGTGGGCTATTTTTCTAACCCTCACTGTTTTCTTACAGTCCCAGCGACCCTCTACGAGCTCACATAGGTTTGGGGTCCATTCGTGGTTCGCATTCCACTTCTAGAGTATATGGTTTTTGTTGCCCCTATCCCTATGTGCTCCCATTGCATTCTATTGTGACTATACATTGTTTGCACTGTTTTCTATTGCTATTACTGCATATTTTGGTATTGTGTACATATATCTTGTGTATATTTGCTATCCTCATACTGAGGGTACTCACTGAGATACTTTGGCATATTGTCATAAAAATAAAGTACCTTTATTTTTAGTATATCTGTGTATTGTGTTTTCTTATGATATTGTGCATATGACACTAGTGGTACTGTAGGAGCTTCACTCGTCTCCTAGTTCAGCCTAAGCTGCTCTGCTAAGCTACCTTTTCTATCAGCCTAAGCTGCTAGACACCCCTCTACACTAATAAGGGATACCTGGGCCTGGTGCAAGGTGTAAGTACCCCTTGGTACCCACTACAAGCCAGTCCAGCCTCCTACAGTGCGACCACCAAACTTGTAATGAGGGCCTGAGTATTGATGGGTGAGTCACTATATTAATTGGGATAGCTGAGCAGAGTCTGGCTTGGCTCTAGCAACCCTGCATGAGCAGAGCAATGAAAATATTTGCCATGTAAATAAAGCTATATAAAAATATGACAAAGTTGCTTCACAATTTTAAAAAGGTGTATTTTTGTAACATGTGGAAGCTTTTCACCTTAGTATTCAAATTAGATCAATGCAGCTCTTAACAGTAATAGTTTGAAAACTTGAACTTAGAAATATTGAGGGCGCCTCACATGCTGATAATGCCACTAGTGAAATCACACTGAAGTATACGAAAAAGTGATGGATGAAATGCTTTTGTGGGTATTCTGTTGGTACAGATTCCAGGGAGAGCTATCCTTCAATAGTACTGGTGAATGTGAGGCTGGTTTAGATATAGTTATGCCAAGAATAAGAACAGGATAACTATCTGCTACTAAATGTGGGTGACACCCTTTTGGGGGCAGTGTGTGTGCCTGGATTGTAGAACTTAGTGGTTTATTTATTGTAGCTAGTGAGGCACCAAACGTCATCCCCATTTGGGCTGTTAATTCATTTAGACAGGGAACTCAAGTAACAGGCTTAAGTAGTGATCAGCTTTCATTTGTTACATCTCGTAAGATGCTCAAATGTACTCATGATAAACCTGCTAAAGATATGAACGAGGTCTTAAGATCGGATGTCACTTCTTATAATATCACTTCCTGTGAGGTCATGGGTCGTGAACCCACTTCCTGTAATGTTATGTACGATTTCTCGCACTGTGATGTGACTTACATATTGCCTTATGAGGTTAGTCTCCCCGCTTCTTATTAGGTTGAGCATAGCAGTGTGCAAGCACTGCTTTTCTGACGTGTTGGTATGTATTTGGGCTTTTAACCACACCTACCGCACACCCATCATTATCACTCGTTCATGGGCTTGTTACATTTGTCTCTCCTTAGGTCAGTTTTGTTATCGCCTTGGTCATCAACATTCTTACATGGATAATTGCACTTTTGTCAATAACTTTGACTACTAGCGAACTTCTTTCTCCTTTTGTCTTTTTCTTCGCGCTTACGGCAGCGCTTTAAATCGGCTCGTTTATGTCAACTATTTTACCTTTTTTTTCAGTTCGTATGGCAAGAAAAGTCCAGTTAGGAATTTACAAAGCTGGGAGAAAACGCGAGACCCATTGCATAGCTTGTTTTAGGATCTGTGCCCTGGTCAGGGCTATCATAAAACAGACGAAGTCTGGAGCTTCTAAAGTTGAAAAAAGTAACGGCTTTTACGGAGCTGTGTTTCGAACACTGTGATGCGTTTTGGCAGCGCTATATAAAAACAACTAAACAACATAAATAAGAAAATGTTGTGTGCCCTATGAAAAATATTACGGTTCATAGAACGAGGTCTTTAAAATAGCAAACAAATTGAGTAAATAATTAAAAAAACACGCCACGCCATCTTGGAGACTTGCAGGGGCCCTCAGCCAAATACCCACTTCTCTCTAGACACCAGTGTCCTCTCTGCCACGCTTGAACTGCAGAGGTGCCTCGCGCATGAGTTTTGACATTTTAAGGGAAAGCACCAGGAATACGTGAAAAATGCCGTATTCGACGTCTCTCTGGTTTTATTTAGTATGCGGTTTTAAAAAAAAAAGAGTCAGGCATGCGTTTCCTTTTGGAATCATTCCATGATAACCAAAGTTCAGCAACTGCTTCCCTTGTGCCTTTAACTTGTTGATTCAACTAATGTCACCACGAGCAGGAAATGAAGTGACTGCAATGGCCCTCCCCTTCAATCCACCGCCTGGGCTCCACGTTTCATGTTAACAATCCGTCTTCCTCGCCATTGTATGCGAGAGCCACACTCGTCACCGTGGCCTCAATAAAAGTCACGGAGATTGTGAGAGATGTCCATTGTCATTACTTCCTGCTGCTCAAGGTAAAATAAAATAAGAATCCCAGCTCCGACAAAGCAGGATACTGGAAAATCCACCATGGCAGTCTTCATTCTGTAGACTATAATCAAAAGAGATTCGAACAACCAGCCACAATAAACAAGGTAAATCATCATTCTGCAAAACATGAACACGTGCTGCAATAAATAACAGAATTGAATCCGTTCTGTTTCATTGCCAAACGCCAGGGCGCAGTAGTCAAAACATACACCAATACAAGATTGCCTATGTTGAAATTATACCTACCATAAACTATATTACACCTCGTGGAAGACTAAATTATGCAGCACATTCTATGACATTATCTCCTATTTTGACATATTAACACGCATTGATATTGAACTTTTCCAAGAGAAACAACATATTAGAGATTCTTCTGACGTCTTAAACTAACTGTTGCTATGTAAACAGCATCAGTGAAGCTGATACATTTCCTAGACTAGTAAAACAAAATATTTTTATGAAAATGAAGGAATCATTTTTTTATATTTTGTTACATTTTACATAAAAAAATGTATGTTTTTACCTTTTCTGTTTCAAACAAAGTCATCTTCAATCCATAGACTAAGGGTATTAACACCATCAGTACAAAGTTTTTACCTGCTCACTGCATGAATAAAACAGTTAACATTTTCTGAAAAGGGTCGATTTTAGTTTTGTCACTTGTTGGAGGATGCATTGGAGGAAGAGCCTACCATAATTGTGTGAGTCATTCAAATTTAGCACAAAATAATTAGATGCAATGTAAGTATGACTTGTATTTAATTTAGAGCCAACTAATTAAACTCTGTGCAAGTGAAAACTTACAAGTTTCTCTTAAATTAAGTTTTTAGGCCAACCCCCACAAATAAGCTCATTGGATACAGATTCTTCAAAATGATAATAATGTTAAAATAAACTTGTTGGGGATAATGTCTGCCAATCTGTTTACTTCAGCAATTAAACTTATTCTGGACAGGCATACACAATTTCATTTTAAATTTAGATCTGTAGAGGCTGACTCTTTACGGGGTTACGCCTGTAAAGCCTGTTTACATCATTAAAGTCACTGAGGGAGCATCAACTTTATGCTTTTCAAATTCAGTGCTGCTCAGCCCACCAAGCTAATTCAGCTCAGTATGGGGCAGACTCTATCAAATGTATATTAAACTGCTACTTGCCTCAGTTGCTGGCATATAAAATGTATTCAATTGCTAATTGTGACTGAATCTCAACACCAATCACAATAATTTTCGTGAGAAAAGGTTATCAAATTTATTTTTCAGTTTCAGTTTATGTTGTTTACAGTTCTGACATAAACCTGTACCACAAAATCGAATTGGACTTCTTAAATCAACTTTAAAATATATGAATCTGATTAAAAAAAAAACACATACCTGGAAAACCTTTTAAAAATGTATATATTCTATGACATTTATTGTTTGTGTGGTATACACAATTTGAAGTGCTTCGGATACCTTTCTGAAATTCACATTCAAAAGCATTCTGTGTAAAAGAAACATCTGGCAGTTTGCACTGACTAGTAAACAAAAAATCAAGTTTTTCTGGTCTAGTATTCTGTTGTTATACAAGTTACATATTTATGTTTTAATAGAGTAGTTTTTGGTTGTCCCAACATCGCCTCTAATAAAAGATCACAAATACTAACATTTATAAAATCAAAAATCATTGACCTTAGGCATTAATATTATTTCACATAACCCAGTAAGCAAAAATATGTCACAGAATCACATAATCTTTAATAATTGATGGTGGACTGGACTAATAAAACAGAAAGAAAGTGAACTCATATTATAACTAACAGTTTAAGGTGGTTGACAGCAATTAAAACACATAGGGCCTGATTACGACCTTGGCGAAGGGATTACTCTGCCCCAAACATGGTAGATATCCTGCCCGCCGTATTACAAGTTCCATTGTATCCTATGGAACTTGTAACACGGCAGATGGGATATCCGTCACATTTGGGACGGAGTAATCCCCTCCGCCAAGGTCATAATCAGACCCATAATTGCCATTGAAAAAATAACCTTGTCATTCAAATCAATGATCTTTTGATTATTTTAATCCCACAACATACACAAACACAGGAGTCTTTTTTAACCATTACAACCTCCTCTACGATCCATTGCTACTATGAAAAATGTTGGAGATTTACTCCAGCAAAAAGCTTAAGTATCTCTCTTGCAAGGGCGGAAAGAGAACATTTCACTCTAAACTTTGACGAGGAGCAAGGAAAGGGGTTTTCCTGGAGAATTTATTTTTTCTGTGGGCGGGGGGAATGTGCATTTGATCAACGGGCTGTCTTTCTACAATGTTTTATTGTGCACTGTGTAGAATTATGCATTTAGAAAATAACAAAAATAGCACACTTTAAAAATATCACAATTCACTTCAACAGTATACCTGGAAAGTTGCAACTGTGACAGCTTCACATGCCTGCTCTTGCCGAGTTGTGTGAATATGGGAAAATCAAAATCTGCACCATTGAGTAAAAACAGAAGTGCAGATGTAAGATTCCATTTGCGAACTGTGCCCTCAGAATTCAGTATGCTCCAGGTATGCCTCTTAATAACAGAATATCCAAATCAGTACTTTAAGAGAGGATATGTAATTTAATACACATGAAGTAAAATATAACTCCAAAAGGAAACCAATATATTGGACTCAATTTGTTAATGATATCTTTGATATATGGTGAGGGTCCCAAGTACATGTACTTCATTTCCAAGAAGAATTTAAGTCAGCGGACTCTTGAATAGCTTACTGTAACAATGGATTTGCAGGATGTCCACTTACTGAATGTAAAAATCTTATTTTTAGCTTGGGAATTTAATACCACATTCATCAAAAGCCCCCTAGTTTTCAACCAAGGAGTATAACCAGAGTTTTGCCCTATAATCAAATTCTAAGACTATCATGTATTGTCTTAAGTGCTCATGAGTTTTGCATACAACAACAAGCAAATTTGGTACAGTTTCAATCGGAGCACTACAACTAGCAGATGCTCTAAGCAGCCTTGATGAAAGCAAATAATGTTACCAGAGAAACCCTACTGCAATCTACATCCAGAGCAAGCAATGAATACTTGGTGTTTCTAAGTACTTACTTGTCACTATCTACAGCAGTTAAAAAATGGTCCAAAACACTGGCCTTTGTTAACTTTAACAAGTGTCAGGAAGATGGAACTAATTACTACATGGAAGAACAATAAGAGTTAACAAAACTTTCTTGTTTGAGAAGGAATATCCAACACGACATCCACAGTAATGAAACTACACAGTGGTTATTACCCTTGTTTAAACTGTGGATATACAACAAGATCTGACAAGATTCTTCATGTCTCTACAGGAAAATGTGTAAGATCTACCACTTTTATAGTAATGATTCATATTATGGCACATATGCAATTCGCTGTGGCAACTGGCATATAGGACACAAGGAAAGTGGGCTTGTGAGTCAAATACCACAGATTAAATAGTCAAACAAAACAAAGTAAACAATCAATACAAGAAATTTCACAGAGAAATAAGCACAGGCAACGTCAACTTGTCTGGCCTTGGCAACTCTACATTTTCGTTTCACTTTTTTACATTTTGCAAACGAAAGCAATAGTCATTAAAAGCTTAAAAGTAATACAAACAGAAATGCTGCTGTCTGAAGGTAGCATGGTATATTTACATAAAAAAGTACAAAATTACCCAACACCAAATTAAAATGAAAAAATAGGAGATAAAAACAGAGATTGGCCTATAAGCCGCTGCACTGAAGTAGACTACATTTTTGTTAGAGGTGCAAAAGTAAAATGCTGTCACTTAGAGTTAACAGAACCGATGTGTAACATGGACTGACTCACTGCCACCATGCCATGTGCTGTGGTGGGCCGAAGCAAATTCTGCTTGACACCTGAACAACAGACAAACGGATGAAGTATCCTGACTAAAAGCCCCTGTGTGCACAGGTATTTATGTATTTTTATTATAATTTTATTATGATTGTTTCAGAAATCATGAGTCTAGTAAGACAGTAGGCAAGACCTAAAAACTCTACCAGAGATGCCATTGCAAGTAATAGATCTCATTCCAAGACTCTTCAGAGAGGGAAATTGACAAACTACTGTGTCACATAAAAGTAGAAGAAATGAACTAGAAAGTCTTTCAACAAATGCATTACATGTGCTTTATTAATGAAAATATTAGAATTCATTATTTGGTTAGATAGGTGAGATGCTTAAAGTTATTTAGACTAATAATGATTTGTTCTGAGGATTTTGCACACAATACTGAGAAAGTGATTTTACTTGAATAAGTGCTGTAATGTCTTATGTTTACTATGAAAAAAATAATACTTATGTTTGCCTTAACATGCACAGTCACGTTATTAACTGCTATGATGTTGTTTATGCATTGGCTTAAAGACAACAAAAGCCTTCGATTTGTTGCACATTTACATACATTTTAAATTAACTTTAGTTTTGTTATTCCATTTTGTTCACTGCACAATTCTACTGAACCATGCGAGCATAGCACAGTCTCGTTCTGAAGTTTGCACAACAAAGCAAGGATTTTAGCAAATATTTGACTCTGCCCCCGTTTCATTCAAACTCCATCTCTCTTCCAAGGTCTTCTGGCAATCCTTCCCACTAGAAGATCGTGGCACCTGCTCATTAGCAGCTGTCTGCAAGTTGCTCTTCTGTTACATATTTGTGCTTCCATCCACTTGTATTGAGAAAAACAAAACAAATGTAACTGGAAAAATAATGGACTTTGGCATTACATGGGCCCCAGCCTGCAACTAAAAGCACTGTGAATGAGCAAGTCATCATTTTAGTGTTGTATTACACACAGTATAAAATAGGCAGCTGCAAAATTTGCAGAGAGATTAAGGATGCAGATTTACTAACTTTTCAAGCAGCGCAGCAACCAAGGTTGTGCTGTATTGCGTGAGAAGGAGAGAGCAGAACAGTAACACAACTACTAAAATATGGCAAACAGTGCCAAACCTACTGATATTGGGCGCTGTTTTCTTCCATCCCTGCACTGGCACATTTTAGGAAGGCATGCACTGGTGCAAGGGCATTTTTGTGTTGTGACTACCATAGGTTTTGTACAGAGCAGGCTATCCATCCAGTTCAAAATACTATGCTTATACATAGTTTAACACTTTTCCCACTTTGTATGTGCTCTGTACATTGCAGCAGGCATGCAAAGTAGGAAAACCATTTCTCTAAGTCAAATCAGTCTCCAAGAAGGTTGTGTTTTTCTGTGCAAAGCCCTGTCTGTGAATGTTAGTAGATAGAGCTTTGTGTTAAAAACTATGGGTAGTTGCATGAGCATTCCCATATACAACCCATGGTACTCCACACTGATGCGAAGCATGACTCGCACTACTATGGATTACCTTAGGGTTAATTTCCACTGCAAATAAAGGTTTGCATGGAAAGTAAATCCCAAATCAATTGTTTACACTGGGTTGCAGCACTTTTGTGACCACAACCCAGTGCAAATAGTTAAGAAAAGCTGTACCTACATGTTTACGATAAAAAAACAACTGCAATAGAAATATATATTTTTAGTAATACACACTCAGACTGTACATGTGCAAAACTTTCTTAATAATTTTCCATTAGATCACACTTCAGAACGCGGCAGCTATCACCTAGACATTACCTCTCATAAAGAATAAATTGTTGTCACCATGAAGCTTCAAGTGACTCCACCAATTAAAGCCGTATACTGGCTCCGAAGCACCCTTTAAGTTTTCTGATTAACCAATTGCGCATATTTACTTTTGTTCATGTACCAGTCATCCTGCCAAGAAAGGTTTGTTTCTTCTTTCTCTGTATGCCTCTCCCATTTCTTCACAAAAGAGGAAACCACCCCCTTCCTTTCAGGTAGAGGTACCTGGAAGGTTGTATCCATTCTGGGATGTTTTTCTTTTGAGTATGTAAACTATTATTGTAAAAATTAAAAATGTTTGGGAATGTTGTTCAGAATAGATCCCATCCACTTCCACCACTGAGGTCTTCCAAAAGCCATTTACTGGTAGAGGCGGCTTTGTTTTTTATTGCTTCTCATTCCTAATGGTGTTGCACTCTCTCTGCCTACTCAGCCCACCCACAAGATGGCCATAAAAAGCATAACCTCTGACTGAGAACTGTGTGGAGCAGAATTCCTATGTAGAGATCTGTTCTACACAATTATACAATTTCTGATGTTCTTGCAAACAGATGTATTGGGTGTGGTATAACAAATCAGATTTTAAGGAAAATTCAGCAGGTAAAATAATTGCCGGAAAAGGATGCACTGTAACCAGGACCCTTTCCATGACCCATTCTCAAACCTCAAACAAGGAAAAGGGTGAGCATTACATGCTCCCCCTGGTATCTGGCATTCTCCTCTCCTTTCTTCACCCTCCTCACCCTCTCCCTCCACCCAGAATTAAAACAGTTCATAGATCCGGCTGACTTAAGCTATGTGGTGGTGAGCATTGGAGATGGGGTACAGCAAGTAGCGAACAAATGAAGAGTATAAGTATAGTAATTTACTGTATAAATGTCCTCTTTGACTGTAAAATGTGGACAGGAATGAAGGAGATACAATATGAAGTTGATGAGGTATGAAATGAAAATGTGAGAGCTATATGGAGTTTGGTGCAAAGTATATGAACTATCAAGACATTGATTACTGATGAATCATGTATCGTAAAACATCTCAGCATAGAGATAAAACTAAGTTAGTCCTTCTATTTTATCTTTGACCAAGAGGTTCCCATTGTCATGGATAATAGAGATAGTAGAGACAGTACAGCACAAAATAACTCTGTCTAGTGAGCTCTCTAGAATTCCTACTGTGCTTCTACAAGCTACCATAATGTATGGGCATATTTGTTGACTTTGTTGTTTCATTCTTGTACGTTAAATGAATGACCCACTTCCACTTGGAGTGGTAATATCATGGTTCCAATTTGGGAAAAGAAAACTATTGAACAGTCCCTTTAACAACCCTTACCATTTGGTCACTGTAACTTGGACAAATTTTACTGGAAGCTTACTTGGGTGTTTAGAAAACTGTCAATGGCATTTTAGACAAGTTTGCCCCACGATGGATCTGTCTGTTGTGGTCACACGATACACATGTTTTGCAGTGTACATGACAGTTTTTGTTACTGTGGTCTTGAACAAGTTATGGCGCAAACCAGACTGTAACTAGATAAAAGCAGCACTGTTTACTTTGTTCATGCCCAAACATGCAGACCTAGGATAGGCATTTAAAAAGGCTTACTATACTAGGAAGAATGCAATTCTGAATGGACTGAAACAAGGGTGCATACTTTCTCAGTGTTTAGACAGAGAATCAGGAACAAAAGTATTGTGGGACATAACAATGTGTCAAAAATACCAAGGAAAAAATTATAGTGAAGATGAGTTTCTAGAGGCAAGCAAAGTTTTACTATATATAACTCCACATATATGTACCTTGACAATATATATACCGTCAAGGTACGTAGATGTGGAGTTAAGAATAGTAAATCTACACTTCCCTGTTTGCACTTACTTTAACAATATTTTAGTCCTCAATACTTTTGACATGATATTCTGTCCACACAATATTTTTGCTTACAATAGTCTGTCACTGAGCCTATTTTCTCCTTGTCTGTTCAACATCAAAGCTATCTATCTGCATCAGATTCAAGAAGAACAGAGGAACAGCCGTAGGCATGTTACTAATGAAGTGCATGGTATGTCCCAAACTCCTTTTGAACAACAGACAGCTTTCTGCAGGGATTTTATGACAAGTGGTTTAAAGACCAAAGGCCCAGATTTACAAGCATCTGGCACATAAGTACTGATGCGCCAGATTTCTTGCCCTCCCCCCATGCGTGCGCCGTATTTACAATACAACGCACCATGGCATATGTTAGACCAATAGCGTCAAAATGTTTGACGCTATTGCAACGTTTTGCTCCACTAGTGTCAAAAATATCACAAGTGGAGCAAAGTGCAAGGCGGCTCATTGATTTCAATGGGTGCGTCCAAAATGATGCCAAAAATAGTGCAATGACATCTTGTAGATTTCATTGCTCCATTTTTGCGGGCCTCCTAATGTCGGAACGCCCCCCCCCCCCTTGTATATATTATGCCTGGCACAGGCATAATGTGGCGCAAGTGGTCGTAAAGTGGCGCAATTCAATCATTGCGCAACTTTGTAGATATGGCACAGCGATTTTTGCCTCGTTGAGCCACATTAGTGTAAAAGAAATTACGCTAATGTTGCAGGAATGGGCTAGGGCCTTGTAAATCTGGCCCCAAGGCTGCAAACGGAAGTTCTTGAATAATGAACATTCTAGTCAAGTCATGACATATAAACACCTTGGACAACTTTTCCTAACAGTGAGTGTAACCTTAAATGGGATCAACCAAGAAAAACATTCTGCCAACTTCATGTGAAACTGGAGTACTAATAAGTCTTCCAAACAAAACACTGAAGCAATTATTTCATACAACGATTACTTCATATCTGTGTTGTATCGTGAATCATGATAAATAACATGGATTTTCTGTGGTATAAATCATTTTTTAGGCTACTATTGGCTGTACATTAATAAAATCTACTCAAGTTACCAGAGTGAAAATTGCTTAGCGGCCTTGCGAATAAGAGCAAGCCAACATGAAAATATTTTTAGAGTTAAAATTATTAATGGAATAATATATGGTGGAGCACACTGGTTCTATTTTTTTGAGTTCTCTGGTAATGTGGAAAAATGGTGAAGGTCACAGATCAGTCATTTGCTGCTATGCATTATTACAACTAATTCATCATGAAAAAAGATATCAGACTGGTAGGAAGCCAAACTTGTTGCTAAGAAGATCTTGCTGAAAAGGTGGTGAGGGAATATTAGAGTTAAGGAACAGTGGAAATACAACAAAACATTTCACACCTATGAGGAATAATTACATAGCTGTAAAACCTTTGGTGGATGTTAGAGGAAACTTCAGTTTTTAGTACAAAGGCGTCAATTTACAAATTCATCTGGGCTATGTAAAACAACATACTAGCACAGGACAACCTAGAAATTCAATATATTAATACTATCTGTGTCTCTGCCATATGTGTTGCGTAGAATCAATTTCTCTTATCTTCTTGGGGTCTCCATTATACTAGTCCAAATTTGGACAGTCATACTGCCCGTCTTTTAGGTTTTTAGTTTAGAGAAAGGCCAGAAAGAGATTACATTATATCATTCAGAAGTGCACTGTGACATTATGAATAAACTCATGCACGTAATGAAAGGTAAAAGCTTAAATAATGCACATGTATTTAAGGGACATGTGGTTTATCTTTATTGCTCTCATTAAATTTATGTCTTTCACAAACCAACAGCATCCTTATTAAATATATCTGGAAACGTTTAAACCTTGCATGATCTAAGGACATACCCATTAGCATTTGGATATTAACATAAACATGTTTTATTGCGATTGTTTGTGTTGATGTCGTTATGAGGTAGATGGGTGTGACTTTTGGCTTTGTGCATGAATTATATTACCTCAGCAATTTACTGTACGACGTTGCCTTCTAAATAATAGAGAATTTTAATTTTGTTGACAGTGTTTTTTGCACACATCAGTCAGCACAGGTGGATTCGTGGAAGACAGAAATGTATTTCTTTTTTAGAAATCTTTTTATATAGGCAAAGTGGCAAGATTCAGATATAGCTTTCAAAGCATGTAGTTGAGGGTGGGGCACTGAAATGTGGCCGAATGTCACCAGCTGATGTATTAGCTCAGTGCATTTTCATTTCCTCGTGGTTGGAAATTGATCCCTGAAAGATCAAATTACTGCCTTGGTTTAATGACACAATAATTGGGCCGTTCTTAAGCCATGAATGCACTGTTTTGTCCTTTGCCATTATCATCCATCGCTACAGGTATGCTGTTTGCCCTGGGAAAGGAAAGAAATTCTTTCAGGGGCCCACGCGCCCTCTTCATAAGTCTAAACCACTGGAAAATGCTCGTCAACACTGGTGCCTAATCGACTGGCTCCTTTACAGCGGACATACTTGGATTTTTACCCCGAGTGACGTTTAGCCTAAAACAATGAAGCCATGGCAGTGAAAATAGAGAAAAGATATTCAATGCAATGCCTTTTAACAGACCAACATGATTACATAAATTTTGCACTGGTCAAAAAATTGAAGATTTGCTCTTTTTATTCGGGTTTTCCAGCTCACACAACAGTTATTGGAACAAACCTGGTATGCTCAAGTCTATATTACAGAAATATGTATGCATCAGGGAAAAGCATGGAGTTCACAGAATTTGATGGTTTTAGGTCTCAACTGAGGCAGTGCATGTTCTGTCACTTGCAAAACATTTGTTTCCTTACAGGGGGCTTAGACACTGCCCACTGCTTACCATTGGTAGGCTCTATCGTCACTGGCATTTGCTTGCTTTTCATTCATTGGTTTCTGCAGCATTTATGTCTACTTGTGTTCGTCTTTTCCCTGGAGCATGGCCCAAGTACCTATGTCCTTCCACTGCTCCATTAAGTGGGCATTACCTTTTCGCTTTTGTCTAAGCACTCAACTAGAGTTCATGTTTTTCCAGCAGTCTCCCTTGTGTCTAAGTCGTTTGTTGCTATGCCCCCACAATTCCTGTGTTACTTCGCCCCCCTGCTCTTCTTCGGAAATCCATCAGCTGCCCTTCATATTGCGTCGGCCTTAGTTTTACTTGCCGCCTCGTCGCCGGCTCTCCAGTTTGCTTGCTGCCTTCCTCGTTGCTTACCCCACCCTCCCACCATCGCTCTTTCCTCTTTTGCTCGCCCCTCTTCACACTTCCTCAGCCCATGAGTAACCAGCTGTCTCACTAGTGATTCCGTCCCATCCACTTAAAGAGTAATGGAGACCAGGCAATTTTATCACACAACAGTTATTGGTACCTCGCCTCCATGTTGCTTGCCTAGCTCCTCACATGCCCTCCCTCTGAGGTGCTCCACCCAACCCTTCTTCCAGCATTGTTTACTGAGTTTCCTTCATCATGTCCCGGCCAATGAGTGCCCTGCTGTCTCTCTATCAACCATGTGGGGTTTAACTTTCCACTTGTAGGGCAGTTGCAGATTCTTTAGTGACACCAACAGGAGGCTGATAAAAGGAATGAATGATTCCATCCCAATCGACAGAAAGGGTGACTGGGCAATCCTAAAAAATGATGTGTATTGGTAAAGCTCTATGTTCACCCTAAAACGGTCTCTCTTGGCACTATTAACAGATGTTACTTGCTTCCCTGCCCTCCATTTTGCTTGCCCTTCTCCCCACATGCCCTCCCTCAGGTTGCTTCTCCCACCCCTTCCGGCAGCATGTTTCCTGTGTTGCTCTTCCCCCATTGGCCATAAAAAAAAACAAGCATTAGCTACTGTGCAGCTTTGCTTGAAAAAGGCATTGACAAAGCCAATAGGTCCCATCTAAGAGAGCTATAGGCTTTATTGCCAAACAGAAAAAATCCCTATGACACCATCAGCACTACTGGGGAAACTACATGAGGGTAAGCACAACAAGGGAGGGAGAAGCACAAGGACGGTAGAGAGCAACATGGAATGCCGGGGGAGAGAAGCACAAGAGGGAGAAAGCAAGAAAAAACATGCACTCATGGAGTGCTTAACCGAAATGAAAAAAGTAGTACTTGAGAAGCAAGCAGTGGAATAACAGAATCCAGCCAATCAAGAGTGATGGTAAAGTGGCAATCTTTCATGGGAGAGGGAACCACAAGACTGACAAGCTGGAACAAGAATAAAAAGCAGGCAAAAGAATGACAGGAAAGCCAAGCAATGGCAATCAATGGGCGGGCTTCAATCCCCGTTATGCTCTTGGTAAGCCAATAATATGTCTTGCAACAGCTCATGCTCTGTTCAGTAGGCAAGATGTAAAAATAGGGAAAAAGGGCAAAATAGCCAGTACGTGGCAATAAATAGGCTTAAAGCAAAGTGTCGGACCAGCTCAAAGTGTGTAACGCTGGCCCACCAACACTTAAAGCCTATTATCACTCTTTTTTTCAGAAGTGATGCTTGTGTGTATGAATGTTATTAAACAGTTTCCAATAGATTTGTTGGGCCGATATTGAGTTTTCCTGATGGCTGTGTTCCAAAGACGGCTGGGTCCTTAACACCTACCACTCAAACTCATGTCAAGGTAAAGTGTGTTCAGGGTTGCCTCTGACTGAAGTATGCAATGGGTGGGCATTTTTACTGACACTCTGCCTATTCGATATTAGCGGTGTCAGTTACTCTGTGGCTTCAGATCTTGGAGACCGGAACCATGCAATAACATTAGCACGCATCCATTACAATGCTCGCAAATTTTGACCACGAATATGCCTTTACCATGCATGCCTTTACAACGAAAATGTAAGTATTTTGCAGGTAACTATATATAAATACATACATATATATATATATATATATATATATATATATATATATATATATATAAATAAATAAAAAACCTAGGGCCAGATGTACGAAAGGATTTTACCCATTCTGTGTCTATGGGAAAAAGCTTTCGTACATATGGCCCCTAGTATTACCTAGTTTCTATAGAAAAAATTCTATAGAAAAAGTATTTTTATTTTGAATATAACTTTGGTGGCGTTTGATAAATCTTCACAAAAGTTTCCAAAAAACAAAACACTCACTTCAGCTGCTGTCAGGAAAGTTTCGGGGTGATCCATCTAGCAGGGCCTCAGAAAAAAAGGGGGGCCCATGCGTTTTTCCATAGGGATTTTGAACAGTAATACCAGCCAAACCACTGGACGGATTTACACCAGATTTGGCAGAAAGGTAGCTCATAGTCCAGAAAGCAACCTCAGAAAGCTATTTGATGTAAATCCGTTCCTTAGTTTTTAAGAAATTAAAGAAAACCCATATTTGTATATATATATATATATATATAGGGACGCTAAGACGCCACAAATCTTGTGCTGAGATCTGATTAAGCGACCTTATTGCTATTTGATGTAAATCCGTTCAGTAGTTTTTGAGACATTAAAGAAAACCCAAATTTGTATACACAGGGACGCAAAGGCTCTGCAGACCCTCCCCATTTCGTACTGAGATCTGATTGGCTGCCAACAATTCAACAAGGAAGTGTTTTTGCCACGAGTCACAGTGGATCTGCAGATTGTGGGAAAATTGAAAAAAAAGAACTGCGGGGTCCTGTACTATTTTCATTAAAGCTCCCAGGTGAGTCATGTTCTGGGGGCATTGAAAAAGCAGGGGACACACAGGGTCCCCTTTCTAGGACTTCTATTGTCCTTCGGGACCGCCACCTCCCCTGTGGTGATCAGAAAGAATAATGCGAGGGGGCTTGTGGCCCCACCACAGTCCTGGGGACCGCCACCTCCATAGGACAAAACAAAGTTTTAATGTGGGGGAGGCCCAGGGAAAACCACCTTCCAGGGGCTAAATTAAATCTGTATACGGGGGCGCATGGGGCAAAGACTGAACTGTATGCGGGGGCTGTGCAGCGCCCCCGTCTCTGAGGACTACCACCTCCCCAGGGCAAATACAACATTGGAGGGGGCCATGCTGCCCCCCCTGAGGTGGTATACATGGCCCTGGGGACCACCACTCCCCAAGGCCATCTCCTGCTATGTCCGGGGTGCACACCACTGGGACCTACCTATTTGTTTTTGCTTGGTGGGAGCAAACATAACTCCGCTTTCTGCAAGTGGGAGTTGCCAACAGCTTCTGCTGGCAGAAAGCTGAGTTTGCATCTGTTTCCCTGCACACAAATATGTGCACAGGGAAACAGATGAAAACATTGCAATGCCGGCTTCTGCAGGATGCGGGGAGCAAGCTAGGACCGCAGGGGCCTTGAGGCTTCCCTGACGGTCCTGGTACTCTCTCTCTCTCTTTCATCCCTTTATGGGAGAGAGAGATTGATACTGTAATGGTCTGTTCATGCAATAACTTCACAGTGTCACCCTGGCAAAATGTTTTGGTTTAAATGGTATAGTTATGTTTTGATGAACCAGTGACACTTCTGGCATAATAGTAAAGCTCTTGGACTGTCACTCAGTAGGTTTAAAGTTCAAATGCTAGTATCTCGTAGCAATTTGTTTATTTTTAAGAGTTCTGACTGTTAAACATTTCTAGTAATGGAACATTGAAGTATTTTTCACATCAAAATCTGTGGGTTGAATATCATAGGTATGTTTGGACAAAGCACAGTAAGAAGTCATTTCTAGCCTAGTGGTTAAGGTCTCAGACCCTCACACTGACGTTTGAGGATTCCAGTCTAGGTGAGTCTGAGGTCATTTCCCTGCCCTAGTTTCTTTTCAACTTGAAATATTTAAGGTACGTATTGAAAGGTGATCTCACTGTTTTTAATTGGCAAATTAATTTTACTTTTCAATTTGTTCGGAAATATCTCACTCTAAGTATGTCATTCTTCAAACCCTAAAAACTCTCTATCTCTCACTCTCACCAAAAGCTGTGTGTGGCACAGGGTTGGGTAGATAGGGGTTTGGCCACAGGACCTTACCGCAGGCCAGGCCCTGAGGCCAACCCCCGCCAAAGGCCATGCGTGGCGCAGGGTGGGGTGGTTATAGGGGCTTGGCTGCAGGCTCTGCAGTGAATTCCACTGAGCATGGCCAAAGGCCATGAGTGGTGGTGGTTGGATTAACATTTAGTAATTAAAATTACTTTACATAAAAAAAAACATAGAAATTCACTGAAAAAAACAAAGTTTACAGGGATGTTATAGTTAGGAAATAGAATTAATAAAACCTTAGAAATTCACTTAAAAAAACATATGTTACAAGGACGTACTAGTTAGGTTCTGAATTTGCTTGCACAAAACCAGAGAAATTTGGAAAGAGTTATTTCAGCTCGTGCCCTAAAGTAACTGTTAAATGCCCCACAAATTACAGCACTCATGACATCTTTGATAACATCATTGATAATGTCACAGTAACATCTGCAGTAAAATTATTGATCATATAAATGTGCATGGTGGGAGCACGTGTTTTAATTACCTTATGGTATGAGTTATACTTACTTGAAATAACTCTAATTATAACTTCTGAATTTCTCTGGTTTTGCGCGAGTAAATTGAGGAACCTAACTACGACGTCCCTGTAATCTTTGGCTTTTTCAATATATATATATATATATATATATATATATATATATATATATATATATATTTAACCCCCACGGTGCCTGCGGGTTAGATGCAGTTAGATGCTTAGGTTCCCGTGTGCCGGGTACGAGACCAGCTCGTCCTGCACCCGGCCCACAGGGAGAGCGCTAGCGCTTCCCCTGTGGGCTTCTCACCCACACCCTCTCATCAGGGATGGAAGGGGAATCGCTTCCCCTTCCACCCATGAGCCCAGCTCCCCCTTGTGACGTCTGATGACATCAGCGCGCACTTGCGCGCTGACCTTTTCAGAGGTCAACTCCCATTGTGCTGGAAGCTACAGAAGAGAAATGCAATGCATTTCTCTTCCAACTGGGAGGTAGAGTCAGGCAGAGGCATGAAAGGAAAGTCCTTTCCTTTCATGCCTCTGTGAGAATTTCTGCAGCCCTATGGTGAAGCCATTGGGCTGCAGAAATGCCCATTAGACACCATGGAGTTTATTAAAAAACGATTATTTCTGCAGAAGGGGAGCGGCCCCTTTGGCAAGGGCCGCTCCCCAGGGAGCAATTTACTACTAGGCCTTTTCTGCCCGCCCGGGGGCAGATTGGCCTATTTTAATCAGGCCGATCTTCCCCCAGTGGGGGCAGAAGCCATTAGATGCCAGGGATATATTTTTGTTTTCATTTTTGACATGTGGGGAGCGACCCCTTAGGCAGGAGTCGCTCCCCTGGGGGGCAAATTTATTTTAGGCCATTTCTGCCTCCCTATTTTAATTAGGCTGATCTGCCCCCAAGGGGGGGGGGGCAGAAACCACTAGGCACCAGGGATTTTGATTTTTTTTATAGATGGGAAGCAACCCCTTATGCAAGGGTTGCTCCTCTGGGGGGCAATTTTATTTTAAGCCATTTCTACCATCCTTGGGGGCAGATTGGCCTATTTTTCTTAGGCCAATCTGCCCTAAGGGGGCAGAAACCACTAGATACCAGAGATTTCTTTTTTTTGTGCCAATTACACACAAAGGGAGCGGCCCCTTAGGCAAGGTCGCTCCCCTGGGGGGGCAAATTAATTTTAGGCCATTTCTGCCCCCCTTGGAGGCATATCAGCCTATTTTAATTAGGCCGATCTGCACACAAGGGGGGGCAAAAACCACTAGACACCAGGGACTTTTTTATTTATTTATTTTTTTACAGATGGGGAGCGACCCCTTAGGCAAGGGTTGCTCCCCTGGGCAGCCAATTTATTTTAGGCCATATCTGCCCCCCTTGGGGACAGACTGGCCTATTTCTATTAGCCCGATCTGCCCCCAGGGGGTCAGAAACCACTTAGGCACCAGAGATTGGTAAGTGTGTGTGTCTGTTTTTTATTTGGGGGAGCAGCCCCTTGGGCAAGGGTCGCTCCCCATGGGGGCACATTACTGTTGGCCATTTCTGCCCCCCTTAGAGGCAGATAGGCCTATTTGTGTAAGGTCCATCTGCCCCCAAGGGGGGACAGAAAGCCCACCAGAGACCAGGGAAGATTTATTTTTAAAAAAAGAGGAGGGGGTATGTCCATACCCCCAACCCAAATAAATGAGGACAAAGTTGTTAGGGCAGTTACCCCTGATCCATTCCCCAGAGGGGCAGAAAGCCTACTAGATGCCAGGAAATTATTTAAAAAATAGTGGGCTGGAGGCTACCAACCAATATGGGCATGGTTATCGCCCCACCCCAACTGAAGGGGGTAACAGTCTTTCAGCTCTCCCCTCGCACACTAAAACATCTTATCCCACGGCAAGCAAGAGGACATTTGATTATTTTGGGTTTTGGTTTTACAATTGTGCCACGAGAGCTTGACTAACTCTCAAAATCGTCCCACTTGGAATGGTGAGGGCTGCACTTTTTGGACTTTGGGACGTTGCCATCTGAAAAGTAAACATCTGGGTGAGTTCAGGGTGGTGTGCTTCACATGCACCCCGCACCATTTTGTTAACACAATGCCCTACAAACCTCCAACTTTGCTTGAAATCACACATTTTTCCCACATTTTTGTGATAGAACCTTCTGGAACCTGCAAGAATCCACAAAATTCCTACCACCCAGCATTGTCGCATCTATACCAATAAAAATTCTACCCCACTTGTCAGCCTAAAAACCTTTTTTTCAAACTGCCCTTTTGGACCTGTTTTGGTTCCCCCTCATTTTTTACATGTTTTTGGCTCTTCCCTGTCACAAGCACCTGGCCCACCTACACAAGTGAGGTATCATTTTTACTCGAAGACTGAGGGGAACTTTGGGTGGTAGGAAATTTGTCCCAGTGCAGTTCACACACAGGCATGTGGGAAAAATGTGATGTTTTAGCTAAATTTGAGGTTTGCTGAGGATTCTGGGTAAGAAATCAATGGGTGATACACGCAAGTCATGCCTCTCTGGACTCCCTCGGGTGTCTAGTTTTCGGAAATGCTTGGGTTTGGTAGGTTTCCCTAGATGGCTGCTGGGCCCAGGACCAAAAACGTAGGTGCCCCCCCCACACAAAAACAGGAAGTTTTGTATTTGATAATTTTGATGTGTACACATAGGGGGTTATTCCAACTTTGGAGGAAGTGGTAATCCGTCCTAAAAGTGACGGTAAAGTGACGGATATACCACCAGCCGTATTACGAGTCCATTATATCCTATGGAACTCGTAATACGGCTGGTGGTAAATCCGTCACATTTGGGACGGATTACCACCTCCTCCAAAGTTGGAATAACCCCCATAGTGTTTTGGGGCATTTCCTGTCACGGGCACTCGGCCTACCCACACAAGTGAGGTACTGTTGTTATCGGGAGACCTGGAGGAATGCTGGGTGGAAGGAAGTTTGTGGCTCCCCTCAGATTCCAGAACTTTGCAGCACCAAAATGTGAGAAAAAAGTGGGGTTTTTTGCCAACTGTTGCGGTTTGCAAAGGATTCTGAGTAACAGAACCTGGTGGGAGCACCACAAGTTACCCCATCCTGGGTTCCCCTAGGTGTCCGGTTTTAAGAAATGTCCAGGTTTGCTAGCTTTTCCTAGGTGTCGGATGATCTAGAGACCAAAATCCACAGCTAGGCACTTTGCAAAAAACAGGTCAGTTTTCTTTGGGAGAATGTGATGTGTCCACGGTGTGTTTTGGGGTATTCCCTGTCGCAGGCACTAGGCCTACCCACACAAGTGAGGTACTATTTTTATCAGGAGACCTGGAGGAATGCTGGGTGGAAGGAAGTTTATGGCTTCCCTCAGATTCCGGAACTTTGCAACACCGAAATGTGACGAAAAATTGTTCTTTGCCAAATTTTGAGGTTTGCAAAGGATTCTGGGTAACACCCTGGTGAGAGCACCACAAGTTACCCCATCCTGGGTTCCTCTAGGTGTCTAGTATTACAAAATGCACAGGTTTGGTAGGTTTTCCTAGGTGCCGGCTGAGCTAGAAGCCACAATCAACAGCTAGGCACTTTGCAAAAAACATGTCAGATTTCAATGTAAAAATGTGATGTGACCATGTTGCGTTTCATGTGGTTGGCACTAGGCCTACCCACACAAGTGAAGTACCATTTTTATCAGGAGACTTGGGGGAACACAGAATATAAGAACAAGTGTTATTAGCCCTTGTCTTCCTCTACATTTTTTCCTCCCAAATGTAAGACAGTGAATAAAAAAGACGTGAATTTGAGAAATACCCTGTAATTCACATGCTAATAGGGGGACCCCGGAATTCAGAGATGTGCAAATAACCACTGCTTCTCAACACCTTATCTTGTGCCCATTTTGGAAATACAAAGGGTTCCTTGATACCTATTTTTCACTCTTTATATTTCACCAAATGAATTGCTGTATACCCGGTATACAATGAAAACCCACTGCAAGGTACAGCTCCTTTATTGGCTCTAGGTACCTAGGGTTCTTGATTAACCTACAAGCCCAATATATCCCCGCAACCAGAAGAGTCCTGCAGACATAATAGTATATTGCTTTCGAAAATCTGACATTGCAGGAAAAAGTTATAGAGTTAAACGTGGAGTAAAATGGCTTGTTTTTTCTCACCTCAATTTCAATATTTGTTTATTTCAGCACTTATTTTCAGTAGGAATACCTTGTATGATCTACACAAATGACCCCTTGCTGAATTCAGAATTTAGTCTACTTTTCCAAAATGTTTAGCTTCCCGGGATCCAGCATAAGTTTCACACCCATTTCTGTCACTAACTGGAAGGAGACTAAAAGCACAAAAAATAGTAAAAATGGGGTATGTCCCACTAAAATGCCAACATTGCATTGAAAAATGGGTTTTTCTGATTCAAGTCTGCCACGTTCTGAAAGCTGGGAAGATAAAGATTTTAGCACCACAAACCCTTTGTTGATGCCATTTTCAAGAAAAAAAAACACAAGCCTTCTTCTGCCGCCCTTTTTCCAATTTTTTTTTTCTTAAACACTTTTTTTGCTGTACTTTGGCTAATTCTTGGTCTCCTCCTGGGGAACCCACAAACTTGGGTACAACTAGAATCCCTAGGATGTTGAGAAAAAAGGATGCAAATTTGGCGTGGGTAGCTTATGTGGGAAATAAGTTATGAGGACCTAAGCGCAAACTGCCCCAAATAGCCAAAAAAAGGCCTGGCACCTAAGGAGAAAAGGCCTGGCAGCGAAGGGGAAATATATATATATATATATATATATATACACACACACACACACATATATATGCGCACACACACACACACACATATGTTAGGGCAATGGGGTTTAGGGTGGGTAAGGGTTTTTGGGTGGCAAGGATTCTTTTAGGGTTTAGGGTGTGTCAGGGTATTTAAGTGGCAAGGGTGTTTTTAGGGTTTAGGGTGGGTAAGGTGTTTTGTATGGAATGGTATTTTTAGGGCGTAAGGTGGGTAAGGGTTTTGGGGTGGCAAGGATATTTTTAGAGTTTAGAGTGGGTATAGGTTTTTGGGTGGCAAAGGTATTTTTAGGGTTTAGGCTGGGTATGGGTTTTTGGGTGGCAAGTGTATTTTTAGGATTTGGGGTGAGTATGAGTTTTTGGGTGGCAGGGGTATTTTTTAGGGTTTAGGGTGGGTATGGGTTTTTCGGTGATAAAGGTTTGTTTAGGGTGGGTAAGGGTTTTTGGGTACAAGGGTATTTTTAGGGTTTGGTGGGAGTAAGGGTTTTTTGGTGGCAATGCTATTTGCAGGGTTTAGGGTTAGTGTGGGTTTTTGAGCATCTATGCTATTTGCAGGTTTTAGGGTGCATAAGAGTTTTTGGGTGGCAAGGGTATGTTTAGGGTGGGCATGGCTTTTTGAGTGACAATGGTATTGTCAGGGTTTAGGGAGAGTAAGGGATTAGGGGTTGTGGGGGTTAATAAGATAAGATGTGTGGTAAAGACACATGCGTTGTAGTGAACACATTGTAAAGGCATGCGTGGTAATGGCATGCATGGTTCCGTCATCCAACCACGTATTACATCTACGTACATATTCAAGTAATAATAGTAGGGAGGCATGTAATAGTAGGATGTCTGCTATATAAAAGCTGTGTCAGATAATATCGAAGAAAGAACTCAAGGATTAGCCTAGATACCTTTTCTGAAATAAAACAGCTAAAATATTCTAAGACCAGGCAGGATATGTTTCTTATAATGTAACAGTAAGTGTTGCCTAAAAGGAACGTTTTCTTTTAATTATTCTATGCTTCTGTAGTGAAATCTTCTTACTTTTTGCTGCTTCGGAGGGCTTCAGCTGTAATAAAGAATATGGGTAATTTACTGAGGATTATGAGAGAGTAGATCAGAAGGGAAGTCCTGGGAGAAGTAGAACAGGAGAGTGTTGTTTCTCTTTCCAAACTTTAGAAATTGGTTTTGAACTGGGTATGTAGTAGGAGGCTGCCAAAGTGTGGAGCTTTGAGTGACATTGGTTTGTCTTCAATATCACATGTACAGAGGCAAGCAAGAACTTTCTGTTTTGGGGTCCTGACCATAGGCGTTTGGTTGGTTGTCAGGATACTATTATTCAACTTAGTGGCGTGAGGGGAGCTCTGTTCTACTGGCGGAGATAACGGATTTAGTGGAACAACTCCGCTTGCCCTGCCAGCGGAGCGGAGCTCGTCTGGTGCGCGCTGCAACTGAGCACGGACCTAGTTTCTATAGAAAAAGCATTTTTATTTTTGTTTTGATAACTTTGGCGCCGTTTGATGATTTTTCACTATTATTCAACTTATGGGTGTGAGGGGAGCTCTGCTTTGCTGGCGGATCTAACCAAGTTAGTGGAACAACTCCACTAGCCCCGCCAGCGGAGCAGAGCTCACTCAGTGCGCGCTGCAGCCTAGTAGGGCATAATAAGGCTGCAGCGTGCACCAGAGCACAGAGGGAGGCAGCCGCTTCAGAGAGAGACTAGTTGCTGTTGGACGACGAGGAGAGAAGAACCACTGGAAAGACCCAGGTAAATCCTTGTCTGCACACCAGTGCACAAACAAGGACTGAGATTGCAGCTTTCACTGCCTACGCCTTAGTATTGAAAGCTGCTGTTTCTAGCCTTTTGTGCACCGGCCTGTCCCGAAGACTGGTGCAGCTTTCCAAGCATGCTTCTGTCAAAGTCTGTGAATCCCAAAAAGTAATGAATCTGCAACCAGGAGTGCTTCTTGGGGGTGCAGATTTTCTACGTTCTCTGTATTTTTAAATACCTAATCCAAAAAGTTAACAAGTTAAAATAGTATCTCAGGGAAATGAGGAGGAGAAAAAACAACACAGGCACAGGAGACCCAACTCAGGGCGCCTAGACTCAACTATAAAGACAAGAATGCATCAATTTGTGGGTATCACATCCCAAATCTCCCCCCCCCCCCCCCCCCCCAATGGGCCCTTCCTCTAAGGAGAAATGAAAGCCCAGCGAAAGAAGCTTGGCAGCATTGACCCCCCCCTAATTGCATAAGTCGCAACTACTCACCCGATTTAAGCAGGAGACACCCGGTTGTCGGCTTTATTTACCTATCACCAGTTACAAAAATGGCTTTACTGCGGTGTAAGTCATGGTGGAAAATAAAAGTTCTCTCTTTCCAAATCGCGGTGTCTATGCTTTGGGGAGGAGGTGAACAGAAAAAAATACCATCACTTCAGTTACAAGAAAGACCTAATCTGCAGTTTGATTAGGTGAACGTCCCTAACGCCTCGTGAGGCCAGCTCCGTCATCTCGAGCACTGCCTTTAGTTTTGCAGCAGGGCGACAGTTTTCACAATTTCCCCCACACAAAACTTTCAGTGTGGCAGCTTCTAGTCATTCAGGGCAATGCCTAACAAAACTGTTCAGTCAGGCAACCGGCTTCTAAGAGTCCGTGCTGGAGAATGCAGCCCAGTGATTTATGCTCGCGGTATGCGGCAGTTTCTACACGAATTAGACAAGCATGACCCCTCACGCTGAAAGGACGGCGCAGCTTGGGCTCCCGCCCCCTCGCCTCAGCGCGCCTCCCCCGGCATTCCCATTCAGCGAGTCCTCGGCGAACGTCAACTCTGACAGTACAGATGACAGCCTGGCTACTCACTGACAGGAATGTCCCAATCCCCTATTACTTGCCGGGCCGTCAAACCAAATGTCAGAATGCACAGCTCTCAGTCTCCAGTAAATCGAGCGCTGAGCTGCGGTCTCCGATCCCCAGATTTCCTGGCACAGGTCTCGCACTCAAACACATGATTTCCCATCAAGTCTCGCGAATTTAGGGCCGCAGCTATTTAACGCATCAACATTCACGAGCTGTGGTTTTAAGGACCAGGGTGTCCACTGTTTTTTCCTGAATTAAAAACACCAACCCTGCTGTTAAAACTCTTCGAGCGTGCCCTATTGAACCTTCTTCATTCAAGAGTAATAACTAACATTTTAATCGCAGAGTCCCCCAGGCGCCTGTCTCGCAGAAAACATCCCGAGAATTTACGAGATTAAAGAGTGGTGTGGACTTTTGTAACACCAGGGCCCAGGTTCTAGTAGGTGACTTGCAACGCAGCGCTGCATCCAGAGTTGCTGTGCTGCGTTGCATGACAGGGAAGGAGCAGGAGAGCGCCATATTCACACAGAAATGGCACTCTCATTCCCTTTCCCAAGCGCTGGTGCTGGGTGTGTGTGTGAGTCTAGCATAGGTTTTGTGCAGGAAGAGTATCCTTCCTGTACAAAAAAATATGCCTAGATGAGTGCAAATGCTTTCCCCACTTTGTATGTGTGCTGTACAGTGCAGCACACATGCAAAGTCGGAAAAGGAGTAAGAAATGAAAACATTTCTCCGTTTTGGCCTGGTTTTCAAAGGTGTTCATTTTTGGCGCTAAACCTTTTCTTCTGCTGTTTCAGAATCGGGTTTAGCGTCAAAATGCATTGGTGGTACCCTGTTACACCCCCTTGACGCAAAGTAATGCAAAGCAGCATTTCGTGCTGCTTTGTGTTACTTTGCCACACAAACCAATGCAAATACCTATTTGTGTTGCTTTGTAAATGCAAAAAAAAGTTTAGCGTTGCTTTAGCATTAAAAACATAACACAAAACCTTTGAGAATCTGGGCCCAAGTGAACGTCAGCACATTGTTAGTGTGAAAACAGAAGTGGCCAAATGATGGGCATCATGTTGACATTCAAAAGTGCGGTTTAGCATTAAAAGGAACAAAATCCAATTGACAAAACCAATAGGTTTGACTTTTTTTTTTAGAATACATGCTCTGAATGTTATCACAGGTACAAATTCCAGTCCTGTGCGCCCTAACTACCCCATAGATATAGTTTGTGAGTTAAACTCATAAGGCCCAACTTGAAATGAGGTGAGATGGCCACCATACTACACAGTATCCATATACACAGACATAAATAACACATCTAAATGACAGGAACCTACAGACATACGCACAAGCAAACTTGCAACCACTCACACAGAGACTGGCAGAGATACAGGCTCCCATGCACAAAGATGTACAGGCAACCATGACCATATAAATCGCCTTACATGCAGACATACATTACCTCCCGTCCCTCCCTCGCCTTCCTTTAAACCAATGAGGCTTCCTGCCTCCCTCTAGACCCTCCCTTCCCCTTTTAAAATCCCCCCCACCCCCACCACCTCCTGTTTTTTTTGTCTAGCCCACGCTAGACTTACCTTTTCTCTTTCCTCCACAGTGGGGCCTGGGGGACATCATTTTCAGCACTCCTCGGGGCGTGGGGCTCCACAAGGTGTGCTCTGGCCGGTCGCGTCTTTTCAGAGCAGGCGGGGCTGCTCGTAAGACGCGTCCTAGGAGTCGGCTGACGGGGTCAGCCGGCTCTTTGCGGCTGGGGCGTCAATTTCCGGTTTCCTCAGCCCGCGGAGCCGCGTAGAGGTGCCGATGAGCATTTTTTCGATCCAGAACTGGTAGGACGGGCGTTCTGCCCGCAAATTTAACTGCATTCTTTCATTTTGACTTTGTGGGGATTGGTTAATGGTTGTGTTGTGGGAGGTCCTGGGCCCTGTATATTTGAGAGTGTATTCAGGAGGGTGGTAGTGTGTTTTGATTCTACCATGCCTAAGGTGCCTGCTAAGCGACGGAGGATTGTTTCTTCCTCCTCCTCAGATGAGGAAGGTGCTGCTGACATTTCAACCCCTGGGGGTCCCCAGGTTCCGGGTGGTGGTGCTGCGCCACTCATGTCCAGGGAGGAGGTGCAGGAGATGATCGAGGTGGCTGTTTCCAGGGCTCTTCAAGCAGGGAAAGCCAGGCCTAGTCGGTCTAAAGCTGCACATACACCTGCTACTGCGGGGAGGTCCTCCTCAGAGGATGAGGAGGGGGAGACTCCATCTACTTCCTCTGGGGGGAAATATGTCTCCGGAGAGGAGATGTGGGAAGTGATGGCACATGTACGGGACAATTTAGGGTTTCCAGTGTTTCAGCCTACGAACTCTGACTCTCACTTATTCCCGCAATATCAGACGCCTTCTAAGTTTGCCATGCCTTTTCAGGGACCTGTGAAGGATATGGTGTTTCGAGAATGGAAGGATGTGGATAAGGCTCAGGTTCCACGATTCCTTCAGAAGCTTTATTTACTTGAGGGAGAGGATGTATTACCTTCCTCTGTCCGCCTGGATTCAATTTTGGCTACCCTGATTGGCAAAACGGCAGTCAATCCGGAGGATTGTGTGCCTACTGATGCCACGGACTGTAAGGTGGATTCAGGGCTCAAGAGGGATTTTGCGGCTGAGAATCTGGCACTGAGAGCAGGTATATATTCTGCTTATGCGGCCCAGTCGTTGGTGCAGGACTTTGATAAGCTGGCAGTGGCTGTTCAGGAAGGGGCGGAGTGTTCCGAACTCCTGGCTGGTATGGAGCAGTAGGCCAGGTTGTTGGCGGATGTATCATCAGATGTGGTCCGTACTTCGGCTCTGGCGTCTGGAGCTTTGATTGGGGCCCGTAGGTCCCTATGGTTGCGATCCTGGAAGGCCGACCCTGGGGAGAAGTCTGCCCTCCCGCGACTGCCTTTTGAGGGTCGTAGCTTGTTTGGAGATCAATTGCCTTCCATGCTTTCCAAGGCGTTTAAGGAAAGGAAGCATGCCTTGCCTTATAAAGGGGGATCTGTTTCTGGGTAAGGGTGGAAGAAGCATTCCCGTTCTTCTCCCAAGATGGATGCAAAATCTTTTTCTTTCAGGAAACGTCGTTTTCAGCCTCGTTTTTCCCCTAAGAAAGCTGCTCCTTCGAACCGGGGTGGGTTCAAGAAGGGGTCCTGACAATCACTGTGGGCCTGGCATAGGGCAGGTTGGGAGAAGGCTGAGGCACTTTCTTTCAATTTGGCAGGAGAGTGTCAGCGATCATTGGGTGCTGGACACTGTGGCCAATGGTTACGTCATCGATTTTGTTGTGGTGCCTCCGGATTCGGGGGTGCGTCCCACTCCTCTGCCTACAGTCGGGGCACGGAGAGAGGCATTGTTGGACGGGGTCCGGGACTTGCTTTTGAAAGGGACCATTTCCCACGTTCCCCTGGAAGAAAGAGGTCAGGGCACTTATTCTGTCTTGTTTCTGGTTCAGAAGGTATCAGGGGGGTTTCGGCCTGTGCTCAATCTGAAAGGAGTGAATGCTTGGATCAAGACGGTGCATTTCCGCATGCTGTCAATTCAGACTATTTTCCCATTGGTCAGTCAAGGGGACTTTCTGGTGTCACTGGATCTGCAGGATGCTTACCTGCATGTGCCTGTGGCAAAGACTTCTCAGAGGTTCCTAAGGTTTGCTGTGGATCAGGAGCATTATCAGTTTTGTGTACTGCCTTTCGGCCTCAAGTCTTCTCCTCGGATTTTTACAAAGGTGCTGGCCCCCCTGGTGGCTTTGCTACATTCAGAAGGGGTGTTTATTCATCCATATCTGGACGACATCCTGATTCATGCGCCCTCGTAGGGCCTGTTGCGGAGGTAGGTGGCCCGGGTTCTGGTGGTCCTGCAAAACCACAGGTTTTTGATCAACTGGGGGAAATCAGATTTAGTCCCATCCCAGGATCTGGTTTTTCTAGGGGCTCGGTTTCGGACTCTTCTAGGTTTGGTGACAGTGTCAGAAAAGAGGTTAGGTGTACTCCAGTCCATGGTGAGGGAGGTTGTGTTACGGACTGGCCCGTGCTCTTCTGTGGTTGCATCTGCAAGGTCATTTGGCGTCGGTGATATTTCTGGTCCCTTGGGCGCCTTTCCATCTTCTTTGCTTGATGACCTGGTTCCTGAGAAGGTGGGCACCAGGGTCCGGTTCTCTGATGACCAGGATTCCGGGGTCAGGGTAGATTCGCAGGGAGTTGAGATGGTGGTTGGATTCCAATCATCTTCGGGTAGGGGTGTCTTTGTCTCCTCTACGCCCGGTGGTGGTGACAACGGATGCCAGTGAGAGAGCGTAGTTTAAATATTACATATTAAATGTGAAATGCTTATACTTAACAATGCTGCATACAAAACGATCACAAAATATTATTCGCTTGAAAATATTGCTAACGATTTATAAGTATGAAGTTGCTATTGTGCACATATTGACTATAAGAAATGATTGCTTGCATTATGATTAATTGAATACATTAACATCTACGAAGATTGCATTTGTATTAGAACCCATAAGCCTTAAGTTAGCGTGAGTCGAAGAAATAGCTGCGTAGCTCTCATATTAAAGCATATTTTTCTGTTTCTCCAGTGTGCTGACTCGCAAAAGGCCGTGACCCAGCATTTGTTCTTTTCTCCGCTTTATGTAACAATGCTAGTTATATTCCCATCCGCTTGCTAGATGCCTTAGTATAAGCTTTATACGTTTTGCAACATTTACTGAAACATCCAAGGACATTCAACCATGAAGAAGAGAACTTTTGACCTGAAGAATGTGCCAGAAAATGAAGTAACCCCGGATGTGCCACCTATGAAAGACGTCAATTATGAAGACCAATCAAAGTGTTATAAATTATCATGGAATGACAATTGCATTACTTAATGTATAATTTGATAGGTTGAAGTTAGTGGGGTGCAGCGACTATCCAATAGAATTTTGGGGGAAGGTATTGAGAAAAAGGGATAAAAACTCATGACACAGGAGACTCAGAGAACGAGGTAGGGAATGATATTGATTGCATTGAGAAACTCTGTCACTCTGTTTGGTGATTTGAGACTTAAAACCATCCTTATCCATAGACTGCCCCATTACACTTATCCTCCTTATGAGGAAAGTGTCCCCTGTCCCTTAGACGAAATAGACTGACGGCGATCTAACTGATGTCCTGAAGACGAAGACTGATCCTGTACGCTGACTTATTCCGAGGAGGGTAATTATGACAATTGCTATTGTGATTTGTCTGAATGCTTTTCCTTTCTAGGTACCAACTGCTGTATTTTTGGTTAGAGACCCTAGTTAGATGTTTTCTAAATTGGTGTTCTAAACTATTTTGCATGGAGTCCAACATGCTGATGCTAATTAGTGGCTAGATTAGATATTCATTTTGACGGACAAACAGACATGACTGACGTTGTACTATGCTGAACTGGGTTTATATGATGTTCTATGCATTCTGATCTATTGCATCTCCTATGTTAGTGTTTTAATGGTTGTGATCTTTGCATGGGCAAAATCTTATCATATTTGCCATATCGTGACTATGCTCTTCTGTTTTTTGGTTTTGAGATTAATACATTTGCTATTAGATTGTAATCAATAGGGAATAAAATTCACAAAACTTCAATAAAGTTGTGGTTATTCATGACTGAAAGGTCATGGTTGCGTCGACAGTGTAACCAATGTCTAAAGTGAAATATATTGTGGTGAAATATGTTGATAGTATTATTGAGATATTACTTGACATATTGATCAGTTACCTCGTCTTACGGTGTCTCACCACTGGGTCAAAAGATTCATCGGCCTAAAACGAGTCCTAATGTGTATAAATTGACATAGAAGGACGCGTTACCAGTTCTGGTAGCAGAACGACGGTTTGGCCCCTGGGGGCCCTAGGACGGAGATTCATTGTTTAATTTGTTTTTTTGTGATAATGCAATTCAGAGGTATGATGGGTTTCTAAGTTCGCCATGGCTTTACCGGGATCTCGGAGCCTGCCTAAATGAGTTGGGAATGTTCTCGGTGCCATAGTATTCGTGGTTAGGGTCTTGCGCTTGCCTAAGCTTATGCATTTTGCAGGTGATTGTGAAAATCTGTGTGAATTTAGGCCAAATTAAATGTGGTTTAGCAGGAGTAAGGCGTACTCCACAGTATGAGAGTAGGGAAGTCGGCGTACTTCATGTGAATGTAGCGCTTGTTGCTCAAAATTATCCACGTGGTTGGTTGTTGTATACGGACCTGTCGAGGTCTAAGACTCCGGAGTATGAAGATAAATGTGGTTTATGTTGTAATCTGTGCGATTTAATAGGTCAATCGGGCGTGGTTGACAAGCCAAGTTTGAGTTATAATGTGTGCATGAAATCTTCGATGGAGATTTGACAAACTCTAAAGTGCACTAGAGGCAGTCATTGACAAGTCGAGAGTAGAATTTGCGGGTCGAATTCTGCTTGCGTATGCGGGAACTGATAAGGAGGGAGTAGCGGCTGAGGCTTCAAGTGAAATCTCTGTAAAGTTCTGAAGCGAATGTGTTACCCTTCCTGTAGTAAACCGACAGATTTGTGTTGTCATTTTAAGGTGCTCGCAATAATTTGCATTAGTTTGTGTGAGTTGTAGAGGAGCGGACAAGCCGCAAGACTTTGTCAGCTGCAGTGTGCGTGAGTGTGACGTCAGCGGTACCGCGCTGAGATAGGTCAGATGTTGAGAGGGGTCGCGCACGGATTGGCTGCCGTCCGTGAGAGGCAATAGGTTGAGAAAGGGCGGGTGAAGAGTATCCTGGGAACTAAGCCATTTTTGATTGAATACAAAATAAGGGAATCGCAAAAATGAATTTTGTCAAAGCATTTAAGAGCGCTCTAAAGGGAGACGTATATATTGTCACAACTGATGGGGAACCTACACCACCTGAGGGTACTCCAGCCTATACGGTTATGGAAGAAAAGGGTGTTGCACCTTGTTTATGGATGAAACAGTGGCGCAAATTAACAGAGAAAGAGGGGTGTCTAGCGTTCCCAGAACATGGGACATTTAATCCAAAGCTACTAGAAAATCTGAGGTGGATGTTAAGTACACAGAAACCACCTCCGAGACCGGCACAATACGAGGCTTTGGCGATCTGGGACTTGATGGCTCTTAAACATAGACAAGAAAGGTTTCAGAGAAGACTGAAAAGGGCAGAAAAATCCTATGCAGAGGCTAGATGGGACAATGAGAGCAAAATGTGGAGACGGGGAATTGTAGATGGGCTGAAGTTATTCCCAGCAATAACTCAGGGAGAAGAGATGCAGGGAAAGAAAGCCTCTTGTAAAACCGACAAAGACTCAGGCAAATCTAAAGAAAATAAGAGATCTTGGGAAGAAGACGATGATTCAGACGATGAAGAATTCATGGATAGATTGTTACATGATCGTCCGCCACCGTATGCGGTGAGTGACAGTGCTCCAAGCACTAGCTTAGATCCTGGGAACCAGATGCAGGAAAAGGGAGTTACTGATACAGTACAGACTAGCGATACAGCTTTGATACAGAATGGTGTCAGTGTACCCGCTGCACCAGACTTGCCGATACAGTTGCAGCCTCCACCGCAGATAAAGAGAATCTACCCTGATGTTCCAGTGCTTGAGACTACTACAAACTTGATAGTGCCGCCAGACCCGATATATACAAAGCCAAAATTAATACAGATTGAGTCGACTCCGAAATTAATGTCTCAACCACCACCACAGTGATACCAGGGTATAACCCTGTAGCGGGACCACCGTTAGTACCTGTTCCGGGTACATTGGAACAAACATATGGAGTTGAGGCTCCAAGAAGTCTGGGTCCGGGTCAGACACCTGCCTCTATATCATTACCTATTACTGTTGGTCCCCCGTACCATTGTATGCACAAGGTAAAGCAGGGGTGTGTAATCAGGGAGTGATGACACAGGAAGCGATAAGAGGAGGGTCTATGGAAACTCCACAGATAATGGCCCCTGGAGAGCAAGCAAATGAGCCACCGAGACCCTTAATGGACCTTAGTCCAGTGGGGGCACCTCTCGAAGCAATGCGTCAGGCAGGTTTGGGAGTTCTAACTCCCCAAACCATGAGTACGAATACCTCACACTCTCCAATGATACATGCAGGGAACATTTCACTGCAGGGATTTACGGTACAACAGTTAAACGAATGGTTAGAGAAAACCTATACTTCGCAAAAGACTACAGTGACCACAGTTGAACCCGAGAAAGAGAAACAAGACGAATACCTGAACTTTGTATGACTAGGGGCAGAAGCTGCCGAGTTAGTGGAAGGGACAATGGGAGTAAATAGATTGGAATCATACACAGAGGCAGAATTGAGATATTTGTGTCCCAAAATTACCAAGGAGGTAGGCAAAGTACATCAGAGATTGGCAAACTTAGCAGACAAATACAATATCGATATCGGAAACACTAAGCATTTGAAAAGGAGTTACAGACTAGATTTTGACTCAAAAGATTTTGAACACATGAGATCTGCAGGCATGAAGGCACATCTGAGAGAGCTGTTGCAGAGTGCACAAATTTGGGGTGCATTGGAGAAATGGGAAGGCAGATGGGCAAAGAAAAGAGACAAGGGAAAGAGTGATAGTCCAGGGTCTAATCAAGCTAGGACCTCACCTGATTTGGATTCTGTAAAAATATTACCTATGAGAGAAACAGCTGGTGGTGTTCTAGTACATGTGCCATGGACTAGAGGAGACATTCTATCTTTTACTAATGATTACCCTAGACTGAGAGAGAAGCCGATCGAATGGTATCAACAAACGGACAGGTTTGTGAAACTTGCAAAGTGTCTTTGGGAGGACTTGAATACTTTGTTTGAGATCATTGTTCCGCATGATTTATGGCTCGAGTGCAAGAGAGGCGTAGATTGGCCAGCGAAGGAGCCGGCAAGAGATAAGGTGACTGGTGCACCTTCGGAAGAGGTGATGAAATATTATCATAAAGTAATTGAGTTCTTGAAACAAAAGGTGTAGCCGAAAGTAACCGACTGGCAGAAAATCGACCGGACCTCGCAAGAGGTTAAGGAGTCAATACATGCTTATTATGAGAGATTGTTGAAAGCATTTAAGCATTACAGTGGTACTGAGACTATCGAGCCGAAGGATATGAATCACCTTGTGTTTCGATTCGTCGAAGGATTGAAACCAGAGGTTAGCCAAATGATTAAGAATCATTTGATCTGTTGGCAAGCCAAACCGATTGATGAGGTATTGCAGTATGCAAAGTACTGTAGTGATGAGATCGAATTGAAGCAGAAAAAGTTGAAGGAAAAGGTGATGGTGATGCAGATAAGGGCTGCACAGGCTGGAATACAGGGAAATGGAGTTCAGCAGATGATACAGCAACAACCACAAATGAATGGTGTGTTCCAGGCACAGCCGAGAGGCCGAGGTCGAGGGTTTGTGAACTGCGGTTTAGACATGAATAATGTTGTTGTTCAAAATGATGTTCAAGGAGCGAAAAAGATGTCACCATGTCACGCGTGCGGGGGCGTGGGGCACTGGAAACGGGAGTGTCCAAATATGGTGCAGGATGGTGCAATTCAGCAAAGCACTAATGTTGGTACCTTACAAAATTCACGAGGCCCAAAAATAAGACATCAAAACCCGAATTTTCAAAATAATCTGGTACAAATGCAAGGGGTACAGCCCATACAGCAGATGCAAATGCCACGTTTTCAGTCAATACAAATGCAACCAGTGCAACAGCAGATTCCTATGGTACCTAGACAGCAAATGCAATTACCAATGGCTCCGATGGGACAGCAGCAGGTAATGCTTCCTCAGCAGGTCACAGGACAGGTAACAAATCAAAACAATACTGTACAACAGTTCCCACTACGAGGTGAAAATGGGATGAATGAGGATTGGTCAGATGATAGCTCAGACAGTGAAGAGTGCAGGCTTGCAGCATCCCTAGAGGTGGATCAGAGAGGCCCATATGTAGAGGGAAAGGTGATGGGCTATAAGGTTTCATTTTTGGTTGACACAGGAGCCACACGCTCTACAGTTCGAAGTGCAGAAGTTCCAAGATTACCTCTCTCAGGGCGTACTATACGAGTGGTTGGAGTAGCAAATCAGTACCTGACTAACCCGATTACAGATCCAGTACAAGTTGAAATTGGCAATTTCCAAGGGCTACATAGATTTGTAGTATGTGATTCAAGTCCAGTATCCCTACTGGGAAGGGATTTACTCTGTAAGACAAAATGTTCAATTACCTGTTCCAATGATGGAATTGAAGTACAGACAAATAGCGACGATGAAGGAGATGAAAGTCAGTTTATAGAGGAGGAAGCAGGGACAAATTAAGACTATCCATTAATTACCTTATTTCCAATGCATACTTTGATTGACCTGCCTGTTGAATTGCAAGGAACAGTGACAGAGAAAGTGTGGGATTTGACCAGGAAAGAAGTAGGATTGATAAAAGGGGTAGAACCAGTCGGGGCGAAGGCCCGCAACCACCGGGAGCTCAGAGTGGCCGGAGCGGAAACCCCACCGCGGCCCTGAGCAGAAGCATTGCGACGAAATCTTCGGGCGCATTAAACATAGGATTCGGGGAGGGCGGAAGCACTCCCCCCCCCTTTGTCAGCAACCCCCCCCACCCTTCCGGCCCCATCGCAGGGGCAACGTCGGGCAGAAACGGAAGGGAGGGGGGAGTAATAAAAAACAGCAGCCAATAGAGGGGGGTGCAAGCGAGGGGGTGGCGGCAGTTTCAAGCGAGAGAAAGACAAGAAGAAATGAACACACCAACCACATAGGCTGGCTAGGGAGAGAGGTAGAATTAGCAGCATCTCCCATCAACACGGTCAGGTTGAGACAGCTGGCCAATGATTACAATAACCAACAAGACGCAAAGTTAATATGTGAAGGGTTTGAGCGAGGTTTCAAGATACCATCCACGCTTGTATCAGATAATAAGAAACCAAAGAACCTACGCTCAGCAAGTGAATACCCAGAAGTTGTGAAAGAGAAAATTAGAAAAGAAATAGAGTTAGGAAGAGTAGAGGGCCCCCTACCCTCCGCCCCATGCGAACTGATAATATCCCCCCTAGGAGTAGTCCCCAAAAAAGAGGCAGGCAAGTTCAGGCTCATCCACCACCTGTCTTACCCAGAAGGCGGGTCAGTGAACGATGGCATAGACCCGGCACACTGCGCGGTAGGCTATGCATCAGTGGATGATGCAGTGGATTTGCTGCGCGCGACGGGGCGCGCTAATGGCTAAAGCAGACATTGAAGCAGCTTTTAGGCTACTCCCGGTACACCCCGAGAGCTACCACCTGTTAGGGTTCAATTTTGAGGGCAAAACGTACTTTGACAAAGCCCTGCCAATGGGTTGTTCCATATCTTGCGCATACTTTGAGAAATTCAGCACCCTCTTAGAATGGGCATTACACAAGCAACACCCCAGGGGCGGCAAACTACACTACCTGGACGATTTCCTATTCATAGGCAAACCCAACGGGCCGGAATGCCAAGAGGTACTAGACACATTTCAAACCCTGGCCGCATCACTGGGAGTGCCACTGGCGGAAGACAAAACCACAGGGCCAACCACTAAGCTAGTATTCCTGGGAATTGAATTAGATTCAGAAGCAGGTACATCCAGCATGCCGCCAGACAAAGTCAAAGACCTACAGACCAACATAAAGGGGTTGCTGGGGAAACAGAAAGCCACCTTGGGAGAGCTTCAAGAGCTCATAGGCAAGCTAAATTTCGCCGCCAGAGTGATCCCTGCAGGCAGAGTGTTTTCCAGGAGACTCTCCCAGCTGACCAGGGGGCTGATCAGGAAGCACCACCTTGTAAGACTACCATCTGGGGCCAAACAAGACCTACAGACATGGCAGGCATTTTTAGCGGATTTCAATGGAACCCTCATATGGAGGGAAGGTTGGATGTCTGCCAGGCAAATAGAACTATACACAGATGCGGCGGGCAGCACAGGCTTTGGGGCAATATTGAAAAACAAGTGGTGTGCTATGAAATGGCCAGAAGCATGGGCAGCACGGGGCCTGAGCAGGAACATCACACTACTCGAACTATTCCCCATCGCAGTGTCCCTAACAATCTGGCAGGGGCAGCTGAGAAACATGAAGCTCACACTATGGTCAGACAACCAGGCGGTAGTGCACGCTATCAACAGAGGGTCCGCTAAATGCGCAGCAGTTTTAAGGCTACTGAGATACATGGTGTTCAGGCAGCTGGAAGGCAATTTAGAATTAAGAGCTAGACATGTGCAGGGCACCGCAAACTCTAAAGCAGATGACCTCTCTCGTTTCCAGATGGAAAAATTCAGGATCTTGGCCCCAGAGGCGGAGGAAGCGATGACCCCATTTCCACACAGCCTGTGGGGACTGGTAGAGGGGACTTAGCGGCCTTAATTGCCCACGCCTTGGCACCAAAAACAGACAGGCGCTACACAGCGTACCCAGCTAGAGTGCTAGCCGTGACAGGCCTAAAGTCCTGGCTTCACCACGAAGAGTCACAAAAAGCAGTAGAGCGCTTCATACAGTGGGCATTTTTACAAAAGAAAACAAAATCATGGGCCCAAACCCACCTAACAGCGGTAGCACACACCGGTAAGCTGGCAACGGGCAGGGACCCCACAAGCTCCCACTACATAAAAACGGCTATGAAAGGTTGGCGCAGACTGGAAGGGCCAGCGGTAGACAAAAGGCACCCCATAGATTTCTGTACACTGCAACGACTGTTGGGAACCCTAGGGGCCATATGCCGCAACAAATTCGAGCATACTCTCTACAAGACAGCTTTTTCACTGGCATTCTTCGGGGCTTTCAGGATAAGCGAGCTAGTGGCCCCGGCAAAAACAGGCCACAAGAACACAGGAATCCAAAGAAACGATGTGCACATAGGCCACAGACAGATGGTAATCATACTTAGAAAATCCAAAACAGACCAGCTCGGAAAAGGGGCAACGATAGAGCTGAATTGCATCAACGATCAGGAAATATGCCCAGTATGCAACACCCAGGAGCTACTACAGCTCACCCCTGGAACGCAAGGCTCACTCCTAACGCACGAAAATGGAGAGTGCCTGAGCCTATTCCAGTTCAAATCAATACTCAGAAGGGCATTGGCCAGGGCGGGGCTTCACGCCAATAATTTTGGCACCCACTCTTTCTGGATAGGGGCTGCCACCACAGCGGCCCGCCACGGCATGTCAGAAACAGGCATCAAGGCAGTCGGTAGATGGCGCTCCAATGCCTACAAAAGATACATTAGGGAGCAACAAGGAGGTAACTACCCCTAAAAACCCCAACAGGCAGTCACCCCACAATCTCCCTTTCCACCCACAGGTACACACAGAACGGCATGGGTGGTCGGTCACTCCTTCATTCACAGAACTAAAACTTGGTGGGAATCAGCGGCCAGCGCAGGCAGGCAACGCCCACGGTGGACAAACATAAAATGGTTCGGTTTCCCAGGCATGAGGTGGGAGCACTTCATGGACAGAATCAATGAGCTCATGGACTCGCAACACCACGCACCAGATGTACTGGTAATCCACCTGGGGGGGAACGAACTGGCCCAACTGGGGAGGAAAGGCCTGATGGAAACCATGAGGTCAAATCTCACAGCAGCAGCCAGACGCTTGGGGGGGACCACATTGATCTGGTCAGAAATCATCCCCAGACAACAATGGAGGGGGGCCATATCAACTGGCGCCCTGGACAGATCACGGAAGAAACTGAATGTCGCGGCCAAAAAATATTGCATCCAAAACGGCTGGGAGAGTGTCAGACACGGGCTAATCAACCTTCAAAGACCAGAGTACTTTGCAGCAGACGGGGTACACCTATCCATGCAGGGGACAGAAGTGTTTTGGGACAACCTGTGGGCAGCTTTACGGCTCGCCGGTTGCAACTAACGCAAACAAAGGGGGAGCCGCCCTTGAGCGGTAACCCAAAGTGCGGCGTGGCGGAAAGAAAGGAGAAAAGAACTACAAAGGCCACACCCAGCGCAGCGGGGTGGCAAGGCTACTTACCTTGGGATGCCTCACGGCAGGGTAAGACAGTCAGGGGAGGTACTCGGTAACACGGCACTCGCAGCCCGGGTCCACTGGAGAGCGGGACACAAGGACCAAAACAAGGTAGCGAGCTAAGCCTAAACAAAAATACGAGTACCCTCCTAGCGAAAAATGACAGACAACACGGGAGAGAGATTGAAAACAAAGAGCAAACAGCATGTAATAGATAATTATCGCCTAATGAGAAAATTGTTAAAGAAAGCAATTATGACACAAATGTATCAAAGGTATAATTAATGGATTGCTCTTTACAACAACACGTATGATGGATTTATGGCCCTCATAAAAGAAGGGCTGACATGCTGTAAATAATCCCTCAATAAACTGCGGCCAATATGTTCCAACAAACTACAGACTGTTGTCTATCTTTGCGGTAATGGGCCGTCTGGAGGGGTTTGGGGCGAAGGCCCGCGACCACCGGGAGCTCAGAGTGGCCGGAGTGGAAACCCCACCGCGGCCCTGAGGAGAAGCATTGCGCCGAAATCTTCGGGCGCATTAAACATAGGATTCGGGGAGGGCGGAAGCACCCCCCCCTTTGTCAGCAACCCCCCCCACCCTTCCGGCCCCATCGTAGGGGCAACGTCAGGCGGAAACGGAAGGGAGGGGGGAGTAACAAAAAACAGCAGCCAATAGAGGGGGGTGCATTTTTTTAACCCAGACAAGGAGGGGGGTCACCCCGGGGGTGCAGCAAATTCTCTTAAAAAGGGGCTGCCCAGCACCTTGGTCAACACAGGTGACCGGGCAGCCTAGGGGAGGAGACACCCACCCACCCACACCAACAAATCAGCAGACACCCAGAGTGTCGCAGGCTGGGTTGTCGGACGAGAACAGCTACAAGAAGGGGAAAGAAAGGAGAAAAGAACTACAAAGGCCACACCCAGCGCAGCGGGGTGGCAAGGCTACTTACTTTGGGATGCCTCACGGCAGGGTAAGACAGTCAGGGGAGGTACTCGGTAACACAGCACTCGCAGCCCGGGTCCACTGGAGAGCGGGACACAAGGACCAAAACAAGGTAGCGAGCTAAGCCTAAACAAAAATACGAGTACCCTCCTAGCGAAAAATGACGGACAACACGGGAGAGAGATTGAAAACAAAGAGCAAACAGCATGTAATAGATAATTATCGCCTAATGAGAAAATTGTTAAAGAAAGCAATTATGACACAAATGTATCAAAGGTATAATTAATTGATTGCTCTTTACAACAACACGTATGATGGATTTATGGCCCTCAGAAAAGAAGGGCTGACATGCTGTAAATAATCCCTCAATAAACTGCGGCCAATATGTTCCAACAAACTACAGACTGTTGTCTATCTTTGCGCTAATGGGCCGTCTGGAGGGGTTTAAAGTTCAGATCAAGCCGAATGCAGTGTTCCCACAGGTGCCACAATATCACATGACCCAAGACGTCCTCATTGAGGTGTCACAAATAATTGCAGATTTTCTCAGACAGGGAGTTTCTGAAAGAAGTTTTGAGCAGTCCATGTAACTCTCCCATCATGGGTTTAAAGAAGCCCTGTGGAAAAGTTCGAATTGTGCAAGACTTGCGGAAAATAAATGAAATTGTGATAAAATGCTGTCCTGTGGTACCTAACCCAGCAGTAATAATGTTCCAAGTTCCCTGTGATGCTGAATGGTTTAAAGTAGTAAACCTATCACAAGCCTTCTTTTCGATACCTCTTCATAAGGACAGCCAATTCTTATTCAGTTTCAAATTCCTGGATAAGGTGTACAGTTGGTGCAGAATTCCTCAAGGGTTCTCAGAGTCACCATCCATCTTCAATCAGATACTGAAAAAGGATTTGGAACCTCTTGTGCTGCCTTTTAATTCAACTCTTGTGCAGTACATCGACGATTTGTTAATTGCATCCAAAACCAGAGACAGTTGTAAATACGACCCCATTGCATTACTGAATCATCTGGGAAAGAATGGACACAAGGTGTCACCCAGAAAGTTACAATATTGTCAGAAAAAAGTAAAATACTTGGGACATTTGATTGAGAAAGGGTCTAGAAGAATATCAAAGGAAAGGATAACAGCTGTTTTGCAGATGAATCCTCCAACAACAAAAAGAGATGTCAGGATGTTTTTGGGAATAGTGGGCTACTGTCGTCAGTGGATACCCAACTTCTCAATCATCTCAAAGCCGTTAATAAAATTGACAGGAAAGGAAGTCAAAGATGAACCATATACTATAACTTTGTCAAAAGAGGAGCTTGAGTCTTTTGTAGAATTAAAAGAATGTATGTGCAGGGCACCAGCATTGGGAATGCCAGACTACGAAAAACCTTTTCTGTTGTTTTGTCATGAACGTGATGCTTGTTCTTTGTCTGTCTTAACACAGGTCCACGGAGATGCAAATCGCCCTGTAGCATATTTTTCAGCTACCTTGGACCCTGTCGCAGCAGCCTTACCGGGTTGTTTGCGTGCAGTTGCAGCAGTTGGTCAGAGCCTTTTACAATGTGAAGGCATAGTCATGGGATACCCTTTGACAGTAATGGTTCCACATTCAGTTGAAATTCTGTTGACACGAACTAAGACTCAACACATGACAAATGCATGTCTCACTAGGTATGAGACGGTCATACTGGGGTCACCGAATGTCACTCTTAAAAGATGCACTGTACTGAACCCGGCAACCTTACTTCCTAATGAAAATACTGAAATCAAAGATGAGGAAGAATTTGAACATGATTGTCTTGAAGTGACTGAACTCTGTACCAAACCTCGCCCAGACATACAGGATACCTAGTTAAAAGAAAATGACTGCATTATGTTTGTTGATGGGTCCTGTCTAAGAGATTCAGCAGGGACATTGAGAGCCGGTTACGCGGTATGTACCATAACTGGCATTGTCGAAGCCTCTTGGCTCGAGAGAGTGTTCTCTGCACAAGTGGCAGAATTAATCGCCTTACTAAGGCATGCCATGCAGCTGTAAATTTGAGTCACTATCTATACTGATAGCAGATACGGTTTTGGAATTGTGCATGATTTCGGCCAACTTTGATCACAGAGGGGTTTTATGACCTCCTCTGGTTCTCCTGTAAAAAACGGCGAACAAATAAGAGATTTGTTGCATGCGATTCAGTTACCTCAAGAAATTGCCGTGGTGAAGTGCAGTGCTCACATCAGGTCACAAGATTTTGTGTCTATGGGAAACGGCTATGCAGATCAAGTCGCAAGATTTTGTGCATTGAACTGTATATCGTTTAAGGAGCAATGGGAATTGTTACCCCAAACTGAAAATGACACATGTTTAAACCTAGCATTACGAGTGGTTGACACCTTAGATGAACTGAAAACATTACAAGGTCGTGCTAGCAAGGAAGAAAAATGTTCCTGGCAAAGAATGCAATGTGTACAAAGAGCTGATAACCTATGGGTTTCAGAGGAGGGAAAGTTGGTCTTGCCGAATAGCCTTTTATCACAGTTTGCCCGGCTCTATCATGGGCAGGCACATCTGGGAAGGGATGCCATGATCAGATCCTTTAAGATTGATTGGTTTAATCCAAAATTCAGACATGCCGCAGAAATTACTTGCCACCGGTGCGTCATCTGTCAACAGATGAATGCTGGAAAAGGAACTGTGGTAACTTTGAGCCACATTGGGAGAGCTGGAGGTCCATTCAACAAAATGCAAATGGATTTTATTGAAATGCCTGTTTGTGGAGGATTGAAGTACGTGTTGGTGATTGTGTGTGTTTTCAGTCATTGGATTGAGGCATATCCCACACGTAGGAATGACAGTCTTACAGTTGCAAAACTACTACTTAGGGAACTGATACCAAGATTCGGGTTTCCGGTTTCTATAGAATTAGATAGGGGGAGACACTTTGACAATGAGGTGGTTAAACTTCTGTGTGCCACACTCAACATTGAACAAAAGCTGCATTGTAGCTATCGCCCTGAAGCATCAGGATTGGTAGAGCAGATGAATGGTACTTTGAAATCAAGGATGGCAAAAATGTGCGCAGCAACTAATATGAAGTGGCCAGATGCCTTACCTCTAGTACTGATGTCCATGAGAAACACACCAGACAAGAAAACAGGACTGTCCCCCCATGAAATCCTCATGGGAAGAGCAATGAGATTACCAGCAGTACCTGCCAATGCACTAGTAAATATTACAGATGACATGGTGTTGGATTATTGCAAAGCTTTGGCTGACGTGATTCGCTCTTTTTCTCACAAGGTGGAAGCTAACACGTTGCCACCGATTGGCGATCCAGGTCACTCTCTACAAGCTGGTGATTGGGTGGTTGTCAAGAAGCACGTGAGAAAATTGTGTCTAGAACCACGTTGGAAAGGACCGTATCAAGTAATATTGACGACCACCACTGCTGTGAAGTGTGCCGGAGTTCCCAACTGGATACATGCCAGTCACACGAAAAAGGTAACGTGTCCTGTTGAAGAGGAACTTGAAGTTTCCAGCACAGAGACTTCAGGAAGAGAAGTCTCAGGGTCAAAGAACAGTCAAGAGGGAACTGAGACTACTGGAGAACCCACTGAGAACAGCCTTGTCCCTCAAACTATCAGTGAGTTTGAGAGAGGTGACAGAGTGCCTATCTCAGTAGAGGCAGCAGGAGGACTAAGCCAAGGAGAGGTTCTCCCAGAAGTAGACGAATACGGGTTAGAATCTGAACCCAACATAGAACCAGAAGAAGAAAGAGAACGAGAAACCGTAAATACAAATCAAAGCGTGTCAGAGCTTCCTGAACCAGTTGCAGATCCGTCAAGAGAAAACACCATATCACAAGAGGAGGGTGCTGTCCAACGTCCTGAAGGAAAACATCGAACCAAGACACATAGAAGTGACAATTGGCCAGATAAGCCACACCCTAGGATAAGAGAGGTATCAAATGACACAATAATAGATGAGAGTGATACTTCACAAGCAGATGATCTGAGTGAGGGAGAACAACAAGGTGAACGAAGATTAAAAAGAAAAAGAATCGCGAACAGAAGAAATACAGGTCCTGAATAGGCGTATGCTACAACCTCCGAATGGCAACAAGAATTTCTAGCATTCTGTTTTTATCGAGAAGTACCAGGCCAGTATTACGGTACCTGAACAAAACTCAAGGAAGACTTGGCTAAATTTGAAATTTTAAAACTGAAAAAGAGACTTAGAAATTATCGGAAGTGACATTAGAAAAACGGATTTGACTTTTAAAGAACCTGATTACGACAAGCTGCTAACCTGAATTGACAAAAGGGGTCCTAGAGTGAGTAAAGACGCTGTAATATATGCAGAAAGAAGAAAAAAATAAAATAAAGGGGTTTATCCTCAAGTTGATTGTTGATCTGCTATACTGATTCTATACAAACATGGCTTACAATAGAAATAGTAGCAAAGGGAGTAAGGTGTGTGGTTGGTTAGGTCTTATAATAGGTGTTGTGTGTGCAGTGATGATAGTGGGAGTGATTGTGGGAATGCCGTGGAGAGAGAAATAAATTATTAACGCAACTTCAAAACCTGAGACTACTACTAAACTAACACCATGGGAGAGATTTGAGCAAGATGCAAGACATATGCATGAGGGAACTAATGCAAAAGGGGAACTTTCTACTAATGTGTTCTATCGCTTACTAAACGAATATGTGGAAACCATGAATGCGAAAGATTGTTATGTGTGTACTAAAATTCCTTCGTCTGTACAGGAGGGAGTTACCTATCATAGCCTCCCTCTTACTTACGGAATTAGTTGCAGCTTGCTACTAACAAGATTCTATAATCAAGAGCATGTGCAATACTTTTATTCGAACTTGGATGTTGTGTTTTCTTTCGTGCCAGTGATTGAATTTTTGAATAAATTAGCTAAAGAGCATGATATAAAAATAGTTAGAGGATTCTTTGAGCCAACACTTACATTTGGGACTGCTTGTGCACATCACAATAATTTGACTTGCTTATTGTCACCTGTAGAAAAAAGCTTTTTAGATCACACAGATGATAGATGCAAGGCACTGAAAGAAAGATTAGAAAAAGGATTAGAGAAAAGTACATATGCAAATGATTATGCTTATACTGCAATCAAAACACAAGGCAAACTAGCTATAGATGCATTACACGTAGGTAGACTCTGTGTATATAGACCAAAATCCGATGAAGATAATTTTTTTGTGGGTATGAGTGAGTGTAGGCATGTGTTTTTGTTTCAGAGTAAATGGACCTTTATGCTGAATGGACAAGATCCAGCGATTCCTGGAATCTATTACATCTGTGGGCTACATGCTTATTACCGTCTCCCTAAGGGATGGTATGGGACATGTTATTTGGGAATAGTATTCCCAAAGATATACCAGATTGATTACTTAAAACAAATACCTAAAACGTCTGAATTACAACATCCTAGACAAAAACAAGAATCAGTGGCGGCTGTCATTGGTGATATATTTGGAGCCATAATCCCATCAGTAGGGGTTATCTTGAATTCCATGAAAATTCAAAAGTTGTCTACTATAGTGGATAACATGTTGACAAATTTTACAGGAGCTATACTCCTGATGGATACTGAACTTGCTGCAGAAAGAGCTATGACTCTTCAAAATCGGCTTGCTTTAGACATTCTTTTAGCAAAGATTGGAGGAGTCTGCAAAATGCTTAATGAGCGTCATTGTTGCTCATTCATACCTGATAACAGTAAGAAAATTAGAAGCATGCTTACTAACCTTACTAGAGATAGTACAGATTTGAAAGATCTAAAAGAACTTGGTGTTTGGGAGAAATTTGGAAAGGGAATTGCCCGAGTCGGAAGCTGGTTTACCAACATTTGGAATGGGGTACTTGCAAAAATTCTCATGGGTTTACTGATTGTTTTAATTTGTCTATTAGGACTGTGGGGGGGCATGTAAAATTAATGACAAGGTAAAAAGAAATTGGACCAAAAGAGCCAGAAGAAATGAAGAAAGTGAAAGAGAGAAAATGTTCAATGAGATATGGGAAAGCTCACATAAAGGGCAAGATGTTGAAATGCGTATTATGCGCAAGGTGAAAAATTAAGATCAAAGAGAAATTTGTGTGATGACGAGCGTCATCAGAGGAGGGACTGAGAGAGCGTAGTTTAAATATTACATATTAAATGTGAAATGCTTATACTTAACAATGCTGCATACAAAACGATCACAAAATATTATTCGCTTGAAAATATTGCTAACGATTTATAAGTATGAAATTGCTATTGTGCACATATACTAATGTCGACTATAAGAAATGATTGCTTGCATTATGATTAATTGAATACATTAACATCTACGAAGATTGCATTTATATTAGAACCCATAAGCCTTAAGTTAGCGTGAGTCAAAGAAATAGCTGCGTAGCTCTCATATTAAAGCATATTTTTCTGTTTCTCCAGTGTGCTGACTCGTAAAAGGCCATGACCCAGCATTTGTTCTTTTCTCCGCTTTATGTAACAATGCTAGTTATATTCCCATCTGCTTGCTAGATGCCTTAGTATAAGCTTTATACGTTTTGCAACATTTACTGAAACATCCAAGGACATTCAACCATGAAGAAGAGAACTTTTGACCTGAAGAATGTGCCAGAAAATGAAGTAACCCCGGATGTGTCACCTACGAAAGACGTCAATTATGAAGACCAATCAAAGTGTTATAAATTATCATGGAATGACAAGTGCATTACTTAATGTATAATTTGATAGGTTGAAGTTAGTGGGGTGCAGCGACTATCCAATAGAATTTTGGGGGAAGGTATTGAGAAAAAGGGATAGAAACTCATGACACAGGAGACTCAGAGAATGAGGTAGGGAATGATATTGATTGCATTGAGAAACTCTGTCACTCTGTTTGGTGATTTGAGACTTAAAACCATCCTTATCCGTAGACTACCCCATTACACTTATCCTCCTTATGAGGAAAGTGTCCCCTGTCCCTTAGACAAAATAGACTGACGGCGATCTAACTGATGTCCTAAAGACGAAGACTGATCCTGTACGCTGACTCATTCCGAGGAGGGTAATTATGACAATTGCTATTGTGATTTGTCTGAATGCTTTTCCTTTCTTGGTACCAACTGCTGTATTTTTGGTTAGAGACCCTAGTTAGATGTTTTCTAAATTGGGGTTCTAAACTATTTTGCATGGAGTCCAACATGCTGATGCTAATTAGTGGCTAGATTAGATATTCATTTTGATGGACAAACAGACATCACTGACGTTGTACTATGCTGAACTGGGTTTATATGATGTTCTATGCATTCTGATCTATTGCATCTCCTATGTTAGTGTTTTAATGGTTGTGATCTTTGCATGGGCAAATCTTATCATATTTGCCATATCGTGACTATGCTCTTCTGTTTTTTGGTTTTGAGATTAATACATTTGCTATTAGATTGTAATCAATAGGGAATAAAATTCACAAAACTTCAATAAAGTTGTGGTTATTCATGACTGAAAGGTCATGGTTGCGTCGACAGTGTAACCAATGTCTAAAGTGAAATATATTGTGGTGATATATGTTGATAATATTATTGAGATATTACTTGACATATTGATCAGTTACCTCGTCTTACGGTGTCTCACCACTGGGTCAAAAGATTCATCGGCCTAAAACGAGTCCTAATGTGTATAAATTGACATAGAAGGACACGTTACCACCAGCCTCTCCGGATGGGGTGCTTGGATGGGGTCGGCACAGATTCAGGGGTTCTGGTCCCCGCTGGAGGCCAATCGGTCGTCGAATTGGCGCAAGTTGAAAGCTGTGTTGTTGGCTCTGATACATTTCCAGGTGTCCCTGAAGGGAGCTGCGGTGCTTATTCAGACGGACAACTTAGTAGCCAAGGCTTATGTCAACCGACAGGGGGGGACCAGGTCGAGGGCTTTGTTCAGTCTGGCCAGGAAGATTTTTTTGTGGGCTCAGGAGTGGGTTCCTTCTCTCCGGGCTACGTACATTCGGGGGGTGGTCAATGTTCGGGCGGATCTGCTGAGCAGGGTGATTCCTTCCTCTCAACTTTTCTCCCTCCGGAATTCACTGTTTCTTCATCTGGTTCGTCTCTGGGGTCTTCCAGTGCTGGATGTGTTTGCGTCCATGGAAATTGCGAAGTTCAGTCACTTCTGCTCCCGGTTTCGGTGTCCTCAGGCTTGGGAGGTGTACGGGATGTCGTGTCCTTGGCCGAGGGGCCTTTTGTACGCTTTCCCGCCGTTTCAGCTGATCCGGTCTTTTCTGTTGAGGGTGCGGCATCTGGGGGCCAGGGTTATCTTGATTGCGCCCCATTGGCCGAGGGCGAATTGGTTTCCATTGCTGCAGCTGATGGCATCCGGCCGGATGTGGCCTCTTCCTCTTTGTCCGTCGCCCCTGGAGTTTCCCTGCCTCTCGATGGGGTCATTGAGGAGGTTACACTTGACGGCCTGGAAGTTGAACGCCGGGGTTTGATGGGTCTGGGGGTACCAGTGGCTTTGAGTTCTACTTTGCTGGCTTCCAGGCGGCGTTACACTTTGCTTTCCTATGGTAGACAGTGGAAGTTTTTTTTCTTCTTGGTGCTTTCGGCATAAATTGGATCCTACCTGCGCGTCTATCTTTGATGTGATGCAGTTCTTTCAGGATGGTGCACAATTGGGGTTGTCAGTGGTGTCTCTGCGGGTGCAGTGGGCGGCTATTCAGGCGTTTAGGGGTCCTTAGCGTAATCTACAAGATGAGGGTCATTTGATGCCTAGATTTTTTCAGGGGCTTCTTAATTTATTTCCTCGCCCTGTACATTCTTTTCCTTCCTGGGATCTTTCTTTAGTTTTGGATGCATTGACTGCTGCGCCTTTTGAACCACTGGGGGACTGTGATTTGCGTCATCTGTCTTTGAAAACGTTCTTTTTGGTGGCCATTACTTCGGCCTGCCGTTTAGGGCAATTGGGGGCCATGGCCTGTTCTTTTCCTTTTTGTAGAGTTTTTCAGGATCAGGTGGTTCTTGTTCCGGTTCCTTCTTTTGTTCCGAAAGTTAATTCTTCTTTCCATCCTCGGCAGGAGGTCATCCTTCCATCATTTTGTCCGAATCCATCTTCGGATGAGGAGGTTCGTTTACATTCTTTGGATGTGCGCAGGGCATTGTTGCATTATCTAAGTGTGGTGGCTCCTTTCCGTAAAGGTGATTCGCTGTTTGTAAATTTCGATCCGGCCCGTAAAGGGGAAAAGCCTTCCACGGCGTCTTTGAGTCGGTGGGTGAGGTCTTTGATTCTGTTGGCATATTCCTTGAAAGGGGTGGTTCCCCCCCCCCGGGGATTCAGGGCTGTCTACCAGGGGTATGGCGGCTACAGTGGCTGAGCTTCAGGGGACGTCAGTGGTGGAGATTTGCAGGGCCGCCACTTGGGCCTCTCCCTCCACATTTGTTCGGCATTATAGGCTGGCGGACTTGGGTGGTTTGGAGTCGCTGTTGGGTCACCGGGTCTTATCCTCTATGAGGTAATGGGGTTGGATCTTGGTGGTCTGTGTGCATTCTAATAAATTGTTTGCAACTCAATGTCCGTCTCCTGTGTGTTTCTTGCTATGTCTCATTGGTTTTAAAGGAAGGCGAGGGAGGGACGGGAGGTAATGAGTCCATTTCTTACGATAATGGCATTACTCCTAGTCCTACTCCCTCGCCTTCCTTTACGTTCCCTCCCGCCCCCCCAGTACGGACAGGCTGAGTTGCTCCTTGGGCTTGGTTTTTGTACAGGAGGTGGTGGGGGGGGTTTAAAAGGGGAAGGGAGGGTCTAGAGGGAGGCAGGAAGCCTCATTGGTTTAAAGGAAGGTGAGGGAGTAGGACTAGGAGTTATGCCATTATCGTAAGAAATGGACGCATTAGTAGTCTTTCAGCAAAGCAGGGAGGCATGCAGCGATGCAAACACTGTGGTTCATGTTGTGCAGTTGGTGCTGGCAGTTTACTGCTGCAGAAGAACAGTCGAAATCGAGTCGCATTGGCCTTGATGATGGTTGCCAAGGTGCCTCTTACCAAGGTGTCTCTTGAAGTGTCACACGCAAAACACTTGCCCGTGGGATGTCAGGACTCACAACTGTAATGGTCTCCTCACAGGATGCCCCTCGCACAGTCACATGTCAGCCTAATGTGTGTGAAGTGTAGAGGTTCTCAAGAGTAACAGATCATCACCTCATATGGTGCCTTTCTCAGGGTCACACATCACCCTCATCTCAGCGTTATTAGGTAAAGCAGGCTTCTTGAGTGTTGAGCTTTCATCTGGACTGGGCTGTACAGAATTGTCTCAACTCTCAATCGGAGTTAGGAGTGCGAAAAATGTCATGGCAGTACAGACATACTGGATCTAAGGTTCTGACTGTGCAAGGAAGGTTGTTAGCATGCAAGGCAGCCTGCGTCCTCAGTAAGCACATTACGTACTGCTACTACATAATGAAAGACCAGCTCAACGCAGTTTACGGGCCTTTTATGAAATCCTTCGTCTACTTCGCAGGATGTTCACCTGGGTGCCTACACAGTGCTGTGAAAAACTCATTCATTTACCCATCCTAGCCCCCAAGGTTATTGGAATCCCTAGTACGTGGGCATGGTGGACACACTATTTGTCCTCATGGATGCAAACCATCCAAAATACGCCTGCCCACATGATCTGTAATATTCCTAGCAGATCACCCTCAGACCCCGCTCTAAAGTCTCTACATTGGCTGCCAGTCTGCTAACATGCCACCTTTAAATTGGTCTGTCATGTCCATAGAACCCTTCATGCAACAGGACCCTATTACTTGCTCAGTAGAGTATACTTTTACACACCATCACCGTCTCTCAGTTCAGCCAAGCAGGCCCTCATCTACATGTGGCACATACTTTGGGTCAGAATGGAAGGTCGCTCTTTTAGTTACATTACTGCCCTTCACTGGATCACCAGTGGTGTAACAAAGGCCCCCACTGCGGTGAGGGGAGGCTTCCAAGCACCAGGGGGCCCCCTTGGCACAGTATACTATGCACGGGTGGTGGGTCCTTAACTGGGTCCAGGGAAGAGGGGGGCCGTCAAGGTCCTCTGCAGGGGGGGGGGGGGCTCAAGTTTCATTACGCCACTGTGGAACACCTTTGCTATGAATATGTCTAACATTGAGCCTCCTGTTGTTCAGAATGCTTCTTAACTCATGGCTCTTTTAATTATTCTTGCAGTACATTCTTCTACTCCCACTATGTAAATTAGTTTATTTACCATGACCAGCTTTACCAGGATATCTCTTTAGGGATGATTTGGCGCTACGCAAATCGTATTAAAACGATGTGACAATCCTAAACTTATGACTCTAATTTCTTACAGAAAGATAAACATGGATTTTATCCTCCTCTCATTTCTGTACTTGGGCATGCAGAGCTTCAGCTAATCAAAAGGTAAACATTGGTCATTCAAGAAGAACTCGCTTACATCCGTTCCTGGAGAGAGACTGAATTTCCAAGTGCCCAAATTAATTCAATGTTTACCTCATTCTTTGGAGGAACCAATTCCCCCAGAGTTCATTTCTCTTTCAGGAAGACACATCTCCATGGTAACTATTTGTGGTGAAACTGCCACCTTGCCTCTTTTGTGTCCAGCTACACAGTTTCTGTATTCAGCACAAAACACATGATGCAAGGTGGGCATTAACTCAGTCCTTCATATGTTGGGAGCCCAATTTTATCAGGTTAACAGGCCAAAGTTATTGTGTAAGCATCGCTTTCCCTCAAGCAAGGTCGGACTGGGACTGAAAATAGGCCAGGGCACCAAAATAAAAGTGGCCCCCAGTAGTGAATTAGAAAGCTAATGTGGCCCATGTTTGCTAATTGGGACAGTTTTGAACTAGTGGAGACACACTATATAAGTTTTACAAGGTATGGAAGACTGCATGGCTTTGAGTTTATTGCAGACAATGTTTGCTTTAATGTCAGGGAAACTGACAGTAAACAAACGGCCCAACAGACTATATAACAGGGCATGAACAGCCAAATAAAACTGACCCACACACTGACCTGGCAAACTAGCTCCATGGGCACTGCATGATTGCTCTTTAGGCCAGTCCAACCCTGCCATCAGGTCACAATTGGCCAGCTGCAACTCCATTGTATCTTCACTTGGAATGCAAATGCTCTCTCCTGGCAAAATGAACTGAAAGTCAGACAGTGCATTTGGCTTTACAGTCAATTTCGGATGGGGGGGGGCAGGCTAGGAGCCCTGCAAGTAGGCATGATGGAAAGGGGAGACACAACCTCAAGCCATCAATAAACGTTTGGAGCATCCTACAAACTTAAGGACCTAATACTTACAGGGGAACACCTTAACTTAGGTATTCCACCTCACCTGTATCCAAGGAACATATATTTAAGAGGGAATGAGTTGTTCCAGGTATGGCCTATCACATGACTTTTCTATAGAGAGGCACTGGGCAATCCCACCAATGTGATTCAAATCAAAAAGACCAGAACCCCTCAACTAGAATCAACTGCCACAAACCATTAGTTGCTTCATCGCCTGGGCCCTGCACTGATCACCACTACAAAATAGGTTGCGTGAACTCCAAACTCTAACAAAGTCTTATACTCTGTTTGTGGTCGGAGGACCTGTGACACTGGTCTCTTCCACCAGAAAACATGCTTGATCCCTTAGAATATAAAAAGGAGGAACAGGTTGTCAGATGGATATTGCATCAGGGAGATGTGACTCTACAGTCTCCATGCCTATTCAATCAATTTGGGCTGTATTGTTCCCATTGGAGCAGGGCCAAGTCTGATTTGCATATGGATGGGTCCAAACTGAGGTTGCAAGGTTGGCAAAAGAACAATGGCTTAGAATGCTACCCAGAGCGACTGCCAGTGGTCTGACTTATAGCAAGTATTCTTCCCATCACCTTTTCCAATTAGCTTTTATTATTGTTTTTGAACTTTGATACACCTACTCCCACCTACATCTCAAAGTTGGCGGGACCTCCTAGTATATATCGATGGCATTAATTGTACAGCAAAAAGGGAAGTCCCTATAACATTGCTCAGACGAATGACAGAGGGCAAGGTGCAAAAAGAAGTACAGAAAGTAACCAAAGAACAAAACTCACAGGACTTCTCAACTCACCCACTTGCCCACTTCCCATCCTGGAGAACTTCCTTCCCTTCATCAACATGCATTAAATGCCATGAAGCACAGTGAACAGTCTTGCAGTGGGGCATGGTGTAGGTCATCGCTAATCCTGACCTTGACAGTTTTTATGTCAAATCGGTGTAATATGTAGGATCCACAAGTATTTGAGGCATGTAACCTTCATGAACACTGTGAATAGTGTGCTCAGGCAAGAGTTCCAGAGGAACTCATAGCTATCTCCCCTGCTAGCAGGCTCCATGGATATCTTTTCTATTTTAAGCATGTCCCAAACTTTGTAAAAGAAAGGTTATCTACATAAGGAAGTTGTTAGATCTGACTTTGCCTCCTGTTTTACTGAATTAGTTTTTGTTGGCATTAGGACTCTGTACACTTTACCAATGCTAACCAGTACTAAAGTGCTCGTGTTCTTTCCCTGAAACATGGTCTAACTGGCCTACGCCTTATTGACACACTTAATTTACTTGTAAATCTCTAGTAAATGGTACCTAGGACCAGTAAAGTAAATACTACTAGTGGGCATAGAACACTCATTGTGTCACCTTCAAATATCATGCCTTTGCAGCCTGTGTGTGCAGTTTTTAAACTGACATTTTTACCTGGCAAAATAAACCTTTGCCAGACCTAGACCTTACTTTCTACTACATATAAATCACTCCTAAGGTAGGCACTAAAGGCTCATAGGGAAGGGTGCACTGTCTTTAAAAATTAGGACATGTGCATACGTTTTACATGTCCTGGCAGTGAAAAACTTGCAACATCGTTTTTACTCCTGTAAGGCCTATTTCACCCATTGACTAACACTGGGTTATCTTATTACATTTAATGAGTGATAACGTTTGATTGGGAGCAGATAGTGATATGGAGTTTACACTCAAATGAATTGTAATTTAAAATCCTTTTTAATCCTAGTCGGATTTTAAGTCACTGTTCTGAAAATGCCACTGGATTCAAGCTAGCCTGGCTGAGGAGGGGTGATCCTCCGAAACCGGTCCCAGGATGCTTGTTTCCAGTCCAAGGAAGACCTGGCCTGACAGTTCGGGCTGGACTGTCCCCATGGGAAACAGGGTCAAGACTGATTTGCATATGGCTGGGTCCAAACTGGAATGGCATGGGTAGCAAAAAAAACAATTGATTTAGGCCAAGATCTCTGTACTTGGGTGAATGTTTGACATTGTTCAGCATTCCGTCCATCACTTGTTCTCTTTGCATTTGTCGACCTAAGTGAGAAGGGTATGCCCAGACGTGGGTCCTGTGCTCCCCATGTCACTGGATTTAAGCTAGCCTGGCTGAGGAGGGGTGATACCCCGAAACCAGTACCAGGATGCTTTTTTCCAGTCCAGAAAAGACCTGGCCTGGCAGTTTGGGTTGGACTGTTCCCATGGTGAACAGGGTCAAGACTGATTTGCATATGGCTGTGTCCAAACTGGAATGGCATGGGTAGCAAAAAAATGATGGATTTAGGCCAAGATCTCTGTACTGGCGTGAATGTTTGACATTGTTCAGGATTCCACCAATCACTTGTTCCTTTTACTTTTAGAGAGTTGCCATTTTCCTGTACTAACCACTTATGCCCCCTGCCAGTATCTTGGGTCATATGACTGTGAATGGCTCTGTTGTTGGGATTTGTGTATTCCTCCTAGATAGAGACACAAAGAGGACCAGGTGTGAATAGGATGGGTTATCCTGTCAAGATGGCTAGGGATGGAGCTGCAACTTGCCCCACTGACACTTCAAAGGGCTTGCCTTCATGACACACAAACATACCTGACACTAATCTTTTATCACCCCAGACTTCTTGAAGCCTTGACAGGGGAAGAGAAGAACTTTCCAAAATCAGATGTAGGGGTAGGGTAGACAATCCCCCTTCACTTCAAAGGTTGGAACCATGCATAAATATTGGGCCTTCAGAGCCACTCTTCAGTACACTCTGGAGTTGTGGACATTGCAGAGGAAAGTCTGGCTTGCTCACCAGTGGACTGCCATGCTAGTTGATGCCCCAGAGGAATACCCCGTTGCTACCAGAGAACTGCCCTGCTGATACCAGGGGACTGCCCTGTTGCTTGAGGACTGTATTGACCCCCTGAGGCCTGCACAGCTGCTTAAGGACTGTCCTGCTCTCTGAGAAGAAAGATATGACCTTCTATTTTCATTCCAAGCTATCCTACAAAGAGTGACTACAAGGGTCAGTTGGAAGACCTCCTGTCGAGCTGCAGGGACACAATAACCTCCAGAGGCTTCCCTGCAACAAACCAACCGATCTGCTGTACAGGGCCTACTTGGACTGGCAACTGAGCCTGCCTGAGCCCTGCTGGCCTCTGCTAGGGTAAGGTCCTGAAATTTGTTGAGCTCAACCTCTGAAGAAAGTTTGTCACAGGAGACTCTGGCAACAACCAGGACTGCCAGTTTGAAGCTCTGGGGAACCCGACTCTACGTACTACAGTCGACCGCCACTGATGACTGCCAACAGGAGATCTGCACTTCGCACTATAGCAACAACAGCCCGCAGTGACTGCTAACGCAAAACACCTGCAAAAACTGCTTACAACACCAAACTGGCTGTCTACTCTACAACGATACAAGCCAATACCACTCTCTCTGCTTTTCAAGCTACAGCGACGACCATCTGCAACGATCCCTCTGCTTCTTGCTGCCTCCTCCACCTCAAACAGAACTCTTTGCACCGAATTTTGAGAAGGTAACTTTTTCTGTGGGACTAATCCGTGCCCTTGTATCCAGTCCGCAATCCACTGAAGTTGGCTTGAATTTGTGACTTTACCCCCTCTAACATGACCCGATGACCGCAAGTGTCACTTTGTACTATTAGGCGCTATATTTATTTAAAACTTTAAAATTGCATATCTCCGGTTCTACTGATTGGGCCTTTGTTGTTCTGGTATAATTTTATTTACTGAAATGTACTCTACTTTTCAAAATTGGTTTTGGATTTTTTGTGTGTTTTATTTTCACTTTATTACTGTTTATGTGCTACCTGAATACTTTACACATTACCTCTAAGTTAAGCCTCATTGCTTTGCGCCGAGCTGCCAGAGGGTTAAGCACAAGTTAATTTAGTGACTTGTGTGGTTCACCCTGACAAGGGTAGTGGCTGTTGCCTGAGTGGGGCTTCTACCCCCTCAACCAATAACTCAATTTCTTACAAACATCTTCTCTGCCCCACTAACCTAGAATGGCTTGTTTAGCAGCATCTATCAGAAGAGCAATTTGGAGGCCATTGTGTGATTTCATAGGATAGGAAAGTTGGTCTACCACACCCAAAATTATGTATGCTTGAAATCTCAGCAAATGAACTCCATACATACAATCGTTTTTATTCAGGACTTCTTCCCAAAACCTCTGGAGCTTGGGGCAGTGCCACAAGAAATGAATGAGTGATCCAGAGATGCCACAGATCCTCCAGCACAGACCACTCTTATTGGACGTCCACTTGTGTATCCTGCTAGGGGTAGAGTACCAATAAGTCACAATCCTGGTGGGCATTTCGCCCTTGTGAGCTAGAGGTGCTTAATAGAGACCTCACAAATATTTCCATCCATTCTATAATCTTCTTCCCTATCTTCCCCTACCATCTTAACTGTCCCAATTTCCAAGTTGAATCTTCTATCATCACATTTTAAGGAACATCCACTTTTCAAAAAAGGTCATAGGTCTAGAAGCCTCTGACCACACATCTTAATTGGGACACCCAGGCCCACATTTATACTTTTTTAACGCCGCACTTGCGTCATTTTTTGACACAAAAACAGCGCAAACTTACAAAATACAATTGTATTTTGATAGCTTGCGCCAATTGTGCGTCCAAAAATGATGCAAATGCGGTGCTAAAAAAGTTTAAATATGGGCCCCAATGTCATACTTGGGCAAGCCGTAATCCTGTCTAACTTGATCAAACGTTTACATGCCTTTAGAATCAAACAGATCGTTTACCCATTTCCAATTAGCCTTCTGCCATTCTGCAAACTAGCTACTATCCAAACCCAGAGTAAAATTCGGATTCCTTATGTTAGGGGTGAGAGAGAATGGGTATGAGAAGAGTCCCTTCTTGAGCATAACCATATTCCAAGAGGAAAGTGTGGACTGTGTGATGGGGAAGAGTAAAGGCCCCTTTAGTGAAGTCTCTTGGGTAACCATGGGATCTTCCATATATGCTTACCCATGATTATTTTATCCACAAAACACCAGGCTTTTTCCATGGCTGGCCTCCCCATTCCACCATATACCTAAGCTGAGCGGCATGGTAATAGTGTACGATGTGGGGAACACAAAGTTCACCCTCAGATGAAGAGGTATATATTGTACTCTTAGAAAATGTAATTCTCTTCTGCCCCAAATAAAGTTGTTTATGGTACTCTGAATCGTTTTTAAAATCCCAATCAGATGTTGCAAAGGAAGGGATTGGGCCAGGTAGGGAAACCTAAGTAGAGCTGACATTCTGAGAGCAGCTATCCATACAGTCGAATGATGAGAGGCCCCCATTTTGCCACCTCTAGAACTCAGTAAGGAGAGTTTTCAACAAATCTGTATAATTTATCCGAGCTGTATCTTCTAATGTAGGTTCAATCTTAAGCCTTACACACATATTATATTTCTAAGCCCATGTTAAGGGGTAGCACTACAGCTATCTCTCCACTTGCTCAGGAAGAAAGGACAGATTCACAAGTTGGGGCTACAGGAGATCAATTTTAAGCATGCCACCAGGCAAATGTTTTCCAGCTCCTCCAGAAAGGGGCCCTGCCTTGGGTGTGTTAGTTAGTAAAACATCACCAGAGTTGTCAGAAACTAGGTTACTGGTTGAAGGGGATGAAACCCTTCTCAAGAAATAAAAAACCTAGTTTTTCTCAGTGTGAGGCACAGCCCTAAAATAACCTGTGCTCAACACTGGGCTAGCTTGGCACAGAGCAGTCAGGCTTAACTCAAAGGGCAATATGTGAAGTATTTATGCAACACTTCAAACAGCAACACAGTGAAAATCCAATGCAAAAAGATCCCCCAACATATTTAGAAAAATAAAGTGATTTGTAATAAATAAAACAAGACCACGACAACAGAAATCCAATCAGTGGAACCGAAGGTATTCAATTTTTAATATTTTAGTAAAAATGGTGCTGATCTGTGGGTATCTGGTCGCCAAACAAGGACAAAGTCACAAGTTCAGGCTCACTGTGATGGAGCATGGGCCAGCTACAGGGATCCAGTTAAGCCCACTGAACAAAGTATCTTAAATTCTGGTTTGCTGAGCATTGTGAGGATCTGCGTCAAAGATGCCTCACACAGCTGAAATGAGGCATCAGTTTAGAGATACGGGGACCGGCAATGCGAGGTCCTGGGTCATCGTCAAAGGTCCCAACGATGAGGGCTTACACTGCGAAGTCCGGCATCGAGGTTGCATCTCGCAGTCTAGGTTATGCGTCAGTTCCGAGAAGCTCAAGGCTGCGATGCGGAGTCCGGCGTACTTGTCAAGGCTGCTGTTGATGAGGGATGCAAGGGTCTGCACTGAGGATGCATAGAGCAGCTGTGGTTCCAATGAGGCAATGGGCTGTGACGCAATGCCGATCTTTGTGGTGGTTCTCTACATGCAGTAGCGGTGACACGTAGGTTCTGCTTGAGGTTGTGCGGCGCAGCAGAGGAGATGTATTGTTTTACTGGATCCACAAAATCTGTCAGAGCACGCAACTTAGTCCCACTTCCACGGGTTCAAAACTGGGGTGGCACCACTTGGTAAGGTAGACTCAAGGACGGCAGAGTCCAGGTGCAGGTTCAAGGTTGTTGTAAGCCTGTTGTGTCCCTGTGGCTTTAGATCAGAAGGCCAACAAACTAGACTTTGAAGTCAATCTTTGCTTCTGGGTTCCAAAGATGCAGGTCTCGTTCTTCTCACCAGAGAGCAGCAGGTCACCACAGCAGGGCAACAGTCCTTCAGATCAGCAGTCCAGAAGAGTGGAAGTCCTTTCAGCAGCATAGCAGTCTTTCTTCCTGGCGGAGTATCCACAGGTCCAGACGTATACTGAAGAGGTGGCATCTGAGGTCCAATATTTATACCCAGCTGCGCCTTTCAAGTGGGGGAGATGCTTCTAGAGGTATCCCTTTGACATCCCCAGGCATCCTGTTTACCCTGTCCTGGCTCCAGACCTGTCCTCGCTCGATGGAGTATGGAGCCCTTTGTGTGGTGGCACGACACACCCTATTCAAGTATAAGCAGAGTTGGGTACAGCCCAGCTCTGCCCCTCCATCCCTGCCAGTGATGGCCTATCCAGGCACACCTAGGCTCTATACTATGTGTGGCTGTCTAGGAGGAATACTAGCAACTTTCAGCTACACGCAATTATGTGAACCAGGGTCAGGCTACAGGCACTAAGGGGCAGATGTATCAAGAATGCATTTTGCGAGTCGGAAATAGCAATTTTTAAGAAATCGCTATTTCTGATTCGCAAAATGCAATGTATCACATTTGCAATTCGGTAATAGCTATTTCTTAAAAATCGCAAATGCTTTTACCAAATCGCAAATTGCGATACTGGCCCCCATTCGCACCTATGGGCCTGTAGGCCCATATTTGCGAATTTATTGCATTTCCAAAATTGCGAATTCCTAACTGGAATTCACAATTTTTAGAAATGCAAAGTCCAGGGTGCTGGGGGCCTTAGGCCCCCTCTGCTACATCCCAAAATATTTTTTTACAACATGTAAGGTGCACACATGCCAAAAGGGCATATGTGCTTTACATGTAAATTTAAAAAATGCATTTCAAATGCATTTTTAAAATTTGCACATGGTTACCACCAAGTTAAACTTGGTGGTAAATAACGATTCCTTAATGCCCAATTCGCATTAAGGAATTGCTTGTTACAAGTGCTTTAGAAATCGCAAATAAGGATTCCTTATTTGCGATTTCTTATTTAGAGAGTTGCAATTTGCGACTCTCTAAACTGGGTCGCAATTTTAAGGAATCACTACTTTAGCGATTCCTTAAAATTGCGTTCAGAATGCCTTTGATACATTCTGAAATGGCTTTTTGCATACATCTGGCCCTAAATGGGTAAGGCAAATAATGCCAACTTTTTAAAGTGTCATTTAAAAAAATTGTAAGGTAAATTTCGACCTCATTATAAGTTAGGATTTGTTGTTACAATTTCAAAAACACCATACATGAACTGGTTCCTGGGTCCATTTAGAAATTACAGCTTATTAGATGTAATAAGTTAACTCCAATGCTATCCTACAGATAAATAGGTCTTGCAGTAGTGAAAAACGAGTTTAAGAGTTTTTCACTACCAGGACATGTAAAACTTCAAATAACATGTCCAACTTTTTAAACACATTGCACCCTGCCCTGAGGGCTGATTAGGACCTACTCTAGCGGTGACGTATATACCAAAAAGCAAGGTTTGGGCCAGGCAAAAGGGCCATCTTGCCAGATGGAAATGGCAGTTTAAAACAGCTTACACAGGCTGCAATGGACGGCTTGAGACATGTTTAAAGGTCTACTTGAGTGGGTGGCACAACCAGTGCTGCAGGCCCACAATTAGCATTTAATTCCAGACCCTGTGTACATGTAGTAACACTTTATTAGGAATTTATACGTAAAATACATATTCCAATTGGGCACTGTTAGAAATGGGGTCTCTAATTGACAGAGGTATACACCCTTGTCCAAGTAGAGACCACAATCCTAGTCAGGGTAAGTCACACACAATCCAAATTATCCTGTGCCCACCCTCTGGTAGCTTGCCACTGAGCAGTCAGGCTTAACTTAGAAGGCAAAGTGTAAAGTATATGTGCAATAAATCATGCAATAACACAGGGAAAACACCACAGAAAGACACCACACAAGTTTAGAAAAATATAAGATATTTATCTGATTAAAATAAGGTCAAAACGATCAAGATTTGATAATCACAAGTTGAACTATCACTTTTGTAATGATAAGAAGAGTCTTCAGTTCTTAAAAGCAACAATTGTCTCTTGCCAGCACAATTACACGTACGAAGCCCACACAGGAGGAGATGCGTGGAAAAAGGTATGTGTGTGTGGGATTTCCGGGCGCACACAGACAATGAGTTGATTCTTTTCCACGCGGCAAGGGCTTTGCGTCGAATTCAACACGCAGGCTTGAATCCTCTTTGCAATGTGGGGTCTTTTGATGCCCAGAGACGATGCATGGAAATCCTGGGCGTACAGGACGAAGGCACAGCTGTTGTATCGATCCAGAGGGCGATGCTGCAGGGTTTCTGTCTCACGGCCGGCGCTGCGGCGATTGTTCTTGCAGGTATTCGGGCTGTGTCGTTCCTGGTCGGCGATGTGCCGATCCGGTGGGCTGTGTGTCGAAGTTTCAGTCGCAATGGTGGTGCTGCCTTGATTTCCACTCAGAGAGCTGGTCTGCGTCATTCCAGTTCGGCGATGTGGTGATTTTCTCACCGCTGGGAAGGCTGTGCATCGATTCCAACAGGCTGGGCGTGGATTTTAGCCGCACAAGGAGTTTCTTTGCAGAGATGAAGTCTTTTTGTCCCTGAGACTTTAGGAACAGAAGGCAAGCTCAATCCCAGCCCTTGGAGAGCACTTCTCAGCAGAGCCAGAGGCCAGCAAGGCAGCAGGGCAACAGCAAGGCAGCCGTCCTTTACAGCAAAGCAGTCCAGGTGAGTTCTTTGGGGCGCCAGGCAGGTTCTTTTGGTAGGTTGCAGGTTCTGGTGCAGAGTGTCTGTCCCAAGAAGTGTCTAAATTGGTAGTGTCGGGGACCCAGTTTATATACCCAAAAGTGCCTTTGAAATGGGGGAGACTTCAAAGAATGGTTTTGAAGTGCACAAGGTTCCCTTTCAGTACAACCCTGTCTGCGAAAGTCCCATTAGGGGGTTTGGCAGTCCATTGTTTGAGGGCATCCATTGGTCCTTTGAAATGTAAGTGTCAGGCCCTCCACTCTTCTAGCCCAGGAAGACCCATTCACTATGCAGATGTGTGCAGGTGTGACTGAGCATTCCATGTTTGTGGTTGTCTGAGTGAAATGCACAAGCGAGCTGTCAACTAGCCCAGCCCAGCCCAGACATGTATTGGAGACAGGCTGTAAGGCACAGAAGGATTTTAAGTGCAGAGAAATGCTCACTTTCTAAAACTGTCATTTCTAAAATAGTAATATAAACTCCAACCTCACCAGTCAGCAGGATTTTGTATTACCATTCTGGCCATACTAAATATGACTTGTCTACCCCTTTCTGATCGGAACCTACTACCCAAACAGTATATGAGGGTAGCCCTAATGTTATCCTATGAAAGGAGCAGGCCTCACAGTTGTGGAAAACAAATTTAGGAGTTTTCCACTACAGGACATATAAAACACATGGGTATATGTCCTGCATTTTACCTACACAGTACCCTGCACTACAGATTACCTAAGGCCTACCTTACGGGTGGCTTGTATGTAGAACAAATGGGAGTTTCAGGCTTGGCAGGTACTTTTAAATGTCAAGTCGAAATTGCAGTGAAGCTGTACACACAGGCCTTGCAATGGCAGCCCTGACACATGGTTAAGGGGCTACTTATGTGGGTGGCACAATCAGTGCTGCAGGCCCACTAGTAGCATTTAATTTACAGGCCCTGGGCACATGCAGTGCACTTTACTAGGGACTTACAAGCAAATTAAATATGCCAGTTGGGTATGAGCCAATGTCACCATGTTTTAAGGGAGAGAGCATATGCACTTTAGCACTGGTTAGCAGTGGTAAAGTGTGCAGAGTTCTAAAACCAGCAAAAACAGTGTCAAAAAGTAGAGGGAGGCAGGCAAAAAAGTTGTGGGGAACCACCCTAAGGCTATCAGGTCTAACAGGCATAAGCTAATGTTACCATGTTTTAATGAGTGAGCATATGCCCTTTAGCATTGGTTAGCAGTAGTAAAGTGTGCAGAGGCCTAAGGCCAGCAAAAACAAGATCAGAAAAAAGAGGGAGGAAGGCAAACAATTTGGGGGAAGACCACACTAAGGCCGTCAGGTCTAACAAGCATACAAAGCAATATTTTGCTCCTCTTTACTTATGGGTACCACTTTAATATCTTTCTTGGCATAAACCATGCTTTCCAGTGGCTCCATGTACAGGCGTATAAAAGGGGGGATAAATTGCATTCCTGCATGGTCCCCCTCCCATGTCGCAGCAGGTCTGAAGCTGTCCCAATGATTATGACCGTGGCTACCAGATTTGCATAAATACTGGCTATCCATGGCCTATATCGAGGTCTGAACCCATACTCTGAAGGGATCTTCCCTATCAACAGTCAATTAACTCTGTTGAACACTTTTTTGCGTCAACAGCTAAGAACAGTGCATGATCGCAGGATTTACAAACTTTATCGATACAACGGAGAGAATGCTTAATATTATGTGCCGTATTCCTGCCTGGGGTGAAGCCAGATTTGTCAGGATTGATACGTTCTGCAATGAGTGGGGTCAGGCAATTCGTCAGAATCACAGAAAACATTTTGGGGGTCATTCCAACCCTGGCGGTCGGTGTTAAAGCGGCGGCCAACCCGCCAACAGGCAGGCAGTAAAAAAAATGGAATTCTGACCCTGGCGGGAACCGCCAACACAGGCCGCCACTTTAACACTCCGACCGCCACAGCGGGACAAACAAACAGCGCGGCGGTCACCGCCAACAGACAGGCGGCAGACAATGTAACACCCACACTATCACGACCCACCAATCCGCCACCTTTTCTGGGGCGGGAGCCCCGCTGATAAAAACACGACGGAAACAGACTACGAACGGGAAAACGCTCACCTATACACACTCCACGAGGAATCTGGACAGCATGGAACCCGAATTAAAAACCCCACCAGCCATTGTCTTCCTGCTCCTCTACCAAGAGCACGAACGCCGGCGCAGAAGACAACGGTGAGTACTGCACCTACGACACAGGGGAGGGGGGAGGAGAAAAGGTTACGGGCACACACATACGCGACACACCCACCCCCCCCCCCCCAAATCCCTACACACCAATGCAGAGCAACAAGTCAGAGTGACACCCCCCCAAACCCCCCGGAATAATGCAAAGACAAAATAAAATGATCATTAAAATTGAAGTATATTATAGCATATTTGAAGTTAAGTGAAATATGAAATATATAAAATAAATATATTACAACATGAACAATATATACATAGTCCAAAAGTCCGGCACATATTGGCTACATTCCATTGTTCGTGGGCCAATGTGCATAAACACATGGGCAAAGCCCACACACGAGACCCGATTCCATTGGAGAGAACACTGCTGGGGCATCAGATAATAAAACCACAGGCACCTCAGGGGGAAGGGAAGGGGGGGCACCTCAGCCACATGAGTCCACGACGCCAGATCCACGAGGGGCCTCCATGCCCACTGTACCATCCTGGGGAGTGCAAAGCCACAGTCTCTCAAGTCTCTACAGTGGGTGGATTGCCCACTGTACCATCCTGGGGAGTGCAAAGCCACAGTCCATCAGGTGGATTACAGACTCCACTGGTTATGGAGGAGGCATGTTGGCCAGAGTGCTTCGTGAAGCCCTGCCCGACACAGATCCGGCCCTGCCAATGGGCCAACGGTGCTTGAGATGAAGGGCCCAGCGGAGCAGTTCAGAGATGGCGGTTCCCAGCGGAGCGGTGCTTGACAGGAAGGGCCCAGCGGACCAGTTCAGAGACGGCGGTGCCCAGCGGAGCGGTGCTTGAGATGAAGGGCCCAGCGGAGCGGTGCTTGACAGGAAGGGCCCAGCGGAGCGGTGAATGACAGGAAGGGCCCAGCGGAGCGGTGCTTGACAGGAAGGGCCCAGCGGAGCGGTGAATGACAGGAAGGGCCCAGCGGAGCGGTGCTTGACAGGAAGGGCCCAGCGGAGCGGTGCTTGACAGGAAGGGCCCAGCGGAGCGGTGAATGACAGGAAGGGCCCAGCGGAGCGGTGCTTGACAGGAAGGGCCCAGCGGAGCGGTGCTTGACAGGAAGGGCCCAGCGGAGCGGTGCTTGACAGGAAGGGCCCAGCGGACCAGTTCAGAGACGGCGGTGCCCAGCGGAGCGGTGCTTGACAGGAAGGGCCCAGCGGACCAGTTCAGAGACGGCGTGCCCAGCGGAGCGGTGCTTGAGATGAAGGGCCCAGCGGAGCGGTGCTTGTCAGGAAGGGCCCAGCGGAGCGGTGAATGACAGGAAGGGCCCAGCGGAGCGGTGCTTCACAGGAAGGGCACGGTGCATCTCACGGCGGGGCCCTGTTCAGCGGTGCTTGTCTTGGCGGTGCCCTGTTCAGCGGTGCTTCTCACGGTGGGGCCCTGTTCAGCGGTGCTTCTCACGGCGGGGCCCTGTTCAGCGGTGCTTGTTTTGGCGGGGCCCTGTTCAGCGGTGCTTCTCACGGCGGGGCCCTGTTCAGCGGTGCTTGTCACGGCGGGGCCCTGTTCAGCGGTGCTTGTCTTGGCGGGGTCCTGTTCAGCGGTGCTTCTCACGGCGGGGCCCTGTTCAGCAGTGCTTCTCACGGCGGGGCCCTGTTCAGCGGTGTTTGTCTTGGCGGGGCCCTGTTCAGCGGTGCTTCTCACGGCGGGGCCCTGTTCAGCGGTGCTTCTCACGGCGGGGCCCTGTTCAGCGGTGCTTGTCTTGTGTTCCTAGGGAACCAGATCTGGCCAATAATTTCCGCTCAGTCGCCATCCGACCTTTCGCTTGCGGGGCCCTCCTGTGCTGGAGTCCTGGGCCCGTGGGTGTCCTCCGTCACACCCCAAATGGGGCTGGTGGGGCCCTCCTGGGCAGCTCGCCTGCTGCCGGACTTGTCCGCCCTGCTGCCCTTGCCCTCCTTCGCCGAATCTCTGTGGCCCTTGCCTCCCTTTGTGGATGTGCCAGGTGACGGTTCAAGGGTGGTGTCCTTGGGGGCAGCCGTCTCAGGCCTGTCGCGCCGGCCCTTCCCTTTTTTGGTTCTTTTCCCAGGGGATGGGCTGGCTGTCCCCTTGCTGCTGGCCGATGTTCCTGCCCTAGGAGCTGGTGGACTCCAATAGCCCTGAACGATGGTCCTAGTAGGTGCAGGGCTTGTGGTGGCTGAGGTGCTGTTTGGACTCTTACGAGATGGAGGGGGTGGGTCAGGTGATGCAAAAAGGTTAATTTTGGAGAGGAACAACTTTTTAGGAGCAATGGGAAGGGTAGGTGCAGTGGGTATGGGAGTGGAGAAAGAGGATGTGGTTGTAGGAGAGTCA